>NC_083355.1:120955418-121665418 GCF_030254825.1 Meriones unguiculatus | reverse complement strand
CAAGGTTTCTTTGTGTAGCCTTGGCTGTCCTGGGCTCACTCTGGAGACCAGGCTGGCTTAGAACTCACAGAGATCCACCTGCCTCTGCCTCTCCAAGTGCTGGGATCACAGGTGTGTGACACTGTGCCTAGCTAAAAGCACATGTTTTTATTTCTTTGAAATGAATTAAATACTTTCATTACTACCATTTCTATGTTTAACCAAATTTTTATTACAAAATTTGAGACTGTCGTGATGAAATGTGTATGCCAAAGACATATTAAACACTTATTCAAGGATACATGTGATTCCATAACATAAATCAATGTGGCCTTGCCACTTTAACTGAACACACAAAGAAAGACACCAATGAGGGTCTGCAGTTTTGCTTCCTTGCTTCTTGATTTGAACCAATTGCCATTTCCTCTACAACACAGTCTATGGCATAAAGACATTTGGATAAACACACACAAAAAAAATCTGTATTTGTAATTACTTATAAAATCATTGAAGTCCATTCTCGATTATTTAGGTCATAATTAAGAAGTTGTAATCTCAGACCACCATCACCCCAAAAAATGAAGGCATGAATAATTTCTCTGAAAACTTAGGAAATTACAATTTTCTAAATGTGAATCTCAGTAAGACATTTAAGGCGGTGTTTTTATTTTTCTAACAACCAATCTACTCTGAATAATAGTTTCTTAAAGGCTGAGATTCACTAACTTTTGCATGCTCATCCACAAAGCTGGAAAGTTGACATTTTCTTAAAAGATAAGCTGAAAGGGAAGGAAGCTGTGTGGCTCCCTGGAAAGCCAGATGTAATTACTGAGTGTGGGCCGCAGCTGTTACACATGAATCATTGTGAGGAATCAAAGTCTCACTGTTCAGTGCACAAAACTATTAGTCTAATTCTGCCTCCGTTAAGCGATGGAGAGCTGGCAATGAGCCAGCTGCATGATGAGACACAGTTATCTTGATAAAGAGGATTTCTCTTTTATAACACAGTTATGCACCCTCCTATAAGGGCAGACTGATGGTACCAAACACAAGGACTGATGAGACAGCTTTGGTCATGTTTAAAATCAAATTCTGTGAACAATTTTCACTCTTTTCAAAAGAGAAGATCTAAAAGTAACCTAATGAAACAGCAACAGAAAAGAATCCTCTGTCTTGACTGCATTGGTGGCACCAAGAAAAATATTGTTTTCATAACCCTACTCTCAAAATTATCATATATAGTCAATAATTATTTTTATTTTAAGACAGGGTTTCGTATACATCAGGCTGGCCCCAAGCTCTCCATGTCACTGAGAAGAGTAGTCAGGTCCTCTTTTTCCTGTCCCCTCTCTAGTGCTGGGACTATAGGCATGCACCACCATTCTATGTAGTGTATGGGGTGCGGGGTACTGAACCCATATCTCTCTGTAGTATAATAGGCAATCAAGCATTCTACCAGCCAGGCTACACCCCAAAATCGTAGGAGTAACACTGAACAAAATTTCTGCTTATCTCTCTTTAATGTCTCTTGAATGTCTCTTTTCTGTCTGTGTGTGTCCGTGTGTCCATGTGTGTGTGTCCATGTGTGTGTGTGTGCGCGCGCGCGCGCGCGCGCACGCACATGTGGATGTGTGAGCTCATCTACCTTATTCGTTTGAGACAGGGTCTCTCACTGAACGTGGAGCATTACACTTCAGCTAGCCTCACTGACCTCACTAGCCTCACTGGCCTCACTGGCCTCACTGGCCTCACTGGCCTCACTGGCCTCACTGGCCAGGAAGCTCAGATCCCCCTCCTCGTGCTTCCCCAGTGCTGGCTCTGCAGGCATGCACAGCAATGCCCATCTCTTTCATGTGTGTTGGGGACCTAAACTTAGGTACTCATGTGTAAGCACCAAACACTTCACCAACTGAGCCACTCAGCGAACATCCTTTAGAAAAACCTGTGAAATGATCTTGCCAATATCTTCAAAACACCAAATAATAAGCAGTCATAATAAGAGGGGGAAACGACTTCCAAAATTACATTTTTGTTAATTCAAGCTGTAGCAAAACAATTTCAGTGCAGAGCTGCCCAACATTACAGACAGTGGAATATTTTTACTCTGATATGTTATTTGATCCCAATAAAATTCCTATCAAGTTGTTAGGATGAGTGATACTTTTTCCATTTACAAAGGAGCTTATAAAAAAAATCCCCCAAAAAAGTTATCAAAGGGTAAATGGCAAAGACAAGTTTCTAAAGACTGGACTCTAGGCTAGTTATACTTATTCTAAACAAAAAATAAACCAAAAGCCATATCGACTATCCCAGAGCAGAAACATGCAAATAGACAAAAATCACAAAAACATTTCTTTTTAAAGCATATTCTATTATGGAAAATACTTTGCTTGTAACCTGAAACACTGTCGCTGTTTAGAAAAGAGAATCTTTGGGGAGTTTTAAGTAGCACAGAGGGGACTTAGCATTTTCCTCCACAGAACAAAAGCTTTTACCTTATCAGGGCGTGGTGGAAATTGTTAGTCTAGATAAAGCAGTATATTTCATAGAGGAAAGAAAGATGGGAAAGAAGAGCATGGGACAGGCTGAAGAAAGTGTGCTCTGGGTGGTCAGCTTCTTCATGCTCCTTAGAGATCTGACCAGCCCTGGCTAGCATGGAAGAACGAAGAATATTTGCCTCACCTAATTACAGTGCCGTGTACTGCCTGAACCTTACTAAAAGGAATAAAGCCCCAAATCCTCTTGTCTGCTGAAAATATTTGGAATAAACACCCCTGGTGCACAAGAAGTTTTCAAGTTCATTCTACAACTATCCCCAAAGGAATTAATTAAAGAAAAGCACATAATAGGTGAAGCATTTCAACTTTAGAAATGTCAGTGCCCATCTACGTCTCCTGGCGTTGTGGTAATTTTCCACTCACACAACATCACTGTGTTGCAGCTCGCAGTGACGGCTTGCTGCATCCCCAGGAATAATCAGTTCCTAATGAGCTCTTTTGCAGCCATAGCTATTCCTAGCCTTAAGAGAAGCTTGATGTTAAGTGGTATTTTCTAAATCCATTTCTTTTGAATGGCCAAAGGGCTCATATAAACAAAAAATATTTCCTGTTGACAGTTGAGCAGCAATCAGCAAACAGTATTTGTTTCAAGAAGGCAAATTAGCAATTGTTTCAGGAAAAAGCATGTTTTATAACCTTTTGTTTTAGGGCTATAACTAATCACAAATTCCAAATATGTACTTACATAAAACTTCTAAGACAGTTGTCCTTTTCACAAAATGAGAATAGGCAAAAAGGTCTTAGCAATGATAACAAAAATGAAAATAAAAAGTAATACAGGAGAATGATTCTCCTGCTTATTGCTTTCCCTTTTACAAAGAAGTTGAACATTCTGTTCCTTGAATGTAACAAGCATCTGTGCTTCCAGTTGAGCCCTAGGGAAGTTTATAATTCTGTCCATCATTCTGACAATAGAGTGTGGCAAGTGAGATCATTGGGGAGCAACACATATCAGGACTAGGAACAAAAACTTAAAAGACAGAGACAACATTATACTCTAGCAATAGAAATGCATTACACAGATCATCTGTTTCTAAAGTTATCTCAAGACACCATTTATTATCAGGAAGCAGACTGATGTGAGGTCATTTTAATCTCTTAAATTACCAACAACAAATCAGGTAACTTTCAAATCAGGTACCATGCTGTTGGTAGTAACACACTAAGCACAGCTGCCTTTCAATTCTAGTGAGAATCTGAAGTCATAGTTTACAAAATGTGTCAGGAAGGAATCAGATGTTTAAAGCAGGCTCAGTGGCTCATGTTCTTTGCCTCCTGCCTGAAGATTCAGATGTAGAATCCTCAGCTCCTTCTCCAGTACCACGCCCACCTGCACACTACCATGCTTTCCACCAAACCCCTAAAACTGTAAACCAATCCCGATGAAGTAATTTCTTTCATAGTGTTGCCATGGTCACGGTGTCTCTTCCCAGCAATAAGACCCCAACTAAGACACAAATGCACATGCGCGCATCACGTAGAGAACAGAGGCTGGGTCGGGGCCTTCCATTGCTCTGCACCTTACTTTTTGAGATGCGTTCTCTCACTGAAGCTGGGGCTCAGTGCTTGGCTACACAGGCCAGCACCAATTCCTTGGGATCTTGTCTCTGCCTCCCCAGTACTGGGGTCATGGATGAACACTACCATGCTTGGCTTTTTAAATAGTACTGGGATCTGAACTCAGCTTCTCATACTGGTGAGGCGGCACTTGATCCACAGAACTCCCTTCACCCTCAGGAATTCTTATTTTTCACTCTCCAAATATCATCAGGCCCGCTTCGTTTTGAATTATAAAATCTGTTGACATTGCCTAAGGAATATATAAGTGCATGTATGAAATCAGGAGATTTCAGTTCATTTCAGGGACAAAATTGATATGATTTATATACCACATATATATTATATACCAAATTTTTATTGTGGTTTAAATAACAAATATCCCCACAGGACCATGTATCTGAGCACCTTCTCCCCAGCTAGTAGTCCTGTTTATGGAGAACATGGAAAGTCTAGGATGTGGGTGCTAGAGGAAGTGTCTCCCTGAAGATGGCTCGGAGGTTTGACAGCCAGGTCCCATTTGCACATGAAGTTTACTCAAAGGAAGTCTAACAGTTTTCAGGATTAGCCATTTGTGGCAGTCAGGCTGATAAAATGATTTTGCCTCTTAGCAAGTCATTGGGCATTGGAGCCCAAAAGAGTGAGGAACATAGAGCCCAGAAACAGACAGGGGACTCAGGAACCCCACAAGAAGACCAACAGAGTTAACTAACCCAGTCCCATGGGAGCGTTCAGAGACTGAGACATCAACTAAGGAGCAGGCATGATCTGGACCTAAGGCCCCTGCACGCATGTAGCCAACAGGCAGCTTGGTCTTCGTATGGGGGCCTGACAGGTGGGGTGCGGGGTGAAGTGGGCCTGTTTCTAACATGGACTCTATTGCCTGCTTTGGGATATCTTCCCCCTGGCAGCACTACCTTGCCTTAGGAGATGCTCAGTCCTGATGTGACATGATGTGCTGGGAGGTTAGTACGGGGCAGAGGAGAGGGGGCTCCCCTTTTCTGGAAGGGTGAGGAAAAGAGAAAGGAGGAAGGAGGGGAAGTGGGGGGAACTGGGAGGAAGGAGCACCTTTGGAGGTAAAGTAAATAAACTAATATAATTTTTTTTTTAAAAAAAGAAAGAAACAGACAGGGATCCCCAAGGCGAGCATCTTGAATTAGTTGTGGGTGAAGGAAAGTGGGGATGGTAGCAAGAGAAAAGCCAGGGTAGGTGGTGAGGGATGTGTTCCTGTTGTCATGAGGGAATCACAATTTACAAGGAACAAAGTGCTGTGCACTGGTCAGGAAGACAGAGCACAGGCCTTTCTCTGTGTTCTTTGCATTCCAGATAGTCTGTGGGTCCCACGAGGGAGCACTGCAGCCTGCACCTTTGATTCACAGTAACCTAGGAAGCTGGTTGCTGTCCTGGCGGCCTTTGAAAATATCACTGAATGAAACTGATTCCACTTCAATCTGAAGATTCCAAACCACATTTCTTTAACCCAAACTGCATTGATTCCTACTTCCTGTTGCTTCCCCACTCCCGGGATGTCTGTATCTAACAACCACCCGCAATGGTGCTGGCAACAAACCCAGCACCTCTTTACACACTCTTCCTTCTCCAACCCCAGCCAAAGAAAATAAAAACCTAAAGCCATTTTTAAATCCTGACGACGGAAAAGACAAAGAACTTTGTTTTTCAAGCTAATCAATCTTCTCATTACGTACATGTATGTTACACGATTGAGTTTTACTTTTTCTTTCTGACAGTGATTTTTTACATGACCTTAGTCAAGGGCAAGTCTTGTCTATTCCAAAGTGCCACGCACTAAGAATTTGCTCTGAGTTACTAGGGAGGAGACTTCACCAGAACCAGGGACCTGGGGCTTCTAAACACAAAGTGGGCAAGTGTAACTGCACCTTGCAGCCACCCTCCCTGTTGCCTTTGCTCCAGCTCAGTGACAGCAGCAAATGTAAATGTTTACACAAGACATTTATTATAAATATGAAAGAATTCAGAGGCTGAGAACTTACAGGGTAGCTGCTGGAAACACAATTCTAGCTTTATAGAAAATACTAAATTTTTCTTAAGAAAACAACTATTAGAGGCTAAATAAAGAAAATAAACTTCTACAATATAAATACCTCAGTGACTTACCACAAGGCTTATTTCTAGCATGTGTAACATTCCTTTGAGTCACTCAGAGATCTAAGTATTTTACTGGTTCATTCATCCCTGAGACCTCCAAGTCCTCTAGATCACATTGATGAATGATGGGAGAAAACAGGTCTGAAATAATATATATGATTGTAGAAGTCAAGAGATGTTTCCAACATCTAGGTTTTTAAAAGTAGGTCAATATAAAGAGAGACACTACATAATTAACAATAGCAAGAGTGAATTTCACTGTTAAGGTAAAAAACAATTATAACAAGGTTGGTAAATGACTGAAATGTTATACCAAAGGTTCTTTTCAAGTCAAGACTCTGTGACCAGGGTCTGATTCCCTCAAGTTCTTCAATGACATGTAAATCTTTATAAATTATGTCCTAATTCTGTAACCAACAGTGTCTGTCAGTAAAGCAAAAGTCATGAGACATGACTTCCTCATACATCAGCCTAGCTATGGGTGGCCTGCAACTGTTAACACTGGTCTCAGTGAGAGGAGATGGATTATCAACTCCTGTACACGTTCCAATTTGGAAACAGTTAAGAAACTCTAAGTCATGGATATAAACAATCTCTTCCCTTGATTGTCTATTAAGTACAAAACAATCAAAAGTTCACCTATGTACAGATCATCAAGTTTGTTAAAATCTAGAGAAATTCATAAAAAAGTAAAGTGAAGATTAAATAGCATTGAACATAATCTTGGGGTGTGAAATTTTAGAATATTCCCTTGTTTTGGAAATGTCCCTGTTGAAATATTATTAACATTTAATATTGATTTATGTGAATATTAATACATGTGTATATGGAATTATTCTGTTAATATTATTATTATTAATTCAACAACAGTTATGTCTTATCCCCCTGTTATATAAATTAAAGACACAGAATCCTGTTAGACTTTTGATAAGCTTTAATGCACTGGGGCTGGGCAGATATTAACCCTGCAAGCTATCTTATCTATTTCCAGCCAAAATCTCCATAAATAATTCTCCATGTTTCCCATTTGGGTTGCTTCTCTTCATCAGGCCAATTTTTCCGATCATGTGCTTCTAGTTCACAATAACTCATGGTGACCTGCTCCTTTCTTCCTCTTTCATTTCTCCTCTTCATGGTCCTTCTCTGCCACCCCCAAGCCTGTAAACCTTGGCTCTACCTACCTCTCTTCTACCTGGTCCAGGCTGCAGGCAACTTTACTTAGCCAAACAGGAATAATTTGAGAGGCAAAGTTTACACTTCATTTTGGATAAGTGAGAATTTGCTCATAGAATGCTTAAGGATTTGGGGGAGCAAGCAATTAGCACTTGAATACATAGTAGCTCCACATCAACCCTAACATGTCCCTAGTAAATTTTAATTCAAGAAATATAGACACCTGAATGCCAGTGATCTCAAATTTAGGTGATAAGTCCTAACCACCAGCACTTCATATATGGATGGAGATGGAAATAGGGTTTACAGAGGTGATTAAAATTAAGTGAGGGCATTGGGATGAGGCATAGTCAAATGGTTCTGTCATGACGATAAGGACATAGACACACAAATAGAATAACTCATGTTGCAGGATATTTGATCACATTGTGAACTCTAAGATTATGAAGTAAAAACCTGTTTCTTGTTGTGGTGTGGCTCAGCTCTCGCATCTCCTTTAACCCAAGAGTTTTGTTTATTGTGACAAGTAGTTGTGGTGTGGTACCACCCTAGCACTTTACAGAAAGCCTTTCGCCAAGAGCTTTCTGTACACAAGAGCTAAATAAGGTCAACCAAGGGTCAAGAGAGGGAGCAGGCCACCAATTGACAGGGAGTGAACATAAGCAAATACAGGAAGGAGGGACATTGAGTTGAAGGGAATTTAAGACAGTGTGGAGAAGGGGCTTTTTCATTCCAGGATGTCAGCTGAGTACAAAGGTCAGCTGGATACTTTCTCTGCCACTCTGAGTGATCAGGTTTTCCCTCCAGCATCTGGATTGTGAGTCTCTATTGGTAAAATTGAACATTTGGGCTTTAAAAAATAAAGAACAAAGTCATGAAAAGACAGAGTAAGACATCAAAAAACTAAGAAAACTATCAGAAGAAAAAATGAACTCTGCAAATACTTTGATTTCCAAATACTTTGATTTTTATTTTCCAGAGTAGAGATGGGAATTTCTGCAGTTAAAGGCAGTGAGTGTATAGGATTGTGCTAAATAAACCTTAGGAAACTAGTACATCTGTGTTTACTAAAATCATACACCTCATCACTTTCATACATATGTTCTCCAAAATCCTAGAGCTTTGGTTTTGGTTTTTGTTTTGTTTTGTTTTGTTTTCTCTCTCTCTAGAATGGTTTAGGAATATGTAGTGAGAATCCAAACTAATCATCCTGTCTTTTCTTTGTAACCACCCTAAAATGACTAAGGAATGTAAGTGTCTAGAGGTGAGCACAGCATATTCTATTATGCAAACGTCACATCAGGATAAGAGTGAACTAAAGCATAAGACCATGTTGCCTGCAAACCCCTCTGCTGCACTGTCTGTCACATGAGCCATGCCAGAGGGATTGTTCTAGAGCAGTACAGGTGGCGGCTTGCTCTTGGTGGTTAGGGCACCGGCTGCAGATCTCTTCTGAGTTTGGAGGTGACCCCTTGGAGAGACCATATCTTCAGAGCAAACCGCTCTATGTCATAACTTAGTAATCCATGGGTCAATACAAGAATCAAAGCAGAGACTGGGGAAGACAGAGAAGTTGAAAATGTTTTCACCTGTGTTACTTAAGAAAAGTCTTATTATGTGGTTTTATTGCTACCCCATAAGCCAAAAGAAAAGTCCTAAAAAATGAAACATTTTGCTAACACTGCAGAGCTTTCCATAGTGGCCCACGGAACACTGGCTTCATCACATTCTCCTGATCAGGAAGATTCCCTGTTCAAACAGATTTGCAAACTACTATACTCAATCACAGTCTTGGATTGTGATTCCAAAGCTCCCTAACCATGAAACCCTTACTAGAATTACTCATAAGCATGCTGAGACACATATTTGGGAACAATAGTTTGGAGAAAAAGTCATGAAAAGCTCTCACTAGACAATGATGCATATAGATGTGCATAGTAGAGTTACAGCCTAAGAGAGCTGATGTCCTCTGCCCTAAATAACATTTAGATGGTTTGACCAAAGCTGTGTATAGCCAAATATATAACCTCTCCTTTCTCAAAAAGTATAATTAATCAAGTTTTTCTCAACTAAACACATCACACTAAATACTAAAGCACACATTTATAAGTCAGTCACAGTATTTATTTCCAGAAACTTTTGAAATTTGCAATACCAGCTCTTCTGACTTGGGTTAAGAGACGTGAAGATCAAAGAGGGGACCTTTTGGAAGAGTGATTTAACACCTTAATCCTGAGAAAGCCAAGCAGGTCAGCATAACTTTGTGAAAAGGATGGCAGGCTGGGAGAAAGTTGGCTGTATTTACTGGCAGCCATTTAGTTTTGTAATTGTTTATGCCAGAAACAACCAGGCAGACCATGCACATTTTAAACAGATAGGGCCTGATATAAGTTGATATAAAGGCAGGTGGAGAGTTAGCATTTTCAAATAAAGTGTTAGTTCATTTGTTTTATGATTTCACTTGGAAAAATTTCCTACCAGAAATAAACACAACAATGTAGATATGTTTGAAATATGACATTAGTGTTAAACTAATTTTATAAATTTAAAAATAATTTTAATTTTTAAAGAACCTGACTTTAAGTGTTTATTCGTTGTTATCTAAAAAGCAGATATCATCAAAAAAAATGAATAATAGATTCCAGGTGGTTACCGCAGTGGAATAAGCAGGATACTAACAATCTCTAAATGAAAGAGTTAGGCTGCCTTATTATTCTCAATAAAACTCAGCAAGGAAATTACCTACCTGCCACAGCTGTTTCCTTGCGGCTTAAGAGAGCTCAAAGGCAAGGTGGACCTGTCCTATTTCTTGATGAATATGTGCAGTCCACACCAAATATACAAATACAATCTGGTCAAAGGAAATTTCCAAGCATTTACTATTGCTGAAGAATTGTTGGGTAACTCCTAGACATCAAACTGCAGTCACTCACTTCCTGGACAGTGAAACTTAAACCCATTACTAACTGAATTTTCCATTTTGGCACTTCAAGCCTCCTTTTGGTGGCCACCATTTTTCTCAGAAAAGTAAACGAAAATTCAGCACTTAACAAACCTGTTTATCAGGTGCTCTGCTCCGGGCAGCAGGAATCCACCTGTGCTATGTCAGCTCCTTGGAACATGAGTGCCAGGAAGCTTAATCTATGCTGGCTCAAGCAGCCTCTGCTTTGGCTTTAAACACAAGTAAAGTACCTGCTATTACTGGACACGCTTCAGGAGACAGTAAGTGCTTGGCAATTGCTGAAAGGGCATGTTCTCTTCCCTGAGTAATACCAGTTCTGTGGAACAGGATGGGAAAAAAACAATAATGCCAGCTCACTTTTATGTTAATCTTTTAAAAATATAGGCACTTGGTGAAATGCAGAAGAATATTCTCTGATTTATTAACTTCTTACAGTCTCTAAACATTTCATATTAAAGGGAATCTTAATTTAAAATGATTTTCTAATGAAAAGTAATGACAGCCATCTTTCCAGAGAGAATGGTATAGTCATCAGAACAGAACTGAAGGGAAACACTATCTGAAATTACTGCTGCCTTCACCAGAAAGGATCATTAACCTTTACATAAATTTATAGTTTTGATTTTGTTTCCAAATTTAGATTTCATCAAGACCAACAGAACACATGAGAGTGGCAGCCTTTGTACAGCATCTGTTTTTAATTTACTTTGCCATCTTTTACTTACAGACAAAAAAGCATGGAAGCAGAAATTCTATAAAGAGATGTTTCCACGTGTCTCTTAGTGTTTATTTCTCTCAGGCAGTAGGCCTGCTCCCAGGGATCTGGTTCACTTTCCCCAGTGCAAAGTGTGAACCAAGCCCTGCTTCTTCTAAAGGAGTGTGATGGGGGGGGCATTGCTCTGCCCCTCCACATCCTTGGTTATAATACTGAAATGCCAATGATTCTCTCATAGAGCTACTAGGGGTTGGGGGTTAAGTTAAATAACCGTCTAATCCAATGTCAGAAGGTAATGACACTCTGTGTTAACTCACTGTGAACATTTTTAAGTAAATAACAATAAACATAAAATTGGTCTACAAAGAAGGGCATAAAGTGCATTGAGATGTTTGAAACATGAAACAATAAAGAAATAACTTCCATAGATTCTTAATAGGTGAGACCATGCCCAAGATGACCCCACCAGATAGACCATGCTGGAGACAACTCACAGCCCAGTGCCACTAGGCCCAGGGATGGGGCTAAGCTTGAGACAAGGACTCCTGCCCCGTGTCACATGGCATGGACAGGGCACAGCACTCCTGAGACTACTTCCAAGTTGACCCCAGACACCCAGATGGGCACCACTAAGATGAGCAAGTAAGTGGTAGGATGATGAGGAAAAAGAGAAGCAGAAGGCTGTGTGCACAGTGAAGAGAGGCATAACTGGAGGCTTGAGGGTAAAAAGGAACAGTCTGATGTGCGTAGCCAGCAAGGCCACCTAACATCATGGCGAGGTCCTGGCCTTCAGCAATGAAAGTCTGTTACCATCAAAAGCCAAGCAGGCATCTCTGGAGCCATTTTGATACCTGAAAGCTGTGTAGAACTGGTCCCACCCCTCATCTGGGCATCATGGAAGAGCTGTCCCAGCCCCTCACCAACTACAGTACTCAGGAGAGCAGGTTCTGCACTTCACCCAGAAAACATAGTAGAGTTGGCCCTGGTCGAGGGGCTTGTAAGTTAGCTGGCCCCGAGGGTGTGAGCATGGTAGAGCTGGCCCTGCCATTTGTCTGCCATGTGACGGTAGGGGCAGAAGCAGGAGAGGGGCCCCAGGATCATAAGCACAGGAGAGCTTGTCTTGCCCCTCACCTGCTGAAGCACTTACGAGAACAAACTCTGCCCCTTGCCTGGGCAGCACGATAGAGTTGGCCTGTTGGTATGGGCACAAGTGAGCCAACCTCAAGGGCATGGGAACAGGAAACTGGCTCTGATCTTTGCCAGCTGCAGGATTGGATGAGTTAGCTGGCATAGTGCTAGAGAGCTCGCTCTCGTGGTATGGGTGTGGGAGAGCTGGCATACTTACCAGCTCAGATACCACCCAGGCCCAGACCCAGAACTTTAAATTGGCTCACTCCCAACAATCTACCCCATCGATGAAATGCTAGAGCTTATGAAGAAGAAGATCCTACAGATCCAAAGCTGATGGATCTCCATGACACAGGGCAACAAAAAGATATTTTAAGAAGTCCCAGAAGGATCCAGTAGTGATGGTGTAGCAGAAAGCAGAGGCCTTGAACTAGACCAATGACTTATTGCAATGAACATTTGCAAGCAAAGAAGCATGGTAGAAAGAGTGCACTGTGGGACACACTGTGACATGCTGTAGCTTCCACAGTGACGTGGGTTTTTTTTTTTTGTTTGTTTTTTGTTTGTTTGTTTGTTTTTTCTTTTGGAAACTGGCCTGAAAGAGCAGAGGACAGGTATGAATTGGAATACATGACGTGAAATTAAAAAAGAATCAATTAAAGGTTTAAAAAAAAAAAGAAGTCAGGGTTTGGTGAGATGGTTCATTGGTTAAATGGGCTTGTCAGCAAGCCTAATGTCCTAAGTTCAGAACCCTGGACCTACATGGTGGAAGGAGCCAACCACTCCACTGAAAAGGATGTCTGTAAATGTAATCACAGCCTGCAGTATGATCCAGGAAGCACAATTCCATAAGAACATCATATTATAATTATAGTAAACTGAGGCTGCCATCACCACACTTGTCAATAATGTGTAAGCAACTCTCTGAGGCCCTAGGTATACAGCTGCTTAGCTTAAGTGCCACTGAAAGACCCTCATTTGGAAACTATATGTAAACAGAAATATAGGTGAGTTGCACAGGAAGCTTGCCAGTACATTTGCTGTGGGTGATCTCTTAGCTGTTGCATTGAGTCATGTGCTTGGTTTATATCTGATGTCTGGATAGAGAGACTGAACAAGTCCATAAGCTCATTCAACTCTTGGAGGTTGTGTTCAGTTCCAGACACATAAGAGCCTGTTGGAAACAGGCTAAATGAAGCAGCCAGCAATCTCTACCTAAATGTCATGATATTCATATCTTCTATTATTTAATATATCATTGATTTTTGTACCAGATTTTGGCAAGGGACAAGATCTCTGTTCAATAACTTTGGTTACTTTGGACCATAAACAAACAACACCAAGACAAAGAAAGGCAAAATTGTTGGCATAATTTTTATTGTATACTGTATAAAGTTTACACTTGTATTATTCAAATGCTGATTTCTCTATCCCACTTTCTGGTTTCAATTCAGACATGGCATTGCAATGTTTATTCTAAGAACCTCCTGTCTCAAGTTTGTGTAAACACAGCTCACCATTTATTCTCTGTCTTGTCAAAAAAGTTAGCCAGCCAGTAACTGAGCAATAGAGAGAATAGTGTGGGACTTCCAATTCCAGTGAAGAAGGAGACAAACAGGGAAGAGGCATTTATGTGCCAGCAGGAGAGAAAAGACACAACGAGAAAACAGCTGGAGCAGAGAGAGACATAAATGCAAGTGTTATGGGGATTTTGGCTGGGAGGAAGCTAGATTAGGTTGGAGGATTAGAATGAATAATAATGTTCAGTTATTGTACATTTAAGCTAACTAAATAAATCATAGTCTCTCTGTGTCAATTACTTGGGAATTATCTGGGTTAAAGAAAATTATGACTGTATTAATTTCATGTTACACAAAATTAAAATTTAAAAGGAAGATGGAAAAAATGCTCAAAGTAGTAAAACTGTGACTTAGTGTTAAATCTAAAGATGCTACACAAAGTTTTGTGCTCATTATAGCTTTAATCAGTTTGTTAATAGAGTGGCCTTTAAAAAAAATTCAAAATCCTTAAGATAATAAAATTGACCATCCTACTAAAAGCAATCTACAGATGCAATGCAATTCCCATCAAAATACCAACACAGTTCTTTACAGACCTTGAAAGAATAATTCTCAACTTCATATGGAAAACCAAAAAGCCCAGAATAGCTAAAACAATCCTGTACAATAAAAGATCTTCTGGAGGTGCCTCAAGTTATACTATAGAACAATAGTAATAAAAACTGCATGGTACTGGCATAGAAGCAAACTGGTGGATCAGTAGAATCAAATTGAAGACCCAGAAATAAACGGACACACCTATGGACACTCAATTTTTGACAAAGGAACCAAAACCATACAATGGAAAAAGACAGCATCTTCAAGAAATGGTGCTGGTCCAACTGGATGTCTACATTTAGAAAATGTAAACAGATCCATATTTATCACCCTGCACAAAACTAAAGTCCAAGTGGATCAAATATGTCAACATAAAACCAGACACACTAAATCTGTTAGAAGAGAAAGAGGAGACGAGCCTTGAACTCATTGGCATAGGAGACAACTTCCTGAACAGAACACCAAAAGTTCAGGCTCTAAGATCAATTAATAACTAGGACCTCATGAAACTGAAAATCTTCTGTAAAGCAAAGGACACTGTCAACAGAACAAAATGTCAGCCTACATACAAGGAAAAGACCTTCACCGGCCCTATATCCCACAGTAGACTAATATCCAGAGTATATAAAGAACTCAATAATTTAAACATCAACAAACCAAATAATTCAACTAAAAAACGGGTACAGAGCTAAACAGAGAATTCTCAACAGAAGAATATGGAATGGTGGAGAAACACTCAATGTCCTTAGTCATCAGGAAATGCAAATGACTCTGAGATTCCATCTTACACCCATCAGAATGGCTAAGGTCAAAAACTCAAGTGATGGCATATACTAGAAAGGATGTAGAGAAAGGGGAACCCTCCTCCATTGCTGGTGGGAGTGAAAACTTGTACAACCATTTTGTAAATCAATCTGGAACTTTCTCAGAAAACTGGTGATAGCGCTACCTCAAGATCCAGCTATAGCACTCCTGGACATATACAAGGACATGTGCTCAACCATGTTCATAGCAGCTTTATTCACAATAGCCAGAACCTGCAAACAACCCAGATGTCCCTCAACAGAGGAATGGATACAGAAATGATGCTACATTCACACAACTCAGCTATTAAAAACAAGGCAATCATGAAATTTTCAGGCAAATGGATGGAACTAGAAAAGATCATCCTGAGTGAGGTAACTCAGGAGCAGACAGACATGCATAGTATATACTCACTTAAAAGCAGATATTAGCCAGCTAACATAGGAGAAACATACTAAAATCTGTAGACCTAAAAGAAGCTAAACAACAAGGAGAACCCTAGGGAGAAGACCTCATTCAGAAGGGCAAACAGGATAGATACCGGAAGCAGTTAAAGAAAGGGAACAGGATGAGAGGCTATCATAGAAGTTCTTTTGAAAGGCTCCACCCAACAGGGGATAGAAGCAGGTGCAGATTCCCACAGACAAATTTTGGGCAGAGTGCAGGGAGTCTTATGGAAGAAGTGTGTGTGTGTGTGTGTGTGTGTGTGTGTGTGTGTGTGTGTGTGTTGGGGGGAAAGGGGGAGATAGAAAGACCTAGAAGGGACACGGGCTCCACAAGAAGACCAACAGAGCCGAAAAAAAAAAAAAATCTGGGCCCAGGGGGGCCTGCAGAGACTGATGCACCAACCAAGGACCATGCATGGAGAGGACCTAGACCCCCTGCTTAGATGTGGCCCATACACGGCTCAGTCTCCAAGTGGGTTCCCTAATAATGGGAGCAGGGCAGTCTCTGAGATGCCTGCTCTTTGATCACTTCCCCCTGGCATGTTGGCTTTTACAGGCCACAGAGAAAGAATATCGAGGCAGCTCTGATGAGATTTGATAGGCTAGGGTCAGATAGTAGGGGAAGAGGACTCCCCCTTTTCAGTGTACTAGGGGAAGGGGGAAAGGGGATAAAAGGGTGGTGGGGTAAGACCAGGAGAAGATGAGGAAGGGATTACAACCAGGATCCAAAGGGAATAAATTGTAAAAAAAAAAAAAAAAAAAAAAAACTTAAAAATCCCCAAAAATCCCCAAGTTTATTCTTAACTATAGTTACACTTTGAAAATATTGTGAAGACACATATCCACCACTCAGAACAGTATAATTGGATATTTGGAAAATGAATTCAGGAAATATCATAGAATTTCCCAAGAGAATCTCAATGAGAGATTGTCTAGATCAGGTTGGCCCTAGGCAAGTCTTTGGAGATTACCTTGCTCATGTTAACTGAGATGAGAGGACCTGCCCCCTGTGGGCAGCACCATTCCCCAAGCAGGAGAGTCTGGACTGCAAACCAGTGAGGAAAGCATTGTTTGCTCTCTATTCCTGATTTTGGATATAATATGACAACTGTCATTGCTTCCGTAAAGTGACAGACTGAAACCTGAAACTGTGAGCCAAATAAATCCTGTCTACCCAAGCTGCGTTTAGCACAGTATTTTATTACCTTAACAAGAAACGAAGCTATGGCGCAGGGTCTCTGAATCTGAAGCTTGTTGTTTTAACTAGACTGGCTAGCCGGCAGAACCCCCATGATCCTCCTGTCCCTGCCACACAGCAATGGGATTACAGCCCTGTGTCTGAGCCCAGCTTTTATGTGCATGTTGGGGGTCTCAAGTCAAGTGGCCATGCTTGCACAGCAAACGCTTTGCCCACTGAGTTGTTTTCCGGGAAACAACTCTTTTAAATCATCTTCAATCTAAACAGTATCAGTTAATTTTCTTTGTAAGGTAATTTTTTTTATTCAGTTTGCAATTGTTCTATTTTCCTAAAAAGAAAATATACGAAAATGAGCCTATCATTACTATATACATTGTGTTCATACCATGCCTTCTGCTGCTAGAAGAATTATTGCCAGCACCTCAAATTAAAACAGCCAAAAAAACTTAAAATGCCTTGTGCTGGAGTAGTGAAGATGAAACAAAACATGCAAACCAACTTATCTTTTAACTAATAGTTTTCATAACTTCTTAAGTTGGTGATAGAAAGGCTTAGTTTCTAATTCGTTGCACTTTTAGTGATTAAAATACGGCTCAGGAGCTGACTCCCCACAATTCCAGCTGGCTTTTCAGAAAGCTGTATGACCTCATAGTGGACACACCCAGTGGTCAATGACCCCTTTCCACATGCTTGCTCCTGAGTCTAAGGCTTTTCCTTGCCCTCCTTGGAAGCAGATTTATACTCATCAAGACAGACCCAAACAAAACAGCTATCAACAGTACAGAAACTCAGCTGGGAGTAGTGGCACACACACTTAATTCCAGCAATCTGTAGGCAGAGGCAGGTGAATCTCTGTGAGTTCAAGACAAGCCTGGTTCACAACCAGGGCTCTGTTACAGAGAGAAACTGTGTCTCACAGCCCCCCCCCCCCAAAAGAGTGCAAAATTTCATCTGGATAGAGCAGCACCACCTCAGCACTTGAGGGGCTAGAACAGAAGAATCAGAAGTTCAAGGCCAGTCTGTTCTGCAGAGCAACAGCCCATCTCAAAAACAAACATGCCAACTGCAGAAGCACTTCTGTCCCTGTGAAAGCACAGAATCCATCCCTTCTAAGTTCCTGCTGGCTACCTGATTTACCTTAGCACACATCGACACAGGGAGTCAGATCTCCAAAGCAACGCCAAAGCTACTTCCATGGCATTTGAACACCACATACTAGTATTTAGCCAAAATCCTAATGAGTTAATCTAAGTGATAGCAAGTAATGTACAAGGGGGCGGGGATGTTTACAAAGATGTGATGAACAATCCCCATATCAGGAAGCAGAAAATATAAGAAAATATGATTAGAGAAATTCATGCTATTTCTAAGTTATACATAAATATGTATTGAACTGTGGAAGACACACAAAGCTTCACTTTTTAAAATGATATAAAGTCCATCACAGATAATAACAGCTATGTAGCTCAGCAATACAGCTTATTCCAAATAACTATATGACAATTTTTTTTCAATTCTTAGAAAAGTGCCAATTTTGAAAGAAATCCTGGATTACTGTAATCCACTGGCACTGGCATTTATCTCCTGTTGTTTCCTGTAACCTGTCATTTGTTTCATGTCAAAACTTGTCTAATCAGAGCTAAAACATCCTTTTTAGCCACTCAACTGACTCTAGATTTCTTCTTTCTATCACCATATACAGGACAATGGCCTTTGTCCTCTTCCTGCTCCTTCTTAGTAGCAGCCAGGTTAAAGTTCCTCTTTCCTCCTTAAGGTCATGTCCAGCAAGCACCTGGAATTCCTCTTCATGCAAATAAGGCATTCCCAGCACCTTAGTCCCAGCCAATGAGCACTCTCCCTTCCCAAAGCCTCCAACCAGTGTCCACAAAGGTTTAATTAGCCTTTGTCCCCCAAATTAAAGATGCTCACTGGAGCCTGCCTCCCAAGAGTCTGTTCTCATTGTGCTTACCCACCAAAAGCAGTTAGGCTTTTCTAAAGCCTTACCCTCAGCTCAGATCATAGTTCAACCGCATCAGCACGATCCATAACAACTTGCTGTAACTGCAGCTGCAGGCTCTGACACCCCCTTCTGGCCTTCATGGACACCTGTGCACACGTGGCATATACTCACACTGACATACAGGCATAGAATAAACACAAATAAATCCTAAAAATCCTTTTTAAAAATGGCATGGTAACACACAACTTTAGTCCTAGCACTCTAGAAACAGAAGGGTCAATAACTGTGTTCAAGACCAGCCTGGTCTATAGAGCGAGTTCCAGGACAGCCAAGACTGCATGGTGACACCCAGTCTTAAAAGAAGATCTTAGGTCTTACAGAGACATAAAAATTAAACATATTTCTCAAAGCATATCAGATGTCACTTAAAAGGATAAAATTATGTGAATTAAATTTCCATAAAACTGGGATAGTTAATCACATTTAATTCTGTCTTTGAAATCAGATCCCTGACTCACAAACTGACCGCAGAGGTTTGTTTGTTTTTACCATTAGGTGCTGAATTTTAAAATAAATGTAGCCTTTTATATAATTTGGGAAATTTTTTTAAATTTATTTATTTTGTAATTATTCTTTTTACTCTCCATTATTTGTTTGTTTGTTTGTTTGTTTGTTTGTTTTTCCAGAGCTGAGGACTGAACCCAGGGCTTTATGCTTGCTAGGCAAGCGCTCTACCACTGAGCTAAATCCCCAACCACATTATCTAATTATTTTTATTTTTCTTAATTACAGTTTATTCACTTCATATCCCCCCCTGTACCTCCCTCAGTCCTCCCCTACCAATTCCAACCTCCCTCTTCCCCACCCGTGTCCCTCTCCCAGTCCACTGATAGGGGAAGTCTTCCTTCCCTTCCCTCTGACCCTAGTCTATCAGGTCTCATCAGGAGTGGCTACATTGTCTTCTTCTGTGGCCTGGTTAGGCTGCCCACCCCCAGAGGGAGGTGATCAAAGAGCAGGCCAATCAGTTCATGTCAGAGTCAGTTCCTGTCCCCATTACTATGGAGGCCACTTGGATACTAAACTGCCATAGGCTACCTCTGCACTTATGGACACCTGATTTTTGACAAAGATGCCAAAACCATACAATGGAAAAAAGATTACATCTTCAACAAATGGTGCTGGTCTAACTAGATGTCTACATGTAGAAAAATGCAAACAAGTCCATACTTACCACCCTGCACAAAACTAAAGTCCAAGTGGATCAAAGACCTCAATATAAAACCAGACACACTAAACTTGTTAAAAGGAAAAGTGGGGAAGAGCCTTGAACTCATTGGCACAGGAGACAACTTCCTGAACAGAATATCAACAACACAGGATCTAAGATCAACAATCAATAAATGGGACTTCATGAAACTGAAAAGCTTCTATAAAGCAAAGGACACTGTCATCAAAACAAAATGACCGCCAAGAATCTTCACTAACCCTATACCTGACAGAGGGCTAATATCCAGTATATATAAAGAACTCAAGAAGTTAAACAGCAACAAATCAAGTAATCCAATTAAAAAATGGGAAATTTTTTAAATCTCTCTCTTGTCTCTCATCTGTGTGTGTGTGTTTGTGTGTGTGTGTGTGTGTGTGTGTGTGTGTGTGTGTGTGTGTAACAACAATTAAAGAAAAAGAGGCCATGAATTTGAAAAAAGTACAACAGGAAAATTTGTAAGGAGGAAAAGAAAGGAGAAAGTGAGGTAATTATATTATAATCTAAAAAAATTAAAACTTTTTTATAGTAGAAGTGCTCCCTCATCATTTTTAAAAATAAAAATAAAACATACAGGTTAGGGAACATGTATCGCTGACAACCAGAACAAACTTGATTTTGCTTAAGTATTATTTTGTCAGCACATCTGATTATTTTATTCTGAAATAATTTAAAACCGATAAATGCACTGCAAAAAAATACACAAAACTGAGTCCAGTCAGTAAAGGGCTCACTGGATAGGCGTGAAGACCCGCATTTGATCCCCAGCTCAAACAAGCATGGTGTGGGAGCACGTATCTGTAGTCTCACTGTTAAAAGGAAGAGACGAGCAGATCCTTAGGGACTGCTGACTAACCAGTCTCATAATCATCCCTGCTTAAACATGACCTGAAGAACGATGACACCAACAGATGTGCTGTCATGGACTGGGAAAAGCTAAGAAGTCCTTAGGCCTAAACAAAGAACTAACAGCAACCAATGAATGCTGACAGTAGAAGAAATGGTCAAATGAGTGAGTTCCAAGAACACAGGGAGACCCTGCCTCAAGAAATAAGATAGAGAATAACTAAAGACAACCCTGGACATGAATTTCTGCCCTCCTCTGTAAGCACACATACACATATGCACTCCCAAACATGTATACACATACATACATACACAAACACATGCAGTTATACAAAGTATACATATACTTCATTCATATCTGCCAACTGCTTCATCTTACATATTTGCTTTATTTCTCTCTGTTACCTGTGTGTGTGTGTGTGTGTGTGTGTGTGTGTGTGTGTGTAAAAGTATTTGGACTGTTCTTTGAAAATATTGTAAACATGGCAATACTATATTGCATGACTCTTGGAAAAGGAATATTCCTGTCCATAGACCCAATGCTAATTTTCAGAAGTTTGACTTTGATGCTCTTAGCTGATTCACACTGAGATTTCACCATTGTGCAACCACAGCAAATCTAATAAGCAGGGGGATTGGCTTTTTGGTTTTGTGGGTTGTGGGGTGGTTTGTTTTGCCTTATTGAGGGGTGATTTGGTTTTTTAAGAGATGTAAGAGAAAAAAAAACATAAATCACATATTTTTTAAAATCCCATTAGAACAGCTGGTTTTTGTATGAACAAGATAAAAGCCCAGACCACCTAGAGCAAATGTATTCCAAGCTCTAAAAGACTCCATCTGTCAACCCAAGCTACTTTACCCAGCAAAAATATCTGCCATAAATATCGAATGGCAGAGAAACACTTAAAGAAATGTTCAACCTCATTAGCCATCAGGGAAATGCAAATCAAAAGGACCCTGAGATTTCACCTTACACCCATCAGAATGGCCAAGATGAAAAACTCAAGTGACAACACATGCTGAAGACGTTGTGGAGAAAGGGGAACCCCCTTTTCTTGCTGGTGGAGATGTAAACTTGTACAACCACTTTGAAAGCCAATCTGGCACTTTCTCAGACAACTAGTAATAGTGCTTCCTCAAGACCCAGCTATACCACTGCTAGGCATATACCCAAAGTAGACAACAAGGACATTTCCTCAACCATGTTTGTAGCAGCTTTATTTGTAATAGCCAGAACCTGGAAACAACCCAGATGCCCATCAACGGAGGGATGGATACAGAAATTGTGGTATTTTTACACAATGGAATACTACTCAGCAATCAAAAAGAGGAAATCATGAAATTTGCAGGCAAATGGTGGGATCTAGAAAAGATCATTCTGAGTGAAGTATCCCAGAAGGAGAAAGACAAACACGGTATATAGTCGCTTATATGGACCTACAAGATATGATAAACACAATGAAGTCTATACACCTAAAGAAGATAAACAAGAAAGCAGACACGGGGTAAGATGATCAAGCCTCACTTAGTAAGACAAATGAGATGTGCATTGGACGTATGACAGGAGTCTACCGCAGAAGGCGTCTGACTCTACCAAGCAGCATTTCAAAACAGATACTAATTGTATAGATGTACCACAATTTCTGCATCCATTCTTCAGTTGAGGGACATCTGGGTTGTTTCCAGCTTCTGGCTATCACAAATAAAGCTGCTACAAACATGGTTGAGCAAATGTCCTTTTTGTGTACTTGAGCCTCTTTTGGATATATGCCTAGGAGTGGTATGGCTGGATCTTGAGGAAGCACTATTCCTAGTTGTCTGAGAAAGCGCCAGATTGATTTCCAGAGTGGTTGTACAAGTTTACATTCCCACCAGCAGTGGAGAAGGGTTCCCATTTCTCCACAACCTCTCCAGCATGTGTTGTCACTTGAGTTTTTGATCTTGGCCATTCTGATGGGTATAAGGTGAAATCTCAGGGTTGTTTTGATTTGCATTTCCCTAATGGCTAATGAGGTTGAGCATTTCTTTAAGTGCTTCTCTGCCATTCTATATTCCTCTACAGAGCATTTTCTGTTTAGCTCTGTTCCCCATTTTTTAATTGGATTACTTGGTTTGCTGCTTTTCATCTTGTTTAGTTCTTTATATATACTGGATATGAGACCTCTGTCAGGTAAAGGGTTGGTGAAGATTCTTTCCCAATCTGTAGGCAGTCGGTTTGTTTTGATGACGGTGTCCTTTTGGTACATCTATACGATGGAGTACTACTCAGCAATGAAAAATAAGGAAATCATGAAATTTTCAGGTAAATGGTGGGACCTGGAAAGGATCATCCTGAATGAGTTGTCCCAGAAGCAAAAAGACACACACGGTATTCACTCACTCATATAGACATGCAACATAGGATAAATCCACTAAAATCTGTACATCTAAAGAAACTAAGCAAGAGAGAGGACCCTAACTAAAATGTCCAATCCCCATCCTGAAAGGCAAAGAGGATGGACATCAGAAGAAGAAGAAAACAGGAAACAACCTAGGAACCTTCTACAGAGGGCTTCTGAAAGCCAGAAGAAGAAAACAGGAAACAAACTAGGAACCTACCACAGAGGGCCTCTGAAAGCCTCTGCCCTGCAGACTATCAAAGCAGATGCTGAGCCTGATGGCCAATAGTTAGGCAGAGTGAATGGAATTTTATGTAAGAAGTGGGAAATAGTAAGAGCTGGAAAGGACAGGAACTCCACAAGGAGAGCAACAGAACAAGAAAATTTGAACACAGGGAACTTCCCAGAGACTCATACTCCAACCAAGGACTATTCATGGAGATAACCTAGAACCCCTGCACAGACGTGGCCCATGGCAGTTCAGTGTCCAAGTGGGTTACATAGTAATGGGAAGAGGGACTGCCTCTGACATAATCTGATTGGCCTGCTCTCTGATCACCTCTCCCTGAGTGAGGAGCAGCCTTACCAGGCCACAGAAGATGACAATGCAGCCACTTCTGATGAGAACTGATAGACGAAGATCAGAAAGAAGGAGAGGAGGACCTCCCCTATCAGTGGACTTGGGGAGGGGCATGAATGCAGAAAGGGGAGGGAGGGTGGGATTGGGAGTGGAGGAGGGAGGGGCTTATGGGGGGATACAAAATGAATAAAGTATAATTAATAAAAGTTAAATAAAAAATTTAAAAAAAAACAGACAGTAAGACTCATAAACAAACCTTCGGCAGAAGGGGAGTTAGTATGACGTGGAAAGGATAGGAGCCCCACAAGGACCAAATATATCTGGGCACAGGGTTTTTTCTGAAACTGTTTCTCCAACCAAGGACCATGTATGGATATAACCTAGAACCTTTGCTCGAACAAAGTTCGTGGTAGCTCAATAACCAATTGGTTTCCCATAGTAAGGGGAACAGGGACTATCTCTGATAGGAACTCAATGGCAGGCTCTTTGACCTCCCCACCCCCCAAGGGAGAAGCAGTCCTGCTAGGCCACAGAGGAAGACTTTGCAGCCAGTCCTGAAGACATCTGATAAAACAGGGTCAGATGAAAGGGGAGGAAGTCCTCCCCAATCCGTGGACTTGGAAAGGGGCAAGGAGAAGAGGAGGGAGGGAGGGTGAGATTGGGAGGGAATAAGAGAACGGGATACAGCTGGGATACAGAGTTAATAAAATGTAACTAATAATAATAAACAATAATAAAAAAATATCTGCCACAGTTGAAGGAGAAAGAAAAACTTTCCATCACATAAACAGACTGAAAGAATTTATGTCTACCAAACTAGTCCTAGAGAGAATACTAGAAGCAATATTTTAGACTAAAGAGAGGAATAAGCACATCCCAGAAGGTATAGAAAAAAAGCAAATGAAGACATAATTAGACACAAAATAGGACTAAGACACAAACACCAATCAACAAATGCCTTTCAATAATAACTTTAAACATTAATGGCCTCTGTTACCCAATGAAAAGATACAGATTGGCTGAATGTATTAAGAAACAAAATGGAAGCCGGCACCATGGCGCACGCCTGTAATCCCAGTGCTTGAAGAGGCAGAGGCAGGCGGATCTCTGTGAGGTCAAGGCCAGCCTGGTCTACAAAGTGAGTTCAGAAAAGCCAAGGCTGCACAGAGAAACCCTGTCTCAGAAAAAAGAAACAAAATGCAAAGAACTCATCTTCCCTTCAGGGATAGGCATCTTTAACTAAGAGTTTAAAAAGATAGATGAAAAAAGTGGTTTAAGCAAATGGAGCTAGGAAGCAAGCAGTGTTGCTGTCCTAATATCTACCAAAGAGACCAAGCTAAAATTAATCAGAAGAGCAAAATAACTCTCCACTGGGAAGGATAATCCTTTAAACCAAACCTGTCAGCTCTATGTGTTTAAGTATAGATGGGTGTGGTGCTCTTTCCTATTAGGAAAGATTGTGAATAGGAAGAGTAATCCTAACCCTAACCCTGCCATGTCCCTGAAAATCACCCATTACTTCTATGCTGCCCCCAAAGTAGACATAACAACTCTGTAGCACAACTAGAATTGTTAAGGGGAGGAAGAGGCCCAAATGTGAATACAGACATCTTGACTAGTATAGCATCTGGGAAGTATGGTACATCAGCCCGTAACCACCCTTTGGGACATAATCCCACAAGACAAGCACATTCATAGCAAGTTCACTGATGACAGTGGTGAAATGTCAAGTTGAGATGTTACAGTAGTTGCCTTTATTTGTTTGTTTGTTTGTTTGTTTGATTTTTCAACAGGACACAAGCTGAAGTTATCTGAGAAGAACCTCAAGGTAGCAGAGAAAATGCCTCTATCAGATTACCTGTAGTAAGTCTGTAGAATTGTTATTTGTTTGTTTTTATAAATACTTGTGGGCCCTGGACAAGTGGTCCCAAGATATATAAAAAAGCAAACTGAGCAGGCCATATGGAGAAAGCAGCACCCTCCACGGCTTCCGCTTCAGGATCCTGCCTTGGTTGCCCTTGGTGTGGAAATGTTACCTGAAAGTATAAGGTGAAAAAACTCTTCCTTCCCAAGTTGCTTTTGGCAATGGTCTTATTAAAACCTAACCAGGGCAGAGGTTGACAGGGCAGTGTGAGCTAGCCTCAGAGAAGTCCATCAAGAGAGGCCAGCACCTTACACACAACTTGTGGTCCAGGGGTGTGTTAGCAGGCCTGGGGCTTAAGAAGACATTATAGAGGAACAAAGCTAGTACAAGTCTCAACTTCCTTGAATTTTAGTTTTCAAAGAAGATGGTGATGTCAGCACATGGCCTGTGAATGAAACTTGCATGAAGAGAAGTTTTTAAGAACTTGTTTTAAAAAATCCTCCAAGTAAACAAGAATCTTGTTATAACATAGATTTGTTCTTGAACTATGCTTTTGTGTCCCTCCCAGGTGTGCTAAATAAGAGTACGTTTGCTTCAAGTTTCATATTGTTGTTTGCTTGTGTTACTTAGATGGTGTTTACAAGCATGGGTTGCCCTGTGACTGTCTATAGCTTGAATTCAAGAGAACTTAGCTCATATGACCTACCTAACACTCAGAATATAATTTGTATAATGCTGAAAGTAAGGTTGGCTTTTTCATGAAACTTCAGTCTCCTCATTTTTAAGCTCCTCTCTCCCAGATTCATGCCACCAATTAGAGCAGTAACATGGGGGTTGTCTATCCTCAGGGAAAGCAGACAAAGCTGGTCAGAGAGGAGGTTCTAGCCAGTCCGCATACCATAAAACTGATGGGAACATGGCTGGAGACCAAGTGAGGCTGCAGTTCTGCGGGCCCAAGGGCAGAGCCACGAAGAAGGAAGTCAAGTGACCTAAAATGCGGAGCCAGGCAGCTAATGACAAACCTAGAGCTGTGCCCAGCTCTGAGTAAAGACAGGTGGTTTCGGCATGCAAAGACTTGAGAGAGACCGAGATGGGAAACACCTGGGGTTGGAGCGAAAACAAACTTGTGTATCAGCACACCAAGCATGCGATGCGTCTGCCCAAGCCCAACAGCTACAGTGATGTTCACAAATGCAGCAACATTGCAGTCATCTGCGGAAAACACCGAATCTGCCCCACCCCCCCACCCCCCTGTGAGGAGCGCTGTGCTCAGCACTGCAGGTGCTGTCAGCACACGGATCTCAGGTGTCACAGGACGGGAAGTCCAGGCTTTCCATGTTTCAGTGACTCAGATCAGGCAGGCAGTGGGAGTGAAAGTTCAAATGTATTGAAACTAAGAGCAGACCCATAAAACACACCCTACAAGACAGAGCAGCCACGTGACCACATGACTTGAGCTCTTTCACAGAGTTTAAGTAATGAAAGAAGCTATTACATGTTTGTCAATACATCTCGTAATTTTATGCCCCCCTTGACACATATACATGAGATGGTAAAGCAGAACTTCCCCTGGCAGGTCTGCTAGGACAGCTTACCTTCCCTGCCTGGCAGCCGATTCTGTTTTCAGCAGAACTTGATTACCAATCCTGGGGAGGGGATGGGTGTGGCTCTACCTAGTCAGCAGGCATCATTATTTCCAGGGCAGTTGTCTGAGCTCTCTGGGCTCCCTTAAACTGGTCTACTCTCATGAAGCCTGAGTAAGCCTGACATTAAATAATAAATCTGATTTTTTTTTCCTTACACAGCATTGAAACTACAATGGAAAAAAGAAGATATTAAAAACCTTAAGTTGTAAGATTTAAAAAAAGGTCACATTTCTGAAGTAACTGCTTTAAAGTATTCCAAAAAGACTAGAGAAACATTAGCAATCATTTTTTGATATTTTAAGTACAAAGTAAAACTTCATCAGATATTATAATTATGTATTACATATGTACATGGCCAATATGCGGGAATCATAGTAATTCCACTACTGTGTTACTAGAGGCATTGCTGACAACAGCTGACACAAACAACTAACGCTCTCCCTTAAAAAGTTTATTCTTTATAAAATATGGAAATTTTCTGAAATATGAAAAGTCTCCTGGTAAAAGGAGAAATAAAACAGACCTACATAAAACAGAATTGGGTCCAAGGGCAGCGAAGATGAATTTGCCCTTTCACACTTTGCTGTTGGATTCTTGGTTGTGATTCTCCTCATATGTCAGCAGTTAGTATTTCACAGAAACATTAGCAACCTGGGAGGGAAAAGGAGCTTCCATTGTCTTTTTATCCATGCATAGACTTTTATCCATATGTACTTCTAATAAATACACATTTCTAAAACAGAAACTTGGATTTCAGCCCTCCCTATGAAGCCCTAGATAAGCTCTCAGCTCAAATATACCTTCCAATAGCCTGTCTAGGGAGCTTTGCAGACAGTAACCTAGGACACAAATTACACAGATCAACAACAGTCATTTGGTTGTGAACCAAAAGGGAAAAAATGAGTAATTTGTGTATTTTGGTTTATTATGGGAAATTACAGATTTCAACATCTATTATTTTCTTCATGAATGGTGCTTCAAATGCATCCGAGGGGAATCCCTGCATGCTTGCTAATGCTGTGGGCGATGCTTACAGTTGTTTCAGGTCAGCTCACACAGTCCTTCATTCATTTTGTGAAACCAGTCACTAAAGGGACTCAATGTCTGTCACATTGGTTCCTAACAAAGGCACTGACCAGGCTTATTGTTCTCAAAGGTTAAAATACTCGCCGAAGCATTTACATCATTGCCCAAGTATGCCCAGGTCATATGAAGAAGCCCAACAACAGGGCCAGAGAGACTCCTAAAGCAACTAACAGACAAAGTAAAATACAGGCAAGAGTCTGTCATGAGTGTCTGCCTCACATGTATGCTTTTACCGAAAGGAATTGTTTAGTATAGTCTTTCCTAAGATATGATCCAAAACAGCGAGCTAATTCAGAAAAGCTTTGGTAATTCTGAGACCTGCATTCTTGAGAGGTTCTGAAGAAACACCAACACTAAAGCTTCCGAGAATTCCTGCAGCTCTGCTTAACATTTCCCAACCCACCCAAACATTCTGCACGTTTTGTAACCCAACAACTCTTGCCATCTGTGGAGCCTGCTCAGAGAAGAAGGCACTGGTGATTTTCAAGATACAGTTTGCAGAATCCTCTCAGGGACTTCCAGGAAGAAAAGAGAGCAAAGAGACTGGAGAAAAATAGGTCAGCCACACACAGCTCCATTGGAATCCTTCTACTTCCAGACTTAACATATCATATCATTTTTAATAAAAGAGTCTATGACTCAAATTTATCTTGTTTATAAAATTCTTTAACTAGAATTGAGGTATTTGTAGTCTGACATTTATAGTTTGACATGTTGTTCACATTACAGGGTTCTCAGCAGCAGTCACATGGCAGTTTCTCTGACTGAACCACTGTGAATAAGTACTGACATCTGCCAATCCTGGCTGGGCTTCCCTAGAAGCCATTAATGTGAGCGTGGCTCAGTGACCTGCTTTGACTAAAGGAACATGATATGGACTTATGGTTTATTTATGATCTTCACCAGGAGAAGAGTAAGCTCCCATGGTGGGTGCTCATAAGTCAAGCCCAGGAATGAGAAGCACATGAAGCCCAAAAGGTACCACGGGATAGTTGCTGAGGTTCAAAGATTGTATGAGTAGCATTCCATAGTGTAAATGTAGCACAAATTCTGCATCCACTCCTCAGTAGAGAGACATCTGGGTTGTTTCCAGCTTCTGGCTATTACAAATAAAGCTGCTATGAACATGGTTGAGCAAATGTCCTTGTTGTGTACTTGAGCATATTTTGGATATATGTCTAGCAGTGGTATAGCTGGATCTTGAGGAAGCAGTATTCCTAATTGTCTCACAAAGCGCCAGATTGATTTCCAAAGTGGTTGTACAGTTTACATTCCCACCAGCAATGAAGGAGGGTTCCTTTTTCTCTATAACCTCTCCAGCATGTACTGTCAGGTGAGTTTTTGATCTTAGCCATTTTGATGAGTGTAAGGTGAAATTTCAGGGTGGTCTAGTTTGCATTTCCCTGATGAGTAAGAATGTTGAACATTTATTTGTTTCTCTGCCATTTGATATTCCTCTGTTGAGAAGTTTGTTTAACGCTGTACCCCATTTTATACTACTCAGCAATTAAAGCCAAGGCAATCCTGAAATTTGCAGGCAAATGATGGAACTAGAAACAATCATCCTGAGTGCGGTGTCCCAGAAGCAGAAAGTGTATGTGTGTGGTACATACTCACTTACAAGTAGATATTAGACATAAAATCTTTCTCCTAAAGAAGCTAAGCAAGAAGGAGGACCCTGGGGAAGATGCTCAATTATTCAGAAAGGCAAACAGGATAGACAGCAGTAGTGGGTGAAACAAGGAACAAGACAGGAGCCTACCACAGAGGACCTCTGAAAGACTCTTTGCTGCAGGGTACTAAAGCAGATGCCAAACTTTGAGCAGAGTGCAGGGAATCTTATGAAAGAAGGTTGAGATAGAAAGACCTGGTAGGGACAGGAGCTCCACAAAAAGAGCAACAGAACAAAAAAATCTGAGCCCAGAGGTCTTTGCAGAGATCAATATGATACTGTAACCAAGGACCATGCATGGAGATAACCTAGAACCTCTGCTCAGATGTAGCCCATGGCAGCTCGGTCTCCAAGTGGGTTCCCTAATAAGGGAAATAGGGACTGTCTCTGACATGAACTCAGTGGCCTGCTCTTTGATAACCTCCCCCTGAGGAGGGAGCAACCTTACTAGGCCACAGAGGAAAGGAAGACAATGCAGCCAGTCCTGATGAGCCCTGATAGGCTAGAGTCAGAGGGAAGGGGAGGAGGACCTCCCCTATTAGTGAGGGAAAGGGCATAGGGGGAGAAGAGGGAGGGAGGGAAGGTGACATTGGGAGGGGACTAGGGAGGAGCTACAGCTGGGATAAAGAGTGAAAAAACTGTAATAAACAAAATAAATAAATAAAAAGATTGTTTGAGAGCAGAGCAGAGGCTGACGGGGGCATTTTTAAGTCAGTGCTTCAATACTGGCCTCACCTAAGAACAATAAGATTCAGCATAGATGGTGCTGAATTGTCTGCTCATTTTGCAATTGACTTGAATAACTTTCAAAACTGCAGTGCTTACTCCTCTGTACACCAGATACCATTCTTCTTTGTCCAATGGTAATTTCTCACCCCCATGACTCACAGAATAATAATGCCAATAATGCAGTTTTATAAGTTTCCATCAAGAAAATCAATGAATTTTTCTTTGTTCATGAAGCCAAGTGCTGCTTTGTGGAATCTAATATAAAAAATGAATATTCATTATCTGTACCTGTAATTATTTTCAGAGTCCTTAAATCATTCACAATTAAAAGTCACCTGTGTCTAATCAAGTTGTAATTCAAACAAGAGCCTCCCAACCAACACACATGAGAAGTGAAAGGAAAAAAGAAAGGTGTTCCCGTCCTCCTAAAACTTGAAAACAAACCTTATAAAAGCAGGTACACAGCTAATGAACCAAATCTCACTTAAGTTTTTCTAAGTTGATGAGACAGACAAAAGAAGGTTTCAGGATAAGTGAAAAGATTTCACTTTCAGAATTATTCTAGTAAAAGTAAAGGAGAGTTTTTAAAAATCACTTAGAAAAAAATCCTCTACCAAGTTATCACCACTAGTACAGTACAAGAGTTCCTAGCATCTGGGGAGAGGACTTGGCGGTTAAGACCTCTGCCGCGCCTATGGCGGTGGGGGGTGGGGTGGCTCTCAGCACTCACCTGGCAGCACACCAGGGTCTGTAACTCTAGTTTCAGGGGATCTGGCGCCATCTTCTGCCTGCAAAACTGCAAGCACACGGTGCACGTGCTACCTGAGGAAAACACCATAAACACATTTTTTAAATTATTTTTATTTTTATTAATTACAGTTTATTCACTTTGTATCCCCCTATACCTTCCTCCCTCTTCCCCATCCATGCCCTTCCCCAAGTCCACTGATATGGGAGGTCCTCCTCCCCTTCTATCTGACCCTAGCCTATCAGGTCTCATCAGGACTGGCTGCATTGTCTTCCTCTGTGGCCTGGTAAGGCTGTTCCCCCCTCAGGGGGAGATGATCAAAGAGCAGGGCAATCAGTTCATGTCAGAGACAGTCTCTGTTCCCATTACTATGAGCCCACTTGGACACTGAGTTGCCATGGGATACCTCTGTGCAGGGCTTCTAGGTTATCTCCATGAATGGTCCTTGGCTGGAGCGTCAGTCTCAGAAAAAATCCCTTTGCCCAGACTTTTTGGATCTGTTGCTCTCCTTGTGGAATTCCTGTCCTCTCCAGGTCTTACTATCTCCCACTTCTTTCATAATATTCCCTGCACTCTACCCAAAGTTTGGTTAAGAGTCTCAGCATCTGCCTCTATACCCTGCAGGGTAGAGCCTTTCAGAGGCCCTCTGTGGTAGGCTCCTGTCCTGTTTCCTGTTTTCTCCCTCCTCCAATGTCCATCCTCTTTGCCTTTCTAATTGGGGATTTTTTTTAAAAAAGGGAATCGTTCAAACACTTTAAAATGTTGTAAAATGGGATTAATAACGAACGGCTTGTGAAGTAGTCTCTTTTTCTTTTTAATTTTGTTTTTATGTGCATTGGATGTTTTGCCACTTGTGTACCAGTGCCTTCAGATGACAGAAGAGGGCATCAGATTCCCTGGCACTGCACAGTTATAAATCTCATGAGGCCTCAGGAGCATGCTGAGAATCAAGCCCTGGACCCTCTGGAAGAGCAGCGTGTATTCTTAGGTTCGGCTGTGAGCCTCGCCTTTAACGGCTGAGCCATCTCTCCAGCCCTTAACAAGTGTTCTTAGCAGATGAAGCATCTCTCCAATCCCAAGTAATTTGTCTTTCTAGAATGAACCATGCACAACAGAGGCCCATATTATAGGCAAAAAGAAAATAGTACAAAATGAAAACAAAACAAACAAAAACACATAGTAGCAGGCAAGAGTCACACCTGGTAAGAAGCAGCTGAGTAACTGTAAGGGTTAAGGTTTTAGTTTTTGGCAATGACTGAAAAACAGACCCTGATCTATAATAGAATTTCTCCAACTCAATACTGTTTATTAAGTACCAAGTACAAAACTGCAAAGAATAAGTGGTGTGCCCTCTGTGGGGCTCAGCATCCTGCACAGAATGTGCTTGGCCCATTTTACAGACAGGACAAACACTCCAGTAGTGTTCTCTCAACTGTTATCTATCAAAAAAATGAATACATATTTACTCAGATTGGGAGAGATAAAGAATAAATTGGAATAAAAAAATGAGATGAAAGAGTCACAGAATTAAAAGGGCTATAGCAGAATACTTTGAAAACACTTTATATTGAGTTAGATAAACTAAAAGAAATGCCTAAATTAATTCATAATGCATCTTTATATTTGGCTACAACAGTACTGGGCAGCAGTTTTATATTAGCTTATCTTTCACAGGAGGTCAGGTATTGCTGTAAGACCCATGTATTTGGCTATATGTAAAACTGGAATTGAGTGGCTCTGCTCAAGTGTGCTATCGCTACAAAGAGAACATACAAATTTTCTGAAAATAATTTAATATTTGAATAAAGTATGTCTTAATGCATTTTCTTTGGTATGCTCTTCCTTTATAGCAAAGCTAATCTCCTTTTCTTTCTCAGTCTCCCTGTCTCTATGCTACTCCTTAAATGTCAACAATTTTCTACAGTGGATGAATTTGGGCTTTTATGAAAACCTACTGAGCAATTACTTCAGCCCATACTCTCCCACATTACATAAATTAGTTCTTACTTGAACTAAAGCAAAATTCATTTGCTTTTCATAATGGGCTTATAGTATCAAAATTTAACCTAAAGAGCTTACTTACCTTTTTGGAAGATTTTTTTTTTGTGATTTAATATATAATACAACCTATGCATCTTGTAGAATCTTAATATATATGTATTTATATATATATTAAACATTTCAATTGCATGCCAGAAAAAAAAAAGGTAAAGCAAGCAAGAAAGCAAGAAATTACAATGAATGAATTAGAGTTTCTAAGGAATTCTTGAAGTCATATTATTCCAACTAAGAAGAATCCTGATGAAGTGAGAATTCTATGCATTCATCCGTTTGCCTGTCTGTTCAGAAATACTAAGGGGGCATCTATTTGGCTTCAGGTTATAACACGTGGCGTGCAACGGCCTTTCTACCCAGCACAGTGGAAGCAGGTGCCTGTGGCTCAGCATGGCACATTTTCAGAAGGAAGGTGGCACAGTGCACTCTGCCAGCACTCCGAGGGAGACACTTCAGGAAACAGCCGTGGTGCAGCTTCAGGACTACAAGAAAAAAGGGTCCAAAAGCCACACATGGAATGGAATAGAAATATTTGTTCAGGCATATGGCTCATAACATTATTATCATTTTAGAGGCTTAATCACATTTTTATTTCTTTTTAAATTATTATTTATTACAATTTATTTACTTTTTATCCCAGCTGTGGCCCCCTCCCTCGTCTCCTCCTAATCCCACCCTCCCTCCATCTTCTCCCCTTACGTTCCTCCCAAGTAGACATTTTAAAATAAAATAGCTTGAAAAGTAAAAAAAAAAAAAAAAAAAAGAAATGCCTAAATGATGCCTTAATTTCTAGAAATGTACCACCTACCACAACCTGTACATAATACAGAAAGTCTAAGCAGTCCTCTAAGTACAAGGAAGACGGTAACATATTAACAAAACTACGGCGAATTTCCCGACCAAAAAAAACAAAACAAAAACAAAAACAAAAAAAAAACCATAACCAAATGACTTCACCAGAGAATTCTACAAAATATTTATAGAACAGTTAAAACCAATTCTTCTCAAAAATCTTCAAAAAACCGAAAATAAGGGAACACTTCTACAATGGATTTGATAGTGCCTACTAAAGATTTGTGTGCTAGAAGCTGTGGGGATAACAAGAAGTGGGCAGACCTTCAAGAAACAGAACCTAGTGAGAAGTGGTGAGGCCGTGATAACTCCATGAAGGCACCAATGTTGAATCTTAGCAGATGCAGCAGGTGATGTGGATATATGGAAAGAGCCTCTCCTAGCTCCTCGACTTCCTCCCTTGCTATGTGATATCTTCTGCTATTAATATCATAGCCTTAGAATACTCAGTAAATTTAACCACCCAACCTTGAATGTTCAGGCTTCAAAACTATTATTTACCAAAAAATAAATCTCTTCTATCACACAGCTTCTGTCTAATATCCTGTTATCATAACACAAAATAGCTAAGACAACTCCCAAACTCATTTTATGAGACCAGTATTATCCAGATATATATGAAAGGCAAACACATTACAAGAAAACAAAAAATCATAAACCTGTATCCCTGATAAACATAATGGAGAAATAATCAACAAAATATCAAGAAACATGATTGAGCAGTACAGTAGAAGGGCTATACACCATGACAAATCCTACAAGTATGGCTCAACACGCAAATAGTAATGAGTGTAACACTGACCAGAAAACCACATTATAATCATAGTTGATGCAGAATTTCTTTTGTGCCAAATTCAACATCTAGTCATAATGAAAACTCTCAACAAACTAAAAACAGAATACTACATCAGCATAATAAAAACTATATATAGGGGTGTGGAGCCTGAGCCAGGACCAAAGTCAAGAGGAAGGGCTTGAGTGCTTTCAAGAACAAGAACAGAATAGGAAAACTTGGTCTCCCCACTCCTACGTGACTAGCATGGAATTCCAAGCCAGAATGTCAGGCAAGAAAAAACGGGGGGGGGGGATGGGAAGAGAAGCGGGTAAAAAAAAAAAGATTCCAAATAAAGAAGTAAAATTAGCACAGTGTTTGGATGGTAGCACATGAGATTATCTTAGAAACTCTTAAACATTCTACACACACCAAAGAGAAAAATCCTGTTTGTAACTAATAAAGAAACTTAGCAGAGTTGAAAGAAACAAAAGAAAAGAAGAAAAGGAAAGGAAACATCCTAATTGTATATCTGAAAAAGGAAAAGCAAACTAAACAGGAAATTAAGAAAAGCAGGACCGTTTACAATAGTGCTCAAATGGTCAGATACTTAATAAACTTAAGGAGGTGAAAGAGCTGAGCTCTGAAAACCACAGACACAGATGAGACAGAAGAAGCAGCAAGCAAGTGGTTGGAAACAGTATTATTTTATTATTTCCATATGTCTGAAGAAATATACAAATTAAATGTAATATGTATCAAAATCATAAAGTTATTTTTATAGAAACAGAAAAATTCTAAAGTTCATAAGGAACCACAAAAACCCCTCAAATATATAAACTGATATTGAGAAAGAATGGAGGTCTTACAGTTCCTAACTTCAGATAGTTTAAAACAATAATCTAAGTACTGTGGTGCTGGCACACAGTATACACGGAAAAACGGAGCAGACCGCACAAATTAATCCCAGAGCCAGCTCAGACAATCTTCAGTAAGGAATCCAAAACCATGACATGTGGAAAGCATGACCACTCAACAAGCAGTCTCAGGGAGAAGGAAGTGCTTATGTGAAGGAATAGAGTTATGATGCATTGCACCATATATAAAACTTACCACAAAATAGATTAAAGCCCTTGCCAACGGCTGAAATTATAAAACTCCGGGATAAAACATAGCCAATAAGCTTCATGAGATTTGATTTTACAGGATATGACAAAAAAGCATAAGAAACAAAAATTAAAATGGATGGATGGATGGATGGAACAAGGTCATGGATCAAAGGATACAAACACGAAAGGAAGTGAAGGCCATCAATCCAATAAGAAGTTACTAATTCAGAGTATATAAAAATAATTAAACACCACCAAAAAATATAAAGACAAACGACCTGAGAGAAATTAGGGAAAGAACATAAATACTTCTTCAAAGACAACAAATTGCCAGTAAACATAAAAGATGTGCAATTCACAACAGTGACATGTCACGATGGACTATCAGAGTGACATCACAGGGAAGAATAGCAACTCAACAGGTGAAAGGCAACTGGAAGCCTCAAGAACACGGGAACAAATATACAAAGGAGCAGCCACTGTGAAAAGCCCGTTTCCTCAAGAAAGACCAGAGTTACTGGAAGATGGAGCAGTCTCATCTCTAGGGCCATATCCAAGGTAACTAAAATCAGAATCTGCTTTTCATTTAGATGCATTTTAAATAGGATATTCGTTATTTTTATTAGTGTGTTAGTATGTTTGAGAGACAGAGACAGAGGAAGAGAGTGAGGAAGAGAGAAGAGAAGGTCTGAATATGGGCATGTGCAGCCACACAGCACATGTGGAGGCTGAGAACAACTTTTGGAGTCTGTTCTCTCCTTTCATCATGGGTCTTGGAGACAGAAGTGAGGTCAACGGGCTGGTACAACAAGCACTTTTATGTACTTAACCATCGTTCTGGCCCAAATAGCAGAATCTTACAGAGATGTTTGCACATACAGGTTCTGAGCAGCATCAGTCACAAGAACCAGGAAGTAGGGGAAAGCATAAATTTCATCAATGTGTAAAGGGCAAAATAAACATAGCATGCAGCAGTGTATCAAGGCAGATGCTGAGACTCAGAACCAAACTCTGGGCAGAGTGCAGGGAATCCTATAAAAGAAGGGGGAGAAAGTAAGAGCTGGAGAGGACACAGGGGGAGAGCAACAGAAATATCTGGGCCCAGGGGTCTTTCTGAGACTGATACTCCAAACAAGGACCATTCATGAATATAACCTAGAACGCCTGCACAGATGTAGCCCATGGCAGATCTGTCTCCAAGTGGGTTCCCTAGTAAGGGGAACAGGAACTGTCTCTGACTGAACTCAGTGGTGGGCTCAGGTACCAGGCCACAGAGGAGGACATTGCAGCCAGTCCTGATGAGACCTGAGAAGCTAGGGTCAGATGGAAGGGGAGGAGGACCTCCCCTATTAGTGGAGCATGGGAGGAAATGAGGGAGGGAGGGTGCGACTGGGAAGAAAGGAGGGAGGGAGCTACAGCTGGGATACAAAGTGAATAAACTGTAATTAATATAAAAACTAAAAATTTAATTGAAAAAATAAATAAATAAAAATAAAACATGGTATGTATACAGTATGTAACAATACTAAGCCTAAAGCAGATAAAATCCTTTCTCATCTCAGCACAGAACTACCTTGAGGGCACTGTGAAGTGAAATAAGCAAGTTACAGAAAAAAGAAATGTGTGGTGGTTAGAATGAGAAAGTCTCCCATGTTCTCAGACATTCGAATTCTTGGTCCTCATAGGCAGAGTTGTTCAGAAAGGCTAGGAAGGTAAGGTGTTGCTCGAGGAACCGCATGACTTGGGGCGGGGGAGCTTTGAGGTTTCAAAGCCTACTGCCAACCCCAGTCCCTCTCTCAGCCCCCAGTTTTCAGTTTACTTTGCTGTTCCAGCCACCAAGCCTTCCTATCACCTAGAGTTTTCTAGGACTTCATAACCAAATACCAGGCTTGTGTTTTTCTCACAATCTGGAGGCTGGGGTCCAGAAACAAGTGCAGCCCACGTTGATTTATTCTGGGGTGCAGGTCTATAGAAGTAGAGTGTTTTATTCAGATGTTTGGCTGATTTCTATTTTACTTGGTATGGGGAGAACACCAAACTCCTGTCAGTGAAAGTTTAGTGAGAATCTAGGGCCACTGTCCCAGCAGGTCTGCCCGTATCCCCAGAGAAGGCTGAAGTAAGACTTCTCCTGAAGTTCCAGTGCTGAGAGTCCATAAGCGTCTTCAAACAAAGGTGGATAAATCGGCAAGTATTTCAGTTTTTAAAGTATTTGTAAATGAAAGTTGGATTAAACTTTTATTCTACACATATTTTCCCTTTAGCGGCTGAGTCCACCCTAACTTTCAGCCACTATCTGTTTCTCTTTCTGAATTTCTTCTCTTAGAGAATCCCTTTCTGGTCCACAGTGACTGGTTTTGTTTGTTTGTTTGTTAGTATCATAACAGAATTGTTGAGTAAAAGTGTATTGAGGAACACTCAAATGTGCTTCCTGACAGCCACAGCTCAGAAGCCATCTTGTGAAGGGGTCTCACTGGTGGGTTCTATGCACTTTGGTGTAGGGTGGCATTGTTTAGTTTCTCTAACGGAAAATTCATTGCACCGAGGAAGAAAATCAAGTGCATATCTTCTATAATTTATGAAAATCTATGTGATAAATGCATTTCTGTTTCAGTAAAACAATTTTATGTATGTCTTTTAATCAGTAAAACAGAAAAATGTGGGATAACAATTTCAAACAATTTTAAAATGCATAGAGGTTGCTCAAATTTAAATATTTGAAGAATTAGCCCATCAAAATAAGTTTTTCAGCAATATTTAATTGCTAAAATTATATTTTTAAAACAGTCCAACCCATGAGTGTTACATCTCAAATGGTATTTACAAAGTTCCAAAATTTTCTTTTTGATTCTGTCTTACAAATATTAATTTGCATTGAACATTTATTAGTAATTTACACATTTCTATTTGCAAAATATTAATATGCCAATATCATTCAGTAATATGCCAATAACATTTAAATAAAGCATAGTACTTTTTTCTTAAGTCATTGTGGTTCGTTGGGAGTACAGCAAGTGCCCTGAATATCAGCAACAGTCATGCTATGTTTAGATACAGTGACTAGAACGTTAAATTTCAAACAGATCTCTACTAACCTGGAAATGCGAATGTACAGTTTTATGTCTGTCAGCTTAGACCAAAGCAAGGCCCCTGTGCTTTGGATTTAGGTATTTCCCAGGCTCATTGGTATTGTACATTTATCTTTACTCACTGATGTAACATACTTCTAAGATCATTTTCTTTCAGCTACTTAGTGAATGTTATTATTTCTTGAGTAGTAGCATGCTGGGTGCTCTTATGGATATATTCATATTTAACCCCACCACAAAAAAAGGTGACAGCATAGAGACATTATCTTTGTCTCAGAAAAGGCCAGTGACTTGGCCTCACTCAGCCATCAGAAGACAGATGGCATTCTGTGACTAGTGCTTATTTGACATTTTTCTTTGTTGGGGAAAAATGAGCCCACTTACACATTATAATCAACCTAGGTTTTTATGTTTTTATTTTTAAATTAGCAGATAAAAATCTTAATACTATTATGGCCTTATTAAGTCTTCTTCAGGTAGAGTAGACAAGGGGACCCACTATGTTTTTATCTATAGATCAAATTCCCAGCTCTATTTTTCAGGGCTCAATTTCAAGTTATTTCTTCTCAGAAACCAAATTAAGTTTGTCATAGATTACAAAATTATAGTTTCTAAACATATCTATTAGAAAGCAGATCTATAGTGAAAGCAACTTGAACCAGAACTGTAAGAATGCATTGCATAAAGCTCCTAAGAATTTCACTTCCTCTTTTAGCAGATGGTCATTTCAGCACCAGTCCAGGCCACACTGACACATTTGACCTGCACTTTCAGTTATCTCTGTAAAGAGTTATTTTGGGGGGTTCTATCAATTCATCACAGGAAAATAAACTCAAACACTCTGTAATATTAACAGTAAAACAATGTCATAAGGTATAAGAACAGTGTCTAAGCTAGAGGTAGCTTATTTAATAAATAATTTCTATTTAACCATGGAACACATACCTCTTTGCTCATTGTTATTATTATTATTACAATTTATTCACTTTGTATCCTGGCTGTAGCCCCCTTCCTCATCTCCTCATGGCCCCTCTATAGGCCAAAGAGAAAGAGGATCCAGATAGTCCTGATGAGAACACATATCCTCTTCACTGCTGTGGCCACCACAGCAAGAGAAGTCTGACAGCAGCATCACCAATAAATATCTCTGTTGGACCCTAAAGTATTAAGAGACACTCTCAGGAACAAGCCCTCATTCTCCACAGAGGCAGATGTGTTTATCTCTGCACTGCCTTCTATGCAGTATTCTATACATTCAATACAACTCTTACCTGTTTTTCTTATTGATTTCATCAACTGACTGCAAATGAAAGGTTGGGCCACCTGCAGCACATGAGAGGGCCCAATAAGAATGCTCTCGGCTGGGCTTTGTCCTGTCTTTATAATTGGTTGCCATGTCTCCATTCCCCCATTCAAGCATCACTAAGTCATCAGGGATTCTGCTTTTAGTCAGAATGTCTTCCTTGTCAGCACTCCTATCTAATCTTATAATGAAAACATGGTGTGTTTACTTATAAAAACTGGCTCTCTGACTACATTTGATGGTTGGCAGGAACTGGAAAGGAACCAAACTGTACAACACCCACATTTCTGAGAATGCAGGCTACTTTTACAAGATCTGTTCTTAAGTCTTTGGCAGCTAAAGAGCAAAATGTGGTAAAATTAGGGTTGCTTCTTACAGCCACTGTGCCCTGCTTGCCTCTCTCCGTGGGCTGTCCTGCTGTCTTGTGAACTCCTGGAGACTCAGGCATCATATTTACAACTCTAGCTCATTCACGCCCCACCCTCCCAACAGTACTTCATCCTCATGCTTGACATTTCCACCCTGATACTCAGCCAGCACAGCCAGCATAACTTCAAGATAGAACTGCTTTCTCTGCCCTCTACAGCCCTTCCTCTCTCCTTCTCCAAATATCTTCTTTTGAATGTCTTTTATTTTCAGTCATCCATCTCTGAAGTCATGTACAGGATCATCTTGTAGTGTCTCCCATGTAGATTCTTCTTCAGTCTCTTTCCCAAACTGAGCTGAGGTTTTTATGTGAAACATCATCCAGTCCCCCACAGCCAACCTTTCTTCTGATTTACAATGTATATGCCCATAGCTACCATTACCTTATGTGTTTGTGTGTACCGATGAGAAAAAGGATTTTATCTTCCAGCACTTGTCTTCTAAATGCCAGAAAACCTGTCATTATTATACCCCCATACATAAAGCATAATTGTAATAACTACTTCTTATTCCCAATAAAAAAAAGAAGCAAATGGTTTATCATCTTTGTCCCTCCCCTGTACTCAGTTTGCTTTTCTTCTTCATGGCAGATGACCCTCAAGGAATCCATCATATAACTCAGAAGGCATGTGCTCATGATTTCATTTTTCTCAGCCAAACAGACCAACAGGATTTCATCTAGTCATGTTCTTACAAAGTTATTAGTTCATCCCTTACTTTATCTTTTCCTAACATCTTCAATGTAAATGAACATCTTCATCGTAAGTAAATAAAGTTGCAGGAAAGTATCATTGAGTAAAGAGTACATCCAGGTCACGATAATTATAGAACAGTAAATAGTTTTGGTTTTTTACCTACTTAAACTCTTACGCCGCTGTTCATTTCAAAAAGACCAGTATGTCAGCCAGTTGGGAACTGTTTCCATTTCTGCATTTTGTTGCTAGCACTATACCTGAAACTCTGTATTGGAAAGAGGAAGGGGACACTAGTAAAGGGAATAAAAGAGATCAATGAGAAAAATACATATGAATAAACTAGATAATATGCACGTGTGAAAATGCCACAATGAAACTCAGTACTGGAACTGGTGTGGGAGCTTATTCAGTAACGTGCCTGCCGCACAGCATGAGCTCCTGAGAGTGACTCATGTCTAACTGTAGCAATGGAGATGCAGATAGCTGAGCCGGGGAACGTTAATGGACTGCCAGCCTAGCTAAGTCAATGATCTCCAGGTTTAGTGAGGGACCTCATCTAAAACATGAGATAGAGGGCAAGGAAGGAAGACACCTGACATCAGATATATGCCTCTGCACGTGTACACACATGCACACTCACACACATCCATACATGCAACACACAAAAACCACTATATTTTTATATTTTATTTGTTATTTTTAATTTTCATTGAAAATAGATTCTTCTCTCATATAATACATCCTGACCTCAGTTTTCCATCTCTCTATGCCTCTCAGCTCCCGCAACATCCCCTCTCCCCCAAATTCACTACTCTTCTATTTCCCTTCAGAAAAGAGGGGTCCTTCAAGAGACAACTAAACACGAAAACACAAGATACAATAAGACAAGGCAAACACCCTCATATCAAATCTAGGCAAGGCAACCCAATAGGAGGAAAAGAGTCTTGGGAGCAGGCAAAAGAGTCAGAGACATCCCCTACTCCTACCACTGTTAGGAGTTCCACAAAGATACAACCTAACTGCCATAACAAATACACAGAGGACCAAGTGCACACCCTTGCTGGCCCATGCTTTCCACTTCCGTCTCTGCAATCCCATATGCACCCTGATTAGCTGATCCAGTGGGCCATGCTCTCCTGGTGTCATCCAGGCCCTCAGTCCTACAATACTTGCCCCTCCTCCTCTGCAGAGTTCCCTAAGCTTTGAGGGGAGGGACCCAAGGAAGAATTTGGATTCTTTCCTAATGTCTCTGCCTAATGTCTGGCTGTGGGTCTCTGCACCTGCTCCAATCTGCTGCCAGAGGAAGCCTCTCTGATGATGACTGAAAAAGGCTCTGATCTATGAGTATAGCAGAATATCATTAGGAATTATTTCATTGATTTTTTTCCAATCATGTTTGATTCTACCCTAGCTCTCCGGGCAGTGGCCAGCCATTCAGGCAGTAGAGAGCATGGGCTCCCTCCCATGGACTGGGCCTCAAGTTAAACCAGACATTGGTTGGCCACTTCCACAAGGTCTGTGCCACCACTGCCCCAGCACATCTTGCAGGCAGGACAGGTTGTAGGTCAAGAGTTTTTGTGGTTGGTTTCTCTTTCTGTAATCTGCATAGTACCTTCCCATGCCAAATAGACCTAAAACACAGATGAAGGTTCCAGCAGGCACCAGTTCCAGCTCTCTATGGTCAGTGAGCCCTGCGTTTGTTGTCCTCAGAGGTCTGACTGTCAGTTTGTAGAGATCCACCCTCTGTCCTAGCATCCGCATGGCTTGTTTAGGGATCTCCAGCCAACAGCTCAACCGAATGCAACCCAGTCCCACCACTGGAAGCCTTGCCTGGCTACAAAAGATGGCCCTTCTTCACTATGGTCACCCTCATAAATTCCTAGTGCAGTTTCCTCTGCAATGTGTTTCCATACCACCCCTCAAATGCCCCCCAACTTCAGCTGTCTCTCCCCACACTCTTTCCTTCATTCTTTCTCCCCTAACCTAATCTCTCCTATTTTCCCCATCCACCTGCAGTTCACCTACAAAATCTATTCTATCTCCTCTTCCCGGGAGATGTGTCCCCCTCCAAGAACCTTCCTTTTTACCTAACCTTTCTGGGTCTGTGGACTGTAGCTTGCTTAGCATCTACTTAACAGCCAATAACCACTTATAAATGAATACATACCATGTCTGTCTTTCTGGGTCTGTGTTATCTCACTCAGGGTAAGTTTTTCTAGTTGCAGTCATTTGCTTGCAAATTTCAGGATGTTATTGTTTTTTAACTGTTGGATAATACTCCACTGAGTAAATTACAACATTTTCTATTCTTTGGTTGAGGTACACCTAGGTTGTTGCCAGTTTCTAGCTATTATGAATAAAGCCACAATGAACCTGGGAAAGTGTTCTTGTGGGGAGTAGAGCACCCTTTGGGTATATGCTCAAGTATAGCTGGGTCTTGAGGTAGATCGATTCCCAATTTTCTGAGGAACTTCAATATTTATTTCCAACTTCAATATTGATTCTGAACAATTTTGCACTCCCACCAACAATGAAGGAGTGCTTCCCTTGCTTACATCCTCACCAGCATGAGCTGTCACTGGTGTTATTGAGCTTAACCATTCTGACAGGTATAAGATGGAATCTCAAAGTAGGTTTAATTTACATTTCCCTGATAGTAAAAAATCTTGAATACTTCTTTAAATGAGAAACTCATCATATTCATTATAGTAATAATATAATTAATAATATATAGTGGTAACAAAGGTTAAATGATAGTGAAAACTGGTGAAGAGAAATCATCGCCACATTTCATTCAGTTTGAATTAATGTGTAAATAAAAGATTGAGAATGTTCTCTTTGGCCACTGTCTACTCCTCCATCCTGAGAGTGTGTTCTATACTCTATGATAACTTCAGGCTATGTTCTGTACTAAAACAACTTTTAAAATAAGTACATGGGATTTTAAAAGTTATCTACATGTTTTCTCAGGCTCATGGAACCCTAGATATGTTCCAAGCACTAGACCTTGGATTCCAAGGTGGTGGTTAAAATGAAGGAATAGATGCAAGCGAGAATGTCTGTCATGCCCTGCTTCTGGCTGAATCCTAACCATAAACTCGGAGCTCTGTATACCACCCATCCTCCAAAATGTGAGCAAGCTTGGGAATGTTCAGCACCACTGACAAACTTTCTGCCACTTGATGAAATTAAGAACACATTCTGCCTCCTTGTCAAGGCTCCCAGGAAGCCCAGAGCTACCCATGAATGAGCATTTGTCTCTCATGTCCCCAGCCACACAGGAACCCAGAGGCTGAAGACAGGATAGAAAACCTCAGGGACTTAAGGTCCCATTTCCACTCCAAGCTGAGTTCCCTCCACAGCAATTCTGACAAGCTGCCATCTACTCTCCTCCTGAGTGTGTCCAGAATACAACTGTCATATTCACAAACCCTTCCTTTCCCTTGGGATTATTTCCAAACTCAGAAAATCCTTCGTTGTGGTCTGGAAATCCACCATCCTCCATGTTCCTCCTCCGGCCCTCAAAAGGTACAGATGAGACGACGCACCGCCTCTTTCGTTTATTTTCTCTATTTTCTCTTTAATAATGTGTTATTAAAACTTCCCACAGAAATGAATAAAGTGTAATTAATAAAAGTTAAATAAAAATTAAAAATAACTGCCCACAGAAGATGACAATGCAGCCACTCCTGATGTGATCTGATAGACTAAGATCAGAAGGAAGGAGAGGAGGACCTCCCCTATCAGTGGACTTGGGGGGGAGGGGCATGCGCGAAGAAGGGGAAGGGAGGGTGGGACGGGCGGGGAGGAGGGAGGGGCTTATGGGGGATACAAAGTAAATAAACTGTAATTAATAATAAATAAATACAAACTGCCCTGTTCCTTCTCAAATGCAATTCTGTTTCTGTTATTGCCAGATGCAAGTCCCTGGGACAGCTGCTCAGTGCTCTTAAGCCCCGTGATTCCTTCTTTAAGGCAGAAATAGCAGGATCCTTGCAAGGCTGTCTGAAGAACTTCATCTTACACATATCACATTGTCAGGACCCCTGTGACCATCCTGAGGATCCTTTCCCCGGTGCGTTCCCTCTGGATCTTGTCTACCCCCTAGCTCTCAGAGTGTCTCCGACCTTCCCGTGTGATATTGTTCACGTGGCTTTCATAATGCCTCTTCTTTCTTCAAACAATGAGAAACTGGAAGTAGTACCAGAAGTTAATGACCCCTTATTAGTCTCCTTGTTAAGATCTATGTTCTGTGGATATTGGGGGTTAGTATGTATATATATACACACACAGAGACACACAGACACACAGACACACACACACACACTCCTCAGAATTGCTGGGTCCCTCACCTTACCTTTACCCTCTATCCAGAGTTGTAAATCCTAGAGAGTCCTAAATACCATTTCTAGCTCAACTTGCCTCAGGCCTCACCAAACTGAATGAATAAGCGTATACTCTGTTCTTTCCCATCTCTGCCCTGATCTGACTTGGTATTGAACAGGTAGTCTGGCAAAATAATTGTAGTATTGAGTTAGTATCCTAATTTCGCAAAAGTAACAAAAAGCAGTGTTAACTTTAAGCCATTTTTGGAACCTTGGAATAGTCTTAGAATCATTATGAAACTTTGGTAACACTGATGATTTTCTACAATGTTAACTTTAAGTCATCTTTGGAACCTTGGCATAGTCTCAGAATCACTACGAAACTTTGGTAACATTGATGATTTGCTACAATGTTAACTTTAAGTCATCTTTGGAGCCTTGGCATAGTCTCAGAATCAATATGAAACTTTGGTAACACTGATGCTTTGCTACAATGTTAACTTTAAGTCATCTTTGGAACCTCAGCATTGTCTTAGAATCACTATGAAACTTTAGTAACATTGATGATTTGCTGTACATGTCATAACAACTAAGCTTAGACAAGTTCCTTTTATTTTTACTTTGCTGTTAATTTGATGGGATAGTTGCAGGACATCACAATCCACAAGATTTGTTAACAAAGAATATCTTGTACCAGATGTTTTTCTTTTTGTGTAGGCTCTTTTTTAAAAAATTAATGAGCACTAGAAACAAAACCCAGAATGGTAACTGCCAAGGGCCCAGAAGATAATGGTTAAAAATATAACTTTTCTGTTATACTGAAGAATGATAGCTTTGAGACAGTATTAGTTCGGATATTCTAATTTATATGATCAATCATTCCACATATGTATTTGCATTATCCTGTCACTTGTGCCCCATAATATAAGCAATGATCATTTATCAATATTCATTCTTTACAAAAAGAAGTAGTACCTCCTTTAGAAAGACAACAGTGGCAAATTGTTCTCAACAACAAATCTTGTCACCTACCTTCAACATAAGACCCTCCCAAAATGCTTGAACCACATATGATGTAGACTAACTCTAAATGCAAATTCAATCATGATCACATGCCATGAACACAATAATACCCAAGGGTTTTTCACAAATACTGCATGCTGTCATAATTACGATAAATAAATAAATACTGTCAACAGTAATTATAATAAACTAAAAATATAATAGTAAGTAATGAACATGGAAATATAGGAGGACACCAAAAGTGTCAGGGGATAGAGGGGTAAGCCTCTCCTCGGGAGTCCCCACAGGCTTGCTCTTGCTTTTTCCTGAAATATTTTCTTAAGCTGGACTTCAAACTTAATTGTCCAAAGACTGTGAAAGTAACCTTATAACCAAATAGATTTTTCAACCAAAGTCAACAAAAGTACAACTTTTCTGCATAGTTCATGTGTCCTCAAAACAGGAAACGGCTGCAGTTCCTCTCAAAGTTAGAACATTCTCTAGCTCCTCAACCTTTTCCATTTGGACACTGCTCATGCATAAACGCGCTCTGCGCTCTGACTGCAGTAGCATGTTCAAGCTGCTCATGCATAAACGCGCTCTGCGCTCTGGCTACAGTAGCATGTTCAACTTGATTTTGCTGAGTTCAATGACTAGCTTCATGAAAAATGTGTTGTTTTGGTTTTGCTTGTTCTCTATTTGGAGATAACTGGCAAATTTCAGGAAGGCTACATTATAAATATTTAAATAGCAATAAAATGAGAAAATTAATGAGTAACTTAGGGGATTGCTACTGAGACAGACAGATACCTTAGATCTTCCCGGCTGCTCAAGTGAAGGGCCTGTCCTAAGTAGATCAAGTCAAGTTCAACGCTGACAGAGACTGAGTCAGGAAGCTCCGTCCTCTGTTTTCAAAAGTATTCAGTGGTCTTATTCATTTCAAAGAATAATCAGCGGTCTCATTGAAAAACAAAAGTCACATGGTCATTATGCAAAAATTATAGGAAGGAAACACAGGCATGTGAAAAAATATCTCTTTGGTAGAAATTGCCAGCTACAAGCAAGAATATGGAAGGCATGCGTCGGTGAGAATGTTAAAGAGTGGCCAGGCAGGCTAGTGGTGCAGGCCTGCAATACCAGCGGCTCTTGAGGGTGAGGCTGGAGGGCCACAAGTTCAAAGACTGTATAAGATGCAGAGTAAGTTCAAGGCAGTTTGGGCCACTTAATGAAATCAAGTTTCAAAAGTAAGAAGAGATTTAAGGATATAGCTCTGCAGCTGGGTACTTGTCTTGCATCAATGAGTCCTTAGATTCAGTGCTGAGTGATGGAAAACAACAAGAAAATGGAACAGGATCCACCAGCAAACCACTTAACTGATGGCCTAGGAAATCCAGAGGTCTTTCTTAAAGTAGTAAAAGAAGGAAATGATTCACTCAAAAGAATCATACATCTCTAGAGACCTTGATTTTTAAGGAGCTTTTTTCAGAGAATGTTCTCTATATCTGGAAAGCAACCATGTTTTGAAGAGTACAACAGTTTTCCTCAGATACTTATTTCCTCTCCTAACTGAAGTCTCCCTTCAAGGCTCACATCCTGGAGCTCTACACAGCTATGTCCATCCCTGAAACCACCTCCCCAACCCATTGAGACTCTCCCTCTAGTAAGGCTTTGACAGAAATGTGTCCTTCTGCTTCTCTCAGGCACATAATTCAAAAACAGGAGCTTCCTGAGGCATGGAGCCTGAAGACACCACTCCAGACCAGACACCGACTCTGCCCGTGAGAAATTTACAGTTTCCAAAGATATACAGGTATTTCAATTAGAAAGCATAACATAGAATAGCAAGTGGCAAGCAGGGACAGGTCTCAATGACCTTCTTAGCATGTAAAAATAACTCTGGTACTTACAAGCAAAGCAAAACAGACACTGTAAGCCAGCTAATATAGAGTAAAGGCATGTGCAAAGCCAAAAAGTGAGTTGAAACATTGTTTATAGCTTCTAGAAGGATATTCTAGGGCATTGTTTTTAGGGATCAAGAAAATAAATGCAAATTTTATGCCAGTGTTCGATTACTTTCCATCAAACTATCAACATGCTTACTGACAACCAGAATTGGCCATATATACTCATATCATTCCCTGCCATTTAATATGTGCTACAGATACTGCTAGTGTTGCTGCGCTTAGCCTAATGAAACCCTGTAGATGTGGCAAATGTCTAGTTTCTGTGCCCTCACTGACATGTGCTTCAAGATTTATAAGTAAACTAATATTTAGCTTCTTCTCAAAGCAGTCAAAACTTAGTTTGAGATATCACCATTCTAATAAAGAAGAAAAGTAGGCTTATGGACCATGCGTGGTTTATCTTTGTGATCGCACACCTGATTCAGGTGGCTTGTACCCCTCAGGGTATAAACTGTCTGATGCTCTGGACAAGGCTGCCGACTGCATGAGACTTGAGTCTGCCTCAGTTTTAGGCTCCGCTCTACACTCCGTCCTCTCTCAAGACTTCCACACTCTACCTGCCAGTGTGAGGGCAACAAGCTGTTTCTCTCATGTTTTTCAGATCTATATGCCTACCTGTGAGCATCCTGAAAAGTACCATTTTCCCTGTGGTCATGGCCAATGGCTGAAGTCCTCAAGTGTGCCCAATCAGGGTTCTGATTACAAAGAATACAGAGCATTAGGAAATTCCTGTGTGGGTCCAACCAGGATTCACACCACTCCTACCATTGTGAATATTAGGCTAACGATAAACATGGTTCACAAGACCAGCATTCATTGGAAACCTCCAATGTGCCAGGCATTGTGCTTCTTAGACTTATTTTCTCATTTAACCAAAGCAAGCACTTTGATGCTTGCTTTAGAGCAAAGAAAGATGAAGAATGGAGAATCCAGCTCCTCTGCAAATGTGAAAGCGAGCAAGGTTGATCAGTGCTTCTCTGATCTGCCCCTGCTGTGCTTTCCTGCTGTGAATGCTTTCTCTGGATGACACAGCCTCTGCAGCAGTATGCACCATGGATCTTGAGTACAAAGTATAATTTGACCCTCGTGGTTTAGCTATAACTGGAAAAGACAACTTGCACAAAATCTTCTCATAAAGCCTGTTGCCAAGGTCCTTGAGAACAGCATGTGCTCTTCCAGCTGATGGTAATGCTGCTGAGAGCTGCAGCTCCTGACAACCAGGCAGCTGCAGCAGAGCCCACTTCCGCTGGCCTCCATGGAAGCTGTGCACTGGCTTCGTGGAGAGAGCCAGCTCGCTCTGCCAGGAAACCACAAGCAAGGTTTTCACTGATGAAGGGCTGTCAACAGGAAATGGTCAATAGACGGCCATAAACCCACTGAGCTGGCAGAGGAGCCTTGATGCCATTCTACCCAGACACAGCCCTGTTAACAACCCACTTGAAGTTGAAAGGATCTTTTCCACTCTGAGGGGGAGTAATGAAGACAAAAGGAGTTCTCTGCCTAAATAAGTTGTATTGAAGTCATTCACCTGGAACCCTAACATCATGACAAACACCATAATATCTGGTGTTTGAAGAGCAGAAAATGTTTCAGAGTGTTTGTTCTCCTGTCTGGCAGATAGTGATAATGTCCTCTAGCCATTGCCCTAAACACAAACACACACACCACACCACACACAAACATACACACCACACACACAGCAAACACACACACACACCACATGCACACACACACACTCCATGTCTGCTGCTTTGACCCAAGTTCCTTCAAGTCTGTCTCTCAGATCTCTGTACCTTTGTCAGATCCTATCTTTCACGGGACTGTAGCAGGTCTTATTTAAGGTTCTTGATCATTCCTTGATGAGTCTGCTATTTCAAACACACTATAATCAAAGGTCTCCTTGTCTCCCCTAACCAAACCATAGAACTCTGAGATACAAGTCAGTTCTCTCCTGTGTGAAAGACGAAGAAAAGGCAAGTGAGGGGATCTTTGAATCCCTCTATCACAATAGCTTCTGCACATTTTGGCAAAATCCTCATTTTTTCTTACTTTCAAGATTCTATATTCCTACACCACAAACAAGTCTTTGAACTTAAAAATGCATTATCCGCCTCAAGAACTTGGCCTCTTATGAGTCATATGTTTGCTATGAGTTTAAACTAATCATAAATCCAACTGGCATTCCTTTATAAGCGTTACCTGCCCTCCTGCTGAAAACGATAAATAAAGGAAACAACCTGGTTGGGGAAAAGGCAATGAGTTCTAAGCTGTGGGGGAGCCGGGATGCAAAATTCTAAAGAAGGCATCTCACAGCAGAACCAGCCCAGCCTGCTTTCTGCAACGCAGAATGTTTTCTCCTATCTGGAGGTAAGTCTGATGACTCCCACAGCAGTCAGTTCATTCTTTAGTTCCCACACCCCAACCATGAGTGGGCCTGCTTATCTTATCCACAGATAAGGAAAAGGGGTGTCAGAGGCATCCAGTCAGCTTAATGCAACTTACAAAGGTGGGAGGTGGTGGAACCAGGCACTGTTGTGGTCTCTGGCTCCACAAAGCGAGTTACAGACTGAAGCAGGCATCAGATACGTAAATGCACGCTGGCAGCCATTTTGTGTCTGTAATTAATATTTACCCAAAGAGGAGAGGCACTTGATGAAAGTTTATGTGAATTTCTCCTAAGATTCACAGCTGAACTGATTCACAAAGCTGGATGCTTAGATAGTAGAACAACGGGTTAAGATGGAAGATTATTTCAGGTCCATAAAACAACAAAAAGCAGCAAAGGCAAGCTTAAGTACAGTCTTTATCAGTCTGTACTGTTTCTCCAGTTATCTCCACGTGAATCAGGAACTCTGTGCCTTACAGTGCAGTCACTTTGCTCACAAAGCAGCAGTCTGGATGAGGAAAGACGGGGTCAGCTTAATTATGTTTAGCACGGCATCGTCTGAGGAGGCCACAGACAGGAGCAGATTGTCTGAACACACACTTCCATGTGAGCCAGCCTGGGCAGGCAGGCTGAGACCTTGTGCTGGTACGACCAGCCGTGAGGCCTTCCCACAGCCTCTCCCTGGGGTTTGTCCAAGGGTGAGCCTCCTACAGAGGGCAGCCCACCTGAAACCATAATGTATTCTGGATCTAATATGTGAGTCATGCGGAGTTGCTAAGACAGCCACAAACTGCTACCTGAAAATTCAGCAAGAGGAGGGGTGCGGAGGCATTTGAGGGGCACAAGGAATGAGCAATGTGGTTTTGAACGTATTTCAAATACAGTGCATAACTCTAGGATGAAAAAATAACATAAAGTGCAAATAATGTCGTTTTCCATATCTCAGTCGGTCCTCATCTTGAGCTCATCTCAGTACTAGCTGCATGGGGTCACGGCAAGGATGAGGTTAACAGCATACATCTAAGAAAAACCATTGTCACTCACATGAAATCAGTATGAGTTCCCACACAGCAGGCTGGGTGTGAGGAAGCTTTGTCGTCACACAAAGTTTTTGCAGCGTCTAGGCCACATGACGCATAATACACTTAAGAGTTGGCTACAGTGCAGACTCCGTTATCAGCTTCATCAAAGGGCACCAGTTTGATTCTTGGAATTGAAAGAGAGCTTCAATCTATTTGTCCAAGGCAACCATAAAGGCCTCTTTTATGATAGGTCATGTTGCTGGTTTGACCAAGAATCCCTAATGTTTTTTTTTTTTTTTTTTCAGAATGATTTTAGGGAAGGCCCTAATTATTTTTAACAATGTGCTCAGGATGGTTTTAAACCATTCAGTTTTATTGTTTTTGATAAGTTCAAGAACTATAATATTTTTCTATAGCAGACTATCAAAAACTAATGTGTCTATATTCTACAAGAACCAGAATGTGAAGAGCTCAGTCTTGCATGGCATGCCAGAGGCCCTGGTAGCTGGAGCTCAGGGACTCAGGCTGACACCAAAGGGTTTGGCTCTTCTTGTCCAGTGTCATCTGACTTCGAATTTTAAGTTCATTAACCAGCCCCTCTCCCCTTCACAATATCACAACAGACACAGAACAGGGAGAAAAAGAGTATTTTCTGTCTCTCATAGTCATGAAAACAATGGTGAGCAGATACATGCACCGATCCTGTTACCATGGAATCGATGAGAGGTTGACCAAACAGTCACATAAATATGGAGAGGAAAGGAGAATCCTTCTGGGAGGTTTTTCTGACTCCATGAGAGTGCTGTGGTTTATTCTTGGCTTGAGGACACTTGTAAGATTCACCTGTTGAAGTAGGAGCTTCAAGTTACTGAGCAAGGATACAGAGCCAATAAGAGGCAAAGCACCAGGTCCTCAGGTGACTGGGAGTGTGGCTTTCTCTGGAGTGTGGGTTGTTTGTTATAAAAGCTTGACCCTGACCTCCCTGGTGTTCTTCCCAGGTACAGTCTGAGGTACAATTACTTCCTTGTGCATGTGTCCTTAGCATTGCCACCCTTCATGAAGTGACACAGTTGAAGGGCCCCAATGTCAGCACCTTGTCCTTGAACCTCCAAAGTTGTGAGAACTAAATAAACCTCTTTTCTCTACAAAGAATCTGCTTCAGGTATTACATAAGAGTGATAAAAAGCTAAGAGTTCATATCACAAAGAAGCCAACTTAACTGTATGCTGTGTGTGTGCTGTATTATGAAGAAGCTGACAGGTACAAAGGAAAAGCTTTTGTGAGGTGACAGGCGACCTGAAGATAAAGGAGGAGCAGGAGAGGAAGAGATGGAAAAATACAGTAAAGTCAAGAGACTTCAAGAAGGACCAAGCTCACAGGATGCTGTGTACTTCAGGTGACCCTGTCCTAAAAAGCATAAAGAGCCAGGGACAAGTTCTAAGCCTATGGAGTTTAAACTCCTTCCATTGCAGAATGTGTGGTTAAAGGCAAGCACTCACAGGACGGTAGCGATTTGGTTTGTCTGTTCACACCTCCTGCCACACCCCACTTCTTGGAGACTCTAACCGATCTCCTCTGCCCTCCTCAGCAATGCTGGTTCTCCTTCCAAGAACCTTCCACTCTACCACTCAGAGTCAGTCTTCTTAAAATGCAACTTCAATCACATCACTCCATTTTAGAGAGAGAGACGGAGTAGAAAATAAATTCAAGGCCACTGTTTTTTTGTGATCCAATATAATCGGTCTGGTCCATTCCCTCGGTGGACTCCCACGCTTTCTCGCCCATTATCTCCGGTCTAGGATCTAAAATCTTCTGTCTCCCCAGGATGACCTACCTTGAGCTTCCCCAAGCCTATTCCTACTCCTCCACTAGAACACCACCTACGTCACCCTGTGGATTCCCACAACCATTTACATGTATCTCTCCCTGTGACCTCAGAGTTCTTGTTTCTTCTGCTTTGAGTATCTGTCACCAGTTGTACATAAATGGACAAGTCTATGATGCTCTGTAATTGTGAGCATCAGTTCAGCCTGTTCTTTGGGGCCAAACACCAGTTCCTCATGGGCAGGAAACATGTGTTTTAGATCTTGTGTCATTCACAACTCTTAGCTAAAGGACAAATGTTGGGGACAAGACCAAAACTACACTGACACTTGGTTTTTTCCAGAGATGGCACAGCTCTGTTTTGTAAGCAACAGTGACATCTAGTGTTCAGAAGGTTGCATAGCTTCTGCAGATGAAGGCAAAAAGGCATGAATATAGAAATTTTTGCAGATATTTAATGAAGCCAAATTATCCCCATTAATCACTCATGTTTCCAAAGGGTTTCAAACACAGACCTATGGACTCTTCCTGCCTGGTTGCTCTCTCCCCCTCCTGTACACCAAAAGCCCCCAGACATGCTGAAGCTCCCTTGCCGCTGTTTACAAACCACAACTTCCCTTTCCTGTGGAAGAGTTTCAGACGTTTCTGTGACAATTATGCGACTTTTAACTTTCTGCTTCCTGTACAGATAGAGGTTAATGTGAAAAAATATTTATTTTGGATATAAAATATGTAATTGAGGAAGAAATTTGATATGGGAACTATGATGGTCAAAGCACAAACTCATTTCAAAGCTCAGTGCGAGAATGGCCGTGTGCACAGAGCAAGGCTGGTGGGCTGTGGCATCCGGGGGATGTGGGTAGATCTCAGCTCTTCCCACCGAAGTCACGTGGTACTTGTGACAGCTTAACATCTCCAGGGCTCAATTTCCTCTTCCCAAGCAAGGCTGACAGACATCTTCCCAGGTCATTGAGAGGGCTTTACATAAGGTAACTATGTAATAAAATCCCTGACAGACAACTGTTTTTACTGCTGTATACTTCACTAGGGACAGACCCTCTTCCCAACCTGGTATTTTATAACCAAATTCCTGTTTTCTAAAGTTGGAATCATCACCAAGAAATTTTAATCCTAAGTAAATTACCTTATGCGTGCTGGTCCCACTTACTGTTGCAAAATGAGGGGTCTGCAAAACTACTCAGACAGAAGAAAACAAAACAGAGACTCTGATCCCTGGAACTCAAAATGTATATTAAAAACTGTGACAGACTAACTATCTATATAAGTCGCAGCTGGAAAAATAATGCATTAACTCGTGTCCTACTTAGAGTTACTTTTGCTATGCTGAAACACTATGACCAAAAGAGATTTAGGAGGGGCTGTTTAGCTTTCCTTTCCATCTTGCAGTCCACCAATGAAGGAAGTCATGGCAGGAGCCTGGAGGCAGGAGTGATTCAGAGACCTTGGAGGAGTGCTGCTTACTGACTTGCTCTTCATGTCTTTCTCAGCTTGCTTTATTTATAGAATCCAGGACCGTGGGGTTGGGCCCTCCTATTACCAATCACTAATTAAGAAAATGGCCTACCATTTTCTTAATGGCCAGCCTACAGCCTGATCTTATGGAAGTATTTTTTCATTTGAGGTTCCCTTCTCTCTGATGACTCTCTAGCTCATGTTAAGTTGACATGAAACTAGCCAGCACATTAAGGAAGCTGGATCTGAGAAAATTAAAAACAGGGCTATGCAGAGAGATGCAAACAAATGCATCACCAACGTCCTGCAAGCGCTGTGCCGATTTTCTGCCCTCTTGGGCAAAGTGTGAATAACAGTGGCCCCTTTAACATGTGTTTTGTTTAGAAAACATCATGATTGAACTTTTTTTGCATAAAGAATATTGTACATGATGGCTATCTTTCCCACTGATCCCACATATGAGACCATAGATAAATCTTTATCATTCCACAAATAGTCTACAGTAAGGAGCAGTATCCTAGTTATGCTCAATTGTCAACTTGACATGGCCTAGAATCATCTGCAAAGGTGGTCTACAGTGAGGGACTGCTCAGGTCAGACTGACCCATGGTCATGTCTGTAGTGGATTATCATGACTGTTAATTGATGTAGGAGAGCCCAGCCTGGTCTCACCCACTGCTATGTGAGCTTCTGCTGTGTGAGAAAGCTTTCTGAACATGAGCCATAGTGAGCCAGCAAGCAGCTTCTAATTCTTAATTGGGTTTCTGCTCAACTTTACTCAATGGTGTGTAAGCCAGATAAGTCCTTTCCTCACCTAAGGTACTTTTAAAGAAGAACAGGCTGCAATGCCCATGGTACATCTTTAAGAATTATCGAAGAACATTTGAATTGCTAGGCTGGAGGCCTTTTGAGTTCTCTGTGGTACGTTCTGACTGAGGATCACAGACACATGCCTTCTCTGAGCGGCAGCCCTGACAGAGGCAGCAAACACTCCCTTCTGCTCCTCAGACTAGTTCAGCAGAGTGCTGGTAAAAATCTGGGCTTCTCACTTTCCATTTGTTATCTTGGGCTTAAGTAACCTCAAATTACAAGGTGTTAAAGCTACAAAGGTCTATTTTCTAGACATACAATGCTCACTGCAGGTTAACAACCGATTATGTCCCAAGTCATTTTCATCCTAAGACCCTGCTAAAGAGCCAGCCACTACCAGAGAGACAAAGGCCCAACTAGACATCATTTGTCACCAAATGAAACCTCCATTACCAGGAATGGATTACATTTAATTGTGCTGTTGGCCAAAGGAGCCTCATGGAAATCTCCAAACAATCCAGGCTTTTGCCAAGGCTATTGGTAGATCTCCACAAACTGATGGTTAGGCCCTATTGCTGATGACAATACCTACATAACTGAGGAAACACAGAGAAGCTGATGCCTACCTAAAGCCTTCATCACTACTGACTGGTGCTCATGCTACTTCGTGCTACCAGAGGAGAGAGGTAAACTCCGACCCAGCTACAAACCCTGTGCTCTACAGTGCTGTCCTGGCTGCGTGATACGCTGGTACAATAGTTACACAGAACCTGCAGGAGTAACCAACCAATGTCTGATTTGACTTAAGGCCCACTCCACCAGGTAGAACCCATACCTGGTGCTACCTGGGTGACTAAGAACCAGAGACTAGATAGCACAGAGACCTAGAGTAAAACCAAATAGCACTGGTCTAAGAGAGGAGGGGGAATAAAATAACTCCTAATGATATTCTGCTATTCTCATAGATCAGTAAGTGCCTTATGCAGCCAGAACCAGAGACGCTTCCTTCTGCGGAGTACAAGAACACACACAGAGACCCACAACCAGACAATGTACAGAGAGAGCTACCTTGGAATAACCATTCCTAAATGTGATGCCACCATCAAATCTCCATGCTTAGGGTTCAAGGAACACAATGGAAAGGGAGGTGGAAATAATGTAAGAGCAGTAGGAATGGAGGACCCCAAGGATACAAGCCCTTCTAGACACAACAGGGCTAACATGCTTATAAACTCAGAGAGACCAAGGCAGAATGCACAGGTCCAAGCCGGATGGGGTCCCAGTGCCAAAAGGGAAAGTAGACAGCCACCACCCATTGCTAGCCTGCAAGTCATCACCAACTGACAACCGCTCACAAAGGGAAAATTAGTTTTCTCCAGTGGAGTCCTACTGAGTATAAAAACCACACTCAGGGGCAGGCCCCGTGCCCAGCAGCAAATGGCCAACACAAAATAGACTCAATGATATATGGAGAGAGAGGGAGAGAAAGGGAGAGAGAGATAGAGACAGAGAGAGATAAACAATGGTTTCTGATTTTGTGATTTTGTGGGATTTCTGTGCAGGCAAGTACATGTTTCTCTGTGTCTATATGTGGGTTTTTTTTATGCTTTTATCTTTGGTTCTTTTTCTGTTTGTTTTGTTTTGTTTGTTTGTTGATGGAGTTGGGTGGGTGGGGAGGTGGAGGAGGATCTGAGAGGTGGAGGAGAGGAAGCCATGATTGTAATATATTGTATAGAAAAAAAATCTATTTTCAACTCAAAAAATATTTCTGTGAAAAGTTGTTACTGATACAAATCACGTGACAAGGGCTCACCATATCTGTGGTCACTCCTCTGTCTCCTGTCTCCCAAACAGATTTCCAATCGAGGGTCTTCTCCGTCCACCCCAGCCCTCATCTGGCCTTGGTTCCTCACAGAGTATCCCAGTCTGCTGCTAAATTAGAATAATGGCTTGATGCCACAGATCCTAGGGTTGAGCTTTCTTTTTTTTTTTTTTTTAATATTTATAGCAGTTTTATTTTTTTTTCAATGCAGTTTATTCAGGAACCTTGAACAATCATCTGACCCTGGGGAAAGCCAGCCCTCAGCTTAAATAGCCTCTGGGTAGCCAACCCCAGCGTGCCACGTGGGCAATGCAGATAGGTCCACATACATGGAAGCAAGCCAGATCCTCAGCCTTAGCCAAATGTGGAGTTGTTTGTGACAGAGAGCACTCACCATCAGGAAGGTGGAAGGCGGAAACCAGCTCCATCTTTAAGGCACGGCATTACACAGCTCTCTACAGTTCCCCCTTTTTGTTTTAGACGCATCAGGCAAGAGTAGAGGTCTGATCTCTGATATTAGAAATAAATTGGGACTTTGTACAGATGTTCATTTAGGTGTCATCCACCCAAAGAGCATCAGACCCGCCCGATACGGGTTGAGCTTTCTTAAACTAAGTTGTTTTTAATCATTTGATAAACAGACCGTTTCGTAGTAAATAAAGCAAAAACAAAACAAACCTATCAAAAGACTCTTCCTTTTACATGATCTAGGGATCACACCATCAACACACGTTTTCACAGGGGAGAGGTCAGGGTCACTCCAAAGGAGAGCAAGTCTCCCTGGACAGGAAATGCCTCCAGGACATTATCTTTCCCCACATAGTCACTGTGAAGCTCCCAGTGCCCTGCCCATGAGAGAACATCTCTTTGCTCCATCTGCTTGAATTCATTGTTGGCTCTTTGCCAGTCCTGAAATGAGTTATATATTCTTATCATTTTAATAGCCTTACATTATTATCAAATAAAACCCAGAATTTTCTCAGTACTGTACCATCAGCAAATAAACTAGACAAAAGCAGGGAAATTTACAGCTTTTACGTAACTTTCAGGATCCCAGTGTCTGTGGTCAACTTTCAGAATTCTGCTTTCTGTTCACGCAGGAGAAGCTGGCAGAAAGGCAACCACAGTACAGAGAGGCCCCAGGTGGGCAGCAGGAGCGCTCCTTGCCAGTGCCCCACGCGTTCTGCTAGGCGGGTGACACCTGGGGAAGCGTTACTAGTCTCTGTCTGACTTCACCTGAAGTCATATTTCATTTTAGGCTAGTCTGCACTGAGTTCTATGGTTTTCACCTAAATGGTGCTAATCAATGCCTTGTCTCCAGAATACACAATGTCATTGCTGTTTAAAAGTTGAAGGGTATGGCAGGTATGTGATCCTGGAGACTAAAGCATTTCTTTCCATACCTCAGTAGCTCTTCATAATGAAGCCCGTCAGCATCCTAGGGGGAGGGGGAAAGTATGATCCTTGACACCAGACTTCGGGAAAGCACAAAAATCTATCCCTAGTGTTTTAGGAAGGCTAGATGAAACCATGTGGAAAATGGGGTAACTCCTCTCCCTTCTATGCTCCTCCCATCTTTCCATTTTCTGACTCTTTCTACCTTTTCCTGCAGGAAAACTCTTTCCCAACTCCCTACCCCAAATCTGTGGTGCAACTCTCAAGATAGAACAAAAGCTGTAGAGATGGCTCATAGGTTAAGAGCACTCTCTGCTCTTCCAGAGGTCCTGAGTTCAATTCCCAGCAACCACATGTGGCTCACAAACATCTATAATGAGATCTGGTGCTCTCTTCTGACATGCAAGCAGAATACTGTATACATAATAAATAAACCTTTAAAAAAAAAAAGCAATCGATATAGAACAATTCAAGTCAATAAGTCTCCTCTGGTCTTCTCCATCCCTCACTAATGGTTGGTGTTCTGAGAAAGAAAATCAATTCACTTCTCTCTGGCCACATGTAGAACTGTAAACTAGATAGAGCTAGATGATAAATGTTGCTATAGTTTGTTTCTATAAATTTAAAATGTCATTATAATACCCAGAATATTAAGAACATACAGCTATCTGTTAGAGTCCCTTTGACTCTTAGATTATAGAGCATGAGTACACTGCATCGTAAGAAACCCAGCAGATAGACGTGAATTCAAACATCTGTCCTGTTTTGTAGCGAAATCATAAAAAAGGTCCCCTGAAGTAGTCGTGTTTTTAGTGTCAGGGTTTTGATACCTTGAGATACCTAGAACTTACTGACTTTACAAGAACCGTAGTTCTTACTAGAGACAGACAGCAGCCACACCCCACTCAATGCGGGCTCAGAACACACCCTTGTCCTCCTTCTTCCCAGGTTCTCAGACTATCCCCAGACCTTGCCACTGTAGGACCAAGTACCTGAGAACTAGCAGTGTCTGCCAAGCCTCAGAGCGCACTGGGATTATTCAAATACCAGGCATGAGCAGGCCTGCCTAATCTCTCCTGAGCAAACAGCAATAAAGGCAATTGCCTGTTTCTCCTATTGCCTCAGTAGGACCAAGCCACATGCTACACCACAAGGCCCTACTTGGAAGTTCCCATGATAGTCACCTCCAGCTCTGTGTGTCTCACCACACCCAGATCATTTGGAAAAGGTTGACACTGTACTGACTGAGTTACCTGGGCCCCTTCTGAGTTCATTTCAAAGAAACCCACTTATAACTATTTAGTTTTAGAAGGACTTTATTAGTAAACATGTTATTATGTAAGTATTATTGCTAATTTTACAGGGACCACAAGATTAAATACATTTTTCAGCACAGAATAACATAATTCTTTGAAAGTATTTTGAAATGAATTACAAAATCTCTAGAAATCTAAACACTACAACTTATCCAAAGAAAAATAATTTTCCCTCTTTAGATTAGAAATGATCTCAGAAATATTATAAACTCAAATGGAAATGCACTGCTTTTAGAACTTAATCGTTTCTATCTAGTGGTTCAAGCCTGACATTTACCTCTTGAAGATGCCACTAACACAGTGAGCCCTCATGTAACTCACTGTTATTTCCTTGTCCTACAAAAATCAGTTTTGTGCCTTTTCTTTTCCTTCTCTATTACATAGCCCAGGCTGGACTATAAACACTGACTTAGTTAAATCAGCTTCACATTAACATGTGAGTGGATACATATATCTACCTGTATCTATATGAATTAAGACCTCTCTCTTCAGACTCAGATATAATTGGATAAAACTCAGATCAATCTGTTAAAAGTTCTTTTTATAAAACTGTGTTCATTTTTCTCTCTCTCTTAACTGGGTTATCATACGAATAATTGAGTTTCCATAATATTTGTTTAATAATAAGCTTCACAGCACAGAAAGGAGCGCTTACTACTCTATTCTTACCCCTCTACGCTAATTTGGTTTTCCCCCAGTGTGTATCCCAGAGATACTTGAATTTCGTAGCTTTTCTGTTGCAGCTCCTGTTTCCTCATCCTTCCTGGACCTCTCCCATAGCTGACTCTCCTACTTCCTCTTCTAACTCCTCCTTCCTTGGCTGAGAGGAAGTCCAGCCCTTTTCTCTCCCCTGCTTAGTGACTGGCAGTAAGCTGCTTTATTATCATATCAGGTTACCACTGGGGAGCAGAGTTTATACAATATTAAGACAGAAGAATCTCAGAATGAGGCTTGTAACCAAATAAGGGGATACAGAAATCAGCATGTGAATTACACAATAACCTTATGCCTACATCAATGACAAAGAACAAATTAAGTGTTAGAATCTTATCTCTTTATCTTTAGGATGAAGCTACAGTGCATTTCCATGAACTTTTGGTGAGAAGCTAGTGAGCAATTGTATCTACTCAGCACCTATTCTGAGGGCTCTGTGAACAGCTTAGAGTCGGGGCATGGAAACCCAGTGATTTGGGACTGTTTGGTTTGGTTTGGTTTGGTTTGGTTTGGTTTGGTTTGGTTTGGTTTGGTTTGGTTTGGTTTTTGTTTTTAATTGCTCTCTGGTTTCCAGAATTCTTTCACACATAATTTCACCACCCCTTTACAGATGCCTTTGATGTCAATGGCATGTGTAATTGGCAATCTATGTCAGCCTTCTGCCTTAGATATCTATTCAGTGACAACAGAATGACCCTGAGCAGCTGCTGAGCTGAGTATGTGTGTGGATACTTTTACTTTTGAGGAGAGCAAGGCATGTCCCTGCAAGCGTCTATAAATGTGGCACTAATGGTAAAGCTTAGATATGTAGAAAGGCAGCAGAATATAGATTTTGAAGTAGGCAATTTAGCTACTCCGCTTGAACAACTATATTATCTAAGCAATCACACATCTTCTAAACCTCCCTAGACTCTTATAAAAACAGGGCTAATAGCTCAGTGGTTAATGATATTACTTGCATAGTAATAATAAATATTTATTGAAATTCCATGTAATTATTCTCACGTGCAGGGAATAAGTGCTTATCATGGAAGCTATTTCCACCATTGCAGAGTCTGAGGACAAAGCAGTGACATTTTCCCCAATATAGGCATATTCAGGGCTAGTCACTCACTTCACGGGAAACAGGCGGCATGAAGAGGCCCAGCTCACAAAGTACTCAATGGAGCTGTTGGATCTCTGCCCAAAGACCCAACCCTTCTCTAGAGAAGTTTCTATGGTTCTTTCATTTCACTTAAAAGAGAAAAAAGGGCAAGGGAAAAATCTTCCATTTGAGGAATTCCCTTGTAGATTTCATGGTTTTGTCCCACACTCTCTTGGGTCTAGAAAATTACTTTGTGTCCCTATGTTTAATATTCTGAGCCTCTGATAAAGATGAATTTTCGTTGAGTTTAAGGCCCACACAGGTTCCAATTTAGAACCAGCCCTAAATCTTTGTGGCTTTCAGTTAGTCTTGGCAGAACACTTTCAGGGTGGGAGGATTCTTAATGGGTCTCTTTAAAGAGATTCTTTAAAGAGTTCATTTAGGCTCAAACCAAAGTAAACTAACCATTCTATTCCCATGGATTTTAGAGACAGGGGTTAAGACTTCGGGAGAAATGTGGTAAGCAGAGCCTGCTGAGAACAGAGCTGATACTAGAGGCCATGGTACTGTAGCAAGTCTATAGAGTTTTTTAAAGAGATTTTCTCACCAAAACTTGTTTAAAGCAACGTTTCCTCCTTTCTGGTTCCCATATCTCACAGATGTTAGAATGTACTCATGCTTGAACCTGCTTGCATCTGCACAGTTCCGAAAGGTCACGTTGATCAAAACCAATCCTAGAAACATGAAACCATAACATGAACATCTGCTACGAGTAAACAGCTATACATTTTTCTTGAAATGGCAATGCAAATTAAAACTCTAACATAGAATAAAGAATAAATCTTCTCTAAACAATACTCACTGCTAATAGGCCTCCGAATACTACCTAGGATCTTTGTCTTACTAAACAAACATATACCTGAGGTATGAGGGAAATAATAATGTTCTTCTCTAATGCTTTCTCCTATTCATCATAGTCTTGATGTTATTTACTATATCTGAAAATGTATACAGTTTGGCAGTTTTTCATCTTCTGAATTATAAGAAACTGATATTCTGTTCTTAATGCCTTCTTATAAATACTTGAAAGGAAGACTCAAACAAGACTTTTCTTGATTGAACTCATGTTTCAAATATAGTTAAAAACTAAAATGAAAATATTTTACATTGATAAGATTGTTTGATATTATGAACATTATAAACCAATAAATCTATATATTGAGCAGAATTTTATATTTAACCTTATCATTCTAATAAAATTGTGATTATTTTCAATATTTTCTAAAGGTAGCAACATTTATATCAAGACCAAGTCAAATTTATTTTAGCTATTTTAAATTGTTTAATAGTGGCTTTGTCTTCAGAAATACTGAGTTTTACCATCAAATATTTTAGCTTTTGCTATTGTAATGACAGATGATAAATGTTAGGTAGATCAATAGATAGATAGGTAGATAGATAGATGATAGATAGATAGATAGATAGATAGATAATAAACAGATATAGCTAGATCACTATTTTAACTGAAATTAAAGTGGTATTGCCTCAGGTTGGTAGTCCTTACAGCTATTTCCCTGGAAGAAATGAGCGCACATATACTCAGATTGCACCCCCATTTTTCCTGCAACATCAGTCACAAAAGCTGAGATATGGAACAACCTAATTGTCTCTTAATGCACAAACAGATAAAGAAGATATGGTATATTTACCATATTAGTAAAATATTCTCAATTACAACATGGAAATATGTTAAGTGAACCCGAAAAATACATTATGTGAAATAAGCCAAAGACAGAAAAAATACACCATAGGATCTCACTCACATGTCGGATATAACATCACTTAGAAGTTGAAAATAGTCCAGGTGTTGAAAATAGCACACACCTTGGTCCCAGCACTCAGGGAAGCAAAGGCAAATAGATCTCTGCGATTTCAAGACAAGCCTGGTCTACAAAGCAAGTCCAGGATTGTCAAGGCTACACAGAGAAACAGCAGCTACCAAAGATCAGATCGGTGGGGATAGTAGGAGATTAAACAGTGGTTATTAAGTTACTTGATAGAAAAAATAAATTCTGAGATTCCATGACACAGCAGAGCGAATATACTTATCAATAATTCATTTTGTTATCTCCAAGTAGTTAAAAGACATTCAAAAGTGTACTCACCATAAAAAAAAGTTTTAGGAGAAAAGATGTGCTAATTGAACTGTGTTGGTTATAATTGAATATATATGTGAAACAAAACATCATATTACACCTCAAAAATACCTATATATATTCATCAAATAAAAGGCAAAGTAAAAAGAAAGAAAATAACATTTAGTGACTCAACAACTAAACAAAAATATTTGGAGCAACATTTTTAAAGATTTATATTGGCATATATTAAAATATAAAATAATGTACTTGTTGTGACATTTTCATACATGCATAGAATGTATTTTGATCATGTTCACCCCATTACTCTCTATTAATCCATATTCATGCCCACTAAAACCCTTTTTCTTCTCAAATAGTCCTCTTCTACTTTCATGTATTTATTTATTTATTTACGTATTTATCATGACCCAATGAGTTTTCACTGGGGCTGTTCACGGGAGTATGAGATTATTTTCTGGAGCCTAGCAACTTACATCAAGAAGAAAATGTTTCTCCCTGTGCCAAAAATGTATAGATTGTCAGGGATGTATAGACTTCATAAGACCCTCCCCCACAGCAACAAATTCCCTCCTGGTGAAATATTGACAGGTCCAACTTTATACAGGTCTACAGTCTACATGGTCTTTGGTTTATACAGTCTGCAGCTGCTAAGAGATAAAAGATGCAATGGTCAGGCCATACCCAGGAGAAAGCATTCCACAGATCTTACTTTTTCGTCCCATCTTCCATGGTGTTCTCTGAACCTTAATAATCTCAGTGTCTCGTTTACAGATGAGCATTCAGCAATCATCCTTGTCAGAAGTCTGATGAGCCATGAGCCTCTGCAGTAACTCATTCACTACAGAAAGCTGTCTCTGTGACAAAAGCTGCTACCCTATGGGCATAAACACAAAGATATAGAAGGTAAACTTGACACGAACATTGTGTCCATGTAGCAATACAACAGCTGCAGTTGCACTAGGCTTTGACTAGGATTGCAATGCCAGACATGAATCTTTTCCTGTGGAGTGCATCTCAAATCCAAGCAACAAAGTAATTGGTTATCCCCAAATTGTGACACCATTATTGCTCCAGTGGGGACATTTTGCCTAGTAGGTGAGTATTTAAATGTTTCAAAAAAGAAATAATACTTCTTTTCTATCAGCTCTCTAAGGAAGTTTCAATACACTCATTCTAGTAAACGGAGAATAACAAATTCTTTCATAAGACTACCTACTTTCACAAAAATAATTAGAGGGAAAATATAGATAAATCTCTTTCATTCATATAGGTACAAAGATTCTAGACAAAGTAATCACAAATCAAACTGATCAGATACAAAAAGAATAACGTAAATAACAAAGAGATAAATTAACCTTCAAAATCAATGGCTCTAGATTTCTCTTTCCACCAACATCCTGAAAGCAGCACCCTTCCTTATACTGCATCTTCATCATGCAGAAGTCTTACAGAAGATGATAAAAGACAGCATGAAGATAGCTGAAGAAGCTGAAGACCTAGGAACTCCCATATCAAAAGCTGAAGAAGGCTTGCTTGACTCTAAATACATGCTGCAGGAGGTATACTATCATACCACTAACCCGTTAGAGCGAAGAATGTGCTGAAAAAGCAGGGCATGAGGAGACTGTTGGGCTGAGGAGGAAAGAGCAGGAGGGATCTAAAATGTCAATGCAGATCTTCCCCAGCTGAGGAGTATTTTCCATGATCATCACTGACAGCTGAAAACAGACAATGACTATTTGAATCCTTGAATCTTAAATTTCATATCCTGATTGGGCAGATGGCTCCACCACCAGAGGAGATCAGGAAGGAATGTGGAGACTGTGGGGCCTTTGACCACACTGAAAGAGTTATCCTATCAATTGCTGGCATGGGGACATGGTCCTATATTTTCTGGGCCCAAAAAAAGAAAACTCAGGACTCACAGAAGATATAGAATCTTCACAACTCAGAGCTCATAAGCCAGGGAATAAAATAGTCAATAGTAAGGCAATAAATAGATAAGGGCAGGAAGAACAGCAGAAGGCTGTCCTAAAGAGGGAAAGCAAAGCCATAGAATGTACCCGAAACTCTAATTATCCGAGTCATCCAGGCAAGGCACTTTCCGTTCACATAAGAGATTTTTCTAGATTGTGTTCAAACTAGTCTGATAACCATCAGGGAATCTGGCAACAAACCCAATGTCCCCTGAAAAAGCTCCTATTCAGATCCCTGATCTCACTCCTCATCTAAATGGCCATATAAAGTTTACAATATGATTGTCACTGGTGTCCTCAAACTACCATGGAGGCACAAGGACCAAACCCTGGCTGTTGTAGCCTCCCTACAACATTGCTCATCTGGATTCTGCCTAGTTATGCATTGAGTCCTATCACCCATAATCCAGTCATGTTCCAGGTCAGCCATTCATAACATTCTTCGCTAGACAGGACAATGACTCCTGAAACTCCTGGTTCCTGCCAACCTGCCTGATCCATCTTTCTGAGAAAGAAATGCCTTCTGCTGGGACTCTTCTTTTCCAAAGAAATCCAGGGAATGACACTCCCAGTTCTCAGTGAGTGACCTCTGTGAGGATCTTCAAGTCCTTTACAGAGAATAAGTGGGAGTGAAAGAACCACATGGAAGAAGCTCAGCCTTAAGGTTCAGGAGATTTCTGAGGGCAGTGCAGGAGGAGGGTGAGCCTATTGATGAGGAGACTGTTGGGCTGAGGAGGAAAGAGCAGGAGGGATCTAAAATGTCAATGCAGATCCTCCCCAGCTGAGGAGTATTTTCCATGATCATCACTGACAGCTGAAAACAGACAATGACTATTTGAAACCTTGAATCTTAAATTTCACTTACAAAGGAGACTATTTAATTGCCACATAAAGGAATTTGCATACGTTAATAAGAATTTGAACTAGCAATTGTGTGTACTCAAATATTCTTTAAACAGGTACTGTAAAGAGCCTGTGTTTGCAGAGGAAGACAAAGAAGCCAGTCCTGATGAGACCTGATAGATTAGGGTCAGATGGAAGGGGAGGAGAACCTAGCCTGTCATTGGACTGGGAGAGGGGCATAGGAGAAGAAGAGGGAGGGAGGGTGGGATTGGGAGGTGATGGGGGAAGGGGCTACAGCTGGGATACAAAGTGAATAAACTGTAATTAATAAAAATAAAACAAAAACTCTTTATAGAAAAGATTTTAAAAAAAAGAGCCTGTTTGCTATCCAAAATGGAAATGCTTGATTGACCTACAGAACTCTTACATCATTAGTGGTCTGACCAGACAAGAAAGGCCTAGCCTCTGGAAAGTGGCAGTTGAAGGCACTTTACAGAAAATTTCCACAAATGTATCCATAGTCACCAGTCAATGACCTGTAAATGTTTACATATAATTAGTTTCAGTATTCCTGAATTTCTTCCAATTGAGAAAAATTGGAAGTTGGTTTACTATATGATGATGATAGGAGAGTGGAGAAAGGGAATAGTTGAGCAGTGTTAATAGGAATATAAATTAAAATGGCAATACTGAAAATAATATGAAGATTCTTCAAAAACGCTAAAAGATTAACTTCCATATGATCCAGAAATCTCACTTCTGGGAATTTGAGTTTTAGGGACTGTAGAAGGAATTTTTTTGTATCTGTATGGAGCATCACCCATCAACAAAAATATAATGGCCTATAGCTGATGTAGGAAATAGAAAGTGGTGGGACATCTGGCAGACAGAAAGGATTCTGGGATATTGCCAGATGTGCCAGGTTCACCCCAGAAGATGTGAGAAGGACAGACATATAATACCTGAGCAGAGGTAACCAGCCACATGGTAAAACATAAATTAGTTAAAATGGGTTATTTTAAGTTATAACCTACTCAGAGAAGAGCCTAACTATATAACCAAGGTATTTGAAAATATTTTATGAGTCTCATGAGTCCTTCTGGGGGGCTTAGGGCTGGGAGGAAAAACAACCACAGCAAAGGACTGTAAACAAGCGTGTCAAAAATATCACTGTTCCATGCAGTGTTATTCACAACATTCAAAACGTGGATCAAACTAAGTGTCTATCAATGAATGGATGAATAAAAATGATGCACAGAAGTCATAGTGAACATGAAGTCATAGAAGTACATGACTTGTTTCAAAAGAAAGGAAGTCTTACCATTTTCAACATGATTGAACCTGAAGAACATTGTGCTAAATAAAATAAACCAGGTAAAGAAAGATAAAACTTAACAATGTCATTTATGTATGAAATATAAACACTCAAACTCACAGAAGCGGAAAGCAGTAATGTGATTAACAAGGCTGAGGACAGAAGAAGAGGATGCAGAGAGGGTAGGCAGTAAGTACAAAGTTGTAGTTAGGTAAAAGAAAGAACTTGTTTTCTATTACATGGTGAGTAACTATGCGCAATGATAATCTGCTGTGTGTTTGTTAAAGATGGAACAAAAAATGAATGTTGTCATCAGAAAAGAAATAATGTTTGAGAAGATAAATATGTGTACTCTGATTTGAACATTACACAAGAAATACAAGTATTAAAACATCACAAAGAGCCAGGGATGACAGAGCACTTGGGATCCTGATGCAGGAGGATCAAAACCAGACTTAACTACATAAAGAAACTGAGTCTCATAAACAACAGTGAAAAAGAGATTGTACCCTTAAATTATAGACAATTTATTCCATTTATATTTTACCTAGTGTGTGTTTGTGTATGTGTGTGTCACACACATGGTAGGAGTGTGGAGGTCAGAGGATGACTTTCAGAAGTGAGTTCTTTCTTTCCATTGTGAGATGTGGGGTCAAATTCATGTCATGTTTGCACAGCAGGAAGCACTTTTACTACAGAGTAACCTTATTGGCTCTTTATAGTTCTTATGTAGCACTTAATAATTTAAGAAGCAAGTAAGAAAATTATAGCAGTCATATGACCCAGAAATCATACTTGAGGGTCTAAAGTATAACATAATGATTCTAATTGTCAGTATGCCATATGAATATTTTCAAAAGAGCATATTTCCAGTGTTCTCACCACACAGACACACACACATGCACACAAACACACTGTAAAGTGACAGAAAGATTAGCTAACAAGTCTGTATTCACTTCATAATGTATATGTTCATCCAACCATCATGTTAAGTATATGTAATTATATTTGTCAATCATATTTCATTAAAGCTTGAAATTGTAAAGGAATTCATTAAAGTTTCTGAATTTAAGAATTCAAAGGCAAAAATTCAAAGGCAAAATTGAACAGGTGGAAATTTAAAAATCTGATGCCCTACAAATAGAGCAGACTAATAGTCATCAGATGATAAGGAGGGCCCAGCAGAGGTGGAGAAGAAGAAGGGTGAGTGAAAGACAGCAAATACAGGAAGGAAGACTAAGTTCTAGTGGTCCAGACTAAAGGAAATAACAATTTACCATATATCTTGAAACTACTGTAAGTCAGAGGGTTTCCAACACAAAGAAATGCTGATTACCCAATTTTATCATGTACATGTGAAATGATCACACTGTACCATCTATTACACACATAACAAATTAACTAGAAACTTGCTCCTTCATAGCTTTCATTGCACACGGTTAACAAGCATGAGCATCCTGTGGCACTGGAGATGGCAAAAACTTCCTCCACAGTTGTAGAAAATCCTGTTGCACATGGAGGACCCTAACAGTATCTTACTTAGCCATTTTATACCTCTTCTTTGTGACTTTATAGAACAGAATAAGAATATAAAAGCAAACCCGATTATTCCTTCCATACACATGACTGTTGGGAGTCTATCTCTAGATTGAAACTTTTTGATTGCCACATCTCAATCTTTAAGCCAAATAGCTTGATGCTGACATGCAGGCTAACCCAACTTTTATGCTTAAGGCGAAAGTCACCTTTTATAACCACAAACCATCTTTCTCTCTAGACTCTTATTGTCATATTTTATGCCAGTTCCTACAGTTTAATTACTGAATTTTTCACTTTTTACTTTTTTCTTGTCCTGTGAATCTATATCTTTTCAATCTTCCTTTTATCTGTCTTGCTCTAAACTGTCTGTCTTGCCACCAAAAGCTCCACCATACTGAGTCTATCTGGCTCTCTCTTGCCCAAGTTCCAGTCTACCAAAGCATCAGGTTAACTCTGTGACATACAGAAGGCTGGTTCCCTCTCGTTCTCAGATAATCATACGGGCAGCAATAACGATTTGGTTCAATGACTAGAACAATCTTATCTACCTAACGACTGAACTCATTCTTCTGCTGAGAGATGGTTCACCTTGCATTCCTAAAACCGCCCCTGTTCTTCCTCCAGGCACTTTTCCTTAGTGAAATATTAGCTACCTTCCCAGAACTTACCTCAGACCATCCTAATCTTGAAGCAAAAGAAAACGTTTGGAGCTGTGCTGTTCCTACTCAGAGTTCTCATGCGCTAGATTACTCTTTATACTATTCATCATGAAACTTCCTCTCCTATGAGCTATATTAGTAGGATTCTCTAGAGAAAGGTGTGTGTGTGTGTGTGTGTGTGTGTGTGTGTGTGTACGTGTGTGTAGAAGGAAGTTAGGTAGTTAGTTTTCTTGGGTAGAAGTTGAATGGAGTCACACTCTGCAGTTCAAGATGACCTAAAACTCTGCAGACCAGGCTGGACTCGAATTCTTATAAACCTCCCTTTTAAATCTTGAGGCAGGTGACTTTGACTTTGTTGGTAAATCCCACCAGTCACTTACAGAATAACATCAATTCTCTTTAAACTCTTCCTTTAAAGTGAAGCTCTTACACTTCCCAATCTGTCCTATAAGACAGGTACTCTCTGATGGTAAAATCAGAGGTACCATGAGAAAACAAACAGGTCAGAGCTCCTTATGAATACTTGCTGATGTGGATCTGAAGTTCCCCCACAGGCTGTGTGGAAAAGACCTGATGACCACCGAGTTGGGGGCAAAAGCCCATTAGGGGTTGGATGTTAATACATGGAAGTAAAATAGGTCAAATGGTTTATGACCTTGAAGGGATCAGAGCGACTCTGGCTTCTTTGTTCTGAATCTGTCCCTGCTCCTCTTCCTTCATCCTCCCTCTCATTCCCCATTCCTTCCCTCAACATCCTTGCTGCCTCCTCTTCTTTTTCTCCTTCCTCAAAACCATGAGAGAAGCAAATCTGCCACCTCCTACATCCCAACAGTCTGCTTTTCCACAGGTCTAAAATCAACAGAGAAAACTCATCATGGGCTGAAGCCTCTGAAATTTTGAGATAATATATATCTTTTGTCCTTATAAATCATTGACGTCAAATCTATTGGAAGATAATGCAGTACTTAATGCAAAAAAATCTCCAAATAGTAGCAAAATATAATCAACATATGAAAATGATTACATTCTATGAGTGTAGTTTATGTCTAGCTTATAAGCATACTTTAACATAGAAATCAATCAATGTGATACACAGCATTAATGACCAAGAAACACATGATTGTATTAATTGATGCAGAAAGTACTTAATAAGATTCAACACCATTTTGCAATTTTAAACAGTCAACCAACTTGGAGTAAAAGTATAAGTGCTTAACGGTCTTCCAAATCACTATTTTGAAGGAAAATGAAGATCACAATGAGAGCCCACTTCACATATTTTAGTTCTGCCTTTACCAGCGCGCGACAGGTGTTGATGAGGCTGCAAAACAATGACAACACCGATGTGTTTTCTCTGCACAAGAACCAGAACGGTGAGTCTTCAAACACAGAGACCCAGAGGGTGGCCCAGCTCTTCCGCTTCCGGACTCACGAAGTGAAGCGAAAGACCATTCAAACAGAAATGTGGATTAAAATGTCCACAGTGGTATTATTCATAGAGCCCAGAGGTGGAATATGCACAAAAGGAATTTTAAAAAGCCAAACACAAAAGGAATCAGATACTGATTCTCCACCTTTGAGATGATGTAAAGGGTCCAATTCATAGAAGCAAAATGTGTAGAAGAGCTTATAAAAAACTGGGCAGAGGAAGAGTTAGTATTTAGTGTATACACAATTCACTTTGGGTAAACCTGGCTTGCAGGTGGCTAGTTACTCTGGCTGTCCAGCACAGGAACATCATGTCACTGTCCTTGAGCACTGCACTTAAAATGATTAGCGTGTAAAGGTTATATTATCTATATTTTGACACAACCAAAAGGCTTAAAATTTTTGCTTTTCTATTAATGTCTCACATAAGACCTCATGGCTGATTGAGAGACACACTATGGTCTGGTGGGAAGGAGATGTAAATTGCTCACAGAAAGAAACATCTTTTGGATTCTTGTAACTAATAATTGGTTCATCATGCAAACTCAATATTTTGCAAGTAATTTATAAAGAAATAAGTAAGGCATATAATATAGCAAGGTAATATATTTGTAAAGTGAGCCAAATGTTGACCATAATACAGATATGAGCAGCAAACAGAAAGACATTCCTGGGAGCAGTAAAGAGGCACTGTAAACAGGGCCTCATGCAGGCTGTGGCATACTCTGTCAGTGTGCTGTTCATGTTCCAAAGGAAAATTTTTATTCAGTTATTTTAAAAGGTATTCTGGAACTAAACAGAAACTATGTGTGCAATTATTACAGATTGTTTTCAAATAGTACTGATTCTACTCAGTGAATCCTCTTTGCTCATGTTCTTTCCCAGGGCAACAAATGAAGAGCACCATGTGCCTCGCATGGAAATTCATCACTGATTATATCATATATTACAGCTGTCTGACCAGAATACAAGGTTGGCTAAGCACAGTCGTTAAAGGAAAGCTATCTGTTGAAGAGGAAAACCACACAAGAGTGTGTAAGTGGAGAACAGCTCATGCTCTTACCAAGGTGAGATCTAGTGACTTCTTCTTATGGGTGGGTGGGCTTTATTTTTCAGTTGTTAGTTTCATAATATGTAAATGATATTTACAAAGTATTCTATGACTTTCTTTCTCACCACCTCCTGCATATATTCCATTAGAGATGCTGTAAGAATGGGAGTGTCAGTATCCATTCTATACAGTGTGGGGAACGACTTCATTTTCCCGCACTTCTTTCTTGGTGCAGCATTGTTTTCTGACCCATTGCAATGCACGATTGCTCAGGGATCCCACGATCTGAGGCGTATTAGTACTGCCATGTGCTTTGTACTATTTAATTAGTAATTCTGCTCTACAGGTTACACCATATCTTAGTATCGTGTCAGTATAGGGTGATATGCTATATGCCTAATACATGAGACTGATTGATCATGAGCACATGTATCAGCAGTGAAATAATAATTTATGCACACAATGGTGAGCTTAGGACAAGTATCACCCAGGGGAAGAATATGCTGTTTAATACAGTCTAAAGGCAAATAGGTTTTCAAAATACTCTAATTTTTATTACTATAAATCTACCTATGGTAGAATATCTAGCTGGGAAGTTGGTGAACCAGAAAACTATTCCCTTAGACTGCTGAATAAAAAAAAAAAAATACTCCACAGTTTATAGAGAACACTAAACATCAGGTAGCCTCAAGGCTCCCCCAGCTAAAATCAATCCAGTGTTAGAGTGGGAATGAAATCCAGTGTTTGCACCAACAATACATTTTCCGTTTTACTATCCTTGTTCATTCCAATTCTAAATTTTCAATTAAGTCCAAATCAGCTAAGAATGAGGTGAAGGAGTCACAAATTCAGTGACAAAGTATGACAAGATCTGCATAAGCAGAAACTTCTTGTGAAAGGCAGCGCCAGGCAGGTGTGTTCTGGGCAGCTTGCTCTTGTAGACAAGGATGTGGAATGCTGCTGTAGGCCAGTCAAGTAAAGATTCCACCCACTCATGCTGTATTGTTGTATTATTATATTCCAGAATAATTAAATTATAAGTAATATGGCACATTCTGAAAGAGCCAAAGGGACGCAAGAAAGTAACCAGAGATACGGGTAAGCTTCCACTAAGTTCTACAACTTTTTTCCTGAGATTTCAAGCATAGATCGCGTCTTCTACAGCTCTCACCAAGTTTTCTTCTTCAAAATTAATGATGTTTGCATGTCTCTGAACTTTACATGTTATTAGCATTAATATAGTTGTTATTACAACTGCTTCCACACTGGTTTCAGGACAGATACTTGCTATAGAAATTGTTCAGTCAAGTCTTCAGATATTACCTCTTTTGAACTTCTGTGGCAGTCCATACAGGAAAGGATGGCAGTTTAATGTCATTTCAGCATTGATGGACCCTCGATTCCATGTAGTATATATATTTTCACCAAACAGATGTCTTTGTGTATATGTACAATATACTGTTTCCTACACCCCAAACTCATTCATGTAAAGATACAAAATAAAATAAGTTTTAAATCCTATTTGCACTTTTGCCATAACTACAGGTTATATTTGGATATGTGCTCTGTATAACTAGAGAACAACTCCCTAGTTCTCATGGTTTGTTAACAGGAAATATGCAGAAAATTATTTTCCATCACTTTAACAATTTACAAGTAATCACCACTCTGTCACCACCTACCCTACTCAGCCACAATAATCACAAGCACATCCTTGACTGTGAGTGTAATTTTTATTTCATATGAAAATGAGATCATGCAATATTTGTCTTTCTTTGCTTTTTTACTCGGTGCAATGCCCTCTAGATTCTTACATGTTTTTACATATGATATGATTTTTTTTTCTTTTAAAAGCTGAGAGGGATGGGACATGCATATACTATTAATACTTGGAAGATTGAGATAGGAGAATCTGGAGGATAGCCTAGGCCAGAAAGGAAGGAAGGAAGGGAGGGAGGGAGGGAGGGAGGGAGGGAGGGAGGGAGGGAGGGAGGTCGATGGAGATGACTTAGTGTGTGCTATTCTTTCAAAGGACCCAAACTGGGTTTCCAGCATCCACTCAAGGTAGTTCCCAACTGCTTATAAAGTCAGCTCCAGGGACTCCAGCATCATTTTCTCACCTCCAGGAGCACCTGCACACACATGTACATTCACACACACACACACACACACACACACACACACACACGGCATGCACGTATGCACAACCAAAATTTTATTTTATTTTTTAAATAAAGAAATAAGGGATGGAAGGATGGTTTAGCAGTTAAGAGCATTTACTGTTCTTGCAAAGGACCCAGTTTGGCTTTCAGCACCCACTTGATGATTCATAACCATACATAAGCCCAGGACCAGGAAATCTGATGTGTTCTTCTGACCTCTGTGGTCACCAGGCACCACATATGATACACATACATGTATGCAGACAAGACACACATACACATAAAATAAAAAATATATAAATCCTTAAAATAGGAATAAACATAAAATAAGAGAATAAAAGCTAACTATTGTTGTGGTGTAATCTATTCCAAATGTTTGTTATCTATTCATCCACTGATGGGCATTTCTGTTTTTAGCAGTATCAATCCTTGCACACTAACCATCGACATGCAGACAACTCAACATACTGCTTATAATTCCTTTCAAGGCATGCTTGTAATGGGATCACTGGATAATTTGGTTATTATTCATATAGTTTTATATTTACTTATTTATTTTTAGTTATATGTGTGAACGTATGTCTGTGTGTATGCGCAGGTGCCGGGTCAAGGCCCGAGTGGTTGACTGCCTTGGAGCCAGAGCCGCAGGAGGCCATAAGCTGCCCAGTGTGGGTGCTGGGAACAGGATGCCACACTCCGGAAGAGCAAGGATGCTTCCAACCACTGACCAAGCCCTCCAGCCTAGTTATCTGTAGTTTTGTTGTTGTTTTGTTTTGATTTGATTTGACTTTCGAGACAGATCTCTCTACACAGTTGTGGGCTGTCCTGGAACTCACTATGTAGACCAGGTTGGCCTGGAATTCAGAGAGATCCACGGCCTCTGCCTCCTGAATGTTGGGACTGAAGATGTGAGTCACCAGGCCTGACCTTATCTGCAGGTTTTTGAGACATTCCCATACTGTTTTACACAGTGGCTGAATTTATGCAAAAGAGTTGCCCCCTCACCCATATGCCTTTATTCTTTTGTTGTGGTTGTTATTCTCCCATCTCGTTGAGCTGCTTTCTTATAAACTGAACGTTCCTTCTCTAATTTCTATACCATTGATGACAGCATGAGGGAATGATGAAAGACAGATGTGTTTTAGATTTTGCCTGTGTTCCTAGGCATCACCTGTGGACCAGATAAACTGTGTCTTCAGCTCACATTTCATCAGCATCAAGACTTTGTAGTTGAAAAGTCAAGCTTTGCCTTCACAGCCAAGGTCAATCCCTAGTTTTGTAAGCTAGGAGTGTTACTTTGTGGTTCAATTAATTTGTCTTTAAAATGGTTAAGGCACTACTGGCCTTGTCGAATTTTCATCTATGGTCGTAGACCACAGTAATGGTAGGTCACACGGGGCCTATGAGCGGTGACCTACAAGATCCTGATGTAGTTGCCCAAACTCTGCCCCTGCACGCTAGCAGCCTAGAGGCTGAGCAGGCGTCAGTCCTGGCTATTCTCTCACTTCTGAGGAAGCAGAGGCTGCAGAAATCAATATCAAACTTTTGAAGGTCATGGGGGAAGAAAATGGTCTCCCTCAAATGAAAATTATCAAGTGACAAAATCTTAGGTTAGGGTTAAACTTTGCAATTTCAAAACACTATTTTTGTTTGTTTGTTTGTTCTTGTTTTTTTTTTGTTTTTGTTTTTGTGTTTGTTCTTGTTCTTTGTCTATGCCCCCTACCAGACAACAGCCTACACATAAATTAACTGTTAACCTGAGACAGGAGAAGGAACATAGAGAGCAATTCATTGTGGTGACAAAAAACTTGCAGTTTGCCATCCATGAAAGCTGACAGAACAGTACGTTCCAGAGAAAGAAGCAGGTGTGGAAGGAAGTCATTGTGACAGCTTACACCTTTCTCTTCTTGTCTTTAAATGTGTTGTGTGTTTCGGAACTGTGCATGTTTGATGTGAAGTCAGTGTACAAAATTCACATGTTGTGCCAAGTGTCCATGAAATGTGAGCTAAGGAATTTTCAAAGGGAGGACAAAACTCAGTATCAGTGCAGCACACCTGGCAAACTCAAGCAGAGATCACAGCTGCTCTTCAGCGTTTTGTTGGACAAGGCTGGATTGTTTTTGTTTTGTTTTAATTCACTGCTTCATGCTTAGTAGGATCCTGTTGGCATACGAAAACAAGAACAAGTGCTGGTGTGTGTGTGTGTGTGTGTGTGTGTGTGTGAGAGAGAGAGAGAGAGAGAGGAAGCTGACTCCCCCTGTGCTATGGTAGGGAAGTGCTGAAAACTGCATGGTCTTCAAAGAATTAAAATCGCGAAACTGCTTTCTGGGCAAGACTGACACCCTCAGTTCAACCCCTGGGTACCACAGCAGAAGGAGAATACTCCCCAAAGTTATCACTTTCCTCCATCCATGTGCTGTGGCAAACACATACACACACACACACACACACACACACACACACCCATACACACACACACACACCCATACACATACACACACACCCATACACACACACATATACACACACATACATACACACTAAAATCTTTTAATTAAGAACAGAATTAGTGTTGTATTTAGAAACTATTTCTAGGGATATACCCAAAAAGATTGAAAGCAGAGTGTATAACCATAGTCATGGGTGCATTGGCAGCAATTGCCAAAGCATGGAAGAAATCCTACCATGGGCTGACTAATGTAAAAAGAACATGGAATATAGTAAAAATACCAGTCTGCCTTAAAACTAGGGCAGGAGGATTCTGATGGGCTGTGGCGTGGAGGAAACTCAAATTTATCCTGCTGAGGGAATAGTTCCAAGATGAACCTTGGAGACACTATGCCAGTCACAAAAGTACTGTATGATGTCACTCTGTGGAGACGCCTAGGGTTGCCAGCATCATAGACACAAGAAGCAGGTTGTGGTTTGGAGATAGGATCGGAAAATGGTCACAGTGAATCAGCATTGCAATAAAGAGCTCTGTGGATGGTGTGAAGGACACAGTTGGTGCCCACATTGTCACTTAAAATGATTAAAAGGTGGCATCTGGGAAGTTCCCTGTGTTCAAATTTTCTTGTTCTGTTGCTCTCCTTGTGGAGTTCCTGACCTCTCCAGCTCTTACTATTTCCCACTTCTTACATAAAATTCCATTCACTCTTCCCAACAGTTGGCCATCAAGCTCAGCATCTGCTTTGATAGTCTGCAGGGCAGAGGCTTTCAGAGGCCCTCTGTGGTAGGTTCCTAGTTTGTTTCCTGTTTTCTTCTTCTTCTGATGTCCATCCTCTTTGCCTTTCAGGATGGGGATTGAACATTTTAGTTAGGGTCCTCTCTCTTGATTAGTTTCTTTAGATGCACAGATTTTAGTGGGTTTGTCCTATGTTGTATGTCTATATGAGTGAGTATATACCGTGTGTGTCTTTTTGCTTCTGGAACAACTCACTCAGGATGATCCTTTCCAGGTCCCACCATTTACCTGCAAATTTCATGATTTCCTTATTTTTCATTGCTGAGTAATATTCCATTGTATAGATGTACCACAATTTCTGCATCCATTCTTCAGTTGAGGGGCATCTGGGTTGTTTCCAGCTTCTTACAAATAAAGCTGCTACAAACATGGTTGAGCAAATGTCCTTGTTGTGTACTTAAGCATGTTTTTCATATATGCCTACACGAGTAGTATGGCTGGATCTTGAGGAAGCACTATTCCTAGTTGTCTGAGAAAGTGCCAGATTGATTTTCAGAGTGGTTGTACAAGTTTACATTCCCACCAGCAGTGGAGAAGGGTTCCCCTTTCTCCACAACCTCTCCAGCATGTGTTGTCACTTGAGTTTTTGATCTTGGCCATTCTCATGGGTGTAAGGTGAAATCTCATACTCCAACCAAGGACTATTCATGGAGATAACCTAGAACCCCTTCACAGATGTAGCCCATGGCAGTTCAGTGTCCAAGTGGGTTACCTAGTAATGGGAAGAGGGACTGCCTCTGACATAATCTGATTGGCCTGCTCTTTGATCACCTCTTCCTGAGGGGGGAGCAGCCTTACCAGGCCACAGAAGAGGACAATGCAGCCACTTTTGATGAGAACTGATAGACTAAGATCAGAAAGGAGAGGAGAACCTCCCCTATCAGTGGATTTGGGGAGGGGCATGCATGCAGAAAGGGGAGGGAGGGTGGGATCGGGAGGGGAGGAGGGAGGGGCTTATGGGGGATACAAAGTGAATAAAGTGTAATTAATAAAAAATTTTTAAAAAGTTAAAAAAATTGTTTAAAAAAGGTGGCATCTGATATGTATATTTTAACACAATTTTAAATTTTTTACTCCAAATACATGTATTCATTTCTAAACAGACAACCATAGCCAACTTCCTCTTTTCTCTTTTTGACTTTTCTTTAAAAAGTTGGTACTTCCTGGCATTATATCTGCTTCTGAAATTTAATAATTTGTATAAATTTTCTGTCAAAGTTAATAGTTCAGACTTCAATAACATGTTAATTGGAAATTGTTTCTTTGTTTGTTTATTCATTTTATATCTCATTTGTAGCCCTTCATCTCCTCCCAGTCCCATTCTTCCTCCCTCTTCCCCCCATTCCCTTTCCCTAGTCCAGTGAAAGGGGGCGTTCTCCTACCCTACCATCTGACCCTAGGTCTTATCAGGACTGCCTGGATCCTTTTCCTCTGGCCTGGCAAGGTCAAATCGCCAGGGGAAAATGATCAAAGAGCAGGCAACCAAGTTCATGGCAGAGGCAGCCCCTGCTCCCCTTGCTCCAAAACCCACAAGGAGACTGAGCTGGCTACATCTGAGCAGGGGATCTAGGTCCACTCCACACATGGTCCTTGGTTGGTACATCAGTCTCTGCAGGGCCCGCTGGGCTCAGAATTTTTAGCTTTGTTGGTCTCCTTTGAAACTCCTGTCCCCTCCAGGTCCTTCTATCCTCCCTTCTTCCATAAGACTCCCTGTGCTCTGCCCAAAGTTTGGCTGCGTCTCAGCATCAGCTATGACCTCCCATTGGGTGGAAACATTCACCACAGCTTCTAGTGTCTCTCCTGTTTGCCATTCTAAATGGGATTTAAGTATCCTCCCTAGAGTCCTCATTGTTGTTTAACATCTTTAGGTCTGTAGGTGTTAGTACGTTTATCCTATATTATATGGCTAATATCCCCTTCTCAGTGAGTATATACCATGAGTGTCTTTTCAGTTCTGAGTTACCTCACTCAAAATGACCTTTTCTAGTTCCATCCATTTGCCTGCAAGTTTCATGATTTCTTTTTTTTTTTTTAATAGCTGAGTAGTATTCCATTGTGTAAAAGTGCCATAATTTTGTATCATTTCTTCTGTTGAACGACATCTAGGTTGTTTCCAGATTCTGGCTATTACAATTAAAGCTGCTATAAACATAGTTGAGCAAATGTCCTTATTGAATGGTGGGGCATCTTTTTGGTATATGCCCAGGAGTGGTATAGCTGGATCTTGAGGTAGTGCTATTCCCAATTTTCTGAGAAAGCACCAGATTGATTTTCAAAGTGATTGTACAAGTTTGCATTCCCACCAGCAATGGAGGACAGTTCCCCCTTTTCCACATCCTCTCCAGCATGTGCTGTCACTTGAGTTTTTGATCTTAGATGGGTGTAAAATGGAATCTCAGAATAATTTTGATTTGCATTTCCTGATGATTAAGGACACTGAGCATTTCTTTAAGTGTTTCTCTGCCATTTGATATTCCTCTGTTGAGAATTCTCTGTTTAGCTTTGTACCCCATTTTTAATTGGATTGTTTAGTTTGTTGGTGTCTAATTTCTTGAGTTCTTTATATATTCTTAATATTAGCCCTCTGTCAGATGTAGGGTTGGTGAAGATCTTTTCCAAGTCTGTAGGCTGTTGTTTTGTTATGTTGACTTTGCTTTACAGAAGCTTTTCAGTTTGATGAGGTCCCATTTATTGATTGTTGATCTTAGAGCCAGAGCTGTTGGTGATCTGTTCAGGAAGTTGTCTCCTGTGCCAATAAGTTCAAGGCTCTTGCCCACTTTTTCTTCCAACAGATTTAATGTGTTTGGTTTCATGTTGAAGTCTTTGATCCACTTGGACTTTAATTTTGTGCAGGGTGATAGATATGGATCTATTTGCATTTTTCTACATGTAGACATCCAGTTAGACCAGCACCATTTGTTGAAGATGCTATCTTTTTTTTCCCTCGTATGGTTTTGGCACCTTTGTCAAACATCAGGTTTGCATAGATGTGTGGATTTATTTCTGGGCCTTTGATTTGATTCCATTGATCCAGCATTCTGTTTCTATGCCAGTTCTATGCAGCTTTTATTACTTGAGATCAGAGATAGAGCTTGAGATCAGAGATAGAGATACCTGCAGAGGATCTTTTATTGTACAGGATTATTTTATTTTAGCTATTCTGTTTTTGTTGTTGTTTGTTTTCCATATGAAGTTGAGAATTTCTCTTTCAAGGTCTGTAAAGAACTGTGTTGGTATTTTGATGGGAATTGGATTGAATCTGTAGATTGCTTTTGTAGGGTGGCCATTTTTACTACTTTAATCCTATCTTCCATATTCACATTGTGTAGTCACATTGTACCTTTTCTGCTTTCATACTTATTTCATATTTCATATTTATTTTCAGACCTCTGCAAGAGCAACTGCCTAAAGCAGGAAATCAAGCTGTTGGACCTATTGAGATAGTAAGTGAAACCAGGACACAGTGAGTGCATTAAGAAATTGTGGGAATTGACAGTAGCACATGTGATGTTCACATTTGTTTGGTAAGTTACATCCTCTATGTAAAATAGAAAAGGATTCATCATCGTGACTACCACAGTCAGTGTTCCACTGCTGTGAAGAGACAGCATGACTAAGGCAACTCTTATAAGAGAGAGCATGCAACTGCAGTTGGCTTACAGTTTCGGGGGGTCAGTCCATTATCTCCATGGCAGGGAGCCTGGCCACAGAGATCATAGTGGCAGGCAGGTGTGGTGCTGGAGAAGTAGCTGAGAGCTACATCCTGATCCACAGGCAGAGAGAGATAGAGACATTGGGTCTGGTGTGGGTTTTTGAAACCTCAAGGCATACACACAGTGACACCCTTTCTCCAACAAGGCCACACCCTCTAATCCTTCCAATCCTTTCAAACAATTCTATGTCCTGGTGACTAAGAATTCAAATATATGAGTCTATGGGTGTCATTATTTAAGCCACCACAGTGACTTTCCAAAATGACAAAACAAAAACCATCTCAAAGCTCCCCAGTAAAAGATAAGAATATCATGTAGTCTCTGCACAGTGATATCAGTTTTCCAGCAGCATAAGGTTCTGGATGTGGTGGGCATAAATGCTACCAGAGAGCGTTCAACAACATGAACAGTTATGCATGATCTTTGCTATGTTTATATTTTTAAAAGTTCATGTGTGTATGTATATGTGTGTGTGTTTGTGCGCGTGAGCATGCGTGCATAATAATGTATGTTGTTAGTATAAAGTTTTTTTCAAGTAGCTTCTTTAAATTTTTTCTTCTTTTAGAATTTTATGCATGCATATAATGAATTTTGATCAAATATAATTCCCTCTCCTTCAACCTTTTCCCTATCCCACCCACAACTTTTCCTCCCCCCCTCATGTGCCCTTTTATAAAAATCCACTGTGAAGAAGAATTTTAATCCAGCAACCTGGCCACTCTGGCAAGGAATCATATCCAAAGACTGTGTAATCCAGATAGAATACAGAAATACCTTTCTCTTTTTAATTAAATTTTTATTAATTTTATATTAATTACAGTTTATTTACTTTGTATCCCAGCTGTAGCTCCATCCCACATTCCCTCCCAATCCCACCCACTCTTCCTCATCTCCTTCCTGCCCCTCTCTAAATCCACTGATGGCTGAGGTTCTTCTCCCCTTCCATCTGATTCTAGCTTATTAGGTCTCTTCAGGACTGGCTACAATATCCTCCTCTGTGGCCTAGTAAGGCTGTTCCTCCCTCGGGGCATGGGGAGGTCAAAGAGCCAGCCTTTGAGTTCATGTTGTGGACAGTCCCTGTTCCCCTAACTAGGGAACCCACTTGGATACTGAGCTGTGATGAGCTACATCTGGGCAGGGGTTCTAGGTTATATCCATTTATAGTCTTTGGTTGGAGAAAGAGTCTCAGAAAAGACCCCTGGGCCTAGATATATTTGGTCCTTGTGGAGTGCCTGTCCTCTCCAGGTCATACTAACTCCCGCTTCTTTCATATGATTCCCTGCACTCTGGCCCAAGGTTTGGTTATGAGTCACAGCATCTGTTTTGATACGCTATTAGGTAGAGTCTTTCAGGGACCCTCTGTGGTAGGCTTCTGTCCTGTTACTTGTTTTCTCCTATGTCCAATGTCCATCCCATTTGTCTTTCTAAGTGAAGACTGATCATCTTACCTCAGGTCCTCTTTCTTGTTTATCTTCTTTAGGTGTACAGATTTTATTATGTTTATCCTATCTTATAGGTCTAGTATCCACTTATAAGTGATTATATACCACGTGTGTTTTTCTGCTTCTGGGATACCTCACTCAGGATGATATTTTCTAGATCCCACCATTTGCCTGCAAAGTTCATGATTTCCTTGTTTTTAATTGCTGAGAGTAGTATGGAGAAAGGGGAACCCTCCTCCACTGCTGGTGGGAATGTAAACTTGTACAACCACTCTGGAAATCAATCTGGCGCTTTCTCAGACAACTAGGAATAGCTCTTCCCCATGATCCAACTGTACCACTCCTAGGCATATATCCAAAAGACGTTCAAGTATACAACAAGGACATTTTTTCAACCATGTTTGTAGCAGCTTTATTTGTAATAGCCAGAACCTGGAAACAACCCAGATGTCCCTCAATGGAGGAATAGATACAGAATTTGTGGTACATTTATACAGTGGAATACTATTCAGCAATTAAAAACAAGGAAATCACATTTTTCTTAGATCTGTTTATTGTATGTACAGTGTTCTGCCTGCATATATGCCTGTACTCTAGAAGAGGGCACCAGATTCATTACAGATGGTTATGAGCCACCATGTGGTTGCTGGGAATTGAACTCAGGACCTTTGGAAGAGAAGTCACTGTTCTTAATCTATGAGCCATCTCTCCAGCCCCAGGTATACCTTTAATCCCTCTGACTGGAGTACAGACATGCCTTTAGTACAAATCTTTAATCCCAAACAATGACATCTAATCAAGGGACAAACAAAACGATGAACCATAGAAAGATTTGACAGAATGAATCAGAGATAGGATAGAGTACAGTGCAGAAATCCAGTAGAGTTAATGCACTCAGCACAGTACAGTTTGGTGCAGTTCTACTGAGTTTGGGACAGGCCATTTGGTGCAGTTCAGTTTGTGAAGCTCAAAGACAGGTTTTTCCAAGCATAGAAATTCAGCGAGAAGCCACAGGAAGCCTGTTCGAATCAGTTATTTTGGAAAGGGGTTTTGAGACAGAACAACTGAGTTGAACCAGCCAGCCAGAGTTTAGAAAAAACTAGAAAAGGTGAGTTTATTCAGCAGGAAGTCTCAGAGGCCGAAAACATTCCAGGCCTAGGTTAGCAGATGGAGAGTAGAAGCTGAAGCCTTCAAGATCCAGGCTTGCAGAAGATTATATTGTACATAGTCTAGAAGCTCTCAGGCCTAGGCCTAGGGATATGTAAACAGAAATGTTCTGGGTTCAGCAAAAGCCATGTATTAGTAAAGCTTTGGTATGTCTCTCATCTCATCCCATCATCTGAGGAAATGAAAACAACATTCACACCACTGAGTTCACTTGGCGCTCCCCATCTGTGTATGGATGTGGGGTCTTCTACTGGAGTCTGGCTAGCCTCTTAGGGGCATCATCCCTGTAGAAACTGACTCTTGCATTCCCAGAAGTCATCAACTGCCAATCGCTCCTGAGCTAGGGGTGGGACTTCATGGGCCTCTCCTTTCCACGCTGAGATTTTTGTCTGGCTTTTGTGCATGCAGTCCCAACCACTGCGAGTTCATGTATGCCATCGCCTTGCCGTGTCTACAAATACTGCTTTATTGCACTCCTCCATGCCCTCTGGGCTTTCAGACTATTTCTGCTCCCCCATCCACAATGACCCCAAGCCTTGAAAAGAGAAGAGATTGTGATATTGTGTCCCGCATAGAGCCAGTGCTTTGCAGTCTCTTACTCTCAGCGTATTGACCAGTGGTCGGTTGCTATATTAATCACCATCTACTTTAAAAAGAAGTTTCTCCGATGAAAGTTGAGAAATGCACTAACCGATGGGAATAAGTATAGAACTCAGGGGAGAGTTTAAAGCTGTTGAACAGAATTAGTTTCTCTCCTAGAGCCTGCAGCCAACCAAGCCATTGGATTTTTCCCAGCTGACTGCACCAGACCTTAAATCCAATCAGAAAGTGGCTGGTTATGCCCGTGATGCTTGTGCCACTATTGCACCATCAGACATATCTTGCCAAGACAGCTGTTATTGTAGCTCACAGAGTTTACAGATGGATACAACTGTTGATTACTATTATACCCCAGTAGCTGGACTAGAACCTTATAACACTATAAAAGCTAGCCAGAAGTAATGAAGTGTTCAGTGGAGTAAAAAGCACTGAGTGGGGAGGGGAGGAGGGGCAGTGATAGGGCAAAGTAGAAGAGAAATATTGGGAAGAGGTAACTGACACTAAAAACACCATATAGACATGTAGTAGATACATCCACATATACACATGTATGTATATAAGTGTAAAAATGTTTATATGAAGTGACCCTGCAATAGGGAGAAGGTGCCTTCCTGGGGTGGCACAGGCTATTAATTAAGAAGCTTAGTGCCTAGAATTTGGTGCCTCTTTTCATGTGGTCACTAGGGTCCCATAAACCTCCCCAAAACATTACAAAATATTGGCATTGCTCGTAGTTTCCCTCAAGGATTTCAATCTAAAATCCTACTGCTGAAGTCCATGTAATTGAGTTATAAGACATGGAGAAGTCAAGCTGTCATAAAGAGTTTTTAAATAATTAATATGTAAAGCTAGTATAACAGAAAACATACCAACACACGGATTTGGAATTATGTTCAAAGACACTGTCACGCATATCTTCTTAGACATCTCCTCCTCAATACTAATATCCTCACTTAGTTGTCAGAAAATAGCAACTGCTATAGTTTGGTTTCTGGTGCTGTGATAAACATCATTACCAGAAGCAGCTTGGAAAGGAAAGTTTTATTTCAATCTACATGTTATAGTCCATGATCAAGGGAAGGCAGGGCAGAAGCTCAAGATGGAAGCTTGAAACAGAAGCCAAGAAAAAACAAGGAAAATAATGTTGCTTATTGGTTTGTTCTCAGACTCATTTCAGCTAATGTATGTAACAGCCCAGGCCCTCCTGAGTGTCCCCTCCTACATCAATTAACAATTTTTAAAATGCCTCCATAGACACGCCTGCAGGCCAGCCATGGAGTCATTCTTCAGCTGAGGTTTCTTCTCCCAGGCGTGCCAAGTTGACAAACACAGTCACAATGAAACACAGGAGACAACATCTGACTGTTCCAAAAGTTAAAAACCTAAAAGGCACAGGATGTGCGCAACTTTATCAACAAGACAACACAGCCCTAAACATGTGCGCGTGTGAAGGACAGCGATGGGTTTAGTAGTGCTTAGGTGTGGGTGCATGTACCTGTGTGCATGTGTGAGTGGGTGTGTAATAATGTTATAGAAGAGATTGTGAATTCAAGAGAGACTTGGTGTAATGTGAGGTGACTTGGAGAGAAGAGAGAAAGGAGTGAGAATTATGTAAAATTAATTAAATGAAAATGTATCCATATATGAAATTCAAATTTTTAATTAAAATAAAACAAGATAGTCCACTACTGATGAAGGACAGAGTGCTGAAAAAATGCTATGGCTGCTTCATAATTTCTGCTGAGCAATTGCAGCGAGTGACCAACAACAACAACAAACAGTTTGCATACACAAAATATGTCCTGAGCCTGTCTGGTGTTATTCAAATCTAATGTACTTCATCGTGCATTCCATTCTAACCCTCTCTCAACAGGACGAGAAAACAACGACACAGCTATAACTTGTGGTTTGTTTTGGGATTGGTATTTTGGAGGAACTGATAAAAGATGGAGTATTTAATGTTTGGCTTTCGGACACTGCATCTTACTACAGACATTCCCGTAAATTATTATTGATCCTTGTTTACAAGATAAACGTTACTTGAGGGCAAATTTAATGTAAGAAACTTCAAATAAAAATCAAAAATGTAACTCTTCACATTTTATCAGGAGGGTGACTAAGAGCTAAGGATAGGTCCTTGTTTATGTGCTTTTTACTGTATTAATAAAGGCATACTCGTGGTTTTACAATTGGTTTTATCTCATAATGTCTTGGTTAAGTATCATTTGCTTCGTGGAAAAAGCTATAGGTTGGCAGTTTTGCTTGAACCTTAAAACAGTAACATGTTCACACTTTGTTTTCTCAGTTCCGCTTTGCTGATAATCTGGACATCTTCCTCATGACTCTGGGAATACTGGCATCTGTGGCAAATGGAGCCACTGTTCCTTTAATGTCTCTGGTTTTAGGAGAAATAAGTGATCATTTCATTAATGGATGTCTAGTCCAAACTAACAGAAGTAAGTACAAGATCTTTCTGTATTACTAGGGACTCAAACACATTAAATAATCAGACACTGAGTTTATAGATTATTATAAAACAATGTTTATATAATATGTACTTGTCTACATTACTTGATATTAAATAATCAAAGTCAGTATTAGAGCTCTTCAAAAAAGAATCACCAATAAGATGTGTGTCTGCTGATACTCCAACCAAGGACTATGCATGGAGATAACCTAGAACCCCTGCACAGATATAGCCCATAGCAGTTCAGTGTCCAAGTGGGTTCCCTAGTAAGGGGAACAGGGACTGTCTCTGACATGAACTCAGTGGCTGGCTCTTTGATCACCTCCCCCTGTGGAGGGAGCAGCCTTACCAGGCCACAGAGGAAGACAATACAGCCAGTCCTGATGAGACCTGATAGGCTAGGGTCAGATGAAAGGGAAGGAGGACCTCCCCTATCAGTGGACTTGGAGAGGGGCATGGGAGGAGATAAGGGAGGGTGGGTGGGAATGGGAAGGGATGAGGGAAGGGGCTACAAGTGAGATACAAAGAGAATAACCTGTAATTAATATAAAAAATTAAAATTAAAATAAAGATGATATGTGTCTGCATGGCTAGATAAGGGTGGAGAGAGGGGAAAAAAAGGAAAAAAGAGAGGAGAGAGAACAGAAAAGGAGAAAGGGGGAAAGAGAGGAGATGGTGAAGAAAGGGGAGGGATCAGGAAAGGAAGTGGTTTACAAGACTATGGAATCTGTCAGGGAACAGCCAGTGTTCCAGCTCGAGTCAAAAGGCCATTTGCTGATGGCATATAAGAATCATCTGAGATCCTCTTCAGCTCAGTTTGTCTCTAGAAGTTTTGATCCTGTTCTGTCAATAGTTCAATCAAAACCATGGGCTATTTGCATCATTCATCTACAATGTCTCCTTATGAAGAAGAGATCTGAAAGTTAAGTGTGACTAAATCTTTTGGTTCGCTAGCTCTGTGAAGGTGTTTACCTAGATGTGGACTATGTGGCATTATCAGTCATAATTCAGTAATGAGGCCGCAAAGAGCATGCAGAAAAGTGTATTACGAAGGTCAAAGACCACAGTAACAGCACAGAAGAGGAGAGACCTGGCAAAGAACCAACAAACATGCTTTCATGCTGCACATGTTAGTGGCCATATTTCATGCATCCCTCACAGCAACTACTTCAGGGTAACATCCTTTAAGGTAGCATCTCAATTACTGTATTATACCAATGGTTCTCCTGTGCCAGGGTGTATTATGTGTGGTTTAATAGCTATTTTAAATATAGTAATTCCCCAACTTTACATAGGTATCCCAAATTCCACATAAGTATCCTTATAAGCTATTTATTGTGATGGAGACAGAGACCTCGTTAAAACCTGCATCATCTCTTAGACACTTGCCTAGCTTTTGCGGTGTGCTTTCCTTTGTGCCTACCTGATTTTAAACAGGCCATGCCTTTTTATCTTCTACTCTCTGGAAAATATTTCAAGTGCTTCCCTCCTAACTAAGTGAAACTAACCCATTGCTTCCATTTCTGTGCCTTTCCAAGTGATAGTTTCCTCTCTAAACAGTTAGAGGTTTTTGTAATTTTAATGACATAAGGAAACTAAACACGTGTAAAATTAAAGGTTTATTCTTTATAAGGTCTGGAGAGATGGTTCAGCGAGTAAGAGCACTCACAATATTCATGTGAGAAAGGACTTAAGTGTGGATCTCAGCACCCACGTGAAGGGCAGGGTGTGTGATGCGCACACACACACACCATATACATATATATACACACACACTATATATATATATATACATATATATACACACACTATATATACATACACACTGTATATATACATATATATACACAAACTATATATATACATATATATACACACACACACTATATATATATACATATATACACACACACACACTATATATGTATATATAAATAAACTCAACGCTGCCAGAGCAGAAACAGGGAGATTGCCACCAGCCTAGCTCCTTCAGTGAGAAAATATGTCTTAAGGGAAAAATTCAGAGTGATCAAATAGGACACCTGACATGTTCCACGTAGGCCGGCACATACACTTGCACATGTGTGAATATATCACACACACACCCCAAATGTGTATGCAAAGAATGAGGGGGCCCCTGCCATTGTCCAGGCAGGGAAGTGAAACTGCGAAGAGATGAGAATGAAAACTCAGTTCACATCGACTAACACAACCTGGATCAGACTTCAGGGAGTCTAATGCCAGGCAGTTCTGTGTCACCGTGTTTAAAATATGGTACAGTTTTGGGGGGAAAGATGTCCAGACAACAATCAGTCTCATTCCAGGTTTCCAGGCAACAATCAATCCACCTACAGATGCACAATAAAACTTAATGCACGGCTAATTAGAAACACCTTCACAAAGCACATACAACTTTGTAAAGATAAAGGTCTAGGGAGGGAAAGTCTAGCATAAACATTCTGGGAAGCTTGGGTAAGGCTCTGTCTCTATAGAAAAAAAGCAGAAGAGGTCAGCCACCACAAATAGCAAAAGGGTCACCAGGTCATTAAAAACATCCACTCCCAGCTTTCTGGGTAGGAAAACAGGTATTTAACCTCCTCCGTTGAGGAGATGCCCATTGTGTGTTTAACATTCCTGGCTTGCCTAGTGATCTGTGGGCAAGAGACTTTTGTGCCACCAACACAAGAATATAACTACTGTTGTGCATACTGATCCACCAATTCACCGAGTAGATAATGTGCTAACTATCAGACCTGTCTCAGAGAAGGTATGGTCAAGCCAGTAGCCGAAGGCGTTCTTCTTGGGAGTATTCGTTTTGTTTGAGGTGTTCTATAATTGATTTGTCCTAATTTCTGTCTTGGTTTGAATGAGAATGGCCCCCATAGGCTTATGTATTTGAATCCTTGGTTCCCTGTTGGTGGAACTGTTTAAGAAGGATTGGAAGGTATGGTCTTGTTGGAGGAAGTATATCATTGGAGGTTGGCTTTGAGGTATCGGGAGAATCAGGAGCCCAGGGACCACACAGCCTGAGAGGAGGCCTCTTCAGCAGAGGCATTACAGCCCTGTGGGAGGCTATTCCCGGAGGAGCCAGAGTGCTGCAGGGTAAAAGCTCCCCTTTGATACTCCTCTGCTTCAGTGTTGCAGTTCCCAGGGGAAGGTACCCCAACTGAACTGAGGAGCTCAGAAGCCTCAGACTTCACTTCTTTCCTTCTTGGCTTCTTGGCTTCTTCTGATGACAGGGTCACATCAGGCAGCAAATCTCATAACAGCGATTTATTGGGAAGATGAATCCAGAGGTGGCTGCCCCTGCTCCTGGGAGAAGACAGCAGGGAACCGAACACTAGGCAGGGCTTATATAGAATTTCTTAGGGGGTGAAGTTTTCCAGGATGGAGTTTTCCAAGATTAGGATTGGTGAGATTTCAAGTCCTGAGTTTGGGAGAGCTCAGGGATTGGTGGGTTTCCCTGTGGGAATGTTGGGATTTTTCTTGTAGGGCGGGGTCTGGGCACTTTCGGCCTCTGGGCTGGGATTGACAGTTACAGCCATTAGAAAATGACTGTCAGGAAGTCTGGGGGACAGGCTGCTCCTCAGGCAGCGGGTTGGCCACTTTCCCGCCTTGCGGGTTTACAAAGTATAGCAAGTTTACAAAGAGAGTCCAGAGGAGGAGAAGCTTGCCCTGCTCTTGAGTCAGAGCAAATAACCCACACAAATGAGATGATTCAGAGGGTCAAGGTTCTTGCTCTTGAATCTGATGACCTAGGTTTGATCTCCAAGACTCACGTGGTAGAAGGAAAGAATTAACTCCTGCAAATTGTATTCTGACCTACATACACACTAAACAAACAAACTACATAAACAAGTTGAAAGGATGAAAACTTTGGCATATGATGGGAGGGTTCACCTGCTGTGGGCCTGAGGTAAAGCAAAACATCATTAGGAATGAGTGAGGAAGAGTTCACAGCAAAGCAAAAATGTTTACTTCATGATAAATAAGAGACAAAGGGGACAGAGAACAAGCTGAGCTGGCGGCCACCTCTTCCTTCTGCTTTTGTTCCACGTTGACCCTAGTAGCTGGCACTGCCTGCATTCAGAGCTAGGCGTCTCTTTCAGCTGTTGTACCTTAGGACAATTGTCCCTGCAAATGGCCTCACAGACACACACAGAGTGCGCTTTACTAGTTCCCAGCATTTCTCAACCCGAACGAGATGACGATGGTGATTAATTTAGATAAGTTTTTGGATATTTTTGTTATATGATAGCACATTATTAAAGAGACATCTGGAGGCTGGGAAGGCAGCTCAGTGGCTAAGAGCACGTGTTGGTTTTGCAGACGATCTGAGTTTATCTCCCAGCACATCACAGTTCCAGGGGACGTGACACCCTCTTCTGATCTCCATAGGCACCTGACATGCAAGAGGTACATGTACATACATGGAGGCAATACTATCCTACACATAAAACAAAATAAGAGAGACCTTTAAGGAGGAGGAGGGATATGAAGGGGTATTCTTTCAACATTTTAACAATAGTTTTGTTAATTATTGACCTTAATTTTCTGGAGGATAATAAAGGAAGATAATTTCTCATGATCAAAATAAAAATAGTAACTATCATTGAATAAAGTTTCCTTTTTGTGCAAACATTGAACTTTTGCAAAGATTACTTCCATTAATATAATCTCAAATTTGAGACTGCACTATTTCTATGCCAGTGTGATATCATTTTAGAAGCAGTATTATCTTTAGCAGCTCTGTTGAATCTCATTTAACATTTCTATTAAGAGTTATTATCTGCTTTCCTCCTGCAGCAATTTTGACTTTTGAAATGGGCTAGTTAAAATTATGTATCTCAGTTCCATAAATGGAATGAGGGTGTTGACTATTCACATATAAATAAATTCACAGACATATTATGTGAGATGTAAGAGATGAAGAACTTTAAACTCTGCAATTCTTTCCAAATGTTTATTATAGATGTTATGAAACATTGGGTACTAATTATGGTTTTGTGTTGTTGGCTAATTCAGAAATTTAGATATTGCTAATGATCAATGATATTTTTCCAGAAGATGCAAAAAAAAATTTGCATCAAAGACTCACAACCAAAGATTGTTTGAAACAGTTTTATTATTAGTTCTTTTGGTTGTAACCCACTATATTTCGATGAAATTTATGTCCATTTTTGCCATGACAACTTTAGAACTTTCCCACATAATTCACTTCTTATGTTTTCTAAATCACTCTCTGGGACATGTTAAATTTAATTCTAAAATGCATAATCTTGGGCAGAAAATAGAATGCTATTGCTGTAACTCTCCTGGCTGTCAGTTGATTATTGAAGGTAGCCTAGAGAATTCTTTCCAGGTGTGAGCTATGAGGTCTTAGTTTTCACCTTTGGAAAATATTTCTTGAGAGAAGAGATAGTTCTTGCAAGTTCTTCTTTAAAAAACATAGGCATGAAGGGGTCATGGATTCTGAGGCACTGATTCTATTTTCTATAAAAGCAAACAAGGAAAATTGTGCTTTTAGTTTGGAGGGATATATAAAACACTGCGGCTAATTATTAATTGATTTCCTTTATAATTTAAAAGACAAACCTCTTTTACAGCGAACTATCAGAACTGTTCTCAGTCTCAAGAGAAGCTAAGTGAAGATATCAGTATGTAAGTCCACACGAATTAAGTTTCTACTCTTTGCATGCTACTTTATCCAATACTTACAAGAAAAGCAAAGTGTTTGGTGTGCCAGCGTGAGGACCTGAGCTCCCAGCACCCTGCAAAAGCCAGGCACTCAGCACTGGGGAGAGGGAGACAGATGGATCCATGGAGCTCACTAGCAAGAGAGTCTAGTCAAGGTCTTAGCAAGCAAAAGGTCTTAGTTAGCAAAATAAGATCTTATTTTTTGAGACAGTAATGAAAGAAAAGAACTAATGTTGACCTTTGGCCAATGTGGGTGAATGCACACATGTGTGAGAACATACAGATAAATATTTTACACATACAAAAGAAGGCGCCGTCTGCTGGCATTCAGGAGTGCCGCAGTCAGAACACTGCATACATGATACGTAAATCAATCTTTTTAAAAAACAAAACAAAAAACAAGCAAGCAAACAAACCCCAGAATCTGTGTAGCTGAGGCTTGGAAGTCTCCATGGAGCTCAAGCCAGGCTTGAATTCATGATCTTCCTTCTTAACCTCCAACCAGGGGCCAAGTTATGAGAATGTGCCACTGTGCACTGTGTAATATGTTAGCCACAGCCACATGGGTCTACAAAGACAAGCTAATTGAAGTTAAATAAAATTCTAAATTCACTTTTTCAGTCTCCATCATTTTTCATTGACTCGGGTACACCTGTGGACTGATGTTCTGGGAAATGCACATTTTTAAGAGTATAATATTGTCTTATGATTGAGCTGACAGAAATTCTGGATACACATTCTTTCTCAGATTCTATACACAATTGTTTTCTTGTGCTAGTCTTCATTTTCTTAAAGCACAAAAGTTTTACATTCTGATGAATTTTAATTTATTGAGTTGGTTTTTTTTATGGATTTTGCTTTTGAATTTAAGACTTTGAGCAACCGGATTACTATTTTCTTCTCTAAGTTTTCATGGTATAGCCTTACCTGTAGACCTGTGGTCCATTTTGAGTTAACTTGTGAGTAAGGAAGAGTCTAACCTCATCTTTCTCCTGTGTTGTCCCAGCACACTTTTAAAGAAAAGACCTTTCTCAACCCCCATGCTTGGTACTTTTGTTAAGAGCCAACTGTCTGTAACTGTAAGGATTAATTTCTAGCCTCTGAATAATCAATACATCTGTCTTTATGATAGAACTATACTATTTTTGCTATAGTATCTTTTTAGTTAATAAGTAAATATTATAAATGAAGTCCCCAAACAATTTTTAAATCACCCTGGCTCCTCTAAGTCCTATACACTCCTGCATACACTTTAGGATGTTTTATCATTTTTTATCTTATTTTTTTATTAATTACACTTTATTCACTTGTATCCCCCAAGCTTCTCCCTCCTCCCTCCCGATCTCACCCTCCCTCCTCCTTCTTCATGCATGCCCCTCCCCCAATCCACTGATAGGGGAGGTCCTCCTCTCCTTCCTTCTGATCTTAGTCTATCAGATCTCATCAGGAGTGGCTGCATTGTCATCTGTGGCCTGGTAAGGCTGCTCCCCCCTCAGGGGGAGGTGATCAAAGAGCAGGCCAATCAGTTCATGTCAGAGGCAGTCCCTCTGCCACAAAGGGCCTCTGAAAGCCTCTGCCCTGCAGACTATCAAAGCAGACACTGAGACTTTATGGCCAACTGTTGGGCAGAGTGCATGGAATCTTATGTAAGATGTGGGAAATAGTAAGAGCTGGAGAGGACGGGAACCCCACAAGGAGAGCAACAGAACCAGAAAACTTGAACACAAGGAACTTCCCAGAGACTCATACTCCAACTAAGGACTATTCATGGAGATAACCTAGAACCCCTGCACAGATGTAGCACATGACAGTTCAGTGCCCAAGTGGGTTACATAGTAATGGGAAGAGGGTCTTTATCATTTTTTTAAAGGATGCTATTAGATGTTTTTTGACACAGGGTCTGTTTTACTATGTATACCTAACCAGAATAGAAATTGTTGTGTACACCAGACTTGCCTTAACCCATGAAAGTCCACCTGCCTATGCCTCCTGATGGCATTAAAGGCACGTACCACTATCCTACTGAATACCATTTCAGCCTGATGCTTGGGACTGCTCATAAACACAAAGACATCAACAGAAGCACAAACCTGAGACCACCAGAATGGCAGGGATTTTGTTCAGAGAGCTGAACCAAGATGGCAGAGTAGTCTTTTCAAACCTCAGCTGGATCAGACAAATCAATTATTTCACTTTGGAGCTGAAAACAAAGTTTAATACTACCCAAATCTGTAGCGAAATCCTCAGCATATGCCAGTCTTATTTTATTTTTTAATTTTTACCAAATTCTTAACTCCCTTGACTTCCAACACTTCTCTCCTTTCTTTGCAGGCTTTTTCTCTTGAGGCCAGTCACTGCCTGTCTGCAGAATTCTTGAGCCCAGTCTTTGTCCCTCTTTCTTGATCTACATTTTAATATTTTGCCCCTCACGGTAGTTTTGCTCAGCCTGTTTATTACTTACTGGAAGCTCTGGCTTTCAAAGTTACGTCTCTAGCTTTAATGCCTTCTCTAGCCTTTCAGCCTTCAGACTCCCATGTTTAATATGTCCAAACAGGAATGGTAATGTCTAAAACTCTGCCCTATTCCCTGTCGTCCATGCCTGTGACTGGCATGCTATTGACTCCACTGGTCAACCAAAAGCCAGGGAGTCGCCTTTGGTGTCTCCCCTGCTTCCATTCTTGTATCCAGTTCTATTGGCAACTTCATTAGGAAGGATATATTAAACAAAGAATTGCTTTATTATCATAAACACAAAATACTAAGAAATACAAAGCACTGAAAACTCAAAACCCCTGTATCATAGTAAAGGGCTCAACAGGGTCAGTTGGCCACTTCAGGGAGAGTGCTACAGACGAGATGACCTGGTGACGAGGGCTCTCCACAGGTCTCAGGGGCTGAACGAGCAGCTTTTCCCGCCCTGTTAGGGACCATGAGAGGCACTGAGCTCAAGGGCAGTGCAGGCTGGCCACCAAGAAGCACTTCTCGAGGTGTGTGGACTTTGACAGGACAGAGTAGGTGGGTTGTTTGCTTTACCGGCCTCTGCTTCTCTTATGGCAAAGAAGGTTATCTGCCTGAAGGTTCCATTGGCCCGACAAGTTTTAGTTCCAAAATATACCCAGACTCTGTGTGCTTTTTAAAAATTCTTTTTGCATTTATTTGTTTCTTTGTTTATTGTATGTGTGAATTTGTGTGTGTGTGTGTGTGTGTGTGTACATGTGTGTCACTATGTACATGTATAGGTCTAAGGACATCTTGAGGCGGTCAGTTCTTTCCTTCTGTAATGTGAATTCCAGGGATCATCAGGCTTAGTATCAAGCATCTTTAGCATTTCTCTACATCTTTACAGTTTGGTGACACAGTTCTCATCTAAGCCTTATCCTTTTCTCATGGCTCATTGCAGTAACTTCCCGCTTCCATTGCTATCACTCCTACCCATTCTCCACAAAGAGGCCAGAGTGGTCTTTTACAAAGCTCTCCATGTAGGGCTGCTCTGATGGCCCTTCATTCCCCTTGAAATGGAAAGACTACACAATTTCCAAAGGCCTGTGTTGTGCCACATTTTCCTGCCTTATTATCTAAGCATCTTCTTGGACCACGCCAAACATTTTTCTCCTTTGTCCATCTGTCCATCCTAGGAAAGACCTTCTCTCTCCCTAAAATTCTCATGTATATATGAGAATATATCTACATATATATGTGTATACATATACATACATACACATACACACATATATATGCTAGAAATTTACATTTATTTCTTTGGCAGGATGAGATCACTCATGTGTCATGCCATATATGTAGAGGTCAGAGGTCAGTTCATGGGGATTAGTTTTCTTCTACGGTATGGGTGCAAAGGACCAAACTCAGGTTGTGAGCTGGGCAGCAAGTGCCTTTTCTCCTGAGTCATCTTGCCAGCTCTCTGCCTAATTTTTAATGATTAACTCTGTTTTACATTTTAGACACCAGCTAGAGTATTGACTCCTCAGAGAAATTTTCTTAAGCACTTTATTATCTGTATTAGCTCTTCCAACCTAAAGAAAAATTTTAATCTAGAAATGTAGCTACTCTGGCAAGAGACGACATCTGGAGCCCTAGGTCTGTGTGATCTGGCTAAAATACAGACACACCCTTAGTACACATCTTTAATCCCTCTGGCTGAAATTTAGTTTGCACCTTTAATCCCAAACAGTCCTCTCTAATTGAGAGGCAGACAAAGGGATGAGGCAGAGAAAGATTTGACATAAAGAGTCAGAGATAGGATATGCCCAACTCTCACAAGAAAAGACAGGAAAGGAAAGCTGCTTGCTGGTGGTGCAGAGAGAGGTCGTGGAGACAGGAGAGTTGAGTTTAGTTTGTGTAATCAGTACAGTACAGTTTGGTGCAGTTCGACAGTTCAGTCGACAGTTGAGTGCAGTTCAATTGAGTGTAGTTCAGTTTAGAGTTTAGGCAGAGAAATTCAGTGAGAAGTTCAGAGAAGCCAAATTGAATCAGTCAGCTTGGAGAGGAGACTGAACCAGAACAGCTGAGGTGAGCCAGACAACAAGAGTTCAGAAAGAGCTAGCAAGGGTGAGTTTTTTCAGCAGTCAGTCTCAGAGGCTGAAACATTCTAGACCTAGGTTAATAGACAGAGGCTGGAAACTAAGGCCTTCAAGGTCCAGGCTTACAGATTAGATTGTATGGAAGCTAGAAGCTTCCAGGCCTAGGCCTAGGAATATTTAGATAGAAATGCTCTGGGCTCAGCCCAAGCCATGTATTAGAAAAGCTTTGGTATGGTTCTCATTTCATACTCCCATTAGAGGAAATGAAAACAACAGTTATGCAACCTATGCTTGTCCACCAATTATTCTATGGCCTATCCCGTTTACTCCCTTCAAGTATGCCTGAAATTCTTCGTCTTTTCTTTTGTCTTATCTGTCTTCCCATCAGAATATATCTGTAGACCTCACATAGTGTGTTACCCTTATGTGATTATTAACTGACCCTGTTTATTACCTGTCCTCCTGGTGAGGTGTTAAAACTACTTTCAGCTCTTCTGAATTACGAGAACCAGAAGGACCGCCCATAAATTACGAGAACCAGAAGAACCACCCATAAAGTCTAACCTTTGTGCATGTTAGCTTAACATAAGCTCCTTACACTGAATTCTAGAGTGTCTGTCATTTTCCCTCACAGTTGTTTGTAAGTGGTGACATTTTCTTTTCCCTCCTCTTCACTTGCACCTATCTTAATTAACTCAGTGTAACTTTTCCACCTGAAAATATTATAAATACTGAAAGAAAATAGAGCAAACATGTTTTTTAAGGTACTAATTTCTACTAAAAATGTCAAAGATATGCTCTATATATCTTAAAGGGAAACAACACTATTGAATATTTGGTCATCGTTATCATGGGTGATTTTCTGTTATTTTCTAAGTTTCAGAATAAATTTGACCAAGTATTAGATCTCTTTTCTATTTTCAGTAGTTCTGTTGTTGATGGTATTTGTTTGTTTGTCTTATCATGGAGGAATCTGTGCTTCCACCTAACTTTCCAGTCATCTTCCCTCAGGTTGACTCTGTATTATATGGGGATAGGAGCAGCTGCCCTTGTTTTTGGCTACGTGCAGATTTCATTCTGGGTCATAACTGCAGCCCGGCAAACCACGAGAATTCGAAAACAGTTTTTTCATTCAGTTTTGGCACAAGACATCAGCTGGTTTGATGGCGGTGACATCTGTGAACTGAACACTCGCATGACTGGGTAAGGGAGGGAGAAGGTAATGTGTGAACTTATTGTCATGGGATGTGTGTGGCTGACCCCAGGAACTTGTGTGTTGCAGAGACATCAACAAAGTCTGTGATGGTATTGGAGACAAGATCGCTCTGCTGTTTCAGAATGTATCTGGGTTTTCTATCGGCCTGGTGGTGAGCTTGGTAAAGAGCTGGAAGCTTTCCCTGGTGGTTCTGTCCACATCTCCTCTCATAATGGCCTCCTCAGCAGTGTGCTCTAGGGTAAGCAGCTAGTCCTCGCAGCAAAGGAATAAGCACAATGTCTTAACAAATTTACAAAGCAAAGAGGTATGTGACTGCTGGAGAGGTTGTGGAGAAAAGAACCCTTCTCCACTGCTGGTGGGAATGTAAACTCGGACAACCACTCTGGAAAGCTATCTGGCGCTTTCTAAGACAATTAGGAATAGTGCTTCCTCAAGACCCAGCTATACTACTGCTAGGTATATACCCAAAGTTCGTTCAAGTACACAAAAGGGATACTTGCTCAACCATGTTTATAGCAGCTTTATTTGTAATAGCCAGAACCTGGAAACAACCCAGATGTCCATCAACGGAGGAATGGGTACAGAAATTGTGGTATTTTACACAATGGAATACTACTAAGCAATCAAAAAGGAGGACATCATGAAATTTGCAGGCAAATGGTGGGATCTAGAAAAGATCATTCTGAGTGAAATATCCCAGAAGGAGAAAGACAAACACGGTATATACTCACTTATATAGACCTATAAGATATGATAGACATAATGAAATCTATACACCTAAAAAAGATAATCAAGAGAGCAGACATGGGGTAAGATGATCAATTCTCCTTTAGAAAGACAGATGGGATGTGCATTGAATGTATGACAGGAGTCTACTGAGCGCATCTGAAAGACTCTAAGTAGCAGTGTTTTCAAAGCAAAGACTCATGACCAAACCTTTGGCAGTGTACAGGGAATCATAAGAAAGAAGGAGAGTTAGTATGATGGGGAAAGGATAGGAGCTCCACAAGGACCAAATATATCTGGGCACAGAGTCTTTTCTGAGACTGACATTCAACCAAGGACCATGTATGGATATAACCTAGAACCTCTGCTCAGATGTAGCCTGTGGTAGCTCAGTAACCAATTGGTTTCCCAAAGTGAGGGGAACAAGGACTATTTCTAACAGGAACTCAATGGCAGGCTCTTTGGCCTCCCCAGCCCCCAAGGGAGGAGCAGTCCTGTTAGGCCACAGAGGAGGGCTTTGCAGCCAGTCCTGAAGATACCTGATAAAACAGGATCAGATGAATGGGGAGGAGGTCCCCCCTATCAGTGGACTTGGAAAGGGGCACGGTGGAGATGAGGGAGGGAGGGAGGGACTGGAAGGGAATGAGGGATCAGGACACGGCTGGGATACAGAGTTAATAAAATGTAACTGATAAGAAAAAAATAAAATTCAAAAAAAAAAAAGAGGGATGTGACTCCTTATACTGCACACCCCATATCAGAAGAGTATCAACCTCTGATCTTTTAATCAATAATTTTTATAAGGCCAGGCATGGTGGTGCACACCTTTAATCCCAGTGCAGGGGAGACAGAAGCAGGCATATCTGTGAGTTTGAGTCCAGCCTGGTCTACAAAGCGAGTCCTGGATAGCCAAGGTTGAGATATGATTTTTTCATTAATGTCTTAATAACAGAAAAAAAAAGTTTAATGCTACTCCAAAAGATAACACAGACAGAGGATGACGGCTTTACACATTGGACATTTAGTTGTTGCTGACAGAGCCTTGTATATTCTAAATCCTCCACCCCCTTCCCTGCCCCAATGAATGAGTGTAGTACATTGTACTGGGTAGAATTCAAGAGGAAAAACACTTAAAATGCTGTTCAATAGCAGTCTCCTCAAGTTTACATTGCACATGTTCTTACATGATTTAGGATAAACGTTAAAATCTAAGGAAACATGCTTCAACCCTCTAAATAAATTTGTATTTGCATTCTCAATTGCATTCTGAGCAATATTCTAGTGCACATACCAGAAGATAGTAATATTATTTACAATCTGGCTTTGAAGTGTGTGTGTGTGTGTGTGTGTGTGTGTGTGTGTGTTCTCTAGCAGTCTGAGTATCCCTAATATTTCTCAAAATCATGTTTCCAGAGTTGCCCAGGGGGCGTGCCCACCGCAGTGCTTTTAATATTGCAATACTCATTTTTCAAAAATCAAGTCCATACAATTCCCTGGCTCACTTGCTATCAGCATACATGTCCAATCAAAAATTTCTAGCAATAAAAATATTTTGTGGTTGACTGTTTCCTTAAAAGGAAGCTTGGGTAGTTATACAACAGATCTTTTAAAAGTTTTCTGTTGGCATACATTAATTATACATCCCAGTTGGTCTCATTCATGCATGTATAAAATGTAGTTTATCCTAATTTTCCCCTTTGCCTTTCTTGTTGCGCCCTCATTTTCAGGCCCCTTCCTCTTCTCTTCCTGATGAGTCACCCTCCCTTCATGTCTGTCATTCGTGTGACTGACTGTGTTTCCATAGGGTTGTCCACGTGAGTCTGAGGAGGTGGTTATAGGGGAACACAGATACTGCACATTCCCCTGAGGAACATTAGACAGCAGGCCTGTGATACGCTGGTGCTGACCTTGAAATCCTCACCTCTATCTCAAGCTTGTGTGAAATGAAGATCACTTGATAGGAAAAATCCCCAGGATGTGTTGCTAGGAGTAAAACCTTATCCTCGAATGAGAAAAATGGACAGACATTGTAAAGGAACAACAGAGCGAACCTAAGTTTCACTATGTGAGAGCAAGTGAGGACCAAAGTTTCCCCCAAATGAGTAGTGAAGCTTCTGGGGGAAGAAAAAGTCAGATAAGGATTTAGATAGTGGGTAATGACAAACTGGCCAGGATTCGAACTGTGTGTGGGTTAAGTGCTCTGGCAATTGTCACTGCCTCAGATTCTCTGTTGGTTAACACCCTGACTTACATTCCTGCTGCCATGAAAAACTGCTCTAGACAGGCAGCTTAGGAGAAGGGTTTGCTCCAGCCCATCACAGCAGAGAAGTCCAGGAGGCAGTGGGAGGCAGAGAGAGCTCTGCTCTCTCCTACACAATTCAGAATCATCTGCCAAGGGTATTGTTCCACCTGTAATGGGCCACCCTCCTCACCTCAATTAGTATAATGAAGGTATATTAAGATAATCAATATAATGCTTGACAAACATGCTCACAGGCCAGGTGATCTAATTTTAGCTCTGTCAGGCTGACAAATAAAACTAGCCATCAATGTCAGCTTTGTGCTGCTATGGCACATGTAACAAGACAGGGTAAAGGTTTGGATTTGGGGTTTTTTGTTTGGTTGGCTGATTAGGTTTTGTTTTTGTTTAGTTTTGGTTCACAGTTTGTGCTAGTTCACCATGACAGGAAAGGTGGAGGGTGAGTTAGTGGTGGGTGAAGGGTGTGACTAGGCCTCCTACCTCCAAGGACTAGAAAGTAGAGGAAAGGTAAAGCCAGAAGTAGGCTATAACCCACCCTGTAGCCCATATCTGGCAGCTAGACCCCACTTCTAAAGGTCCCATAGATTCCCCAAAATTAATACAACCAGTTGTGCCCCTGGGGAACATTCAAACCATAGTAGACTCATTATTCATTTAGTTATGTGTATTACAGATGGTCACCTCTTTGACCAGTAAGGAGCTGGGTGCCTATTCCAAAGCTGGAGCTGTGGCTGAGGAGGTCTTGTCATCCATCCGAACAGTCACAGCCTTTGGGACCCAAGAGAAAGAAGTTCAAAGGTCTGTCCTTTCATTATGACAAAAGTGCTCTGTTTTGTTTTCTCCAAAGGCTACTACTTGGTGTTTTGCTTTTTAAGGTATACACAGAACCTACAAGATGCAAAGGACGCTGGTATAAAGAAGGCTATAGCTTCAAAGCTGTCTCTTGGAGCCGTCTACTTCTTTATGAATGGAGCCTATGGACTGGCTTTTTGGTATGGAACCTCCTTGATTTTCAGTGGAGAGCCTGGTTACACCATTGGGACTATTCTTGCTGTAAGTCTTGTTTGAAAATAAAGGCAGTAGGCTTGGATCATCTTTCCTTACCTAGAGTTTAGTTTTTATGAGTTTTTAAATATGTTTTTAATAAACATTTGTTACCTTCTCATGATTTGCATGCACTTTTAAATTCTAGTATGCATGTATGTAGTTATATGTTTTAAAAGATTTATTCATCCAACATGTTTGTGTCCTCATGTAGCAAGCATTGTGCTTTCACAAGACTCATAACTGAATTCCCCACTGATAAACACTGTTTTCTTAATCTAGTGCTGAAAATGGCCAGTCTATAGGGAGGTGTTTCCTCACAGGCTTTCTGGGATTCGATCATAGTCTACAGACATTGCTAACTGAAAGTCCTGCAGTAGTTTGAATCCATCTGTTGTTCCTCTATCATTTCCAGCATTTAGCGGTGTTTGAAACAAACTGCATGCAGGTGGAGACATGGGTGGTTAAGGGTATGCACTGCTTTTTGCAGAAGACCCAGCTTCAGTTCCAGCACCTGTATTGTATGGGGATCAGATCATTCACAGCTGCCTTTATCTTTAGCTCCAACTCCAGCAGACCCCATCATGCCCTCTGACATTTTCATGGTGTACGAAAACATCCGCACAGAGACACATAGATGTAAAGTTTTTTAAAAGACGGAAAAGTTTCATGTAGCCCTTGCCAAACTAGCAGTCAAGAGACTTGTAACTTTCTACCATAATGTATGAAACTGTAACTCATTCAGTGATCCTCCAGTTTCCACAACTAACACATCAGCTCAGGGTTTAAAAAGATCACTCCGAAAGGCAGAGAGGAGGGACACCAGAAGAATAAGAAAACAGGAAACAAGTTAGGAGCCTCCCACAGAGGGCCTCTGAAAGGCTTTGCCCTGTAGACTATCAAAGCAGATGTTGAGACTTATGGCCAAACTTTGGGCAGAATGCAGAGAATCTTATGAAAGAAGTGGGAAATAATAGTAAGAGCTGGAGAGGACAGGAGGTCCACAAGGAGAGCAATAGAAACAAAAAATTTGAGCACAGGGGTCTTTCCTGAGACTCATACTCCAACCAAGTACCAGGCATGGAGATAACCTAGAACCCCTGCACAGAGGTAGCCCATGGCAGCTCAGTGTCCAAGTGGGTTCCATAGTAATGGGAACAGGGACTGTCTCTGACATGAACTGATTGGCCTGCTCTTTAATTACCTCCCCCTGAGGGGGGAGCAGCTTTACCAGGCCACAGAGGAAGACAATGCAGCCACTCTTCATGAGACCTAACAGACTAGGATCAGAAGGAAGAAAAAGAAACCCTCCCCTACCAGTGGACTTGGGGAGGGGAATGTGAGGAGAAGGGGGAGGAAGGGAGGAATTGGTAGAGGAGGAGGAAGGGAACTAGAGGGGGGATACAAAGTAAATAAAGTATAATTAAAAATAAAATAATAAAAAAATTAAATTTTTAATTTAAAAAAAACCACAAAAATAAAATAGTAAATTATATCACACACACACACATACAAAAAAAAGATCTGCCCTGGTGAGTAAAAGGACCTGCTCTAATGCTTCCATTTTTGTTTGGTCTTTGTCTTTCCATCTTACATACATATCTCTTCTTTCACTTAAATTAATCTTCTAAATTTGAGAGTTTCATAATTAAGGCTTGAAGTTGTTCATCCATCGTATGAAGAATTTGCAGCTAATTTTTGCTCCTTTATTCCCACATCTGCATGGCAAAGAAAAGGCACTACCTTGGAGAATTCTTTCCTTATTTGACTTTCTGCTGCAGAGGCATTTTGCTTAAATATGGACAGCTGTCCAGTGACAGAAACAGATTTTCAAATGGGTAGAAACAGTACGGTGTCTCTGCATTACCACTTCAGTCATTCTTTTTCTAAAACTTCCCTCACTGGTCAGAGTGGACTGCAGGGGCACACAGCCAGCACACTGAGCTTGGAGCACTTCCTGTGGCCCAACACGGTTTAGTGAGCTGAGCGACATAAATCCACGGAGTCGTGGAAAGCAGGTCTAAGAAAGGGCCACAAATGCGCGGGACAGCCTGTGTTTCCTTTGAGTTTCCATCGCACTGTCCACATTCTTACCTCCGTAAGCCTAGGCCATCACACCTCCTGTTGTCTGTCCTACAGCGCTGCAGACGGTCACTGCTGTGTGCTCTGTCCTGTAGGTTTTCTTCAGTGTGATCCACAGTAGTTACTGCATTGGGGCTGCAGCCCCTCACTTGGAAACCTTCACTGTAGCCCGGGGAGCCGCCTTTAACATCTTCCAGGTTATTGATAAGGTAGGAGCTGCCATTGCTTTGAAAGATAGCTATCCTTTTGGGAAGCAGCACAAAAGACATTGGTCTCACGAAAACCAGAGGCTGTGTAAAAACCTACACCTTTGTCATTTGGTTATGGGAGGAAAGACTGTTTAACTCTTTTTTTGGTTCATTTTGTTGGTTTTGGAAGTTTTTGTTGTTGTTTGTTTGCTTTGGTTTTTTGTTTGTTTTTTGAGACGGGGTTTCTCTTGTGTAGTCTTGGCTGTTCTAGACTCTCTTTGTAAACCAGGCTGGCCTTGAACTCACAGATTGCCTGCCTCTGCCTCCTTTTTTGTTTGTTTGTTTTTTTGTTTGTTTGTTTTGTTTTAATTCACTTTACATCCCAAACAAGCACCCTTCCTTCTTTCCTCCCGGTCCTACCCTCCCACCCTCTTCCTTCTTTTCCCTTCCCCTTTTTCTCAGAAAAAGTAAAGCCCCCGTACCAACCTATCCCAGTAAATCAAGTCGCATCAGGACGGAGTGCATCATCTTCCACTGAAGCCAGGCAAGGCAGCCTCACTAGGGGGAAGTGATCCAAACACAGGCAACAGAGTCCAGGTCAGAAACAGCTCCCACTCTACTTGGTAGGGCCTACATGAGGACTAAGCTGTCCATGGGTTACATACGTGTAGGAGGCCTACATATGTGTAGGAGGCCTACATACATGTAGGAGGTCCAGACTGTGCATTGGTCGGTGCTTCAGCCTCTGTAAGCCCCAAAGCCCTGGTTAGCTGGCTCTATTGGTCTTCTCATGGAGCTCCTGTCCGCTCCAGGTCCTTCCATCCTCCCCCAGCACTACCACAGGACTCCCTGAGCTCCGCCCCACGTTTGGCTGTGAGTCTCAGCATCTGTTCTGATCCACTGCCGGGTGGAGCCTCTCAGAAGACAATAATGCTAGGCTCTGTCTGCAAGCAAAGCAGAGTCTCATGAACAGTGTCAGGGGTTCCCTCTCTACTGTGGGGTGGTCTCAGGTTTTGTGGGGGAAGAGTGAGAGGGCCGGGAGAGGGAAGGGAAACAGGGGAGGGAGGACATCTGGGAGGCAAGCTGGAGACCTGAGACAGGGCAGGCTCCTGGAGGATATGGGGGTGACTCTAGCTGATGCCCCTAGCAGTGGGGACATGAAGGGACTACCTTCGAGTCAGGCAGGACTCCTAGTGGAGGGAGAGGAACACCAACCCACACACAAAACCTTCAACCCAAAATGTGCCCTGACTACAAGGTGTGCGGGGATAGAGAGGGCGCAGAGTTGGGCGAGTCCAACCAATGACTGTGTTTAACTCTTTTGTGGGGATTTTTTTAAACTTCATGTCTGCCTGGCAGTGGGGTGCACACCTTCAATCCCAGCACTCAGGAGGCAGAGGCAGGGGGATCTCTGTGAGTTTGAGGCCAGCCTGGTCTACAGAGCAAGTTCCAGGCCAGCCAGTGCTGCACAGAGAAACCCTGTCTCAAAAAACTAAAGCAAACAGAACCCTAAAAAGTAAAAAGAACCAAAAAAAAAAAAACCAAAAAAACTTTGTGTCTAACTTTATGCACTTCTGCAGCAGAGGATGTTTAAAAGGTAACGTCCATCTCTAAACTTGTTGTGGGATAGAAATAGAGATCTGCTTAGCCTTGAAAGATGTATCACAGTCTCTTTTTCTTCCCCAAGAAACCCAATATAGATAACTTTTCAACAACTGGATATAAACCTGACTGTATAGAAGGAAACATAGAATTTAAAAATGTTTCTTTCAGCTATCCATCAAGACCTTCTGTCAAGGTAGGTTAAATTCAGTTGCATTCTATTTTCTGCCATTGTCTTCTGTCCAGATTCTTTCCGTTTTTTAAAAGATTTCTCTGTTTGCGTTTGTGTGTGCGTGCGCGCGATCAGCTGTGGGAGTGTGTATGCACGCGTCCATATTCCCATGAAGGCCGGAGGTCAACATTCGGTGTCCTTCACATTGAGGAAAGTCTCCCACTTAAGCCCGAAGCTCACCAACTCGGCCAGTCTGGTTGGCCAGTTTGCTCCAGGGACCCCCTGTCACTGCTTCCCACACACAGGGTCACAGGTGGGCTGCCCAGCCCCGTCCAGGTCGCTGTGACTGCTGGGGAGCTGAGCTACCTCTTCACATTTGTCCAGGGAGCCATCTCCCCAGACCCTCTTTGGGATAATTTTGACCCAGATTTTGGCTACTTGCTTCCAGACACAAGTAGACTGGTAGGTAGGCAGACTGACAAATAGTGGACAAATCTATGTGGAAGCGATTTGTCTTTTGCAGCCTCTCTCCTGTAGAAGACTGGGGCATTTTCAACTCCTTTCTGCCTTTCTGAGCACAAGGAAATGTCCTGGACTTATGCTGCCCCCTGCTGGTGCTGCACGGATATTCCCCAGCTGCGCTTCCTTCTTTTTTTTTTTGGAAAATCAGCAATTAATTTTAATCTGAGTTTCCCACCGTCAGGTGTGACCTATCTGCTAGGCCTCCCCTCTCCCATCTTTGGGGCTTCTACTGCATCCGGAATTGTGTCTTTGATACCTCTCTCACTCTCCACACTGCATGCCTGCGCACAAGTACACGCCTGTGCTTGAGCTCATGTGCACACATGAACACACACAACCTGTTCCACGCTTATCCCTCAGCCTTTAAGAGTTTTAAGACTTCAGCCTATGATGGAAGAGGAGGAGACCTCCCCTATCTGTGGACTTGGAAAGGGGCAGAGAGGAGATGAGGGAGGGAGGTTGGGGTTGGGAGGGAAAGAGGAGGTGGGATATAGCTGGGATACAAAGTTAATAAACTGTAACTAATATTTAAAAAATAAAATAAATTAAATTAAAAAAAAATATTTCAGCCTAGCTCCCAACCGACTGCCCTAGTGGAGTGGACTCCATAAACTAACCGTTCAAAGCCCAAATAGCTCTTGGAAAAACATGTTTGTCTGTCCTAGTAAATTCTCCTCGCATTTAATTAATGCAATTACACCCTGTGCTACCCACCCTCAAGAGTAGTATTGTTGAGGCTTTCACGAGGCAGCTGCTAACTAAATAAACAATTAAGAGAAAAAGAGAGAAACAAATGGAACAGATATCACTAATGCTATCAACTCCCAATGTGCTTTATAACATTTCATTAAAAATAATGTGCCTACTCCCACTTTATTTTTCTCTCACCAGCCTTTTTACTGAAATTCTCTCCTCAAAGTCTTTTGTTTTATGACTTGTCACTTGCCATCATTTTCCCTGTTTTTGTCTTTTCTCTCAGTAAAGCACTTTAGCCTGGTGTCTGGGGCCGAGCACCAGTTGTGCCATTAGAACGCCCTGAGCCATGCATGCTCTCTGAGCCCTAAACAATTCTCCATTTGTTTTCTTTACTGTGAAGCTGGGTTTTCACCGCATAGCCGTTAGTGGCCTCAAACTCTGACTGGTGTGTGCCACCATAAACAATTGTCTTTAACTAATTTGTGTGTGTGCTCGGGAGTGGAAGGGGAAATATGACACTGAGCACAGGCAGAGCTCACAAGCAGCACAGCTTTCGGGACTTGGTTCTCCCAGACGGTCAGGTTCCTCCCTTGTCTCTGCTGATCTGACAAATGGCTGTGCCTGAGAGCTTCCTAGGTGAAAGCTAGCACATTGAATTCTCTTAACACGGTTCGAGGGGCTGAGCTCAGGTCATCCAGCTTATGTGACCAGCATTTTTATCTGCTGAGCCATACCCCCAGCCCTTAAATGAACTTCTGAATATAAACCTTTCTGTTACGTTGAATAGCTACTTTTTAAGGTCAACCAACCCACTTTAAGTTCTTCCCATGGGACTAAGAAAACCAACTTGAGGTTGGAAGTTCAAGTGGGAGAAATACCCTTTATCATTAGTCGAGAACTCTCATCTCCGTTTAAAAAAAAAAAAAAAACAAAAAAAAAAAAACACAATGTTTTTCTGGTTGGACCACTCATGAGTTTACACTGGGCTCATTTAAATATTTGTGTTGTTACAAATGAGGAAATCGAAATGAGAAGCTCTAAGGAGCTGGAAACACACAGTTGCAGGCAAAGATCTCTGAGGGTGTCAGTAGTCACAGACTGAGCTCAAGTCTGTCCCAGGTACTAAGTCCTGGGAGTGACTCTCAGACGTGGAGAAAAGTGTAAATATTCCCGTCATGTTGAAATGTGTGCTGAGACCCAGGAAGCCAAGTAGAACTCTAAGACCTCGCTCATGGGCTCGCCAACAGCTGTTTTGAATGCACTTTGTAAAAATGTTAGACCTATTCTAAGAGAGCTTTCTAAGTAACTCAGCGTTACCCACCAAGACTTCAGTTATTATAAATTAAGATAAAATTTTAACTTACTTGTCATGTGATTCATGTGAGATATTTTCAGTTAAAGTGTGAAGTTTGTAGGCTCCGTACGTGCTTTAGTAAGTAAGATGCTCACTACTCCACCATGAGGACCAGGGTGCGGATCCCAGCGCTCATGCTGGGTAGGTCCAGCAGCCCACCAATAATCCTGTGTGTAAGAGGAAGAGCTAGAACCCCAAATGCTAGCCACCTTGACTCACTGAACAGTGAGGGCCAGGCTCGGAGAGGCCCTGCCACAGTACTTACGATGGAAAACAATTGAGACACACTCCTGATGCTAACACAGGGCCTCCGCACACACGCACACACGCACACACGCACACACGCACACACGCACAAGCATTTGCACCTGCACACATGCAAACATGCATACGTGAGCAGACACACATGCTTAGGGAAAATTGTGATGTTCATTTGGAAAGAGGAAGGGAAACAAGAAGAAGAGAGAGGGAAAGAGAAAGCAATGAAAGGATGAATGTGATCAATACATATTACATGCATGTATGAAAATGCTTTATGAAAACACATTATTTTGAACAATCAAAAAAGGCTAATAAAAATATGAACAGTTTGCTGTGGCTAGCTAACTCTTAAATTAGAGCTCTTCTTTGCATAAAAAAATTTAAATATACTCCCAAACTGTTATTATAGATATAAATGAGATCTTATAGAAATAAATATAAGATCAAAACTGTTTTCACGAGACACATAGGATTTTCTGTTTGTAATGTACACAGATTCTGAAGGGACTCAATCTCAGGATTAAGTCTGGAGAGACAGTAGCGTTGGTTGGTCCCAGCGGCAGCGGCAAGACGACGACGGTCCGGCTCCTACAGCGGCTGTACGACCCGGAGGAAGGCTGCGTGAGTGCCCACTGCCGGAGCCGCCAAGGGGAGGGCTGGGGGCCCGGCTCAGTGTGTGAGTGCCCACTGCCGGAGCCACACGGGGAGGGCTGGGGGCCCGGCTCAGTGTGTCAGGGCTTGCCGTGTAGTCAAGAGTGCTGCTCTACCCACAACCCACACACAGCCAGGCCAGGCGTGGCTTGAACGTCTGCAATCCCACTGCTCAGGACGTGGAGATGGGGGGAGGATCTCTCAGGAATGCTGGTCAGCAGTGGGAAGAACTGGTGAGCCCCAGGTTCCCTGAAAGACCCTATCTCAAAAACTAAGGAGGACCGGGATCTAAGAAGCCACCCAAACACTGGCCCCTGTGCACACGTGAGCACATACCCAAACACTGGCCCCTGTGCACACGTTAGCACATACCCAAACACTGGTCTCTTATGTGTAGCCTGACAACATAATAAATCGATTATAGACTAGGTTGATGGTGAGTGAATGTCTGGTGAAACCATGTCACTGGACATGGTGATGAATACCTAGAGTGCCAGCACTCAGGAGGTTGACACAGAGATCTCCTAAGTTTAAGTCCATCCTGGACTAAATAGTGAAACTGTTTTAAAAGACAAACAAACAAAAAAACCTAAGGGCTAAAGTTGTTCTTGAGTGGTGAATACTTGCCTGGAAAGCAAGGCCTTGGGTTTGAACCCCAGCAACATAAACAATATAAAAAAAGAAAAAGAAAAAGAAAAGACTTTCAAGATGTGTTATAATAATATCTGTAGAAGTATGCTCGTTCTCTTTTTTGTGATATTTTCTTTTCATTCTTTAATTTATTTATTTTTTATTAATTGTGGTTTTTCACTTTATATCCCAACTGTTGCTCCCTTCCTCATGCCCTCCCAATCCCATCCTCCCTCCTTCTTCTCTACCCATGCCCCTCCCCCAGTCCACTGATAGGGAGGTCTTCCTCTCCTTCCATCTGACCCTAGCCTATCAGGTCTCATCAGGAGTGGCTGCATTGTCTTCCTCTGTGGCCTGGTAAGGCTGCTCCCCCCTTAGGGGGAGGTGATCAAAGAGCAGGCCAATCAGTTCATGTTGGGGAGAGCTGCTGTTCCCATTACTAGGAAACCCACTTGGGCAATGAGCTGCCATGGGCTACATCTGTGCAGGGGTTCTAGGTTATCTCCATGAATGGTCCTTGGTTGGAGTATCAGTCTCTGAAAAGACCCCTGAGCCCAGATTTTTTTTTCTCTCTCCTTGTGGAGCTCCTATTCTCTCCAGATTTTTCTATCTTCCCCTTGTTTCATAAGAGTCCCTGTACTCTACCTAAAATTTGGCTCTGAGTCTCAGCATCTGTTTTGATACCCTGCTGGGTAGAGTCTTTCAGAGGCCCTCTGTGATAGGCTCCTGTCCTGTTCCCTGTTTTCTCCCTATTCTGGTGTCCATCCTGTTTGCCTTTCTGAATGAGGATTGATCATCTTACCCAGGATCCTCCTTCTTGATTAGCTTCTTTAGGTGTACAGATTTTAGTATGATTATCCTATAGTATATGTCTAATATCCACTTATAAGTGAGTATATACTGTGTGTGTCTTTCTGCTTCTGGGATACCTCACTCAGGATGATCTTTTCTAGATCCCACCACTTGCAAGCAAATGTCATGATTTCCTTGTTTTTAATTGCTGAGTAGTATTCCATTGTGTAAAAGTGCCATAATTTTGTATCATTTCTTCTGTTGAACGACATCTAGGTTGTTTCCAGATTCTGGCTATTACAAATAAAGCTGCTATGAACATGGTTGAGCAAATGTCCTTGTTGTGTACTTGAGCATGTTTTGCATATATACCTAGCAGTGGTATAGCTGGGTCTTGAGGAAGCGCTATTCCTAATTGTCTGAGAAAACGCCAGATAGCTTTCCAGAGTGGTTGTACCAGTTTACATTCCCACCAGCAGTGGAGGAGGGTTCCCCTTTCTCCACATCCTCTCCAGCATGTGTTGTCACTTGAGTTTTTGATCTTAGCCATTCTGATGGTTGTAAGGTGAAATCTCAGTGTCGTTTTGATTTGCACCTCCCTGATGGCTAAGAACATTGGTGCTCATTCTTTTGAAAGTGTATTTATTATTGTTGCATGAGAGTACAGAAGCTACAAACACGTGTGGAGCCCTCTTTCACCTTCACATGGGTGCCAAGGACTGGAGCAGACAGGCTGCACAGCGAGGACCTTGCCTTGTTGAGCTGTCTCCTGGGCCCATTCTTCTTCATTTTCCATAATTTACAATGATGAAATTAACTCTCACCTGAGGCTGATATTCACAGAACAGCTTCTTAGTGCTTCTACTTAACATCAACTGTTGTCTTCATAAGAAAACTTGTTCAGACTATCTTAGACCCGACTCCACACAAATTCCAAGGCTGTGAGGGGTGGAGCCTCTCACGGGCACATCCAGCTCTGTCTCTGCAGTGTGCTGTGGTGAAGGTGCTACCTCAAAAAGACAGATCTTCTTCACAGTTAAAACTATGATTGAAGGAACTTTGCTCTTTTGTGATTGCACAGGGCATTGAGGAATAAAGAAGGCTAGAACCTTAAAGCCTCCTCAGTTTTAGAACAACAAAGTCGATGGTATCTGTCTACATGATCACACTTGGCGCACCTACAGCATTTGTGTGCATGTATCTTATGGCCAGCATCGTTAATAACTATACTTTCTTGGGACTTTAAATATGTCTTGAAGGTTTGTTGGTTTCAATCTACGAGGGAAAAAAAATCTATTGCTGTTGTCCAAAATATAGCCAGTGTTCAGAGGTACTGCTTCTCGGTTTATTCCCCGGCTTAAGACGACAGGTGAAAGCCAAGGCTTCGGCCGCCGTTACAGTCTGCCTTGTTCTTTGGTTTGGCAGATCACGCTGGATGAGACCGACATCCGAGCCCAGAACGTGAGGCATTACCGAGAGCACGTTGGTGTGGTCAGCCAGGAGCCCGCTTTGTTTGGGACCACCGTCGGTAACAACATTAAGTTTGGGCGCGAAGGCGTGAATGACGAGGAGATGGAACAGGCAGCGAAGGAGGCGAATGCCTACGACTTCATCATGGCGTTTCCTAAGGTGAGCCTGGTGCTGCCGGGTTCTCGCCATCCACAAAGGTTTCCGAGAAAGGGAGTCGGAAAACCTCGGCTCGTCGCTCCATCTAGTGGCCAATAGTGGGAGCGCCGCGCTCGCACACACACTAAGAGGAAGGAATGAACACCAGGAAAGAAAGGTGAAACTGTAAACAGATAAATTTGAAACTCTTGGCAGCAAGACGTGTATTAATGAGCATGGTGTGATAGCTATTAAAGCATTTATCTACGTTTCCTGAAGTTTAAGTTCATTAGAACCGCCTGGAAATTGTCGTATGCACCCAGTAAAATACAAAAAGATTACGCTTGAAATTAAATTACATCTGAATTCCATCATTCCAGAATGTCACAAGAACAAAAGCATTAATTTTGAAGGACGCTCTTAAAAACTACACTGAGTGTGTTGAAAGAAAAATTTTTAAATATTCAATGTTCATTATGCTGTGAATTAACAGTGACACGCAGCCCAGCATATCACTAAGGGCTTGGCACTTCCTTCCCTGTGTGTGGGAAAGGGTAATTTCCTTTCGTTGCCTTTTATTGCTTTCAGTGAGTTTACTCATCGCCAGTGCTCTCCCACCTCCCACTTGAATTTAGGAATGTGTGTGCATGCTCTTCAACAGACAAAGATGCCTCTTGCTGTATTTATGACAGTAAATCACAACAATGTAGTACAAAGAATAAAAGGAGAAACCAAAGGTTAGCTTGATGAATACCGAAGTCCACAGACAGCTTAACCAGAAAAGAGACAGAAAACATGAGAGATGGGGAGAAGAAGAGGGAGTTAGAGATGGAGTTAGGGGGAGACAGGGAGAGGAAGGGGAAAGAGACAGAGAGAGAGTCAGCAATGAAAGGCCATTCTTGACCCCTGAGCCCCAGTCAATGACAAGTTGCACACAAGGGGAGACTATGCACCCCTTGTGCCTGTGGATTTAACAGCTTGGAAAAGGGTCAACCCCTTCAAAGACAGAAACTGCCAAACAAATTCAAGAAAAAGCAATAATTAATGAGCCCAAAAGTTCTCAAAAATCAATTAAATCTTTAAACAGTGGCAAAAGTTATAAAAAATTAAAAAGCTCATACAATATCATCAAAATAAAAGTTTTTTTAAAGATTTATTTATTTACTATGTATACAGTGTTGTCTCCAGTAGACCTGCATATCAGCAGAGGGCACCAGATCCCATTATAGCTGGTTGTGAGCCACCATGTGGTTGCTGGGAATTGAACTCAGGACCTCTGGAAGAGCAGCCAGTTTGCTTAATCTCTGAGCCATCTCTCCAGCCTCAAAGCAAAAATTTAAGAGTACATTTAGTAAAAGGTTAACCAAAACAATGAAAAATCTTAAATAAATCGTGCCTTGTTTATTAAAGAGTCAATGTTTATATATTCTTCTCAAGTTGACCTAGAAGTCTGATTCTTCACCAGTCAGAGAATTCTATGAGTCTTTTGTATATGAGAAAGTGATGCATGGACTCTAAAATATTTTTGTATTTATGAAGTAAAAATGTGAATAGGAGACAGCAGCTTTATAAACAGAGCAATGCTGGCAGATATAACATCTAGTTCAAGAGAACCAATAAATAGTGCCATGTTGAATGTAAGTGCTGTATAAGAATACAAGTGGATATGTCAAACAGCACGGCAAAGACTCCAGAAATGGGCCCAATTCAGTTTCAGGCTAACAGAATTAAGCAGGTGGAAGAAAAAAAAATTGTCCTGGAACAAGATATCCAATGAGCTGTGGTTTTTGCAACACACCACAGACAAAAATTAATTTGTCACATATTTTAAAGCAAAATTAGCTTGGATTTGAAAAATAAAAATTTAGGAAAACACTTAGAAAACTGAGGTAGGAGGATCACCATTTGGAGGTGAGCCCACACTACATAACCAGTAGAAAACCAATCTGAGCTATAGAGTAAGACAGTCTCAAAAGAATAATTAAGTAATTTACTACCTTAGTAGAAACAAGAAGAAATCATGATGTCGGGATAAGCAAAGAACTCTTAGGAAACTATGTGCTGATTTTTAAAGTGGAGAAGTGGGGGTTAGTGAGAAGGTTCAGCAGTTAGTGGCGTTTGCTGCTCTTGAAGAAGACCCAGGTTTGGCTCCTAACACACATATAGGGCAGCTTACACGCATGTGTAACTCTAGTACCAGGGACCACAACCCCTTCTGGAGTCCGCAGCATCTATATGTACACATGTGGAGCACACACACACACAAAGTTTAAAAATAAATCTTTAAAAAAGTTGTAGACTGGCCAACTATGTGTGTTGTGGTTGCACTTATGATCCCAACTTTCCAGAGGCAGTGCCTGAGAGAGTCGGGTTTGAAAAGCCTGAGGCGGATAAGAGGACTGCTGATCCGATCAAGATATACTGTTGACATTATGAAATTCCTGACAATTATTATAAAAAGACCTGAAAGTAAAGGCTGAGGGTGAAACTTGGTGTGGAATGTTTTCTGCCATGCTAAAAGCCCTGGGTCATCCAGAGGGGAGGAGAGAATCAACAAGAAGAAAGCAGTAAACTGGATTAAATTAAGTTAAAATCTTCGTTCAAAAAATGCCAGTTAGAAAATAAAAAGGCTAGATACACCATACAAGTAACTGTTCTACATGTCTCTATATAACCAATGTCCATTTCAACTATTTAAAAAAAGTTTCAATCAGAAATAAAGAAAAATAAAGATTTTTAAAAATAAAATCTCAAGATCAAATCAGTCAATGCTCCAGGGGAGGGGGGCACAGGACCCCATCCCTAGCTGAGAAGCTATTGGTAAATGACACTGACAGAAGGAGAGTCAGTCTACTTCAGGGATGCGGCCTGTGGTAGGGGCTACATGCTCCCGTGGTTCAGTGTGTGCCTCAGCAGAGGGTTTGTCCAGCATGAAGAAGCTCTGCGTTCAGCTCCCAACACCATTTACCATTTAATCCAGACATCCTGTAATCCTGGTCCTTAGGAGATAGAGGCAGGAAGATCTCTCTCTCTCTCTCTCTCTCTCTCTCTCTCTCTCTCTCTCACACACACACACACACACACACACACACTCACACATGTCATTCTGGGCTAGATAGCAAACTTGAAGCTATCCTGAGCTGCATGAGACACTTTCAAAAATAATAATAAAAATAAATAATAATAATAATAATAAATAACTTTGCACTGTCAAAACCAAATGTAACTATTTTGAAGCAAGATCAGGTTTCCAATGACAAGGACCCTGATAAGATTTTGTAGGTCACAGCAGTGCTAATTTATTTGCAAAAACAACAGGGTTATATTAATAAAATGTGTCCATTTCTTGTGCATAAATAATCTGCAATAAGACTGATTTTTTTGGGGGGGAAATTGTTCTTCCTTTTAAGGTTTTTGTAGTGTGTATGAGTGTCTGCCTACATGTTTGTCTGTGCCCCACACGTGTATAGTGGCCATGGAGGTCAGGAGAGGGCATCAGACCCTGAAGAACTGGAGACCCCGGTGACTGTGAGTGCTGCATGGACTCTGGGAACCAGGCGTGGGTCCCCACCAAGGCAGCTGGTGCTCTTAACCACTGAGCCATTGTCCCAATCTCGAGAGTGATATTTTTTTAAAATAAGACAAAAAAAATCAGTCTCTAGGAATTAAAGGCTTAGAAATGCCTTTCAACTGATGTGTGCCATAACCCAATAGAATACGGTTAATTCAGGTCTCAGGTACTTGAAGTTACCCCACTGTGATATAATAATATCTGATTTGTTAAAAATGTATTTATCAAGAAATAAATAAAAAGAAAGGGCCTTAAATGTTTCCCAAGACTAAAAACTATTTTAGAAAAAGAAAAGGCTTTTAAAAAGGAAGTTGTGGTAAGTTCAGTTTTAGTTTGAGTTTTGTAGGTTTGTTTTTCTTGGTTTTTTATTGGGTTTTGTTGTTGTTGTTTTGTCTTTTGAGACAGGGTCTCTCTACAGAGCTCTGCCTGTCCTTGAACTCACAAAGGCCTCCTGAAGGCTTAAAGCTGCGCACTACCACACCTGCTCTTGCGGGTTTTCTTTGTGAGGCAGCGTCTTCTGAAGGCCAGGCTGACTTTGAACTCAGCGTCCTGCCTGTGGCTGCTCAGCACTGGGCTACAGTGGGCTTGTCCACACCCTGCTAAGTGACATTCATTGTGGTCTTACTATTTCTCAGCACTTCCAAGAGGAAAAGAACAGACAACGTATCAGATTGCCAGCAAACACTATTACAATGAATGCTTCATAGAGTTTTTTTAAAGCATTCTGAGGTCATCTAAAAGATTTGAAAATTCATTCCAGTTAAGATTTTTTTTTCTAAGAACCCTTGTTTTTGTTTATCTGGTTTGGTCCTCAGTTACCTTTCCCTGTTCTCCTTGCTTAGACTTTTTCCTCAGAGATGTTTGTTTTTACAAGGAACAAATCAAAGATTCTGAATGGCTATGATGAAGTACTCACTTTGCTGGTACCAAAGCACAAAATGCCCCTGCCATTTCCTCTTCTAATCACATAATCACCCTTTTCATTGTTCTCTTTCCTCTCTCTATCTTATTAGAAATTTAATACACTAGTAGGGGAAAAAGGAGCCCAAATGAGCGGAGGCCAGAAACAGAGAATCGCCATTGCCCGAGCACTAGTTCGAAACCCCAAAATTCTGATCTTAGATGAGGCTACGTCCGCCCTGGATACAGAGAGCGAGTCAGCCGTCCAGGCTGCCCTGGAGAAGGTAAGTGGAAGGATCACTTCTGAGCCCCATACTCCTGGTTCACTACTGTTTGTAAGTACAAGGAAGTTCAGATTTAGAGCTCTTTGGGTACCCAGATAATCATTCCCAGAGTTACTCTGGTAATGGATCCAGAGTGTGACTTGGAGAGACAAATGCTATAGTTGGCTTACACACACATACACACACTCAGCAAACATGCAAGCCATCAATCGGTACACCCTTCCATTCCAGCCTGTCTCATCTCCCTATAGCCAATGCCCGATAACAGAAACAGCAGTGGGCATTGTGTTTCCTCCATCACACTAATGGTATTCTTCTATCCCCAAATCATTTTCCTCCGTTGATGCCTCCCAAGGGTATTCACATTATCACAATCTCACTTCAAGTGGAGAAGCATTGACTTCCAATTATCTGCCATGAATGTGAGAGGCTTTAGAATGATGTTGACATCAAGTGTTGACTTAGCCTCACTTCTGAGTGGCACTTTTCATTCCCTGGTACTAAGCCAAATTATTACATTACTGCTTTCTTAGCTGGGTTGGCTGATATAAAATGTGCATGCAGAGAGAGATACAATCATATATGTGTATACATGTATATGCACTAGATATAGATATAGATAATTTTTTCCTGGAAAATGTGTGACTATGGGGCCAATGAGATGGCTCAGTTAGTAAAGGCCAAAACTGACAGTCTAAGTTTGATCCTAGGGAAGTTGTCCTCTGGCCTCCGTGTGCACATTATGGTGTGAGCACACACACACAAATATGTGTGTATGTGTGTGTTTGAATATATATGCACATATATGACATTCACAGGTATTTTAGAATGAAAACTAATGAACAAGATCTCTGTTCAAAGGAAGCCCATGGCAGCTCAGTCTTCAAGTGGGTTCCCTAGTAAGGGGAATAGGGACCGTCTCCAACATGAGCTCAGCAGCTGGCTCTTTGATCACCTCCCCAAGGGCCACAGAGGAAGACAATGCAGAGAGTCCTGATGAGACCTGATAGGATAGGGTCAGATGGAAGGGGAGGAGGTCCTCTATCAGGAGACTGGGGAAGGGCATACAGGGAGAAGAGGAACAGTGGGTGGGACTGAGAGGAGATGAGGGAGGGGGCTGCAGCGAGGCCACAAAGTGAATAAATTGTAATAAATATATATAAATTAAATTTAAGGAAAAGATATGCTTAATGCGAAAGACTGTCTCTCATCACAGTGTCGCATGCCCAGTTTTAATTTCTGATGTAAATGTAAAAGTTGGATCCCAGGAAGAACGTCCTGCTGTCATGTGAGACACGGGTGTAAATCGTTGCTGCTCTTCATGGTCCAGAGTCTAGCTTAAGTTATAGCTGCATGACCCTCACCTTTCTGCTGTCCTAAGAAAGTTCTAGTAACCCCTTCTTTCTCACTTGAGAGCATCCTGGTAAAGTCAACAGGTACTGGGTTCAGGGAGGCAGAGACAAGTGGATCTCTGTGAGTTTCAGGCCAGCCAGGTCTACAAATCAAGTCCAGGACAGCCAGGGCTACACAGAGAAAACCTATAGTGAAAAAAAAATTTTTTTTAAGAGAAAGAAAAGTATAACTGATAGGCACAATAATTAAATGCATGTATTATTAATATTTTGATATATCCTATTTGGTCTTTTTTCCTACAATAGTTTTCAAACAGTTCTAGCAGGATGCCTCAGCTTTGCCCTCATCTTCCGTGTAGCGTGTCATAATTTCACTAGTTTTGAGTCTGAATAGCTAATATTTTGAAGTACTTCCTTCTGTTATAGATTAGAAATGCAAGACTTTGAAAGAAACCCTCCTTCGTGTAAACATATCCATTGCAACAGAGAGAATTACGTCAGAGCCAAGCTCCACGCCTTCCTGAGGCCTGAAACAAGCCTTTTAGTGTTCAGAGTTCCAGTTTCCTTCTCTGAAACAGATAAGAATAGAACTAGAACTAAGAAAATTCCATGGCTGTGACATAGTAGCAGCGTGGACAGTGACACTGAAAATCCCCTGTAGTGTGCCTGCCGAGTGCCTGTTCCTGGGCTATAGTTAGTTTGAGGTTAGAAAGTGCAAACATGTGGAGGAAGACAGAGCTGGACGCTCAAACCACAAGATCACAAAATGATTTCAGCTTCACCCAGTTAGCACAGAGTGTCACTGCTGTAGTGTCAGGAGGCCTGACCAACAGAATATAGGCAATACAAAAACAGACCTGGAATAATTGCCCCTTACCTATGACAGAATCGCTAGAACACTCATTTAAAAAAAAATTAAAGGCTAAGAACGACATCGTGCATAAAATCAACACCAGAAGAATTGACAATTTAAACATGAAAGGCACAATAGTAAAAACTGGAGGATAAGATAGAAACCACCCATGTGACCAGAGGCCGGGGACTGGGCAAGGTTTCTGTAATAGAACTCAAAAGACATACTTAGAAAAGGGGCGTCACTAAATTGGACATCATCAAAACTTGAGGTTTTCTTCATTGGAAGACAACATTGAGAGGAGGGGACAGCCACGTATGTGGAGGAGCAGTTCCTCATGAAGTCCCCATAACTACGTGCCAGAAACGGCTCCTGATAATTAGCAAGAAAAAAGGAAAAGAGGCAAAAGATTTGGGCCATTCACAAAACAGAGATTCACATTTTCAACAACCAGTTGAAAAGTCATTCAACTTCATTAGTCCTTAGAAAAAGATAAACAAATTTTCAATATGATAGCACATATCTGTCAGACAAAAAGGGATCTAGCCATTGTTGGTGTAAATAGAATGCTGCCTGGACACTCCTGCTCTCTGCGGCTCCATAGTCTTGGACACCTTATGACTGAACAGTCCCTTTTGGGGTACAAATGATAGATCTCTATAAATTTGTTCACTAAACAAACACATGAAAGAACCTATACATTATAGAAAACAAACTAACTAAAGTAATTCAAACCCAGTTAGTAATAGAATGGATAAATTATATCTGTACAGTAAAGTACTATGTAGCTATAAGAAACAAAATGGCTAATCTCAAAACCACAAATACTCAGACAAACAGGAGGATGCACTGTAGATTCCACTTACACACACACACACACACACACACACACACACACAAGCACACACGCACATGCAGGCACACACGCACAGCCCATGTTACTGGGAATAAATTGGTTGTCCCTTTGGTGGGTTAACAGTGGTAGTGACAGGAGAGGGCAGGTCACAAGCAATGGCTTCTAGATGCTGGTAATGTCCTGACCGTGTGCTCTGAGTAGACTCAGTTTGAAAGGTATGTGTTAATGCCCCTGTGTGTACCCTTCTGCGTACTTATGATTGTTGTAAAACAGATTAAAACATATTTTACCTTGAGTCTGCACAGAACTCATTAAAAACATGTTTATTTGAAAGATGAAAGTGGGTTTAAGTCTTAGATTATTTTGCTCTTATAGTTAAAAAGCTTGAAGGTTTTTTTTTTTAGCTTTCTTTCTAGTGCTAAGATACTATGGTTTTTATAAAAACCACCATTTAGAACAAATTACTTTTTATATTCTAACTTCTACTGACCTTTCTAATTTTCTAAATCCCAGGATAAGATTCTTTGTAAAATAACACTGTGAAAGTAAGTTGTCCTGACTATTGCAGAGGTTATTTCTAACACTGTTCTGTTTGTTTCCCTTGTCTTCTGTTCGGGAGGCAAGCAAAGGTCGCACCACAATTGTGGTAGCACACCGGCTCTCCACGGTTCGTGGAGCAGACCTGATTGTGACCATGAAGGATGGCGTGGTGGCAGAGAAAGGGACCCATGCTGAACTCATGGCGAAGCAAGGGCTGTATTACTCGCTTGCCATGGCACAGGTAGCGTTTGCAGTGTTTACATCTGTGTGTTTCCTTGTAAAATAAGAAACAGGACAGGCTGGGACAGGGCTACATTCCCCAAGGAAGAGCTCTGAAGGCTACGAGGTGGAGGATAAAACTAAGAAAAAGCCAGAGGGATGAGACAGCCATGCAGAGATTAAAAAGACAACAGCAGAGAGCACTCGGCCATAGAACTGAATGGTTAAAGATAAGACTTTCACATAGAAGGGTGTGTGCGAGGAGAACTGAGACAGTGTCAGCACAAGTTTAGAAGGTCCCTAAAGTCAGGCAGAAGGGCCAGGGTTTAGAGTGGAGAGTGAACAGACGCTGCAAGGATGCAGTGGAACGCAGAGTCTGGAGTGAACACTGCTCCGTGAGTACACATCCTCACAGCTCATACTGGGCAGTCAAAGGGGCAACATACGGGGCCAGCTTCTCCCTTTCCAGGGCCCACACATCTGCGTGTGCTGAGACCCATCCTGCTGGATTTAACCCCTTCTTTGAAGTGGATCAGTGTTCTCAGATAACGAAAATTGTCACTTCAGATAGAGCACACTGTAATCTTAATGCTCAATGAACCTGTGTGATAGAGCGATTCTTTGTTCAAATTCTGGGTGCACTTATTTGCCACTGCTGCCCAACATGCCAACATTCTGAAAATCCATGACCATTACAATGGCAAAGTTAACACTGCTGAGAAAATCTGAGGACAGTGGGGAGTGGGGGAGAAGAGCCTTGCACATATGAGGACCAGATCCCTGGATTTCAGATCCCTTATGGTGCAAGGACCCTCTCACCAATTCTCACCAGGGTATGGGGCTAAAATTCCAGATTCCCACCAGTGTGGGAGAACCCTGTAATTTCAGATCCCTGGGACACACTGGACTGACCATATCAGTGCTCTCTGGGTTCAACTGAGAGGCCCTGCCTCAATGAACAAGGTAGAGAATGAGCAAGGAAAACCATCAGCCTTGGGCCTCCACATTTACAAACACACAGGTATAGACACATACACACACACACATACATACATACATACATACATACATACACCACATATACACCACACACACACAGAAACACACACATCACACACGCACACACACACACACATAGACCACATACACACACAGAGACAAACGCATCACACACACAACATACTCCACATATGTTTCTATTTCCAAACCCCTAACACGGGGAGAGGACGCAGTAATCAATTATTGATTATTACAATTACCGATTATTACAAAATGGCAAATGAGTTGATTCTGATAAGTATTTGGGATTATTTTGCCATTAGTGGTACGAGATAGAACCAAGCACAGAGATGCTGGGGAGCAGCGAGCACTAGTCGCTCCTGAAAAGGGCCCAGTTCCAACTCCCAGTCCTCCCACGACAGCTCATGGCCGTCCGTAACCGCAGCCCCGCCAGGCAGTGGTAGCACACCTTCACTCAGACACTAAGACAGCAGAGGCGGCAGACTGTGGCTGGGGGCCAGCCTGGTCTGCAGACTGAGTTCCAGGGCAGCCTAGGCTACAGGAGAAACCCTGTCTCAAAAAACAAAACACAAAAGTAAAACTTCTACCCATTTCCATGAAATCTGATGCTCTCTTCCAACCTCCACAGCACCAGCCACATATTCGGGGGGGGGAATTCTATAAATAAATAAATAAATCTAAAATTTAATCAAGTAAGATGCATTTTAGGGTATCTTTTATTTGAACATTGACAGTTTTGTACATGTATACAGTGTATCTCTTTTGAATTTGTTAATTATTGTTATTATTTACAGCTTATTCACTTTGTATCCCAGCTGTAGCTCCCTCCCTCATCTCCTCTCCATCCTCCCCTCCCTCCCTCTTGCCCCCTTTATTCCTCTTCCCTAGACCACTGATAGGGGATGTCTTCCTTCCCTAGGTCTGACCTTAGGCTATCAGGTCCCATCAGGACTGCCTGGATCCTCTTCCTCTGTGGGATGGCTAGGTCTCCCCACCAGAGAGAGGTGATCAACAAGCCAGCCACTGAGTTCATGTCAGACTGTCTGTTCCCCTTACTAGGGTACCCATGTGGAGACTGAGCTGCCATGGGCTACATCTGAGCAGAGGTTCTAGGTCCTCTCCATGCATGGTCCTTCGTTGATGCATCCATCTCTGCAGGCTGCCCTGGGCCCAGAGTTTTTAGCTCTGTTGGTCTCTTTGTGGAGCTCCTGTCCCCTCCAGGTGTTTCTATCTCTTCCCCAACACACACACAAACAAACACTTTTTCCATAAAACTCCCTGCACTTGGCCCAAAGTGTGGCTGTGGGTCTCTGCATCTGCTTTGATCCCCTGCTGTGTGGAGTCTTTCAAACTTTTGACAGAAGATTAGATTTAGAAGTGTGAAAATGTTTTTTCACTGGTTCTGCTGTTTTTGGATATAGCTTCTATAATTGGCCCCAACTTCCAGGATATTCCCTCCAGTCCAGGAAGCACCAAAGTCAATGCTCCGGATCACTGGTTTTGGAGTTTTGGATCCTCTGCCCCTCAAATACAGTGCACGCTAGTCACAGCCATCTTGGAGCTCTGTATGCAATGTATCTTGACCTCCTATCTGCCCCCCAACCTTTCCAACCTACTTCCTAATATCTCCCTCCCACCTTTATGTGTTGTCCTTACTTTTTTTCTTTTCTTTCTTCTTCTTTTTGTAACCCACTGAGTCCAGTTAGCGCTGGCTGCTGGAATATTGATTGACATTGTCAGCTTAATCTCATGCAGGTAGTCATGGCTATGGAGTTAATGAGGGCAATAACCACGTCACATCCAGAAGACAACATTTCACAGCAGTCTTCCCTGTCCTCTGCCTTTTTCCCACTATGTTCCTTGATCCTTGAGGTGTCCAATTCAGCACTAAGCCACTTATTCTCAGCACTTTAGCCAGCTCTCAGGCTGTGCATTAGCTGCTATTCACTGCAGAAGGTAGCTTCTCTGGCCAAGACTGAGGGCAGCACTAATTTATGAATACAAGCATAAATATTTGGAAGACAATTTGACATGTTCATTTGACAACATGGCAGATGTGAGTCACCCAACACACACCCTAAAACTTATAACCTTCCAATCGATGAGCTTTTGACCATGTTTACAGTATTAGACATCAATTTCTTTCTGTGTGCAGGCCTCAGATCCAATGAGAAAGCAGTTGGCTACCCTAATAACCTTCATGTCCTACCTTGCCTAGTAGGTCAGTATTGTAGTACTCAGGTCCAGCAATGGGTGAAACTATCGCTGCCTTTATTTCCCCAGCTTCCTATATAAAGTCTTCCAGTGCTAGAAAAGCTAGCCAGCAGGATGGAAGTTTTCAGGTCAGTCTCAGCTTTCTCTATGTCTTAAAACCAAAATATTTTCTCTCTTCAATGACAGGGTTCTACCATCTCGTTCTGGTGATCAACAAAGAGCAATGAAACAGCCTGTTTTATTTTGGAGACCTCTGAGGGCTCCTTGAGTTGTAAAGAGGTGTCCAAGGCCTGGCACTAAAATTGTCATTTAACCATGCAGGGTACCTATGTTCACACTACTTTCCTAAATTATATATTTTAGTTAGCTTACAAAGAATTGGTTTCCATAAGGACTATTGATACATCTTTAGTTTTGGTTGGTCCTTATTTTTTCTTTCCCTTAGCTTTACTTACAATCTTTAACACCCCACCCCAATTATCATTCCTTTGTCTGGCAAGCTCCTTAGAAAAAATGAATTGAAAATAAAAGAAAATTTAAATTATCTTGGACCAATAATAAAACTCCTCCTTAGAAAATTTTACTCTGCATGCCATGTCATGTCAGAAACAGTATGTCACACCACTCTTTCCCATTCTATTTTAAACTTTCCACCGAGTAACTCCTAAAGAAAAAAAAAGCCAAATAAAATACCTCTTCCATGGTAGAAAAATAACAGAAAAGTAGGTTTTATCTTAAAGTGTGTGATTACAGACAATAATGGCAAGACAGCCAGGCTAACATCCATTGTGCAGCTGTGTGATCCATTAACTGTTCTTCAGATTGTTGAAGAATCCAAGCACCCTTGGAATGTGGTCCATGCCACGCTCCCTGCCCGCCTGACGCTGCATCCATCCCTTCTCCCAACTGTTATCCCGTCTGAGCCCGTTCCTCCTGTGCCAGCTCTCGGCACCAGAAGGGACATCTGGTGAACTCACCTGGATCAATGGAGTATACTTGGCTGTCTCACTAAAATTCCCCTCATTTTTCTGAATTACAAACATGAGGAAGGAAGGAAGGAAGGAAGGAAGGAAGGAAGGAAGGAAGGAAGGAAGGAGAAAAACTAAGTGCAATGCAATGTAGCTTAGAATTAAACACTAGTGTATGTTTTTATACTTTATCGTGGCTAGTTCGGTTTGGTTTCTCTGTATGTTTATTCAAATGGAGCCCCAACACACACCCACTTTGCTTTGAAATCTCAGTTTGGATTGGGCTGTGGCTGCTGTGTTACTGTCTCCTAAGTTCTCCCTCAGGTCTTGGCCACACAAACATAAGCTTTAAAGTGACACAATAAAATACCTTTGCATTCTTGTATTCCTTGTGAATGAGTGTGTGTGTGTGTGTGTGTGTGTGTATGCACATGTGTGTGTATGAAAGCTCCATCCATTTTGTTTGCTTGTTTTTAAGAGTCTTTAACTTGCCTAGAACTCAGCAAGTATGCTAATCTGTCTAGCCAGCAAGCCAAAAGGATCAACATACATCTATCCATCAGATGGCATCCTCACCACCCCATCTCCCATCACCCCTGCCCTTCCTCCCAAGCACTAGGATGCTAAGCATATTCCATCAGCCTTAAGCTTAAGTTCTGGGAACCAACCTCAGCTCCTTGTGCTTGCTGAACAAACACTTTCCCAGATGAGCTATGTCCCTAACCCTGCTATTGTTATAATATTAATATAATATTAAAGATATCATTATGATATGTATATTCTTAATTTAAGGATATTAAAAATGCCGATGAACAAATGGAATCAAGGACATTTTCCACTGAAGAAAATGCCAGCTGTGGTTCTCTGTGTGAAGTGAATAGCACCAAGTCCCCCTGCACCGACCAGTCTGAGGAAGCTATCCACCATCAAAAGGTAATGGGTCACTGCCAACAAGCTTGCATACATGTTCTCCAGTGTCCAATTAATCCTTTAAAAAATTAGAGTTGATTTATAATGAAGCAGTACAGTGCCACAGTTCACAGTGTTTTCTCATGAAAACATGCTGTGCCTTCCCACAAGGCAAACCGTGGGTTAAAACAACAGTCTGACTGTGGGGTGCACCGCTAGGGCCACCCCAGCTTAATGTGGTCAGGATGTTGCTGGTCTGGGCCCAGAGGACATCCGGTGGGACTTCCAAGTCCTTGTGCCTCAGACGAAGACATGGGTGAGCGACAAGTGAACAGTCAGAAATGCACGCCAACTGTTAAAGAAGGAAATGGCCCTTCCAAGAATGGAAGTGAACCCCCCAGTCGCAACCAGCTCCAGACTGGAAAGCCCAGGCCTCCTATCGCGACGCTCCATTGGCATTTACACACTACCGCTTTCTCTGCATGTAGCCTGGTGGAGAGCGGTTTCCATTTCCTCTCAAAGCCTCTTTCATCTGCTGCGTCTGCCACAGCCTGGATGCAGACAAGCCCCATGCACAGTCCAGGCCTCCAATCGCAGCTGATGTGGACAGGGATACTTGTCCCAGGACATGATCTTCCCCGCCAAGCCACCTGGTTTACCCCTCCACGCCCTGACACCACCTAGCGCTCTCTTTGGGCACCGCGCCACCCTGTGATTTCCTATCACAATCATACTCCTTCCTCTTACCCCACCGTGGGCTGCAGACCCACAGCTGAATGTTCTCAGCACTTTCCTGACTACTCAGCAGGAACTGGGGGAGGAAAGGGATTTATTTCCGAGTACAGCTGTAGGCCACTGTGAAGGGTGGTCAGGGTAGGAACCCAGCGCAGGAGAAAATGCTCCACAGATCTGCCGACAAGCCAGTCTATTGGGGGCATTTTCTCAACTGATGTTCCTTCTATTCAAATGGTTCTGTATTGTGTCAAGTTGAAAAAAAAAAGCAGCATACGTTGTCATAAGCAGCATCCATATCTTCCTGGTACCCTTTCCCTGAGCCCAGAGTTCTCCCTCTTCACAGCCCCACAGCCTGTCACACCAACCAGAAGTCCTTCATCTGACCAGCTCCTGTGTGGTGACTTCAGTGTCCTTGGCCTCCAGCTGCCAATCACCCAACAGTTGTCCTGGGCCCACTGTTACCTCCCAAAGCAGAGAGCCATTCTTTTCCCCAGGGCTAATGGACAATTCAGAGCAAGGCGCCCTTAGCTCTCCCTGCTGTCCCCCAGTCTGCCTTCTCCCTCTCACCAGCCAGTTCCAGACCTTCTGCTGCCCTGCTGACACTGCCAATTGTCAATAACTGCAGATGTCATCATGGGAATTTTCATTTATCTCAAGGAACCGCAGAGTAAAATTTACAACACCTAGCATTTAATAAACAGCCAGGAGTGAAAGGAAACACAACAGAAGAGGCTGAGAAGATGGCTGGGTGGGTAAAGATTGCTGACCACCTGGGCTCAGTCCCACTCCTCCACGGTGGAGGAGAGGATGGGTCCCTGCAGGCTGCCCTCGGATCTTCAGACATACTTTGTGGCAGGTGCATGTGTAGACACACACACATACAAATTTTACTAACTAAAACACTGAATGTAGGTGAGAGCATCCAGTAGAAAATCTTCGTGACTTTAAGATTTCCTAGAAATAATACCAAAAACATACTGATGAGAAAAAATAACAAATCAGACATTACAGTGAAGAACACTGGTATTTATGAAAGAAACTTAAGCAACAGAATAAGCCATAAACTGGTAGTGTTTGTAAACCACGTATTTGCTGTAGGACTTGAATCAGGCTGTACTAAAAACTCCCAAAGCATTAAAAAAAAATTAGCAACAGTCTCACTGCAAAGTGAGGAGAGGAGTAAAGAGATTGAATATACTGTGAGCCGGGGGGAGGGGGTGCAGGATGGAGAGCTGGCCTGCGACCCAGAGGCTGAAGGAAAGGGCTTGCAAAGGCGGAAGGAGCCTTCTGGGGAAGCAGTCGCGTTAGCTACGTAACTGTGGTAACAGGCTCATGAACAACTCCCAAATGGCACATGCGCGTGCAGCCGGCTATATGCAAGTTACACACACATATGCAATTGTCTATGTGCAAATCGTAACTCAGTAAAATTCTAAAATGGACCGGGTGAAACTTTAAATTCCTGAGATTTTTAACTTTATCAGATTTGTTTATGTCTTTATAAAAAAAATGCCTATTTCATATTTTTACATCAGGTTATCTTAAAACATTCTATCATTTATAACATTAAGTTTAATGACATTATTCATGATTTTATAGAGATTTTTTTTTTACTTTGTCTTATTTCATTTCATTATTTTCTGTCTTGTTAACACTCTTTTAAGAAATACTTTGGCTCAGAGGATAAGAACACTGATTGCTCTTCCCAAAGGTCCTGAGTTCAATTCCCAGCAACCACATGGTGGCTCACAACCATCTAAACATGAAATCTGGTTCCCTCTTCTGGTGTGCAGGTGTACATGCTAACACACATTGCATAAGTAATAAATAAATAAATCTTTAAAAAAAGGAAAAAAAAAGAAATACTTCTACAAATGTGGGTGCCCTTGTATTTGGGGCATAGATGTTCAGGATTGTGATGTCTTCCTGGTGGAATTTTCCCTTCATGAGTATGAAGTGTCCTTCCCCATCTCTTTTGATTAATTTTGGTTGAAAGTCTATTTTATTAGATATTAGAATGGCTACTCCTGCTTGCTTCTTGGGTCCATTTGCTTGGAAAACCGTCTTCTAGCCCTTTACTCTCAGGCAATGTCTATCTTTGTGACTTAGGTATGTTTCTTGTATGCAACAGATTGCTGGGTCTTGTTTACGCATCCATTCTGTTAGTCTGTGTCTTTTTATTTGGGGAGTTAAGTCCATTGATGATGAGAAAAATTTATGAGCAGTGGCTGTTAGATCCTTTGATTTTGATGTTGGCTATGGTAGTGTGTTTGTGTGCTTGGCTACTTTTTGTTTTGTTGTAGTAAGGTTAATTATTTCCTGTGTTTTCTTGAAAGTAGTTAGTTTTCTTGGGTTGTGTTTTTCCTTCTAGTATCTTCTGTAACACTGGATTTGTGTGTAAGTAGTGATGAAATTTGTTTTTGTCGTTGAATATCTTGTTTTCTCCGTCTATGAGGACTGAGAGTTTTGCTGGGTATAGTAGCCTGGGATGACATCTGTGTTCTCTTAGGGTCTGCATGATATCCGTCCAGGCCCTTCTAGCTTTCATAGTCTCTGTTGAGAAGTCAGGTGTGATTCTAATGGGTTTGCCATTATATGTTACTTGGCCTTTTTCCCTTGCAGCTTTTAGTATTTTTTCTTTGTTCTGAATACTTACTGTTTTGATTATTATGTGGCAGGAGGATTTTCTTTTCTGGTCTAATTTATTAAGTGTTCTGTAGGCCTCTTGTATGCTTATAGCCCTCTCCTTTAAGTTGGGGAAATTTTCAATGATTTTGTTGAAAATATTTTCCGGGCCTAGGAGGAGGGAATCTTCTTTTTCCTCCATTCCTATTATTCTCAGGTTTTGTCTTTTCATGTTGTCTTGGATTTCTTGGATGGTTTGTGTCAGGAATTTTTTAGATTTATTATTTTCTTGGACTGATACATCGATTTCTTCCATTGTATGTTCCACACCTGAGATTCTTTCTCTGCTGACTTCATACATAACCCTTATCTTCAACTTCGGTATGGTGTTAAATCTGATGAGAGTAAGGCGATCTGAGCCTATTGTTTCCTGCTTCTACCTGAACGTGTGACCTGCTATGTGCTTTCCTCTTATTTTTTATTATTTTATTTTGTATGTGTGGTTCTTTTCTTCCTGCATGTGTGTTTGTGTGCCACGTGTGTGCAGTGCCTGAGGAGGGCATCAAATGCCTTGGGACTGGGGTCACAGGTGGTTCTGAATCAAACCCTGGTTCTCTGCCACTAATCTCTCCAGCCCAACGTTGTACTTTCTTAGTGATAGCAACTGAGTGAAATTCCAAAAGCTGACATTGTACGAGTCGTCACTTTGAACAGATTCCTTTCTGTTTGAGGCTCACCATTAACAATAACATGGGTAATTTTTTGTAAGAAAAATACAACTGTGCACTACCATCTGTTATATTTGGTAGGTTCCCGTGTGCTTCTACTTGTCCTGCCTCACGCCTCTGAGTTCCATAATGCCCTGACACTGATGATGTTCTCAACCAACTTGATTTATTTATAGGCAAGTCTTCCCGAAGTTTCTCTACTGAAAATATTTAAGTTAAGCAAGTCTGAATGGCCTTTTGTGGTTCTGGGAACATTGGCTTCTATCATAAATGGATCTGTTCACCCAGCATTTTCCATCATCTTTGCAAAGTTAGTCACTGTAAGTAAAACTCACTTGCTTCTGCCTTTAACAACTTGGGGGTGGGGTTCAATGAAGCACAGTCAGAGAGCATAGAGCTGTAGTATACTGAGCTCTAAAGTGGGAGCCAGAACGTTCCGAGGGCCGTCCCCAGGGCAACGTCCATGGCAGGAAAGGTGGCCTCCATGCCTGGAAGATGAACCCCATCTGCCATGTAGTATTGAGTCTTGCTGGCTGGGTGATGTGAAGAAATGGCTTTGTTTCTAAATCTGACTTCAGTGTTGTATCAGCATTCCTAAGCACTGAAGCAATAAAATAGACAGACACAACTTCTCTCTCTCTCTTCCCAACCTGTCCAAACAATGACAACTTTTTATTACCCGCCAGCGCAGGGAGAGGGAATAAGAGTTTGGGGTTGTGCCAATGCCCCAGAAGAGTTGACCCACACTGTCTTTAGCAGCCTGTGCACAGCTGCATTGCATGCCAATGTGTGTGCCTAATGCCTAGCTTTGTGAACAACTTTTAGGAGCACATACAAATATCTCACTTTTAAAGAATATTAAGAAATGTGACTTACTGAAAGTTATTAGAAATAATAATTCAAACTGCTGATCTAATTGGAAAAAAAATGCTATCAGGCCAGAAAGCTGTCTGCATGGGTAAAAGTGCCTGCCACACAAGTCTGACCACCTGAGTTTGGTCCCCGGAACCCACATAAAAGCCCAATGTGGTGGTGCTCACCTCCACTCTATGCAAGATGAGAGGCAGAGGCAGGAGCGGAGACAGCAAGAGCATGGATGGCTAGGCTACAAGGTACAGAACAGGAACAGAGGACATGCTCTGCCTCAGCAAGGCAGAAAACAGGAATCTGCTACCTCTGACCTATACACAAAGCTGACCACTGACCTATACACAAATTCCCAGATCCATACACATGTATGCAAAAACAGAGTGAGAGAGGGAGGAAGGAAAGGAGAGGAAATGCAAATAATAAAAAGGAGAAAATACTATGATAGAAGAGTCATTTGTCTGATATATTTATAGAACAAATGGAGGCAAAATTAAAAGTAAACTGATTTTGTAAAATATATCAAAAGTAACAAAAGAACAATAATAGTATAATTTTTTTGCCCAGAATGCATAGTTTGTTTTTTCCTTATATTGCAATTCCTGTAGAAAATCCTTATGTGTGCGGACATTTTAAGTGAGGTTGCCTTTATTTTCTGTTTATACTTTCCCCCAAGCTTCTGATGGAAATTCTGTTCCTTCTCAGATGTTTGAAGACAAAAATAAAGCTACATTAAAGCATGACGCTGAAGTCTACTCCATGTTGCTAGTTGTCCTGGGTATTGTTGCTCTTGTCACTTATTTGATGCAGGTAAACTTTCAGGTGACTCAACAGCCCTTGGCAGGCTTATGTGTTTACATTATCTTCTCTGTTTCACTTAAAAATATAATAGCTGAATGTTACAAAGAGACTTAAAAATAAATGTAGAACTTTTTGTTTGTTTTCTAGGGGTTGTTTTATGGCAGAGCAGAGGAAAATTTAGCCATGAGATTAAGACACTTGGCATTCAAAGCCATGCTATATCAGGTCAGTACATTTATTGGAATTTTTCCTCTTTTAATTGAGATTTGTTATCAAACATTCTAACCTTTAATTCTTTCTCATTTCTTGACATCGTCCTAATAGCAGATCTTTGAAAAGCATACATTTTTGTTGTTGTTCTAGGCAGCAAAAATCTACCATCAGAATTCTTACAATCATATTCTTCCAATAAAAGCATATCCTGGGGCTAAAGAAATGGCCCAGCAATTAAGAATGCATACTGCTCTTGCGGTAGACCTGAGTTTAGTTCCCCAAATCCACAACAGGTGGCTCACAACCACCTGTAATTCTGACCCTAGGAAATTGTGACCAACTCCGGTGTCTGGGAGAACTGCGCTCACATTCACATACCCATGTACAGACACACACACATACACATAACTAGAATTTTAAAAATAAAAAAGAGCATATCCAAATTATGAGGCTTGAATACAAAAGATTTCAGGTCTACTGTTATTCATTGCATTCAACCTTTCTTTGATGCACAGTGTTGTGTTAGGGCGTGAGAAGGACCATACATTAACTCTGAAAAGGAGGAATGTGAGCTCCAGGACCTCAGAACACCCTTGCAGCACTCACTGATTTCCTTAGCGCTCATCCATGGGCCAGCACTGGCCTTTTCTCCACACTCTGAAACTCCCCAGTGTCTTCTTGCCTGTTGTGCAGAAAGTCCTCAACTCACATAGCATCTGCATGCCTAGCAGGTCAGACGCTGCAGACAACCGGTCACTCTTTGAAACAGCTGAACTGGGTGGATCAAGTTCTAATCTCCTGCCAGAGGCGAGTCTGGAGGCCGAGGGGGCTGGTGTTCCCCTGAAAGCCCATAATCACGAAAGCCCTGCTTCACCTTCTGTCAGCGGAGCTGGTGGGAAAAGAGACCTGCCTGGCAATTGCTTTTCAGAAATTGAGTTACTGTCATTCCAGGGGAGTTGTCGAAGGCAGTTTTTATGTCTGCTCATCCATCTGGGGGCTGCCAGGCAGTGAACTCCATGGTCTCTGCACTGAGGCACTCAGCTTCCAGCAGTGAGAGACACAACTCCACAGAGAGGTCCTGTCTCGGAGCTCTCCACCTTCGAAACATTCTCTCATCTAAAACAATTTAAAAAATAGATCTATCCCCTGCATGTAATGCTTAGTAAATTTATATTTCTTTACTTGTTAACACCTTATGTCCCCACTCAAATCTTAATTAAGGAGAGACTCTAATTAACAAAAACTATATTTCCTATCTACTGACTGACTTACTGTTTTATCTTCATGAAGTTACATTTTCTCCAGTTTGTCTATCTGTGTTCATAGACTTTTTAAACTGTTTCCTGAATATCTTAATATTTTACATAGACAAATGTAGATTTTTATGGGTTTTTTTCTGTGTTATTTGGTCTTCCCCTCTGTTCACGGAATGTTTTTTAAAATTTACTTTACATTTAATTATTCGTGTGCACATATGCCTGCATGGGTACTCCGTGTGAATGCAGGTGATGAAGGAGGCCAGCAGCATCAGGTCATATAAAACAATTGCTGGAAGAGCAGCAATTGTTCTTAACCACTGAGCCGTCTCCTAGACCATGTGAGCAAATGCTTTAACAGTGCATGACAGCAGCAGCCTAGAAGGTTCAAGAAGACCTGGAATTTCTTCCAAAAGGTTGTGAGGTAACAAGTCCAAGAGCTCAAGAAGCAAGAAATAAAACTCAACCAGAATGCTTGAGCCAGATGAGGGCAGAAAAGTCATTTTCTTAAAAGAACTGTGGCCTGTTTGCTGAGGCTCAAATTCTGGCCCTGGTGCTTGCCAGCCATGTCCCTGGCCTATTGTTCTTAACCACTGAGCCATCTCCTAGACCATGTGAGCAAATGTTTTAAGAGGAAGAACCTCAAGATCCTGAGCTGCTTTAACCTCCAGGACAGTTGTCAAATACTCTGACGGTTAATGCAGCTCCTTCTTTAGCTGTGTAAAGGCCACCAGCGTAGTAACGGCTCAACCAATTTCATTCACCAGCACAGAGCTTCTTTCTCTTTGCTGCTTATCCAGCTTTGTCCATTTCCCCTATAATTTTAACGCAGTCCTTTCAGCATATTTTTTTTTCACAATTGTCCGTTGGCCTTCTTCTTCCTCTCTATCTGCTTTTTTGGTGGAGGGGCCGGTAATAGTGCTTTCAGCCTTCACTATAAGCGCCTTCACAGCGTTGCTTTGTCTGTGGCAAGGAGACAGCTAATGTGGGATTTTTCGTAACGTTTATTGCCTGCATTTCTGTCCTAAGATAAAACTTCGAAACCTTAGAAAGCATGCTGAGGCTTGCAGTGCCTTTTACAACCATTTTGGAATCTCACTGAAGCAGACATGTTTATAGAATCGGGTGTGGTTTTCTGTAGGTATACAATCTATCTTTTATGTGATTACTTAAGAGCCTTTCAGCTAAAAAAATATTCTGATTATTGCTAGCCTCCATGATTGAAAGAACTGTTCATTGTATTTTTTTAGTGGTCAATACTTATCTACAGAGCTGTGGGGATCTGAAGGGGTTTTTTTTTTGGAGTGGTTTTTTGGGGGGGGTTGTTTGTTTGTTTGCTTTTTTGGCTTTTGTTTGTTTGTTTGTTTGTTTGTTTGTTTTGCCCATTTCCCCTCTAATTTGGATTGTTTGGGGAATCTTGGTAAAAATAAGTCTCTTGGCCATAAGATAATAGCATTGACAGCAGCAGCCTAGAAGGTTCAAGAAGACCTGGAATTTCTTCCAAAAGGTTGTGAGGTAACAAGTCCAAGAGCTCAAGAAGCAAGAAATAAAACTCAACCAGAATGCTTGAGCCAGATGAGGGCAGAAAAGTCATTTTCTTAAAAGAACTGTGGCCTGTTTGCTAAGGCTCAAATTCTGGCCCTGGTGCTTGCCAGCCATGTCCCTGGCCTATCCCTCCATCCTACCCTCAGCACATCCAAGATGCGGATTATCATAGTACCTCATGGGGCTGCTGCAATAACTACAGGAAAAAATTTATTCCACACTTCATGACGTGTGATTGTATTTTTATTTCTAGTAAAATTGTTGGTAGGAGAAAGATATATCAAAGTTTCTCATAACTTCTATTTATAATTATTTTGCCCCTGGGAAGACAGAAAGCAACCCAATTTTTACTCGGTGCCAGCTAACGTCCAGGAAGTCTGCTATCTGACATGTGCTGCACGCACAGAGAGACAATCTCTAGGGTGTACAATTGCTGACCTGTAGAAATCAGCTTGGGCCACACTGCTGACTGGACTGGTGGCTAAGACTGTTCATGAAGGTAGAGAGTACTACCGAATCCAGAACACAATTTCAATGTTCATTTTTCTTTTTTAAAGATTTGTTTATTTGTTGTTTATACAGCATTCTACCTGCATGTGTACTTGTGCACCAGATCTCACTACAGATGATTATGAGCCACCATGGTTGCTGGGAATTGAACTCATGACCTTTAGGAAGAACAGCCAGTGTTCTTAACCTCTAAGCCCCAATATTCATTTTTCTATTTTTTATATCATGCCTATAATTTCTTTGTGTGATCCAAGTCATACTGAAGTCTAGAAACAGCTAGCACATAGATAGAATCTCTTAATCTGAGGGCAGGGTCCACAGAATAGCAAGTACTTGATGACAAATGGTTCCAGCGCTATCCCCATAGCCCAGCTGTCACTCATGACTCACACACGGACTGTCATCACAGTTCCAGGTCACGGCAGAGGCGCATGGAACACAGCCCTGTGAGCAGCTCCCCGCCCTCTGCAGATTTTCTCCTGGCGTACTGCATGGCTCACGCAGAGCCCGTTGTGTTTCGTGTTTGTGTGCTGGACAGCACTGTGTAACCTGGGCCTCAGACCTGGCCGGGTTGTGTCAAGCCAACAGCTCATCAGTGTCTCTGTGGAGTTTAATCCACGCGTGTGGTCTGAGTGAGTGAGAGGAAACACTCAATAAAAGGAAACCCTTTCCTCCGGCTGAGAGGTGCTTATAAATGCTGTCTCTGTTAGCTGCTGAATGAAATCAGTTCTTACCTCGTGCTTTTGTTGCTCATGCTTTCTGCCTACCTTCTTCAGATGCCATGCTTCTGGGCAGCTGTTTTCCAGCTTTCCATCTCTTACCTCACAAAGAGATGTTAGGGAGTAATAGAAATACCAAATAGCAAAGTTAGGGAGTAATAGAAAGTGCTGGGTAAAGCATTGCCTGTGTGAATCATAAAGAAGAGGAAAATAGTCCTTTTTTGTCACTGACCAATTTAAAAACATTTCTAAGTTGTACTGGACATTACTGTGCAAATAGAAGGTTCTAGATATACAGCTCATTACTAAAGGGTATGTAACACACACGGAGCCCTAGATTCAATCCACAGTACCAAAACCTGAAATAATTGAGTAAATAAATAAGCAGTCTACTCCTCACAAAGTGCCTGCGGATCAAAACTGCAAACCGCCCTGTTGTTGCAACCAGCTGTTCTAACAATGACCATTCCACACTGCGCTCTACATATTACAGTACGGTGGTGATTCAGTGCGGTTTCACATTCTTCCGTCTATACAGCACATAGAGCTTTATGAAATAAGACACAGAAGCCAGTTCATCTGTTGTGCTTACTGGCAAGTAAGCAGGCAGCTAAAGTCCTTCAAACTTGATTTTTATAAAACCACAGATCCGGGGCTGCAGAAATGGCTTGGAGGTTAAGAGCACTGGCTCTCCCTCCAAAGGTACTGAGTTAAATTCCCAGCAACCACATAGTAGCTCACCAACCATCTGGATCTGTTGCCCTCTTCTGGCATGCGGGCACACATGCAGGCATAATACTATCTAAGTAATAAATAAATAAATAAATCTTTATTAAAAAGTCACAGATCTGAGAAGAATGTTTTTCTAATTATGCATTAATTCCCTTTCTCTCTAGGATATTGCCTGGTATGATGACAAAGAAAATAGCACTGGAGCCCTGACCACAACGCTAGCCATGGATGTTGCTCAGATTCAGGGTGTATGTATATGGTGATTTTTTTAATGACACTTATATTTTCTGTGGGTGAGTGAGCATGAGTCACAACCCTTATGTGGAGGTCAGCTTTCTGAATTTGGTTCTGTCCCCCTACCACATGGGGCCTGGGGACAGAACTAAGGTCACCAGACTTGGTGGAAGGCGCCTTTTCCCGCTGAGCCATCTTATTAGTCTTGTGTTCTGTTTACCCAGCAGCATGCTGGGTGGTATGCCTGTGTACCTACACACATGTGCCTGTACCTATCTGTGGGTTACGCTGGCTGACCCACAGTAAGGGGAACAAGCCATGTCACAGCCAGCAGGGATTCCTTCAAGAAAGACTCAAGGAAATCTTTGAGATTGGGCTTTTTTTTTTTTTTTTTTTGCCTAAATGAAGAAGCTTTGGCACATGTATTAGAATTAATCTAAAACTAAAGAAGATTCTAAGAATCAGAGACAAGAGTTCACAAGGAAACAGTGGATCAAGAAAGTAGCAAGAGGAGCCCATGGCAGCTCAGTATCCAAGTGGGTTTCCCTAGTAAGGGGAACAGGGACTGTCTCTGACATAAACTCAGTGGCAGGCTCTTTGACTAACCCCCACCCCCACCCCGAGGGGGAGCAGCCTTGCCTGTCCACAGAGGAGGACATTGCAGCCAGTCCTGATGAAACCTGATAAGCATTTGAAGTGCCAGTTACAACCCTAGGCAGAAAATGTCAGTCCTGAGAAGTCCACGGAAAGTAGCATTTTTTCCTTTACTGTGCTAATGTGCTCATTTTTTTTCTTACTTCCTATCTTTCACATATTTTGAATGAAACCGTGTCTCAAAAAAAAAAAAGAAAGAAAGAAAGAAAGAAAGAAAGAAAGAAAGAAAGAAAGAAAGAAAGAAAGAAAAAGAAAAAGGAAAAAAAAAATATTGCCCAGGGGCCTGGAGGGTTCAGCAGGTAAAGGCAATTGCTACACAAGTGTGGTGACCTGAATTCTAGGCCCAGAACCAACACAGAGGTGAGATAGGACAACTGACTCCACAGAGTTGTCTTTTGACCTTTATACAAGTATGTGTATGCATACATTCATACACACACAGAGAGAAGTAAAAAAGAAAATTAAACACAGAGTCCTGCCCAGCTTGCTCTGAATAAGCATCTGATTGGTGCTGGTGACCACTGGAAGCATTCTTAGTGCAGCTGAGAATGCTGCTCTTACAGCAGCTTCTGAATAAGCCGAAACATTCGACTTCAATCAAAGGTCGTTTCCATGGGGCTGGAAGATGGCCCCGTGGTCAGGAACGCTTCCTGTTCCTGTAGAAGCCCCGGGTGCAGTTCCCAGCACCCACATGACCGCTCACAGCCATCTGTGATGCCAGTCCCAGGGGACCCAATGCCTCCTCCGCTCCAAGGGACCACGGGCACACTTGGCGCACAAGAATAGCATGCAGGCAAAGTACTCACACACACCAAACAAGAGTAAAGAAAGCCTTTCTCAAAAAGCATAGCTACAGGGCGAACGGCCAGACCCTGGCACTCAGACGAAGTTAAAGGTGAAGTGAGAAAAGACTCCACGTGCGGCGGTGAGTCTCCCTCCACCACTGTGAGCGCACATAAATGTTGGCTTGGCCACACAGAAGTGAGCTCACACCAAAGGTGACGGACAGTCCTCAGACTGAGGAAAGACTGACTTGCCAGTCTTGCTTGCTTGCTAATTCCTTTCTCAAGAAGAGACGTTAGAGATATGTCTAGAACTAATTTGATGTTGTATTCCTATCATATGAACTTAGCTAAATCATATTCCAGTTTCTGTATTATGCAGTTTCAGCTACAGTTTGTCAAGCATGGACATTAATAAGACAAATTCTTAATAATATGTCTTAATTAGAAACCTTTAACAAATGACCCAAAATATATAATCTTATCTATTATATCTTATGTATACATACACACAGCTTTTATGAATTTGTGCAACACATTTATTTTCTGCTGACACGTATTCTCACTGTTACTTTTAGAAGCTCTGATACTTTGAAAACTACGTTCAGGGCACATTGGTGAGATGCAGTGACATGACGTCTCTCCTAAAAGCATTGACGAACACAGCCTCTTTAACTGGTATTGTTTTAGCCCAAGGTGTTGGCTCATTGCCTGCATATCTGTCAACAGACTCCCATATAATGAGTAGTTTTAATGAAAGCATAAATTCATTTTGGATTCTTTTGAAAACTAGATTCCACAAAACTACAAGGCATTGTTATCTCTCTACATCCTAGTAAGTCTCTCATCAGCCAAAGGTCTTACTTCATTTTGCACAAGAAAATCTTATTGAAACAATGGTGCATATCTACGCCACTAGCAGACCCAATGCAAATGCCAAGATCTCTGCTCACCAGAGATATAATCATGTTGCCTCAAGAAATCATAAACATTTGCTTTATTTATGAATTCCATAGCCAATGAGCTGATCAGTTTGTGCTAGTATATTAATTTGGGCCATGCTGGCCTCATTTCTTGATTCCATGGTGTCATGGGAAGCATGGAAAACATCTTGATAGTCCTTTTGAGTCAAGCAACACTAGTAGTTACTGAAATGACTTTATTTAGCACATTATAAGCTGATATATAATTACAATTCTGCCCGGAGGTTTTAGGATAAGTTTATTAGGGATGATTATCAAGTGTGTAGCAAAATCTAAAAGTCGTCCAAAGCTATGGCAAATACATGACAAATTCAATGATTTTCCACAAAAAGCACATAGTTTGCATGCTTACATTATGGCAAGCTTTTGTGTATTTTTCCAACTAATTCTTATTTCTCCTCTAAATATTTTCACTGCCACTACTTGCACTGCATCTTAGCAGATTCCTCTTCAGGTAGCTCTTTCTCAGGTTATTAAAGTGTCCTTACGAATGGTTGTTCCACACGCAAATTATTAACGTTACCTAACTTTCCAGTCACTTTACGCTCTACTCTCAAAAATAGAAACCAACATATGTAAACCCACTGCGAGCCGGGAAACCCACTTCAAAAATATTTATATAGATAAACTTTACATCAATATATAGATATTCACTATCACACACTCAAAAAGAGAGCGAAGAGAAAAAGAGAAAGAAGGAAGAGTCTTGCTATGGAGCCTCGGCTGGCCACAAACAGGCTGTCCTTGAACCCAAGATCCTTTTGCCTCAGCTTCCCAAGATAACAAATGTGTACTATCTGATTGTCTTTCAAAATAATTTAGTTATCAGAAACCGACTTTTGATGTTGCTCTTGGAATATCTTCAACTCTGCACAGCAGTGATTAAACCTACACTAGCATAGAACCGCGTTCACACACATCTCTCACTAACGCAATCAAGTTAACTGTTACCTATCTGCATGGCTTTCTTTGTCTGACTGGTAAATAAGCCACCTGGAAGTCTCGTTTTCATATTTTATTTTTAAAAATTTTAATATTCCATTTCAAATTTCCTATTTTTTCTGAATGTTGTTTTTCTCCAAAGTTGTGATATGTGTTCACTCTGATAATATTTAAATATTTTTTTATTTTTTAGTAGTATGTAGTATCACAGCATAAAGGCCAAAACCTGTGTGGTCTAGTTAGAATCATGACATGCTAAGGTCGTAAAGTATTAAAGGGCCAGCTTCTGTAGCCCGTACTTTATTCTCTTTTTATGAATTGATGTTTTCAGATTCTACATGTAAATGAGATAATGCAGCATCTAACCCTTTGTTAGTTCTGGAGTCATTTCAGTTGATTAACCTCTGCCCTTACTATGAGTCTTACTTTCTACATTTCAGCATACCTGGCTACTTTTTATTATATGCCACACATTAGAAATTTGGAAATTTGGATGCCAGATATTTCTACCTTTCTTTGCATTCTTGAGCTTTTTCTGCAGTGAATTAAAATCAGCAAGGAAAGGTTTATTCCATTCAAGCATTAATGATTTGTTCAATAAGACAGGGGTCTACTTCTATGGCAAGGTCATCCGTACACTCTATCTAAGCCCAATAAATCATAAATCTCTCAGTCCGGCTACTAGGATTAGGCAGTATATATCCCCAGTCTTCGTGTGCATGCATTTTTCAGATAAATGTTCTAAAGCACCTTCCGTGGGTGTCCTGGTTTGTCCCGGTTTAGCCCTCTCTCTGTTCTGGTAAATGTGCTGCAAACAGATTCAGATGCCTCAGCTCTCAGCACTGCTCACTCCCTCCTGCCCTGCCTTCCACCACTTTCTGATAGTTTACTGAAAAAATGTATAATTTGTGAGAGGTGTAGTTTGACAGAACCAATTCAGTATATGAGAGAATCTATTTTTTAGAAGTTCAGATTTCTGACCTAAAATTAAGATCTCTGACCAATTTTGCGTTAGGTTTTGTGTAGGGTAAGAAAGGAAAAAAAAAGACATATTTTCATTCTTTTACACGTGGGTATACAGTTTTCCAGGCACCATTTGCTGAAGAAAGTGTCAGTTTTTGTTAGGATTACTACTGCTGTGATAAAACATCATGATCAAAAGCAACTTGGAGAGGAAAGAGGGTTTTTTTTTTGGCTTGCATATCCTTAATCATAATCCACTGAGGGAAGTCAAGGCACAACCTTAAACCAGATGGGAACCTGGAGGCAGGAGCTGATGCAGGGGCCACGGAGGAATGGCTTGCTCTTCATGACTTGTTCAGACTACTTTGTTTTAGAACCCAGGACCACCAACTCAAGGATGGCACCACCCACGAGAACTGGGCCTCCTCCATCAATCACTGACTACAAACTGCCTCACAGGCCTGCCTGCAGCCCAATGCAGGGGGTCATTTTCTCATCTGAGGTCCCCTCAGATGTCTCTAGCACCTATCAAGTTGACATAAAAACCAGCCAGAACAGTGTCTTTCCTTCAACGTGTATTTTTTTTTTTCATCTTTAACAAAAACCTGGTGGCTGGCCAGGCATAGTGGCTCGTACCTTTAACCTCATCCCTTGAGAAACAGATGGTCTCAATGTGGAGTACTGATCTACCCTGAGAGTTCCAGACCTGCCAGGGGCACACAGTGAGACCCTGTTCTCCTTATTTTCTTCATGCCACTGAAGAAAGCGAACACGTTAGCGCATTGCCCAAGCACCAATCTTCCCACCAAAGGAAGATTCATAAGACATGTAGCTCTTTGTTTAGGCTTTTTATTTGTGTGTTGGGGGGGGTGAGACAGAGTCTCACACAGACTGGCCTTGAACTCACTCTGTAGAGCAATCTGACCTAGAACTCACAGAGATCCACCTGCCTCTGCCTCCTGATTGCTGTGTCTAAAGTCCTGTGCTACAATGCCTTCATTAGGCAGGTAGTGTCTGGGCAACAGCTGTAAAACCATTTCACTACTCTTGCAGTAGTTTTGCCTTGTACTGCAATGTTTCTCCCTCCTTTGCTGGCTTGATGTTGCCACTTAAGCCTTTACTTAATGAGCCCGATTTGTTAAGAAAAAAGAAAGAAAGAAAATGAGAACTATCACATCTAAGCACACATTTAAATAAGAACCTTTAACCTTTCCATTCAACACTGCTGGGATATGAAACCTAAGTTTTGGGCTTCTGTCTCTGTGGGAGAAGGAGTAGGACCAGGTGTTGGAGACTGGATATGATGAACCAGTCATGCAAGCATTCTGTCAGAAAAGTAGAGGGAGCAGCCAGAGCAAGGTGAGGAGGGTGCCATGCATGGAAAGGTGGTGATATAATAACAAATGGATTGTACATGGAAAGATAAGCCTATTAAGGAAAATTAGAAGTCAAACGTGGCAGCCCATGCCAGTAATCTCAGCACTTGGCAGACAGAGGGAGGAGAATTTCCAAAAGGTCCAAGCCAACCAGAGTTAGTGTGAAACCTCATCTAAAAACACAAATAGGTACAGAGAGGTAAAGGAAGAGAAAGGAAGGGAAATGGAGGAGAAGGGAGGGGAAGGGAGGGGAGGGGAGGGGAGGGGAGGGGAGGAGAGGGGAAGAGATGGGAGGGGAGAGGAAAGGAGAGGAGGGGAGGGAAAGAGAGGGAAGGGGAGGGGAGGGGAGAGGAGGGGAAGGGAGAGGAGGGAAGAGGAGGGGAGGGGAGGGGAGGGGAAGGGAGAGGAGGGGAGGGGAAGGGAAGGGAGAGGAGGGGAGGGGAGAGGAGGGGAGGGGAGAGGAGGGGAGGGGAGGGGAGGGGAGAGGAAGGGAAAGGGAAAGGAAGAGAAAAGGAGAACAGGATTTCTCTCTTGTGAAGAGACAACAAATAAGGAAAGGAGGAAACTGAAAGCAACCTTGTGGCATCCCAGTTCTGCCCACTGACAGTCCAATAATAATGAGCACAAGTAGCACAGCTCTTGACGGCAAGGGTGCACTCTCCTTCAAGTGCTTTGTCTCTCTGTGCTTGCTCGTGAATAAGGTACCTGTTGCACAGCACTGCTATGAGACTGAGCAAGAGTGACTGATGGAAGCCACGTGAGAGGTGAACTGCCAAAAGTACACGGAAATCTGTTGTGCTGATTCCATTAAGAAATTTTGTTAAAATAGAAATTGACAATTCACCTTAGGATCTTTTTAGAAATGAAGGGTTGATTTTCATAAATATGTAAGCTAAAGCACAGAATTCCTTTTTTATTCAAACAAAATACATGAGACCTTTGTGAAGGTTCACAAACACAATTTAAAACATGTTTTCTAGGCATTTGAATTTTAAGTGCCTGTCATTATGCAAGTCTGCAGAACTGGTGCTTTAGTGGTATTAAATATTAAGATATTTATTTTCCTCTAAAATGCTTACTAAATGTAACCACAATTTTATAAAAGCAAATACTGAAAAAATGCTTTACAAAAGACTAACTCACTCTTACTTGTTTTGTTTTATTGTTATTGTTCACAGTACCCATTACTTGGCTACTTTTTGAAGCACTAGCTTTATTTTCACAAGTTTGTAAGTTAGGGGCTGTTGCGGTCACTCAGTATTTGTCTTTCAAGCCTGACCAGAACCTGAGAGCTTCTCAAAGCCCACATAAAGGTGGAGGAAGAGAAACAAGTCACAGAGGTCATCCTCTGACCTCTTCTCTGACAGCTATCTCTGACCATGTGGGCTACACACTGAAAACAGGCCCTTCCTCTCCCTCCCCCTCTCTCTCTCTTTCACTCTTCTCTCTCTTTCTTTCCCTCTCCCTGTGTCTCTTTCACTCTCCCCCCCTCTCACACACACAGTAATAATAATAATAATAAGGAGTTATTTAAAGGAAAGTTCCATTTATAACTTAGGGTTGAGATAGGATATACTTGTGAATTAATGTGTGTGTGCACATAGTAAAACATCTTTAGGGAGACAATGAAACCCTGTCACTCAGGTCATATTTGTGGGTCATGGTGGCACACACCTTTAATCCCAGCACTCAGCAGGCAGAGGCAGGTGAATCTCTGGGAGTTTGAAGCCAGCCTGGGCTACACAATAAGTTCCAGGATGACCAGAATCATGAAGAAAGACCCTAGTTCAAAAAACAAAAATAAACAAAGCTAACAAAGCAGATCATATTTTAACTCAGTGGCAGGCTCTCTGATCACCTCCCCGAGGGGGTGGGGGGATGGGAGGGTGGGGAATGCAGCCTTGACAGGCCACAGAGGAAGACAATGCAGCCAGTCTTGATGAGACCTGATAGACTAGGGTCAGATGGAACGGGGGGAGGACCTCATCCATCAGTGGACTAGGGAAAGGGCATAGGGGGAGAAGAGTGAAGATGATTGGGACTGAGAGGAGATGAGGGAAGGGGACACAGCCAGGATACAAAGTGAATAAATTATAATAAATAAATAAAATTTTAAAAAAGAATCTAAAACTTCTGCCAGGCTTCTACAGTCTCCCTGCCATGTTAAAGTAGACACCATCTCAATATTGGACATAAGGTTGGGAAAAATGAAAGGACTCCTTAGCAGGGTTTCAAGAAATATGTGTCCTCATTAATCTTTAAAAAAATCTGGGCCTAAGGGTCTCTTCTGAGACTGATATTCCAGCCAAGGACCATTCATGGGCTGCACAGAGGTAGCCCATGGCAGCTCAGTCTCCAAATGGGCTCCCTAATAAGAGGAGCAGGGGCTGTCTCTGACATGAACTCAGGGCTGGCTCTTTGATCACCTCCCCCTGAAGTGGGAGCAGCCTTGCTAGGCCACAGTGGAAGACAATGAAAGACAGTCCCAATGAGACCGGATAGGCTAGGGTCAGATAGAAGGGTAGGAGGACCTCCCCTATCAGCAGACTGGGGGGCACGGGAGAAGAGAGAGGGAGGGAGAGTGAGATTGGGAGGGAAGGAGGGTGGGGCTTCAGTAGGAATACAAAGTGAATAAATTGTAATAAATAAAAAAATATACTAAAAAAAGAGAATGGACTTAAAGAATAAATCCAAGTGGAAGTTTAAAAGCACCTATTTTACAGGAAACTCCAAGAAGAATTCTAACTTTAACTCCCCACCCCAAACACGTCTGACTCTAGGCCACAGCTTCGAGATTCGGTGTCACAGTACAGGATGTGACCAACATGGCGCTGTCCATTCTCATCTCCTTCATCCACGGATGGGAGATGACACTCCTGATCCTCAGCTTTGCGCCTGTGCTTGCAGTGACAGGAATGATTCAAACCGCAGCTGTGGCTGGCTTTGCCAACAAGGATAAACAAGAGCTTAAGCATGCTGGAAAGGTAAAGTGCAGGCTCTTGCTCTTACTCACATCTTCATGCCTTCATCTCTCAGGAGTCTGCAAGTGCTGTGTGCATACTGAAATGCCTGTGGGGTCAGTGCTGGATGGAACGTGGGTACATGACAGCAACACACTCCGTGGCTCAGAAGAGAGCTGAGCCGGCTCTCTCAGCAGCACACACGTGACCACATACATTTTATCTGTATTTGCCACCTTTCATTTTATGTCTATATTTGCCACCTTTCGTTTGCTCCTCTGTAAAGCGAGGATGATAATAATATCCACTCAGAAATCTGTGTATCACACAAAGCATTGTAATGCACAGGTTGCCGTATTACATTGTTATACAGCACACTTAAAATGGCAGCCAGAAGATGGCACACATAGCAATGTCACCCACTATTGCTGTGACTGTCGAGGGAGTTTCCTAATGCCATGAGTCTCCAGCCTCTGTTATCTGAATAATTAAAATTTCTCAGTAATTCTGGGCATTTTACTTTCAAAATGCCAGAAAACCTTACAGTTACGGAATACAAGACATTGATATTGGTAATACGTAAATAACTTTCTTTGTAATCAAAATGAACAATTCATGCAACTACATAGAAAATCCTTTGACACATTTAGCTTCTCAGGATGGATCACAGTCACAAAATCAACAGCATCTTTGAGGGTTGGGAAAACACTGCCATAGGCTTAACCAGCTGTGATGAGAGAGGGGACCTCCCCAGGCGGCCTCCCCGTGGAGAGGCAATGCTGAGCGACAGCCTTCCTCTGCCCACCTGTTTCTCGGGGCCAGCAATGACTACTACCTCAGGCTGCCTACTGGCGCTTTGTGCTTCAGTGCTCGCTCAGGAGGGGGAGACGTCTGGGGGTTGTGTTGTTCGGGAAGCTTTGCATACTGCATCCCTTTTTACTGACAGCTTTTCGAAGCTGCAGTATGCAAACACACACTCCAGGGCGAAGGCTTTTTCTCTCGGAATGGCTTCAAAGCTCTCTGCCACATTGGCCATGCTCTGAATATGATGACTTCAGTGTCTTCGAGAGTCCACACTACAGTAACTGGTTACAGCGAGCACAGCGCCCACAGGGTGAATACTCGGAAGTGCAGTTGCGTAGTGATCTGGTCTGCCCAGCCCTTGGGCCTTTCCACATTTCTTACAGTGGATAAGAAACCTTGAAATGTCAGCTTGTGCTGGACAAACTGAACCACTTAGCAAATATTTGTCTTGGAGACAGGGAACAGTTAGCCCTCCCTGTATGCTTCTAAAATGATAATAATATGGAAAATTCATAAGTAATTGAGACATTAATTAGATTTTTACGTCATTCTTGTGGCATGAGCTTTTGTTACAAATGTGCTTTGATGTTTTATTTTTGTGTCATGAGGTTAACCTGGGACTGTACAATCAGTAACCGCCCTTAAATTAGGCAATCTAAGTCTATTCCGCATCTCAGCTTACGAGACACCAGCCCAGAATAGAGACAGGCCAGCGAGAGGCGCAGCAGGAAAAGGCACTCGCTGCCAAACCTGATAACCGGAATTTGATCCTGGAGTTCCACATGGCAGAAGGGAAAACAGACTGTCAAAGTTGCCCTCTGCTGTCCCCATGAATGCTGTGGCGTTCCCCATCCTCTCTTACACACAGACACAAGCACACAATCATCAATCAAGCAAAGTAAATTTAGTTTTAGTAATAAAATATATTGGTCTTTCTTTTATGTACTTGTTTAAACTGGAAGAAATAATCAATGTATGTTTGTTTGTTTGCTAATGTAAAACGGCTCCAGTAGTTTTTCTTAAGTAGTTTTCCAGTAGTCTTTCCTGAGGCTGTAGAGGTCCTCTGCTCCAGCGGTTGAAAGGTCTTGCTGCTCTTCCAGAGGACATGAGTTCAGTTCCCAGCACCCACATGGTGGCTCACAACTGTCCATAACTCACCCAGGGGACCTGTTATCTTCTTCTGACCTCTGCAGGCACTAGGCATGCACGTGGTATGCTGACCTGGTTGGCACTCATATGAATGTGTACACATGTTGCAAAAGGAATGGAATGTTTTCTAAATTTCTTTCTTTCTTCTTTCTTTCTTTTTTTTATGGTTTCTGGAGACAGGGTTTCTCTGTGTAGCCCTAGCTGTCTTGACTGGCTTCATAGACCAGGCTGGCTTAGAACTCACAGAGAGCCACCTGCCTCTGCCTTCCTGAGTGCTAGGATTACAGACATGTGCCACCACACCCGGCTTCAAAAAGAGTTTCTTATTGCTGTTTATTTCTTTTTTCTAAAAACAAGACACCAGAAGTCTTCTGTTTTCCTTATAAACAACTTGTGTTAAAAGTGAAGGGTTCTTCCAGTAGCCAGAACAGCCAAGGCTACACAGAGAAATCCTGTCTTGAAAAAAAAGGGGGGGGGAGTTCTTTGAGATTAATGAAGTTATGAATGAAAGAAAATTTGAAACAACTGACCATGAAAATGGAGAGAAGAGACTGAGTATTCTAATATCGTGTAGTCAACTCTTACAACCTAAAATGTCCACCTGGGTCCCACGTGTGGCAGTCCACAGAGGCAGTCTGAAACAAAATGTAGTAATGCAAAATCTATTTTTCAATCTAACCTGCACTCTCAGATTCAAATGCTATTCTAAGCCAGAAAGAAGCCTCTCTCATTCTGGTATCCATGTAACTGCATTCTTTTTTAAAACTATATAAACAACAACAACAAAATTAATCCTATTTGAATTACGCATCTTTTTAAATTTTCAGACTTCAAAATGAGAAATGGTTTTGTCTTATAAAGAACTTTACAGCCACTTTGTATGATGCCTTGTTGGGGTAGTCCTGAGTCCTGTTTGGCTATGATTTGCAATTCTGTGACAGAATAATTATCCATTTGATTTTGTCTGCTGTCTTTGATAAGAATTGTTTCATAATTTATAAGAAGCTCATTTGCAAATGAACACGGTCTCCAATGTTTGGTTTCTCTGCGGGAAAACAACTGAAATCGAAATTCAGTAATGACTTAAGGGCCCTAAACTGGATATATTAAAACTTTCCAAGAGAAATTTCCATCAAGTGATTTTCATCTTACTGGGATGGGAGGTAAGGGTAATTGTCAGGAAATTTATTGACCTGAAATACTGTGCTCCCTAGACTGGTTCCCTAACAGGTTGTTTAACGTCACTAACATTACGTCTGCATTTTATTGTCGCACCTTCTAAGATAGCAACTGAAGCTGTGGAGAACATACGCACCGTAGTGTCACTAACAAGAGAGCGAGCCTTTGAGCAAATGTACGAGGAGACGCTTCAGCTCCAACACAGGTGACTCAACTCCTGTGGCACCTGCGGCTTTCGTCCTCATGGGCTCACGGTAACCCTGTGGCCTGCTCGCTGCACTATGTCCACGTGAATCTTTGCTAAGTTTCCTCACAGCACATCCTAACATCGAATGCTAGTGCAAGAAAGTGTAGGTCCCCATCTGATGCCTCAGTGAGGGCATACTGCCAACTTCCTTCTGAAAGAGAGTTGAGGAAGTGACTTGTGCTCTTGACTTGATTCTCTAGGAACGCTTAAATGCAAAATACACATGTGTGGTGCTTCTCCAACAGGCCCTCCTTTCACAGGGCCTCTGGTTCTCTGTGCTACCCTATCAGAGAGAGAGTTTTGTACTCATTTGTACTGATATCCATGATTTGTACCATCTGTTAACTGACACTGTGTATTCCATTCTGCTAATGTAAGGCCCTGATGAACATTGCAGAATACTTGGAAGAACTCCTGAGCCACCGCTCCTTAACTCTTACCTTAACTATTCTTTCATGACACCTGTCCACACATTTGAAAGCAAAGGCCAGTGTTACAGTAAGCCATCCTCAGATACAGAGAAAATCGCCTATCATCTTCCCTGTAATAACTTCGCAATCCTTGGACACGTGTATATCCACAGAATTATAGCATTTCCAAGGCCTCTACGTTCACCACACTGAGTTTATTATAATGACCGTCTATGACCCATGCCCTGGTATCTGGTAATTGTGTATTTTAGGAATGCCCTGAAGAGAGCACACATCACTGGAAGCTGTTATGCGGTCAGCCACGCTTTTGTGCACTTTGCCCACGCAGCAGGGTTTCGATTTGGAGCCTATTTGATTAGAGCTGGAAGGATGACACCAGAAGGCATGTTCATGTAAGTTGTGCAAACACTCAAACTCAGGGCTCTGCATACACCTATTTTATGCAGGTTCACCTTGTTCACCTGTGGAAGGGGCCTTCTTGAAACAGTTAGGTGTGTCTATAATGTGTGCTGTCTTGTTTTTAATTGACAAGTAATATTTGTGTGTATTTGTATAGCAAACTATGACATTTTTACAGATGCTAACATTGTGTAATGACTATATCAAGGGTTTTTTGTTGCTGTTGTTGGTACTTGGTAGCTATAAGAAGCACGGCATAACTAAACTTGGTGCAGTAACTCTGGATTATGCAGTATGTGTAAATGATCTGTGGTAAACTCCCAAATAAACTGTTCTGAGCTTTAGTTCACTATATTGTGGGTTACAGGAGCAAATCTGGTTTCTTGGTGTCCTCTTCCTGGGGAGCTCAGAGATTTCATGGAGTTCCTCGTGTAGAAATGGATTTTCTCAGTGCGAGCACAAGTCAGGAGTCAGGGATGGACTTTAGAGCTTCCTCCCAAAGTGCTTGCTGTGGCTGTGCTCTCGGTTCCTGGTTATACATGCGGGCTTTCGTACTTGATAGGAATGTCACCTGAGGCAACGAGGAAAGCCAGAGCCTTACTTCGCAGCTGCCCAGACCTAAAGTGCCAGAATGTTGCTATTTATATTAGAATTCTCATTGTTAGACATTTATAGCTACAGGAAATTTATATATATATTTTAAACAACACTCCTGTACCCTGCCTGCCCCTAAAGCCAGGCTCAGTCCCTAAGAAATGCCTCAGTTCTAAGCCTGGGGCCATGCAGCAAGCCCCAGGACTCCTCCTCGGCGCTCCCACACTCTTGATAGCCACTAGAATCCCTTCCTTGCAGAGGCGTTATTTGTAGTTTGAGGATGTGTCCAATGAAAAGAAATGATCAAAACTCATTCGAAACCACACAATTTCAGATAGTTTTTCTTTTCTACTCACAGAAAAAATATCTTTATTTAGAAATGTCCTAGGACATTTCTTTGCTCAGCACTGATAAGAAACAATCTACAAATCACCAAATCAGCATTCTTAAATCTTACCAGCTAACAGTAAATGGCAGGTTCACAAGGAACCATGTTTCAAAGTTGTCCTAAAGGCAGGGTTCTTTCACACAAATTTCTGAATTTAAAACTGCAACAGGGTGGAACCTGGTGGTGTGCGACTTGATTCCTATCACGCGGGAGGCAGGGACAGGCAGGTCTCTGTGAGTTTAAGGTCAGCTTTGTCTACAAATCAAGTTCCCAGGACAGCCAGCACTACAAAGAAAAACTCTGTCTTATACAAAACAAAACAACAACCACAAAACCTGAAACACGCAGGAAAGTGCAGGGTCCCTATTCTCTGCTTTCTTCCTTCTACAAGAGGTGCTGTCTGTGTGGATCTGTAAAAACACAACTAAGGAATGTTGTCTTTGGCTTTATTCTGATTACATAGACCAATTCGTCAAATTAACAAGAAACAAAACCCAGAATCCTATGAATTAATTTATGCAGTTCACAGGCCTCATTAAATTAGCCCTTTGCCTTGGTTCTGGGGTCATGTGGCCTCTCCCAGGATTAAAAGTTTACTGTCTTCCAAAGTCTGATTGTCAAACAAATACTAGACACATAGAACATGCTGTCCTCTAGGCACCCTGAGCCTCCAGCCCCTGTAAATGCCCAGGGCACTGTGCTGTCAGGGTATCCAGTCTTAGTTATTAGGACAGAGCAAGTATTTGGTACTGTAGGATGTCCAGTGAATCTTAACTCTCACAGAAGACAGTTTAACCTCGCCATCTCTTCTTTTGTCACTACCCTTTCTTTGCTTTTTGCTTTGTTCTGTGTTTTTAATTTTTTATTTATTTCTTTTTTTGAGATTAAAAGAGAATTACATCACTTCCCTCTATCATTTCCTCTCTCCAAACCTTTCCAGATACTCCTTCTTGCTCTTTTAAATTCTTGGCCTCTTTTGTTGCCTTGGCTGCCTGGAACTTGCTATGTGGACCAAACTGGCTTTGAACTCAGAGACATCTACCTGCCTCTGCCTCTGGAGTGCTGGGATCATGGCTATGTACCGCAATGCCTGGCTTTCTTTGCTTTTTAGTCAGCTAAGGAAAAGAAAAGCATCTTCCCCTCAAAAGTCTTCCCTTTCTGCTTGTGTCAGTGTCTCTATGTTCTGTAAACTGTGCCCAAGCCCAGCCTTGTTTCTTTCCACACCACAATAAAGACGTAATTAAGGTCGTCGCTGACTTCCAAGTCAGCCATCAGCCCTCAGTTCTCCCCCCTCCCCCCACCTCCACCCTGACCTTTCAGCACACTGCCAGCTTCTTCCAGAAACCTTCTGCGGTTTCTCTTTTTTCCTTGTGGCTCCTGGTTTCTAGGTTTGCCAGGGCTGTGGAGGTCCCAGACCTTCCATGTCTGCATAGTCACGAGTAAGCTCAGCTTAGTTTTAGTTCATAGAGCCTAACCAGCATAATTAGCACAAGACTAGAGATAGAGAAAGCAGGAGATATATGTAGTTTCAGCTGGTGGATGCCTGCTCAGCCAACACACAGTCCTGGCCAGGATCACCGAAAACTTGGCACACACGTTTAGCATCAGCACTCCAAAGGTAGAGGCAGAAGGATGAGAAGCTCAAGGTTGTATTTGGCTGTAAGTATGAGGTCTTCTTGAACCTTAACTCACACACTCTCTCTTCACACACACACACATACACACAATTCTGAATTGTATCATGATGGTATTTCCCAGGGTCAGGAAGAAACAGTTGTCTAGCCACAGGCAGAGAGGACAGAGTAGTGTCACACATGATACAGACTTGCCGGCTGAGAAGCAGTGAGGACTGTCTTAATTAAAGCTATGTAATTTTTGTAGAGGCCAGTGCACCCTCTATTACCCTGTGTATCTCAAGTGTCCCCATGGATACCTAGCCTAGGAGACTGTGCCTTCCACTGTTTAGAGCGACAGAGGACTTTCTAATCACCCAACAGGATGGAAAAGGTTCAAAAAGGAAATCTCCACTTCTAGAGTCCTCCCCTGAGGACTAATCCTCTTTTGTTGGTCTCTTAGGCGGCAGTCTCAGAGCTGGCTTTAAAAGGTGGTGCTTAGAGCTCACCCTACAGTCTGATTTACAGATCTGATATGGGGACAGAAATATGGACCTTAATTAAACATGCTGGATTATTACAAGGCCCAGGGTCACGCACTTTAAAGAAATATGAATGCCAGAACTATATTTTACTCAGCTCTCTGCTCTTCATACCAGAATAAATTCCTTATTCATTTATTTGGTCTACTACCAGAAACTTCCCTAGAAGTATGGAAAAATTGGGAACTCATATTTTAGTTTATTGTTAAAATAATGATACGAGAGGGTAGGTGGCGAAGCAAGTACAGGAACTTGCTGAACTAGCCAGATGACCTGAGGGTGCTGCGGTGTTTGCTGGATCTCCACACCCATGTGTGGCAGACACACACACCCTCCATCGCAGCACATATCATACCTTATCACACACAATCACAATAAGTGGAATGATACCATACTTTTGCCCAATGAAATGAGTGTACGTTCAAGGCTTACCACTATAGGTGTGGGTTAGCTGTCTCTTCAGGAGGGACGCTGTGCTGAGAAGGGGGGTGTGCAGAGAGTGCTCCCACAAAGTCTCCTCACACGCTGCGTGGAGGGAAAAGCCTCTTTAGACGGTGAGCATGCGTGGCTGTGGCAAGAGCTTACTAGAGTCATCTGCTCAGCTGTAGAACCTTCCTGAAGCACACATTTAAATGGGATAATACTGTTTTTATTCTGTTGACTTTGGGCCATGGATCAGGCACTGCAGGAAACCTGTGTCGGCCCTCATATTCAGAGAGGTAGTAAAACAGCCCCTCAAAGTTAGCCTGGCAATGCTCAGGTGATTACTGCACTACAAATATACAGCATTTTAGGAATACAAAATAAATTTAGTTTCCCTGTCTCATTCTGCATTAATAGAGTAGGTATCATATAAAAAAAATCTATAATCCTAGTGTTTGGGAGGCCAAAATAGGAAGACTGCAAGCTGGAGGCCAACCTAAGTACATAGTGAGTTCTAGCCCAGCATGGACCACATAACAAGACTCTGTCCAAAAGCAAAAACTGAAAGGTGTGGTACAGGCACCACGAGGCAAGGTCCTAGCTGATGTGCTTTTCACAATGTAAACCAGAAACTATTGGTGAGCAGCATAGGCTTTTGGACCTTCCACCTTGACAGCTCCAGGCTTTCCTCTGACTGTGTCACCTCTGTCTTTATGGTACACATAGACAAAGCTAAGCACTACATCAGGCAAAAAAAGAAAGAAACATGCACACTGCACTGCAGTCATAAGAAAGGCTTGGAAACTTGCTAAGGCAGGCACTCACCGCCTGTGTGTTCCCCGTTCTTCATATCAGTAGAGTTCTCAACATAAAGCTACCCTGAACTTTTAGTATCAAATTGTAGCTATCAGAATAGCAACATAGCTTCATTTTCAATGAATACTAATAGCAAACAGATACTTTGAAACAGCAAGGGCTAGAAAGAAGCTCATTGGGCCTTCATTACTATCTTTGCTTAGAAGAATGGATCTCTGTAACTGAGTCAGTCACCTTAGTTAGCTTGGGTCCTGCATGACAACTGTCCCCTCCTGCTGTCTCTTCCCCAGGGGTCATCTGGAGGAAGGGCACATAAGCCAGTTAGATTAACAAAGATCTACATGGAGAGGTCAAAGCAGAACAGATACCTGAGGTCAGTGCAGATCCCAGGAGAGGGACAGGGGCTAATGAAACACGGCATGAGGGCAGACTCCGTGCTTACCCCAGAACGCGCAGCGTGTGAAGGAAACAGTCACAGGAGGCCTGCCCACATCACAGTCTGTGTGATCCTGGGCCAACTGTGTAATTCTCACAAGCTGGAGTTTCCTAATTTGTGAACTGGGAAGTTCCTGGCCTAATTATCTCCTAGGTGGTCAGATTGTATCATGTGTTTGAAACATTCACCAGCTCTGGAGCACCTAGTAAACCTCAGTGTGTCATGGTATTCCTCCATCCATCATGAAAAAGATGTGGAGCGGGAGGACAGGGCCTCTGGCTGGCATCCGAATGAGCAGGGAAAGAGCATGAGCCAGTTCCCTGAGTGAGTGCTTCCAGGATGACAGCTGCTCCCCTTTCCTCCCAAAGAGGACCTTACACTGGGGTATTTGATTACAATGATGAGACTTACTGTGTACTGTATTTCTACAAGCATGAAAGCTCATCTTCCAACAAAGTGTCCCAGGAACTCTTCATTTAATGAAAGGAACAATACACAAATTCATTTGTTGACACTTCTTAAGTTCCAGATGCCCTCTATCACTTATGCATTTAATAATCAGAACCGCCATGTAACCTGTAGCCATTCCTAGTTCCTGTTTATAGTTAGTGTTTGTTTATAATTAGGAGTCATATTCAAAAAGAAATCAAATGATCCTAGGAACCCAGCTCAAGGAACACTCAATTTCCTCCCAGAACAGTTCAATCACTCAAGGTCTCAAAACCGGAGCAGGGCTCGGGGAGGCACAATGATCGGTGAATAAGCTGATTACCCCTTTTGGAATCAGCTCTGTTAAAACTGGAATCACTCGCGTCTGTGTTTTAGGGGGTTGTTTCTATTCAAAGAAAAATTTCAATTCTGTTAACAGTTATAATAGGTGTTGGTATTTGCAGTGTTCAGATAGATGTTCTCAGAAGGACCAGTGTCGTGAGATGGTGGAGCGCTGCTCATGTTACATAACCCACACAAGTAAGGTGCAAGAGGATAACCTCTTGGAGTGCCAGGATGCTCCCAGCTCCCTGCTTTCCCTTCTTCCTCAGCCCGGCCAACAGGAAGGGTTCCATGATGGATTCAGTGTCATATACTGCACTAAGATTTCCCCCAAGGACAACACAGCATATGAAAGCTACAGACACAGAGTTATGAAAATGCACGGTGAACCCCCCTACTTTGTATGCCAAAAATAACTTTAAAAGAGAAAGTCAGCTGGGAGGGGAGCACCATGAGCTACATAAGAATTCAGTTCAAATCCAGCCTGGGATATATACAGTGAAACGTTTTTCCCTTATTTAGTTCCTGCTTTACATATTTGTGTGTCAAGTTAGTTCGGTGGGAAAATCTCTTAGGACCTTGTTTCTTGTTTAAAGTAATGAATGTACTTTAGTAACTGCAAATATCTGTTAGTATATCTGACTGCTTTCATGGCTCACCCCTGGGTGAGACACCCCAAACCCAGCTTGGTATGGAGGTTGACAGTGGGTTTCTCTGGGTAGATCCTCCATCGGGATGCCCCAGGAGTTTAAGCAGGATTTGAAGGATCTGGTTTGACTGTGCTATGGAGCTCAGGCCTGGTAGCTGTACATGGAATGCCTGCTGAGTTGTAAAGACTTGTGGTTTATCTCACTGATAAACCAGGCAGATGAGACAACAAACCAGGTTCCTAGGTATGTGGGCATTGGCCTAACTTTACACTGAACCCAAATGGGGTAAATTAAGATCAATGTCCCCGCCTCGGCCCTAGGTAGCCCATCACCACGGAACCAAACTCTCCACTAGGCACACCACTGTAATGCTGAGAGCATCGGTTCCCCATACGCTGAAGGCAAGGTACTGTGCTGGAGCTCCCTCCCTCTAGAGACTCCATTCTTCTGGTCAATGCTCTCCTACAGGAACAAGGCTTCAAGGAAAGCCTTTCTGAGCAAGACGTCCATTTTAAAGAGGGAACTAGCAAGGACACGAAGCTCAAGATCTCTACATCTAATGCATAAAGCTACTCTAAGAGTGGAAATTTTAGGATGGATTAATATCGGGGCATATATTAAACCACATCGAAGTGGTTTTAATGAGAATTGCCCATTAGGCTCATATATTTAAATGTTTGGTGACCAGGGAGTGGAACTTTCTGAAAGCTTTGGGAGGATAAGGACGTGAGGAGGAAGCGTGCCGCCAGCGGAGGGCTTTGATGGCAGATGCCCATGCCAGGCCTGTGGGTGAGCGGTGGCACTCTCAGCTGCCTCTCCAGCACCATGTCTGCAGTGTGCCGCCATGCCCCACCTCCATGCCGACGAGCTAAGCCTCTGGCACACGAGCTAAGCCTCTGGCACTGTAAGCAGGCCCCTAGTCAAGTGCTTTCTTCCATAGAGTTGTCAAGGGCATGGTGTCTCCTCACAGCAACTCGGCGCTGGCTAAGACACACCCTAGGCTTTCTCAGTTGCTGACTTCTGAAAAGCTGAGACACTCCACCCTGTCCTTCATGACCCAGGTCACTACCCTCCCGGAACAGCTGTCTTCCCAGCTCCCCTGCTGAATCCTGATCTTGGGTCAGACTAAGACTTCAGCTTTATCCAGCTTGACTTTCCCCTGCATTTAAAACAAACACAGCTGGCACAGACACATGTTTTCAATCCCAGTTTTCAGGAGACTGAGGCAAGAGGACACAGAGCTCAAGACCAGCCTGGCCTGTGTAGTGACTTCGAGAACAGCCTGAGTGGCATAGGGAGATGTTGTATCAAAGAACAGCAAACAAACGTGTTTCACATGTTACCTAGCACGTTATAGCTTTATATCTAATTTCTCAAAGGCATTTTGAGCCATTAAACAATTTCTTTAAAGAGTAATAAAAATGTATTAGTATCACAGAACTACTGACAACAGTAGTTTTAGCAACAAATAACCTATAAACTGGTTGTTTTTATACTTTGTGCTGTGTTTCTTTGTAAAACCAGCAGGACTTGTGGTCTAAGGTTAAGGTCACTGAAGAGATCACAGCCCCCATCCTTTGAGAGGTCACAGGGTGGAAAAGGATGAAATTCATGAGGAATCCAGACAAAGCTGGGTTTTGGTTTGGCTTGGTTTTTGAGACAATATCTCTCTACATAGTCATGGCTAGCCAAGAGCTTGCTATGTAAGCCTAGGCCATGCTGGCCTAGAACTCACAAAGCTCTGCCTGCCTCCCTCCTGGTTGCAGGGAGTAAAGTCCTGCACTACCCTGCCAGACCTCCAGACGCATTTGTGATGGGTCAAAACAAAGAAGCAGGTGGAGTCCAAGACCGCAGGCGGGGAGGTGTGTCCAGCTCTGGTCGAACTGTTCTTTGCATCAAAAATGAAAGAGGAAGAAACTATGTAGCCACACGTTGGGTAGCAACTCTGTGAATGCCCTGTGTGCTCTCAAACGCCACCAGCCTGCTGGCCTAGTTAGAGTAAATGTGTCCAAACTGAGATCAGAGTCCATAGCAAACTACAAGACCACAGCTCCTCTAGGCTTGGGGGTCGTGCCCTTTAGTCAGGACAAGAAGAGGAAGAAAGTGCAAGTTCAAGCTTAGCTCGCTAAACAGCATCACCTAAAGCAGAGGTTAATCTGACCCAGCCTCTGCCACCTGCTGTAACTACATTGCCTGCAAACAGAGGGGACCTGCATCAGACCTCAGACACATTCTTCCTATTGTCAGTGCATTCTCTCCCAAATCTCCAACAAACGTGCCTGGAACAGAGTGGCTAAAGGGTTTCTTGCTCCCTGGCTGGAATCTTTAGTCACCAATCAAAAGAGGAATTGTTGACAATTCAAATTCAAAGGTTGTTTTGCCTTACGGAGCACCTGGCAGAAAGCTAGTAAGAGAAGCCCTTTGGTGACAGTGGTGCTGTCTTACTTCTGTTCATGCTCCCTTGACCCCTCAAGTTCTGCTCTTACAATAGACCTGAGACAGTTATCTGGTCTTTCAACAGAGTTTTTACCGCCATTGCATATGGGGCTATGGCCATTGGAGAAACGCTTGTTTGGGCTCCTGAATATTCCAAAGCCAAAGTTGGAGCTGCACATCTGTTTGCTTTGCTGAAAATGAAACCAACTATAGACAGCTGCAGTCAAAGTGGGAAAAAACCAGTAAGCACAATTAGAATTTTAAGTATCCATTGCCTCAGTACAAGTATTGCTAATACAGAATATTCTCTTAAAATCAGGTACCAGAATTTTAGCACTACAAGGAGGAAGAGTGTCTCATTCTACTCAGATTCTCACCTCAGTTTATATGCTGAATGCCATAAGAATGTCCAATGAAACATTGATTACTAAGTCAAAATGTATTTGAACAGCAAAGGTTTTAGCCTTGCATTACTGTTGACTAGATTTCATTCATTTTTCTCTAATCACATCTACAAGGTAAACAATGCCTTTTGTTTCAAACACAGTTTTTCATGGGGAAAAACTGCGTAAGAGGAAAAAGGGGAATTGAATACTTTATTAAATTGTACACACAAGTTAAACTGCAAGCTTTAAGAGACCATGAGTATTGGAAAAGAAACAACAGAGAGCTAAATAAGTGGAGACGTTTCCTAATAACAGCACTGTACATTAAGTACACGCGCAGGGTCAAAACCTTCCTAAGATTTATATATTTAAAAATTAGAATCATTTCATACGTACTTACTGCTTTCATTAAAAACTATATCATTTCTCTCTATAACTTTAAGAGTAGATTTACTTATATGACAGTTTAAGGTAACATTATCACTGGCGATATATAATTAATAAGAGGCTTGTACACATGGTTGGTAACAGAAATAAAAATACCTTAAAATTCTCAAAATGTGATGCTCAAAGACACATCACAGAAAAATCAAGTATATAGGAAAGTAAAGAACATGAGAATATTTAAAATCTTGAGATTTTTAAGTGTGTAATGCTGCTTTTATTTGTTTCTATAAGTTCAAAGAGAAATTGAGTATCTCACAGCTATCTGAATATTGAACTATATGCATATAAAGGCTGAGGAGGAGGGAAGGGAAGGAAAGAAGGGATAGATAAACTATATACATGACACAGAACACAAATATTTCCTATAAAGACTACAAAATTATTCCATATTTTATCTAATATAAAATATTTCAGATTATTACTTCTGCTTTTAAAAATTGAAGTCTGGGTAAATAAGTCCCACAAACTGATATAGATTAAAGGTAGCTGACAGATACATAGCAGCCTATTCTATTTCTCTCACCTTTTATATAAGATTGAAACTTTCCATATTGAAATTAAAACTAATAAGAATAAACTTTAAAATGTGTTAAGATCTAGGGACTTTCTAGAACATCTCTCTGTGACTTCCCAAAGACACCACAATATATGGAGAAATAATGGGACAAAATAAAAAATGAACAAACCAAAAATAAATGACTTTTACTTCCTGCTTAGATCTGGTGTATATCATGGTGGATATTTTATTCTGCTGCTAGAACCTTTAGCCACATCTTCCTGTTTCACACCTTCCACACAGAACAATATTATCAAACATGTTTTGTGTGTATGTATGCTTGTGTTTGAGACAAGATCTCATATCTGCTGTGCAGGCTGGCCTCAAACTCAGTATGCAGCCGGAAGCCATCTTTAGGCTTCCCATCTTCCCAGTCCCACCTCCCAAACGCTGGAGTCGCAGATATGTATGTACCACTGCACCCAGCATGCACCCAGCAAGTGCTCCTCCACCGAGCGTCACACCTACCCCACCTCTAGCATGCTTTGCAGCTTTCTCCTAGATTCAGAGTACTGCACATGACTGTTAAACCCAACTATAAGAATAACCTTAAAAGTATAACCTTAGTCTGCATCTACCTGATTACAAAACCCAAAAATACTTTAATGTAATTGGTGGTGTTATTCAGTGGTCGAGGATATGCGTAGGATGCATGAAGCTCTGGCTTTGACCTCTAGAAACACACACACACACATATACACACACTTGAGGAGAGCTACTGAGAGAGAAAAAGAGAGGGAGGGAAGGAGAAAGAAAGGCCAAATGTGAATTTTAAAAGAACCCCAAAACTTCGAGCCAAAAATAAATAATCAACATTTAGTTATGGTGCTTTTAAGAATATCATTATGAGGGGCCTGCAAAAACAGCTCAGCAGTTAAGAGCACTGGCTGTTCTTCCAGAGGACCTGGGTTCAATTCCCAGCACCCACATGGTAGCTCTATGTCTGCAACTCTAGTTCCGGGGGCTCTGATACCCTCACACCAAAGCTTTATAAGATTTTTATAAAATTAAAAATAAATAAAGTATTAAAAAACTTTAAAAAGAATATCGTTATAGAAAAGTATTAGTTTACATAAAAAAATCACCAATGACTAAAGGGTTTGAAAAACAGAGAAAAGTAAACTTTTAGCTAAGTATTACAGCCAAATAAAGATTAACTGAAAATGAAGATAGATCAGAGTTCACAGTAGTATATATTAACTGTAAAACATAGTCCAGTTTTCAAAATAAAAGTAAGTATAGAGAAATTTTACAGTTATTACACAGATACTATAAGGCATTTCTGAGTTAAGCAGTAAAGGGTTTTTAAAGCTCAACCTAAATTTTAAAAAACAACATTTATTTAGAGAAGCTGGTCAGCTAGTCAGCAGAACAGGCTGTGATCCCAAACTCAAAGACTCTAGTGCTCTGTGGAAACACAGTCCATCAGTGAGGCAGCGGGAAATACACATAACCACCAACACTGCCAAGGTCCAGCCTTGAGTCAGCACTCTGTAGAGAGGAATGTGCTTGAAACTCGACTGTTCTGGAAACATGAACAATTTACAGACAGTGCTTACGCGGGGCACGGCGGGGCTGCCACCTTCCTCCATCCCCTGAGAGCAGTACCCTCCTCCTTTCACAGGACGCCTGTGAAGGAAACTTAGAATTTCGAGAAGTTTCTTTCTTCTATCCCTGTCGTCCGGAAGTCCCTGTCCTTCATGACGTGTCCCTCTGCATTGAGAAGGGGAAGACCGTGGCTTTTGTTGGGAGCAGTGGCTGTGGGAAAAGCACCTGTGTCCAACTGCTACAAAGATTTTATGACCCCGTGAAAGGACAAGTGGTAAGATGGACTTAAAACACGCAAGCTGGGGGTTAGTGGCAAGCCCTTAAATGTGCAGGTAAGCCTAGTAGAGCAGACACAAAGCCAAGCAAACAGCACCAGCAGCAAGCCCAGCTCGGTCCTACTTGTAAGAAACCGAAGGTCTGACAACAAAGCTGGTGGGGAGGACTTTGACACTGAGTACAGTGAACCAGAATCTTGAGCTGTCCTGACAGCCTCCGTTTTTATCTTAGAAGTTGTGGAATTCTTTTGGAAGATGGGCGTGGGGGCAAGCAGCTTTCCCTCACACAGTATCACTACTTCCTACCCCTTCTGGCGTAAGACCCTTAGCGGTCTCCTATCCCTTGGCTGTTCTCAGCCTTCTACACCCTCAGCTATCAAGACCTTTTTTTTTCAAGGCTAAGGCTTACTCCAAATCAACCTCCATTAAGCAGAGAGTCCTGATCACAAAAAGCAACAATCGATCTCTTCCTCCTTTGAACCAAGGATGACAATCTTTACCTTGCTTTCATGTACTAATAATGTTATATATCTCCTGTATTCCTATTATCCTTCCCCACCACGGCAGCTCCCTCTCTTCCTCTCCTTCCTATACACACTAAGCTTGCATCTTGCCCCTTCCCCTCCCTGAAAGTTAAAATGTCATGTTAATCCCATTCTCTTGTAATTTCCAGTCTTTCTCCATTATAGTCTCAACAAGCGCTGAGAAAGCTCTCTTGAACTGGGCGGCATCTAGCTATTTTCAGGCAGCATGGTCACTCCCTCCTTGAAACCACCAAACAAAATCAAGGTTTACTATCTCCCAAGCCCTCTGTGACCTGGCTCCTGCCTCCCTCTCCAAACGTCTCCTCCTTACCCTTCTCTCTTGTGGAACACCATCCCCACAGCTTCTGTGTGACTTTTTTTTCTGTCCCCCCATCTACTCTTTATGACTCAAGTGCTGCCTGTGTCTTACCATTTATGGTTTAATCCCAATGTCCCTTCCCACAGCCATCCTCCACATCCTCTGCCTCAGTCCCTGTGTTCTGTCCCGTCTCCATGTCACTTTCTCTTCTGAGAGAAAGTGTTAGCGTACCTGCATCTGTCAGCTACAACATAAACTATCAGGGTGAGGATGAGTTGTGCACTGTCTTATTTCCCGAGGGTCCCAGGCACACAGCAGGCATGCTCCTCAGACAGCAGATGAATTTCATGTATGTGTTGACTGAAAACATGGCTCGGAGCAAAGAGCAGTCTCCACAGGTAGCCTTCAGCACCCATCTGTGCCAGCTCTCCTGTTAGACATCAGTAGTGACGTGTTGGCTTGACAGGGAGGGTGATCATTTTCTATGCAACTCTAAGGTGGAGTTCTGGGTGTAGTCTAGTCTCTCAGCACAGCCCTGGAACCTGTGGTCATCTCCAAAAGGGCGTGTTTGGAATCAGCGTGTCAGTAAGGTGTTGCCTCGGAGCTCCGAGCCGACAGTTGATTTATGAACCTCCCTCTGGCAGCATACACTTTAAAACTAGCTTGAATTCCTAGGCTTCTTGCTATGATTTGTATGTGTGGGAATGGCGTGAAGTGTAACCCGACACGGGTGTTAACAAACTAGTCTCCACTCTGCTCTGGCAGCTGCTTGATGGAGTCGATGTAAAAGAATTTAACGTGCAGTGGCTGCGCTCGCAGACAGCTATCGTCTCCCAAGAGCCCGTGCTCTTCAACTGCAGCATCGCCGAGAACATCGCCTATGGTGAGAACAGCCGCGTGGTGTCCTTTGAGGAGATCAAAGAAGCCGCAGATGCAGCCAACATCCATTCTTTCATTGAAGGGCTCCCCAGGGTAAGAAAACAGCTGAAATGTTGAGCAAGCAGCAGAGTGCTGATTTTGATGCAGCCTCACAGAAAGGGAGACGTAAAAGCAAACCTGATGTTTTCACGTATCTTTCCAAGCCTGATAGGCTTTCACATGTAATGCACAGGGTTAACATTTACATGCCATGCTATTTTGAGCTTTCACTCTGCCTTGGGTGAGAGCATGAACTTAAAAGACATGGTGTCACTTTGAAGTAAGTATTTGGGGAAGAAATAAAGGTGAACCATGTGATTTACTGCGTTTTCTTTGGATAGATTTTGTTGTTTTTTTTTTTTAAGACAAGGTCTCCCTATGTGGTTCTAGCTGATCTGGAAATAACCATATAGAGCAGACTGGCCTCTAGTTCATATAGATCCACCTGTCTCTGCTTCCAAAGTGCTGGGATTAGAGGTGTGTGCCACAGCACCTGTCCAAGAATAGATTTTTTTTTCTTGTTCTTTTTTTTTTTTTAAGAGGAGAGGGGTCATGACAGGGTTTCTCTGTGTAGCCCTGGCTGTCCTAGAACTCACTCTGTAAACCAGGCTAGCCTCAAACTTGGAGGTCTGCCTGCCTCTGTCTCCCATGTGCTCATATTAAAGGTGTTCACCACCACCACCCAACAAGAGTATATTTTCTTAAGCAAACAAACTGATCTCAACATCTATCCCAATATAAGATCGCAGTACCAATGTAAAACCTGCAAGACAAGGTCAGCTTCTCCCGTGGCAATATGGCAAACACAGGGCTCCACGTAAAACAGAAACAGCAGTCTTCCCAAACATCTAGATATTATCAATCTCAGTTTCTCCAGGAATTGTTTAGCAGGTTGAAGGTCACTTCCTGCCAGTTTCTAAGGATTTATTTTACCTTTATTTCAAACTTTATTTATTCACCCATCTGCCATGTCCTGATGGCTTAAAATCTGCCCTTCCTATCCTCATTCCCATCCAAACAGTTATAGATTTGTTTCATTTACTCAATACACAGCTACTCAGCCTTGCTTTGTAAACTACTGAGCTATTTCTTATGAAAAATAACCCAGACAAACCAAATGCAATCTCATGCGTACAGACATCATTGTAAAACACAAATAACATTCTTTGTTCTGAACCAACGGATAAGGTCTGAGCAAAGACATGATAACAGATACCATAGAATTAACAGAATAAATGGTGCCCAGTGTAGTGACTCCCACCTGTAATCCCAGGACTCAGAAGAGTGAAGCACAAGGACTGCATGTGTGAAGCCACTTGGGCTACTTAGCAAGACAATGTCTCAAAAAACAAAAACAAAAACTGCCTGAAATAAGAATACATACAGAGCGACAAGTGATTCAACTAGGGAGAAGAAGATACAGAAATGTAGTATTTAGTGAGCCTGAGACGGTCTAAAGCACTTAAAGACCAATGTAATATAGAAAGGATTTATTTGGCTCTCAATTCCAGGTCCCTCACTTTGGGGAAGTCAAGGCAGGAGAACTCTGAAGCAGCTGTCACTTTATATCTACAGTCAGGAGCGGGGAACAAAGAATTAATGCATGCATGTCTGTGCTCAGCTGCCTTTCTCTACTCAGACAATCCAGGGTCCCCTTCCTAGGGAAGGCTGCCACCCATCTTGGGCTCTTCCCACCTCAACTAAACTAGTGAAGATAGTCCCCCACAGACACGCCCACAAGTCACCCTAATCTAAACAATCCCTTGATGGGACTACTTTCCCAGGTGATTCAGGATTGTGTCAAGTGAGTGGTTAAGACTAACATCCATCGCAGCAGCAAAGAATTTAACCTTAATAGTTTCTAAAACCTTACTCAAGGCTGGAGACTAGGAATGTTTAGAACTGGCAATGTAAGTGGTGACATGGAGTGACAAAGAGACAGGGAGTTAGCAGATCCATTAGGAGAGTTAGGATATGAGTAAGAATCATATATTTAAAAATGAAAGAGATGGCTAGAGAAATGGCTCAGCAGTTCAGAGCGGAACTGTTCTTCCAGAGGGTGTAGGTTCAATTCCTAGAACCTACAACTGTCTGTAACTCCAGTTCCAGGGAATCTGACAAACTCTTCTGAGCTTCAAGAGCACTGCATACATATGGTTCACAGACAGACATGGAGGCATAGCACCCATACACATATAATTAATTAATTTAAAAGGAAATAAAGTGGAGAGGGGTGGAAAGCAGGGAGAAAATTAGGCTTTTGTTTGCTCTTCAGGAATTCAGGGAGCATTATGGGTATGGTCACATGTGGGTATGAGTACCATGTGCGAGATAATTCACATGGAAGGTAGAGAGAGGGAGACTGGGAGTTCGGGAGCAGCCTCAACTACACAGCAAACTCAAGGCTGACTTCCTTGAGGCTCTAGGTAAAAAAGAAACAAACAGAACGTCCTGAAAGGCTCCTGGTGAGGGCAGAAGCTGAGTGATAGCAGGGGTAGGGACACCACAGAGACACTGAGGGGAGCAGAGTGTGAGCAGAGCATCTGGGTATGGTATGGGTAGGGCAGAAATGCCAGCCTCTTGTGAAGGCTGCACCCTGGCATCTGGGGTTAGCATAAAGAAGAAAACCTCCTTCTTTGCCTGGTGGTTTCAAATATTTTTTTGATTTGTTTTGAGCCAAGAAGGGCAGGGACTATACACTCATCTGGTTTACTCAGGACTTTTCTTCATTATTTTCCCCTTGTGCTATGATTGTGAGGTTTCCTCTGTGGGAACTGAGGCGATAGCCCAGCTGGTAAGTGCTTTCCTGATACACACAGTGTCCTGGTTTGTTTCTAGCATCACATAAACGGGGCATTGCTGGGACATGCTTACCATCCCAGTATCAAGAGGTGAGAGAAGAGGGTCACAAGTTCAAAATCATTGTTGGCTATGTAGGAAGTTCAAGGCCAGCCTGGGCAATGGGAGAGTCTATTTCAATAAAGAAAAGGAAAAAGGGTGGGAGGGAGATAACAGACAGGAAGCTGGAACAAAATTCCTTCATAGAAGCATAATGGTAATGGTCTGCAGAGGACCAAGAGTAAGATTTCAGGTGTGTTGGGACACACCTTTCCAAGAGTCTAGAAATGTGACTGCTTAGACGTCTGTCTCCCACGGTGCCTGGGTGACTGGCGTGCTTTGTTAACGGCGCGTTTCTGAAACAGAAGTACAACACTCAAGTTGGACTGAGGGGAGTGCAGCTTTCTGGAGGCCAGAAACAAAGACTGGCTATTGCAAGGGCTCTTCTCCGCAAGCCAAGAATTTTACTGCTGGATGAGGCTACGTCAGCCCTTGACAATGAGAGTGAGAAGGTAAGACACTTCTTTCTTGTCATGAAGACCACAGTCAGACTGGAGAATTGAAGGCAAGCAGAGAGGTGAAGCCAGGCAACCAGCTTCTGAATTCACCTTACAGCAGAATGGGTCCAGATCTGAAAGTGTCTGTCCAGGCAGGATCTGAAAGTGTCTGTCCAGGCAGAAACAGCTCAGGGAAATGTTCTTTTCTGGTTTGCTCTACTCCACTCTCACTAAACCAACTAGCAGCGGCGTCTATGTGTGAAAGGAGAAGCCGCCGCAGGGAGAGGGTTCCCGCTATTCCACCTTCCCACACTGGTCCTGTGGTTAGAGCAAAATGGGGTGGTGAGGGGACATGGGAAATGCGGCCTCTTGGCCTGGCGCTTGGACTGTCTCCTTACTTGTATAACCATTCCATTTACACTCGTCATAAATGTTCTTCCAAGCCAGTCCTATTCCACTACTTTTTTCATTTCTACTGAACAGGGCAAATATTTCCCAAAGTCAGGCAGTTCCTCTGGGGATAAGCAAGTACAGCAAAGGACATCATTAGGTTACCTTAACGACTGAGCTTAGGCATGCTTATAAAGATCTACCCCACATGGAAGTCACTTGGTCCTTTTCTCTTCCAGGTGGTTCAGCAGGCTCTCGATAAAGCCCGGAGAGGAAGGACCTGCCTAGTGGTGGCTCATAGACTCTCCACAATACAGAATGCGGACATGATCGTAGTCCTGCAGAATGGAAAAATCAAGGAGCAGGGAACACATCAAGAGCTCCTGAGAAACCGAGACACGTACTTTAAACTAGTAGCCACACATCACTAGCAGCATCGTGGACACACGCGTGTTCCTTGCGTGCACTTTGACCTTGTGTAATGAAGAGTGTAGTCATTTCTTGGCCTGCTCTGGTCTCTCACTGCAAATGTCAATACTTAGTATCCTGACACTCAAGTACACACGTGAATCTAAAGTTCAAGTGTCTTCTCTTTAGATTTTTAAAAGCAAACTAAAAGTAGCTGCAGAGACGGCTCAGGGGTTTAGAGTACTGGCTGCTCTTCTGGAAGACCTGGGTATGAGTACCAAAGTCCACATGACGGCTCACAATCACCTGTAACTCCAGTTCCAGAGCGTCCACCCAACTCTCCTGGCCTCTGTGGGACCAGGCATGCATGTGAAATTGGAAAAAAGAGCAAACCAAAAGTTTACACAATGGAAAAAAATGCCCATACCTCTCATCTCATAAAAATATCTGAACATATTTTCTTATAAACAGCTTTATGCAAAATAAGGGCATTTCTCCATCAAAGGTCCGTGACGATGTCACAGGAGAGGATCACGTGCCTGAGAGGTGTTAGCTGAAAGGGTAGATGCAGCAAGTTAGGCCTGTGATGCCGCAGACAGCGTCTTCAATCGGGTGCTTTGTAGCATGTTAGCATACTGTCTGTGCCTTCCTTTCTCTAGACTGTATAAACATTCAGTCTGGTTCTTTTTAACTCTGCTGTATCCTCTCAATGGTCAGGGGTGGGGGAATTCAAGAGGAGCACAGAGGAAAGTAGCCAGGAAAGGGAGACGGCTCCTGCTTCCTAGTTCGTACAGAGCCTCATGCAGTCTTCCGGAAGACTCCATTCCAAGCTTTGGGTATTCAGTATGAACACATACTTGAAATAAAAGAGACTTCTACTGTGAGCGAAAAATTAAAATGCTTTTCTGTACTGGATCAAACAACTCACTTAAATTCATATGTACTTAATAACATGTAATATATGATTTATAAATTCCATATAAATAGCAATATTAGTTAACTGAGTCTTGCTTTCTGCTTAAATACATAATGTTATCTTTAGTCCTCTTTTTTTTTTGGCTAGGATACATTAGTTATGTGGAGTAATGGATTTCATGATGGCATTTTCATATGTGACATATTTTTATTTCATACATTTCATTTCACTGCATACATACCTGATCGCACTCACCACTTGTCACCCTCTTCAGTCCGCCCACTTCTGCTCCCTTCCTCTTCCCGACCAATCCCCTTTCTGCATTCATGTTCTTTTGTGTACTGTCCAATGAGTTTCAGAAGAGATGTTTTCAGAAACATGACTGAAGGGTTACAAGGACATGGACAACTTACCCACAGTCTCTCTCTCTCCCCCCCACACACCCTCAGCAACCACTAACTGCCTATAAACCCTCAGAAAGCAGCAACTTGTGACCCCTTCTCTCTCTCCCATATCAGAATGTTGATGGAACAACTTTGTGCAGATCTCATGCAGACAGTCAAAGCTTCTGAAATGTCAAATGTGCTGGGGCCATAAGAAGAAGAAAAAAAATCCAAAACTGGGCTAAGGAATTGATTTGAATTAAAAGAAAGAAAAGGAAGGAAGGAAGGTAGGAAGGAAGGAAAAGGCTAATAAATATTTTCAGTTTTCAACATCATTAACTACCAAGGAAACATAGATTAAAACTAGCCCGAGAGTCCTGAGGCAAAGGAAGGATGGCAGATGCTGGTGGGCGGAAGATCTGGACAGCCACTATGAGATCAGTAAGAAGCTGCCCGGATTCCCCACCCTTGCTCTCTTACTTTTTAAGGCAAGGTTTCACTGTGTAGCCCCGGCTGGCCTCAAACTCATGACCCTCCTCTTTCAACACCTGCTGTTGGAGAAGAGTATGCATGGCTATCCTCTTTACTCTTAATTGTATTTTCTTCTGTTCACAATGACACCTACAACCAACCTCTCCAAATGCTCTCAACCAGTAGTTTGAAATATCACAGAAAATAATTTGAACTATTTACATACTATTCTACTGTTAAAAAGAAAACACAAAGTGAAAATGAGGTTGGAACAGAATCAGGAGCATTGTTTAGAAACACTGACCCTGACTGCCTTGTGGCCATTCGGCCCCATGTGGGCAGACAACCCTCGGTAGCTCTTCTCCCCAGAGCAGGTTAGAGGATGAAGGAGAAATGAGTCGGAATGTGCTGGAGCCAGAGCATGGGCCTCCCAGCTCCAGATCTGTAGTCCCCACTGAGTGGGCAAACCTTGCAGCTACTCAGCCCCGAGCCTGCTGGCATCCACCCACCTATAAATAATAGACAATCACTTTCTCACTTGTAGCCTTGCTCATTTGCACCCCTGTTTTATTTCCAATGATTGTGAAGGACTCACAAGCAGCATTCTCCTAAGTAAAGCCACTGCTGAGGGAACAAAGTAGAGACCAGATGCTTTGTAGGGGCAATCATAGTTGAAATGTCTCTGATTGTCACACACTCTGTATGTGGGCATGTATGTTCATGTGCATGTGTGTGTGCATGCTTGCACAGTCCAAATGTCAACCTCAGTGGGCCTCCACTTTTTTTTTTTTATTTTTTTAGAAGGGTCTCTCACTGAAGCCAAAGCTCACTGATTCAGCTAGACCAGGTAGCCAGCAAGCCTCAAGGACCCTCCATCTCTACTTCTCCTGCACTGGGACTCTGTGCCCAGCTTTTCTGTCTGCTAAGATTTCTGAGTAGAGAGTTAAAAGACAAAAGGCAGAAAAGAGGCCAGAGTCTGCCTTCAACAGACTAAACTGTGTTTACTGGCACACATAGTAAGAGCAGCCTCTGTGCCCTGGGAAATGAACAGGTCTGCAGGGGTAAAAGTTGGTTGCAACCCTATATAGGGGCATGGTGAGGGGCTTGGGAATAAAACAATTGTTGTAGGGGACTATGGATCTCACATGCAGTGACTCCTTCCTGAAACTGCCTGAGGCTAGGCAGGCTATCTTGGGAGACAGGCTGCTTCAATAGACTTTTCTTTCTGGGCTGACCAATAATCCCTCTGGGATTGGATATCATTATGAAACAAGAGACTCGAAGACAAGTCTCTGAATAACACACAAAAAGACAAGTCTTAAATTTAACACAGAAAGTCTTCAGAAATGTCAAGATCCACTACAAAGAGAGCTAGACATGTTGAGTATTTCAGAGCAGATCTCAGCAATGGCCACATCTTCCTTTGGAACCAACCAGCCTTCCTTCTCAGGAAAGATGACTATCTAAGGAGCCCTGAAACAACAAGAGGATAGAAAGAGAGAAGAATGAGTGTAGAAGAATAAACTAGGCAGCAGAGGAAGGAAAAGAAAGCAACACTGTCACCCCTGTTTTATCACTAACCCCCTAACAGTACACACCCTACCACCTTTTAATCGAATGTCTCCTGGCTTTCTGCCCACTGACCACACTTCGCGCAGAGCATAGAGACGTCCTATGACCACAGGAAACTTGTACTAGCGTCAACTCATGTATTCACTTTTTTTGAGCTCTTACTCCAAAAGGGATTCGTGAAGTGACAGTATGGGCTGGCTGAAATTTTACCTATAAGAAATAGCTAAGGGAGTATCTTAGTTACTTTTCTATTATTATGATAAACACTATGACCAAAAGTGACTTATGAACTTATAAAAAATGTATAAAACAAATAAACAACGACAACAAACATTTAACTGTTCTTCTGGTTCCAGAAGGTTAGACTCTATGATGGCAGAGTGAAATCATGGTGGCAGAACAGCTCAGAGCTCACACCTGAAATCACAAGCAGGAGGCAGAGAAAGAGCACACTGGAAATGCGTGAGTCTTTTGAAATCTCAAAGCTCACCCCAATGACATACCTCTTCCAACAAGGCCACACATCCAAATCCTTCCCAAACAGTTTCACCAATTGAAAAACAAATATTCAAATATGTGAGCCTTTGAGACATTCTCATTCAAACAACCACAGGGATGAAATAGAAAATTTGAAATGGAGGAATATGAATAAAAGATATGACAGTGCTGTAGCTCTTAACAGTAACAATTATATTCATAACTACTATTAGACTGGATGGTGGTGGTGCATGCATTTAATCCCAGCACTCAGGAGGTAGAGGCAGGTGGATCCCTGGTCTACAGAGTGAGTTTCAGGTCATACAGGGCTTCACAGAGAAACCCTGTCTTGAAACAAACAAACAAATAATAAATAATTGTGGGTTCACTTTCAAACCACAAAATGCACATGGCTAAAATCCTTTCTGCCCAGTTGAAAGTCAAGACGAGATTCTAGGAAAGCGTTGATGCTGTTTAATTACTAGAATGTTGTAGGCAATTGTGAAGCAAAAGGAGTAAAAAAGAAAGGCGAGAACAGAATGAAGGAGAACAGAAAAAGGAAGGATGAAGGGAGGCTATAGGACATTGCTTAAACACTGAATAATATAACACACTCTAGAAACCAGATTAGAACTAGAAGGAAAACATATTTCACCATCAAATCCTCAGAAAACCCCAAATGAAATAAAAATGCAAACTGCTAGTCCCAAAACTCTAGTTTTGAAATTTTTCCATGCACCAGTTTCATAAATTCTTTTACTCTTCAGTTTCCTAAAACTGTGTGTTCTAAGAAGACAGAAACTAAACAGCAAATTAGTCCAAAAGAAAAGCCTGGCTCTCTGGGACAGACAGACTGCATAGAGCAGGAGGCATTGAAACTCAGTGAGGCCTGTATGATTCTCAAGCACTGGGAAGGACAAAACTTTTAAGAGAACAGAGAAAAGGCGAAGGCCTGATTAGTAATTCTGAAAAAAAAATCCATGATTGTTACACTGAGAAGTGAAGAAGGAATTGTAAAATTGAGAGTTTCTGGTACTTAGTAGGAGCATGAGATAGACTCAGCATGGATTCAGCTAGGATCATTCGAGTATGGTCATAGTCTGGAAGCTCTCTTTCATCTGTCCAGCTCAGTAGACAGTTGAGCTTAAATACTTTGGCTTACTACTCAAAGCTTATTGTGTGAGGATTTTATGTCAACTTTATGTAAACTAGAGTCATTCTGGAATCTCACCATCCCTCCTGGATGGAATCCCACCATCTATCAACCCACCTTCCCTCCTGGATGGAATCCCACCATCTATCAACCCACCTTCCCTCCTGGGTACAAACTGTGATAGAGAGGTATATTCTGGTGTGTCTCCTCTTTAGGCTATAAAAGTACAAAGTCTGAACAAAGCTAGAAGCTTTTCATCTTTGGTTAACATTTTGGTGTGGAGCTTTGCTTTTTCCATCCCTTCCACACTCTGAAGTACTTTTCCTATACATCCTTACTACAATGCAGAAGAATTGGGAATCCAGTGCCTCCAACAACACCCAGAAAGGCCCCAGGCTTCCCCAGCACTAGTCACAAGTACTAGTCACAAGATAAGATCTGATGTCCACACAGATTGCCTCGGGCTATTGAATTGTCTCTGTTATCTTCACTTTCAGGGTCTTATCCTAACTCCTTTGTTCTTTCCTCAGCCCATTTGCATCATTCCTCTCCTTGGTCTGGATAAGAAAGATCTTGATAACTATCTTGCAAAAACAAGACAAGCAGTAAGGAAGCTGCTGCTCAAAGATCCCGCCCTGAGTTAGAGGCATAGTAATAATAACAATAATAACAAAAGTTAAGGGATGAATTTACATTGTAATCTTGGTGGTGAGGCCTCTTAAGCAGAAGCAGAGGCATTGAGTGAAGCAATGGCTAAAATCCGGAAGAAGGCAACTGTAAGGGCCCAAACTACAGAGTTTCAACTCTCAGCCCAAACACTACTGAGATTCAATTGTTGTGAATGACTTTCTAAATAGTCCAAAATAAAAACTGCCTCAAGGGTAGAGGATATACAACATTTGGCCTTCATGTACAAGGTCCTAGATTTCATCTCCAGCATCTCTCTCTTGCTCTCTCTCTCTCTCTCAAACTCAAACACACACACACACATGCACGCACACACACTTTACTAAATACTGACTCAAGTAATGAAATGATTTTAAAATTGGGGTGTCCACTAGTGATAGCCTCAAATGATTTGGTATGTTCCCATATAATGGTAGAAGTCTTATGACATTAATCTAGACAAATTAAAGCATTTGGCAAATGACATTCCAAACCCAGCAGAGCCAGAACTAGCCAGAGAAGTGGAAATCCCAACATTCAGTCCTGCTCTGGAAATGAAACAATATTGATGATTTTTCTCTTTGAAGAACAGTATCATCTTCATCTAAAAAGGGAAAACCAAAGTCCCCACTACTCTAACAAGACTGAACCTTCCTTTCTCTACATTAATTTCTGTTAAAGCAGACTACTGAACCAGAGATTAAAGATGTTTTTCTTGACTTATTCCAACAAATACTTCTGAAATGAGTCCCATTTTATTTCAGTGTACAAATGTAAGCACTCACTCCCAGCTGGAGCCCAGAGGGCCCCCAACAGATATTGGCATTTTCTTGGTTTGGGTTTGGGTTTTTTGAGACAGGGTTTCTCTGTGTAGCCCTGGTTGTTCTTTCTTATTAAAGCAACGTGTGCGCGTGTGTGAAATTAAGTGATGGTATGACTTAAGGCTGACTGAGCCACTGTTTGTTGGCATGCTTTGTCATTCTTGGGAGAATAGGTCTGGTCAGGTCATTTCTACCTAGGAACTTCATGATGTTCTTATTTCACAGGACTCTGTAGTTTCCTAGAGTCCTAAAAAGTAACCAGAAGTTTAAATATCAGGCCCAGGGATGTATCAGTAATACCTGCCTGGCATGCATAATTCAGAGCTTGGTCTCCAAGGCCAGCCTACACGAGGGGTGATGGTGCACTCCTCACCTGAAAGCCCAGCTCTGGAGAGGTGGAGACAGGCCATCCTTCTACACAGGCAATGTAGTGCCAGCCTGGCTACAGGAGGCCATGTCTCAAAAACAAATTGGAACAACAGTGAAAAGTAATAAGTAAGGACCTCCACTGCATCACTGTGCGTCTTGATCATGTGGAAGAAAAATAAATGCTCAGCATTAGAGGAGTACATAAAACTTTAAGATATGCAATTTTTACTGTGTAAGATCATATTAGCAGAGAATTTTTAACATAAGAGAAATTTTGATATTAGTGAAGAAAAAGAAATAAAAAGTTCATGAAGACACAGTTGTCTGAGAACTGAGATGAAGTCAGTTTGTGTCTGTAACTTCTTATGCACCTCAGTTAGCATCTGATTGTCTCTAAAAAGTAAAGTTTAAAATTTTCACTGAGGACTGGAGATAGCATGTAGCAACAGGACACCTGCCTAGCATGCAGGAGGCTTTGGAAATTTAAAAAAGCAAGCAAGATGGATAGCTTTTTTAAAGTACAAACCTCTGCATTACTATAATGGTAGGAATACCTACAAAAAATCTGCATTTGTACATGAATGCCTCTCTTAGCATTAAAGAGGTAAATATTTTTAAATTATTAATACAAATGTATAGCTTATTTATTTTGTCACCAAAGCAGCAATAGGAGAGGAACTGGGTAACCTGTGGGAACATAACATCCAATTTGGCTACCACAGATCGCTACCACGGAGTCAGCTCACACTACAATTCCCTAAACTTCCCACCTTGCAGCTCCTGCAGAACTTGGCTGTGGCTGGGTCTCCTGGTGAAAGCGGGAGTTTAAGTATGAAAGCCCAGCTCTAACAAGATGCTCCGTCTACGTGTAAAGGCTGCGTGTTGTTCCGCTAGCACCATTCCTCACATGTGTCACTTGAGGCAAGATGAACCTCCCTCAAGTACCAAGCTCCTTATCTAACTCTCCCTTACCAGTACTGTGTACACGTCACACAGAAGCCTACTCATTTCTGGAGCTCGTCATATACAGTAACTATCACAAGAGAGGAAGCCATCAGAAAACGGAAATTAATAGCACAAATACTCCACAGGCAAGTAGCTGGTTACATAAACATAATGGATTGCTTTTAGAAAGGGTGTCAGGAATCAACGGGCGGACGCAGCACCGATTTCCTACAGCAATACTTTCACAGAAGGAAAAAAATTCCCCGGGGACAGGGAACTTTCACTTGTAATCATTTGGTTATAATTCATGGAATACCTTGCAAGTGAGTGAGGGTTCCAACGAGTGCACCTTTGAACTATCAAAGTGAGAGTGACTCAGCCGGCAGGAGTGTGACGTCCCAGGGAGCAGAACGCACAGGACAAAGCTTCCCTGCGGTCACGACTACAGGGACTGGGTGTATTTCAGATCCCTCCGCAGCAGGTCAGGCTGTGCGGAGCGGCTGAGCAGCAGCAGCCAGCTTCCAACTCCGCAGGGATGGTTCCCTAGTCCCTCAGCCCCAGAGTGCTGAGGACGGACGACTAGCCCCACGGGCTCCAAAGGAAGACACTCAAAGCAGTAAGCGGAAAGTCAGTTCCGCAAGCTCAGCTTCCCGGGCATGAGCAGTTCCAGCTTCCTCACATCCTAATTCCTTTTAAAACGGTGCAGAACACCATCCTTTCTAACTTTAATTAGAAAAAAATAGTTATATGAAAGACATTCTAAATAAAGGTATTTTCCTTTTTGCTATAATCTTAATTAAACAAGACAAAAATATGTGCAATTTTTTCAATGTAAGAGACATACCGGTACTGAGAGACAGAGAAAAGGGGCTCAGCTTTTAAATCTTTGTGCACTCTGACAAACTCAATTTTTAAAACAAACGTAGCCTAAAAATTCATTCAGAAAATAAAAAGAGATACGAGAGAAATAACGAAATCATTAAATTATTTGTCTTTTTAATTACTATAATAAGGAAAATAAAAACGTCATTTCAAAGTATTAAAAAAGGGGGGGGGGATAGAAGGACCTGAAGCTACCAGAAGCTCCACAAGAAGACCAACAGAGCCAACTAACCAGCACCCAGAAGGGCCTGTGGAGACTGAAGCACCAACCAAGGACCATGCACGGACAGGACCTAGGCCCCTTACACAGATGTAGCCGATGGGCAGCTCTGGCTTCGTGTGGGTCTCCTAGTAAGAAGAGCTGGGGCTGTCTCTGACATGGACCCTATTGCCTGTTCTTTGATCACTTGCTCCTGGTGGGACTGCCTCACCAGGTCGAATCAGAAGATGATGCGCTCAGTCCTGTTGAGACTTGATGTGCTGGGGTGAGTCAGGGGGCTCCCCTTTTCTGAGATGTGTGGCCAGAGGAAGGGAGGGGGCACCAGAAGGAAAGAGAAGGGAGGGGTTATGATCGGGATGTAAAGTTAATTAATTAATTTTTAAAAATAAATTTTTGAAAGTATAGGTTATAAATAGAATGCTGCTAAAAACATAGTTAACCAGTTGAAGTAAGAATACTGACCATTATGGTTTCACCCTGGTTGTCCAAACATGAAATAAAACAAAACTAAACTAGATATATTTTCTTAAATTTTTTGGTTAAGGCAATGGGAGAGAGAGGAAAACACAGAAAATCTGTATACTACCTAAGATCCCATAGCCAATAGTTCACCTTTAAGTGAGTTTAAAATATTCATGCTTTCAGAGCATATAATAACAAAAGAAATCAAAGACATAAGCACCCTTTCTCTTCCACTAGGAATAGACCACTACGCTAGTGCGAAGGTAACCTCCTTGCAAAATAAGTACAATTTTAAGAATGGAAAAACTTCACTAAATCTGACTTTCAGGGTCAGATTTAAAACACAAATAAGCATGTCACTGGCGATGCATTTCATGTAATAATTACACACTAAGTAAGCATGCCATGTTTCCTGCTAAGTGTATAGAAGAACACACAATGTTCTGTTCCTAAAATGTTTATTAAGCGGTTTTAATTGCTCTCCAGTGATTAATACAATGCTTAACTATGATATCGTCCAAAATATCATAGGACATGGAAAGTGTGTGTATGCTTTACTCAAATTTAATCCCCACAGTTTTAATAGTTATTCTTTGGAAAAAATATCCAAACTTATCACAAATTATAAAGGTTAATAAATTATAGACCAATACAGCTCATTCTTTTAATTAAAGTTGAGGGGGATGTGATGCTATAAAGATTATTTTTCCCCGGTTAAAGAATTTACTTATCTAACAGAAGCTAGAATATCTAGAGCTCAACAATCTTGTTAGAATGCCACTAAATCAGTGAAAATATCTTTTAAATACATTTCCACCAGCCCCAAAGTTCCTTCCCTTACAAAGGCCATTGTTGGCTACATTGAATGGGGAAAGAACCTGCCTAGGAAAGCGGAGGGAGCTGAGTCAGGGACAGGTACGCGGGAGAAACGAAGCCCTGGTCGACACGCAAGCAAAAGCACAACTTCTTAAATGATGGGAAACCTGACGACAAGGCCCCTGTGTAATTAGGGGCATTAAGTCGGTGCAAAATCGGGCAGTACAAATCCCTTACTTTCAGATGAACTAGACAATGACTTGAACTCTGGGAATGGAGAGACCATCTACTTTCTTTCTTCTATTTCAGGACTTAAAATGGAGTGGCCAAAAACGTGAAAGCTGGAAGGAATGGTTCCCCCACAGACATAAGGATAACCCAAGGTGAATTACTGAAAGTGTCCAGCATTTGCAGAGCTCAGGGGGAGTGAGCACAATGTAAATCAGCTCATTGTTTGGGCCCTTTCAAATGGGTTGCCAAGAGAGAAGAGAAAACTTGATAAGCAGGCTCCGATTTCTATGTGTTGATTTAGAAATCCTGAAGCTTGTGGAAGCTCAAGTCATTTAAAGGAAGAAACTTAAAGAAAGGAAACTAAACAAGGAAAATGGTTGGAATGCAGCACTCCTGCAAATGGAGAACAAGGAATTTTCTTAATAATAATAATATAAAAAAGCAAGAAAGCCTCCATTGTGCTTTAAGTGACAAATTTAGAGTTCTTTTATTTTCAGGTTCAGAGTTTGATTTCCTTTTGATATTAAATACCCATGATGCATTTAGTGTCCAAACTGTTGACAATTCTTATCAAACTTGGCAGAAGATTAAATATAAATTAAAATCTAGTTCAGTCCTCCTCAGCTAAGTAACATGGAACAGCAAAGGCATTTTTCCTTTCAATCTTCTCTAGTGGAGAGCCCATTTTTAATTGTGTGGGTGCAGAACTGGGTGGCCTGAAAACAGTAATGGTCAGATCACCTCCTAAGAGTTCAGGGCCTCCAGGCTAGCTCTTTCTGCAATCAGAGAAAAAAATAAAAAGGACTACTTCACTAAAAGTCAGGAGGGCTAGACCTAAATCCTAGTGAGAACAACTCTCAGGTGGCTCTTTGTCCTGGGTTTGTGTGCCTTTTTTCCGAGAACGCTGCTCCAGCTTTTGTCAGTGTCATCTGTTTGTTATCAAAACAGTTTTTACCCTCAAAAAAAGAATACAATCTTTTAAGCATTGATTATTTCCGGTTTTTTAAAATCACCAATAATAAAACTTAAATATAAGGGGAAAAATGACACTGCTTAGCAGAAGCAAGAAAGATAAAAGTGGAAATGGCCTAGATTATCTGCAGGGGGATTTGAAAGACACTTGTGGCTTCCTTGCAAAGCTTCATTAGCATCGAGCATTCTGTTCCTGGTGACAGCGCAGGGGGAATTCCCACTCCAACAACCCATGAAATGTTACCGCATAATTATTCACCTTCTGAGGCCCATTAGAACTTATCAGCAGAGAAAGAAATTTAATTTAAACTCACCCCTCCGTGCTACAGAATGGCAGGGCCATGAGATCAAAGCACAAAGCTCTGTCCTTCTGTGGTTTGCAACACCTAGGCACAAAGGGGTGAGAGACCGCGGCATTCCAGTGCTCCCCGGCCTTCCGGACCGGAGGAGTGGGGGTGGGGGCTTGCGTCACCAGCTGGTTTCAGGGAGGAGTGCTCCGGAGGGGGGGGGCTTGTCAGTTCCATTCTAGAGCTTCTGCTGACACGTTTTCGTGTGCCCGCAGCTTGCAAGCACTTTGCTTTGCTCGCGTTGGGCACTCTACACACCAAATAAAGATCCCCTTTCCTTCCCCACTATAGGTAAGAAGTCAATGGAAACAAGAAACTACAGAAGTAACTGCAAGAGTCCTGTCTTGAGCAGGTGTGCATCTCTGAGAATGCCCTATTAGTGCTTAAAAAGTTCCGACAACCTCAGTATGAGGTGCCTCGTATCAGTACAGAAAGGTGGTGCCGTAGGCTCCATCTAATATCGTCAAATTCCATCCTTGGCCAATCTCAAGGATACAAAGTAGATTCCGGTTAACACAAACATCCATAGGCCTGAGGCCCACAAGAGTCCAAGGTGGGAAGAGCTGCAAATGAAAGGAGCCGGCTCCTTTCTTCAGAAAGCCTGCCTGCTGCAGGTGCATTCTCCAAATGACGACCTTCGGGTCTTTTAAAAATATCACCAACATGTGGCCTGGAGGCTGCCAGCGCCCTGTTACCCAGTGGCCCAGAGAATAGAGTAGGAGAGTAGAGAGAAAGAAAGCAAAGAATAAAGAGTTGGTTGGGTTTTAGAAACAGGCTTTAAGAAAAGTTACGTTCTGCTCCAGGTACCATCAGTCTGTACCTTGCTACCAGCTCTCTTCCCTGCTAGGTAGCTAAACTGATTCCTTCAGCCAACAAAACAAAAAATTAAAAAAATAATAATAAAACTTCGCCAGTTTGCAAGTGTTCTCAGCAAGCCGGACTCAGTGGGGAGCGCGGTTGTTTGGGGGAAAGAGACTGCAGAGCTGCAGGCCGGGGGCTCTGCACCGCGGCCGCGGGGCACAGGGTGGCGCTCGCCGCCCGCGCAGAAGGCTCGGCGGCCGCGGAGACTCGGCGCGCCCGGAGGGTCCCGGCGACTCCCAGGCCCTCCGTGCAGCCCGGGAGCAGCCCGAGCGCCTGCGGCTTAGCAGCGGGGCGCCCACCCGAGGCCGCTGGGGACCTTCCCGAGAACTGCCTGCGGGTGGAGGGCGCCGCGCCCGCGAGGAGCGTGGGGGCGAGACCGCGGGCTGCTGGTGGTTTCCAGAGGAGCGAGGTACTCCGCAAAGCCCGGCCACTGCCAGACCCTTCAGCAGAGCCTAAGGCTGAGCAGCCAAACAGGACGGACTGCGAACAAGAACCCAAGTGCAGGAGCTTACAAAGATGGCTTTCAAGTAGCCGTCAGGGACAGGTTGCAGCGAGCGCATGAAGCCTGGGTCTACGCCTCTGCGAGCCCTCCTCGCTGTTCCCCAGTAAGGAGCCCCGACTTTGCTAAGGAACCAAAGCCAACGCAGAAAGCTGCTTCTCTGCCGCCAAGAGACCGCACGGAAATTAAATTAAACACGCGTCCAGGGACTAAAACAAAATAGACTCTCCCCCTCCCTCCCGCAGCAGGGAATCAACGTTCAGTTCCCAGGCAGGGTCTGCGAGGTGCAGGAGACAGGGGTTGAGTCCCGGACACCCGGGGATTTCTGCCCTTCCCCTAATCCGGAAGCAGGAAATGGGGCACAAGCACATTCTGCATCGTCGTCTTTAAATCACAGCCACCATTGTGCTGAGCCTCTGGAAGACGGCAGTCGGGGAACTGCCGGGTACTCTCTCAGTCCTACAATTTTGAGGCTATTTTGGAAAAGAAGGGCGCTGCGGGGGGTGTTTACAATCCGAACCTGTAGTTATTTTAATAATTGGAGGTGAAAATAAATAGAAATGCCTTAGACCCAAACATTTTTTTAAAAGACAGAAAATTTTTAAACCATACTTTATTCAAATATATTGGGATCAAATCAGTACCTCATTTACATGAAAAAACAAATAAGTAAAATTTATCTCTACTGTCTTATAAATATCCTCTACCTGAGGATATTTAAATCTACACTTTCCCTATACTTTTTTTTTTTTTTGCCTTAATTTACCAGTCGTCTGACTTGTGAAGCAATCTTCTATAACGAATAAAACCTTTTCGATGCATGTTTCCATCCTGGTGTCTTGACCAGGTTCCTAGCCGAGGAGCCCAACTGCGAAGGAGTGCCAAGACTGGGGTGCCCGAGCAGTGGGGCGAGCCGCCTACCCGGGACATTCTCTAGCGTCTCCCCGTGCGAGAGCAGCTACCCCCCTGGCTTAAGTTAAGTATCTTGCATAGCATATCTTAGCTGATACAGTCCACCTTCATCAAACCAGTCACCTACCTAAGTGAACAAGCTCATCTGAAAACAAAAGGGAAAAAGAAGACAGGAAAAAGCAGGGAGGGTGGGGAAGTTAAGCCTCAAGCTTGGGGAAGGGTTGAGGGAGGAACGAGGAAGGCTAGCTAGCTTGGGGGGGCCAGTGCCTTCCCAGCCTCAGGAGGCTCGCGGAAACATGCAGGCCTGACCTCTGGGTCAACAGCTAGTTTGACTCTACCTTGATCTGCAAGGCAGAAGCTTGTCCTTTGGTTCAAAGTGACAGCCACTCTGGCTTCATGGGAGTGAGTTTCTAGCCATTATCAGAAAACACAGAAAAGAAGCCCTTTTGTGTTTCATCTTCCGTCCTCCCCAGGGACACATGATGTTCAGCCCCCAAAGGGGGAGTCTACCCACTCTGTGCTAAACTAAGTTAGAAAAGCTGCTTCATGCCAAGCAAAACAAACTAAAGCCAGCCCAGACACGGAGCTAAAGAAAGTGAAAGTTCCAACACCTGCAACACGAAGCTGAGCCCTGCTCTCTGCACCCCAAAGAAACATTCTTCCAGAAGCATCCCTCCTTGGCACAACCCACCTCTCAAACCAAGTGTTCATTCCTGTAAGTATACCACGCAGCTGTCCTCTTACCTGCCTCTACATTAACTGCAGAACTGGCCTCTCCGTGTCCCCCGGCTGCTGCAAGTGTCAACAAAAAAAGAAACAAACTGTGTTCTGCAATATCCTAGGGGAAAAAAGGGACAGACTGTTTTATTTTTCTTAGTGACTGTTTCTTAGAGCCAAATTATCCCAAAATATCAAAGATGATTTCTTTATCTAAAACCATAAGGGCTTGAGGCATATAGACATATTTGCATATAAGTGCATACAGACAGCTGGATAAAGGCTCTCTACTCCTTGGGCACCAACTGTATTACTATACAACAGAATTGAACTACAAACATCCAATGGCTTTGCCCAGACTTTATATAGCATTTATTACCTCTTGTATTTTTTTCGTTTGTTTCTAATGTATTATGACTTCACATAAATTTCAGTGAAAAATTTTCAGTTCAAGATGAATACCAACACTGAACTGAGAGCGAGGAGCATGCAAACAGAAAGAAAGAAGCTAAACTTATTAGAATCTCAACACACTAACTTTTTATTAAGTTTGATTCAAAATAATATTAATCTAATAGTGAAATAGTTTGATATAACATCAGTCAACATTTAAAGAATATTATGTTTCAAAGTATGGCTCCAGGAACACCCATTGCTTAAATGCACTTAGACATAGCAAGACAACGTTTTTACTGGCATCGTTGACACCTTTGAACAATAGCCTCACAGACAGATTAAGGTTTAACCTTCCTTTTCTTTGGTGGCTGTTTAGAGACTTAAAAAACAGATAACTCATTTCAACAGTAATCTACTGATATTTACTCTGCAGAATATTTAGCTAAGACACAGAATACCAAACAATAAGCTTTTGTTAGCCTGACCCCTCTGCCTCCTAACAGAAGTTATCCCCAAATCTTTAATTTTATTTTATTTTAGATATATTGATCTTCCATGTAAGTCTCGGCCTTTTAAACACTAAATGCAATCAAAGGCCAACAACCTGACTCCTTATGGAGACTGAGAAGAAAGCAGCAACATGAAATTTCTTTGAATTTCTGTGAATTACTCCAAGTTTTAAGAGGTCAGTAAATCCTGGTACTATGAGCTAAATATGAGTAAATAATTAATTACATATTTTAGACACTATAATCTTTATCTCGGTAAACAAGGAAAACACAGCTCTGCCAAATAGACCTTCCACCTACATAATATCTTAAAGGCAAGTACTTAAATATTACCACAAAAGGGTCATATTTTGTTTAAATTAGATATTAAAACTGAAGATAAAATGTAAATGCCCATAGTTTTAAAAGGGGAAAAAAATACAAATTAACTGACCTAGTCTTTTATCTCAGTTTATTAATACCATTTAAAATATTACAAATAAATCCATTACATTTCATGCATTTAAAATGCAAGTCTAAAATGTTCCAGAGAAAGGCTTTTCATTTCAATGTGAAATATCCAAATTATTTCAACATCACAATGAATAGTTAGTTTGCAGACCCTGCAAACAACACTTAAATGTCGTGTCAGGAGCGTTTGTCAACAGTTAACAATATCACCTTCAGCAAATACACAAAGGCCAAAGTTAGTCGAGAATCACTTGGACAATTTATTTAATACATGGGTTTGGCAGACCCCATATTTATGAAGTATAGGAGAACTCTCACTTTAACTATGCCTGAACTGCCAGCAAATGCAAATAAGTACATGCGCCATTAAATTAAATGTCATCCAACATTTATCAAATAGTGTCTTAGTTACAGCTTGAAACCTATCTAAATTTATATTCGAGCAAAACTAGGCCCGGAAAGTGCGTGTGTGGTTCTGCACCTCCAGAATTGAGTTAAAAAAAAAACCTGCAGCTCATCAGAACCTCAGCAATAACTCTTAATATTTTCTTCTGACGAAAAAGAAAAAAAAATCAAGTTTACTTCAATATATTTTCAAATATTTACCGGAAGTAATGTACAAGAAAAATACTATACATAATCGTCTCCTGGACAATGCACCTCACACCTCACACCGGCGGGGTCGTGTCTAATGAGAAACTAATCTAGAACGATTTTCCAGTTGTACAAACCATTAGGTTCAGATATATTTTACAAAGAATTTAAAAAAAAAAAAAGCTGTTTCCCTCTTTTGGCATTTAAACTACAGCCTCATCTGAAATAAACGATAGGTTCTTCACTTGAGTTCAAATCACACACCAAAAAAAAAAAAAAAAAAAAAAAGGTTTAATCCTAAAAAATTCAAAGGCTTGCAATAATTTACACAAATGGGTAGATATATTGACTCCTGGACTAACCCAAAAGAGAGGGAGGAGAGGAAGTTGGGAGAATATGCTCGGGGATGGTGAAAAAACGAGGTAGAAAGGGCACACATGAAGATGGCTAATCTGGTCTCACCGGAAAGGGGGTATTTGCATAAGAAAAAGATATCTAGCCTCACTCCCACCCCCACCCCATAAATTACTGTGATCAAAACAGCTTGGGATCAATATTAGCGGTCTGGAGAGAAAGACATGCTCGCAGGCAGAGGGAAACCTGTCTAAACCGGAAGCTAAGAGCAAGGTTGCTTGTTTTTTTCCTCTCGGCTTTTCAGTTAAAAAAACAAAACAAAAAAAAAAAAAAAAACCCAAAAGTTACAAAGGTGAAAGAGGATGGCAACATTGGTTCCCGTTCGCAGAACTCACGTCGGCTCACCCGCACGGCACAAAGTCCTCGCAGAGCGGAGAGGCTAAACTCTGCTCCCGGGGCTGGGCAGTGCGCCCAGGGGGCGTCCTCGGGGGCCCGGCTCCGGCCGCCGTCGGCTGCGCTTTTCTCCACCGGCAGCCGGCCAGGGCCCCCGAGTCCCGGCCCGGCGCCGCCGTGCGGAAGGGCGCCGGGGCCGTCCACGCCTTGAACTGAGCCCGGAGAGGGAGGCCGCGGAGAGGGGCGCGGGGCGGCGGGCGCGGCCGGGCACACGCGCCGCCGTCACTCCAGGCCGTTGCGGTGGGCCGGCTCGGGGGGCGGCAGCAGCTCGGGGGACGGGCAGGGCGGGCTGCCCGCCGCGCTGTGCTCGCTGTCGGTGTCGCTGCCCTTCTTGCCGCCGCCCGGGCCGGCCGGGCCGCCGCCGCCGCTGTGCGTCTTCACGTGCTTGCTCAGGTGGTCGCTGCGCATGAAGCGCTTGTTGCACACGGGGCAGGCGAAGCGCTTCTCGCCCGTGTGCGTCCGCAGGTGCCGCTGCAGCTCGTCGGAGCGCGTGAAGCGCTTGCCGCAGAAGAGCCAGTTGCACACGAAGGGTCGCTCGCCCGTGTGCCAGCGCAGGTGCGCCTTCAGGTGCGACGTCTTGCCGTAGACCTTGCCGCAGCCAGGGATGTGGCAGCTGTGCAGCCCCTTGCGCCGCAGGCTGGCTCCCGCCGGGCCCAGGCGCTCGGCCTCCTGGCAGTTGGGGCAGTCGCAGGTGGCGCGGCCCGAGTAGCGGCGCGCGGACGAGCGCGGGGAGCCCCCGAGGGGCGCGGCGGGGCCCGCGCTCAGCACCGAGCCGCCCGCGCCGGCCAGCGGCGACGGCGCGGCGTCGGGGTAGGAGCCGGGCAGCACCGGCTTGAAGCCGTCCATGAGGTGCTGGCCCGCGGGGCTGAGCAGGTGCGACGAGGCGCCGCCGCCGAAGGCCGAGTGGCCCAGGCCCGAGTACTCCGAGTTGTAGCCGCCCAGCGGGGAGTGCAGCGACGTCTGCAGGCCGCCGGCCGCCGGGTGCAGCGAGCCGGGCAGCGCCGCCGCGCCGTTGGGGTTCTGCACGTCGATCCAGCCCGCGCCCACGTCCCACCAGCTGGAGGCGCCCGCGGAGCCCACGTCGCCGGCGGCGGCGAGGCCCGGGTGCGAGGGCTTGAACCACGACTCGTAGGGGTGCGCCATGCCCACGCGCGGGTAGATGCCCTGCAGCCCGTCCACCGACGCGTGCACCTTGGAGATGAACACCGGCTGGTGCGAGCCGTCCTGCGAGTGCGCCCCGGAGCCGCCGCCGCCGCCGCCGCCGCCCCCGCCGCCGCCGCCGCCGCCCCCCGACACGCCCGGCGCCGGGAACACCGAGTAGTCGTTGGCGAAGGGCGAGCTGGAGGCGGCGGCCGCGGCGGCCGCGGCGGCGGCGGCGGCGCTGCTGGAGGTGAGCGAGAAGGCGCTGGAGCCCGGCGAGCCGCCGCAGCCGAACGAGTCGGACACCAGCGCCGCGGCCGCCGCCGCCGCCGCCGCCGCCGCCGCGGCCGCCGAGGACGAGCCGCCGCCCCGGGGGGTGCCCGACACGCCGAAGCCGGGGAGGCCGGAGCCCACGGCGCCGCAGCTGCCCGAGGACGACGACGAGGAGCGCTTCCAGGGGTGGAAGCCTTTCCCGAAGGACGGCGAGCTGTCCGACAGCGAGGAGGGCGACGGGCTGGGGCTGCCGATCTTGTTGCAGGTAGCGGCGAGCATGGCCAGCGGAGTGGATCCCAGCCGCGGTTCCTCCTGAGACGGGGGAGGAGGGGGAGGGGCAGAGGGCCGGAGGGGGAGGGAGGAGAGACACGTGCGTTAGTCCTGCGGTGGCCCCCGGACGCCCCGCGGCTCCCCCTCTCTGGCCGCGGCCTTCCCCGCGCCCCTGCTGCCCCTGCGCCCCGCGCCTCCTGCTACCCCTGCTGTCCCAGTGCCCGGTGCCTCCTGCTGTCCCCGCGTCCCTGCGCCCCGCGCCTCCTGCTCTACGGGAGGGATCAGCGGGCTGGGGGCGCCGGAGCCCGAAGTAAAGTGCCGCGCTAAAGGAGAGCCCAGCACGAATCCCACCTAGACAGCACTCTTGTGTTCACAGCCCTAAACGCTCCCGATCAACGAACAGAAAGTCCAGGCTGGGGCGGGAGAAGTTTCCCCGCCTCAGAACCCAGGGAGACCGCCGCCCTACCATCTGGAGAGGGCCGGGAAGAGCCGGCCCCTCAATCCATCCTGGGCTGCTTCTCCTTGGCCCAAGCAGGCCTGTAAGGCTGCTCTCCTAGCCCCTCGCTTTTCCTTCTTTCCTTCCTCTTTCTTTCTTTCTTTCTTTCTTTCTTTCTTTCTTTCTTTCTTTCTTTCTTTCCTTCTTTCAGAATATCTATAATGGTAGAAATAAGATGAGTTCAACGTACCTGCAATACAAGGCGGGCTGAGGAAAAAAAACAAAAAACAAAACCAAAAAAAAAAAAAAAAAAAAACCCACACACACACAAGGGGAAGGGGAGAATCTGCTGTATCCCCGGAGGGAAAAACTTGCGTCCGCCCTCGACACCGTCGCTCGTGTTCGGGGCTACGCGCACTTGCCTCGGGCAGGGAGCGGCGCGCGGCGAGGTGGAGGGTCTCAGTACCCTATCAACCTTTCCCGTGCTGAGAAAAAAGGCGGCTCTGCCTCCTCTCCCCCGCGCTCCTAACTCACTGGTACTTAAGGGGGAGGGGGTCCTCGCTGCCGAGGCTGAGAGCCGTGGCCTGGCCGGGAGACTGCAACCCCCTCCGACAGCAATAAAGGGAACTAATTAAAGCCGCGCGAGGATCCTGAGACTCACCCCTAGAAGAGAAGTTGCCATCACACAGAAGCGCCCTCCTCCTCCTCTCAGAGGATCTTTTTTATATTGATAAATCAGAGGCAGTGTTTTTTTTAGAGGTGTGCAATACAATGATCAGTTCCGCCCATTCCGCCACAATTGTAGCTCCCTCTCCGGCTTTGAAGTGCCGCGGAGGCGCGGCCAGCCAATCTGCGGCCTCGCCCGGCCGCCGCGCGCGCGCCGTGAGGTCATCGGCGCCGGCGGGAGGGGGAGATGCGGGGCCGCGCCGTGTGCGCGCGCGTGCAAGGTGATCGCGCGTGTGCTCCCCCGGGAGAGAGCGCTGCGGACGGCGGAGGGGAGGCTGGGCGAGCAGGGGCCAGCGGTGGTCGTGCACCCCGGGAGGGCTTGTGTGGGAGTAACTGCGTGTGTGACAAACGGGGACCGGAACCGAGATGAGAAGTGTGGAAGATAACCGAGTCCTCTACCGTAGTGAGCCGGGAGCGGCAGCGCGTTCAATCCCGGGCGGGAGAGGCGTGCGCGCGTGTTTGCTGTAGGTGGCGAGCGCGTGCGTGCCTGTGTGCGCGCGATCGAGGGGAAGAGGGATGTGTGCGAGCGCGGGAGCAGCAAAGCTGGACGTGGGGAGCAGAAACAACACGATAAGTGTGCGTACGTGAGAGACTGCTGATCTGCAGAAACTGCCAAGTCGAGCGAGGCCGGGGAAATGAAGATCCCCAGCTACCTCCGCCACCAACTTCCTCTGCCTCCTAAACGTGGAGATGGAGTGATTTTGTTGTTGCTTCTTAGTTTCCTGGTCTCTTTCGTATAGTTTTGAAGCAAATCTTGATACGTATCTTACATTTGCTGATGTTTCAGCCAAATAAAAAGATTGGAAGGTTGGGCCAGGGTGAGTGTGTGTTGGGGGGGTAGGTGGCGTGTGTGCGCCTGCGCCGTGCAGTTGTTACTTTGATCTGGTTGCCCTTACCATCACCACCCCCTTTCGAGGTGGGATTCGGCTTTGGAAGTGCACCTCCTGGAGGAGGTGTTTGCCCCGTGGCCGCGCGCAGTAAAATTACAAAAGGATTAGGTGGAGAGGGGAGGGCTAGGGGGTGTGTTTCTCTCCCATTGGATGAGAAATTGAGCATTTTCCCCAATTTAGAAGTTTTCGCAGGAAACCCCACCGTGCCTTTCTGACGGAAAACTCGCAGTGGCCGAAATCTATTGGTTCCATTTATGTAAGGATGGAAGTGAGCTTTAGACAAAGCTTGGGCTACTTTTATAGACGCGTCCCTGGCTTGGGCAGGCCGTCGCCGCGTGAGTCCCGGTCACCTTGCGCACTTCTCTTCCCTGCGTTTTAGTCACCCACTTGCTGTGTTTATTAGTAGTTGCCTTCGAAAACGTCGCTCCAATTTTCTGGTCACTACAACTTCTTAACCCACAAGAAAACCAACACCAGAATGAAGACGACAATCCGGTCCTTGGAGTTTAGTTGACTATTCATATTTTTAAAGCCACAGTAGTTCCTCTTTTACCCTGTTAGGAAGGAAGGCTCTGAGAAGTCTAATTGTAAGGGGGGGCTGATTAAAATGTGAGTAGAAGAGAGAACTGCCCTGTTTTGATTTGGGAAACTTTTTTATTTTTAATTGTTGTTCTCAACTGTAATTGCAGCTTCTGAAGATGTAAAAAAAAAAAAAAAAAAAAAAAATTCTCCTGGGTTTTGCTGAAGTCCAAAGTCAGGCTTCATCCTTTGCACAAATTTCACCTGCACAGTTGGAGTTGCTGTTTGTGGTGCAGGAGTTTGTATTTCTAAGCCTTTTTTTTTTTCACATGTGTGGTTATTGACTGTACATCATATCTATTGATTAAGGGAGCGAGGGCACCCACACGCTTTGAACTAAGTGTGAAGTAAATTAATGAACTGCTTTCTTTCTCTGAGGGCTTACCATAAACGTCGCGTTTCTCTCTGCAAGCCCCTATGAATGATTTTAGCGTGTTGAGAAGGCGTGACAGGCCAGCCCAGAAGGAGGAAGGGGTGGGGAAGGAGGGAACTCCGTTTAACAAATAAAAGAGAATTAACTTCATTGCTTTGGTCTCCTTCTATAATGATATTCATTTTAAGAACCTAATATACAGTTGTTCAAATTTGAGGTTTAATTTTAATCAATACCATCATCCTCAAAGATGCAGGAAAGTGCTTTGAAGGAAGACTCCTTCCTATGAATAGTTATTTTATCTTTTTATCCTTCTATCTTCTGGAAGGGAAAGACTATTAAAAAGTTAAATGCTGACCATGAGAGTAAACAGAGGCGTTAACCACCGTTTCCTCAAAAATGCCAGGAATTAGAAAAACTCAGCATCATGTGACTGTAATTTTGAGCTACTCAATTGTCAGCTAAGATATTTAATTTGTACAAATGCATTTTAGAATCACATGCCATTCTTCCTCTGACAATGAGTCACAATGACGGTGTGAATTTGGTGAAAATACTAGATTCTTCAAACTGCATGTGGTTTGCTTTTGGCTTTGAGGGCTTTGTAAAGGTTTGTGTGTACCACGTTATTAGGAAAATATCTGTCAATGTGTCCCTAAAGTACGGTGTATATACACATCCAAATTTGCACGCTCTGCTTCCATTTGTGAGGGGTTTACCAAGGGCGTCTTTCTCCTTTGCTTGACTTCCTCCTTCCTCCCCTCCCCCACCAAGTGGCCAGTGTTTGTTTCATGAGGTTATCAAATAACAGAGTTGAAACTCTCAAGAGTCGTCTACTTTAAATGAAGCTGCTCTTAATGGTACTTTTCCAGCACTTTGAAAAGTGGCCCAAACACACATGAATCCTATCCCATGGAGGAGAACAGCCAGTGTGGCCAGACCATGAAGGCAGAGTTCAGGTCACCTGTTCTCATATTAATCATTGTTTTTGCAGCGTTGTACTGTAATAATTACAGAAAAGGAGGAAGAAATACAGGAAGTTCAGGTTTCCGAACACCAGTAAAGTTTCCCCTATCCAGTAAGAAGCTTAATGTGCTGGAAAGGAACAGGAGCAGGCAGTGTGCTCTTTCCTTGCGAACCTGTGGGATCCACTATCAATAAAGCTAAAATCTATTAGCATTCTGTATGCTTCTGCAGCATAAATTTCATTTGAATTTCAAATTTAATAAACCAGGAGGTTTTTAATCATCCCTGGTTTTATTTGTTTGATATTAACATGCTTATTGACCGGGTCTGGTGACCAGTTTGATCATTACAGGACAGCAAAAAGTTAATTAAAACGACCACAGCCCCTTAATCATATCATCTGTCTCATCCATGTCGCTCTCTTTATTGCCGGTGATGATGGATAGTCTCCCAGATTAATTTCTCTGTTTCTTCGATTTGGACAACAGCTTTTGGGACCTAATTTACATCCCAGAAACTACTTCCTCAAGTAGACCTAACGCCTCACAGCGGCAACCTCTCTACTCACCACCTCTCTACTCGGAGCAGATACAGGATATTTGGGCTTTTTGTTTTGATTTCTGTTTGGTTGGTTGGTTTTTAGGTTTTGGAGTTGTTGTTTTTTTTTTGTGGTGGTGGTTTTGCGTGTGTGTGTGTGTGTGTGTGTGTGTGTGTGCGTGCGCGCGCTCCCTAGCTCGTTTATTTTTGCAGGCGGGTTTGAAGACCCAGTCGATGCTGGAAATCTCTCACAACCAGAGAAACAAGGTTCTAAAAGCAAATCAGAGTTCTTGATCTCTGTTTTCTCTTTCCGGAGAGTGGGGAGTGAGAAATGCATATGTTCTTGGTTAATAAACTAAAATGTTAGGCTCCTAGACAAGTAAATGAAGCCATTTTAACTACTAAATACGATGGAGATTTATAATTGGAAACATCAAAGTCACCCAATGCTTTCAAATGTCTGGCAACGCATTCACAGCAAATACAGTTTTGAATACATGTATGGTCTGACATGCACACGGGCTAATAAAGGGGAAAAGAAAAAAGAAAAAAAAAAGGAAGTGAGGAAGAGGAGGGACAGCCTGGTGTGGTGGGAAAGGCACCGGGAGCTCAGCGTGTACCCCGCAGGGTAGGGACCCGCCAGCTGCTGGCGTCCAGGCTGCCGAGCCTCGGTGGCGACTCCCCAGCTCTGCTGGCCGACCGCGGGGCGTCCTCCGCGAGCGGGCAGGCGCGACCCCGGCAGGCCAGGCGGGCGGCGGCAGCTTCGCCCTCCGCGGCGTGGGCACCTGGCGCGGGAAGGCGCGGCTAACCCGGGCGAGCGCGGAGCCCAGCGCCGCCGCCGGCCGCAGCGGAGGGGGCTGAGCCAGGTGGGGCTGGGGGGTGGGTTGTCGGGGATTCTGGGGTCCAAGTTTCTCTGCAGCTGAAAAGAAAGCCTGGCCCCGCGTGGACCTGTGGATTCCTCAGGGCCCCTCCATGGCCCAGCCCCGCTCTCGGGTGGTTCTACTTAAGAACTTGCCTAACATTTCCTGGGAAGGGACGCAATAAAAGCCCCTCGCTGGTGGCAGATTGTTGAGCCGTAGGTGGGAAGGGATCAGGCGGCTAGAGCTGGGAGGGGGCTGTATTTTCCTGATTGGAAAATGGGAACTTCCACGCTGAACAATAGCCCCTATTAGCAGGGTTGTTGGGTTTCAACTGTCCGGCCACATTTACAGCCGGGCCCTGCTTTCCTGGCATTGCTTAATTGGATGCATTTGTTGGCCACAGCGAAGCTACCGTGACTTTTGAGCTACTTGCCTGGGGACTCTTGCGAATGCAAAGCATTATTCCTCGAATAAATGGGAGAGAGTATTTTCTTTCTACTTTTCTGAATCGACTCGTTATTTTCTTCCGTTTCTCCTTAATATTTATCGGGTTTCTTCTCTGTCATTTTTATAACATTCAAAGTTAGGAACACTTTATTAAAAATATTTAGCAGTTTAACGTAGGGTATTCTGAGCTTTGATTTCCTTTAGCTGGGTAACTCAAATTGCATATAGTCAGAAGACAAGGACACCCCCCCCCCCCATGCATCAAACGATGGTCTTAACACATAGTTAGCTTCTAAGAGAAAGAGGTTGCTTTACCAAGACACATAACCCAAGTCTTCATGTGGATAGCCTATTGAAAGAAAACCAAACACATTTCCTATTTATTATCTTCACACATAATGGAGATAATATGACATTAATATATGGCATTTCCGTACTTCTTCTCCACCAGGTAAATAAAGAAAGCACTTGTAAGGAAAAAGGCTTGCTTGTTTGCAGAGGACAGTGTTGCTGTTCTTGTGCAAGGCTGGTGTGAAAAAAAAAAAGAGCAGCTTAGACATTCAGATGAGTGTGTCTGATTTTTTTTTCTGGAACAGATTTGTTTGGGCTGTTTTCTCTTTTGGTGTTATATATTACTTTCTCACAGCTAACATGCAGAGTTAAAAACTACTAAATTCTTATGCTCAACACTATTGATTTCTTTTCATTCTGTTCTGCTCCTGGGAGAAGCAATGCTCCGGCTCACCCGAAGCGGCTCCTCCAGACGGTTGACAATTGCAATCGCAGTTTCGAGAAGATAAATGTTACTTTGGGAATTGTGTCTAATTACAAATAATCTGGAAGCTGCTCTGGGTCTCTGGGCTTCACCACAGATGTGTTCAAATCAGTGTACACAGTTCACAAATGAGATGTTTGTGACCAAGGTTACAGTTCACTGTCTAAAACCATGGTCAAACTAAGATGCTCTTCCTCAGGCTTCATCAGCAGTACCCAAGAGATCACACAGATCAAAATACCTCCATCCAAAAAATAAAAATAAAAAATTATGAGTGTGTGGTTGGGAGGAAGCCTCAAAATACTTAAAAGCCTGAAGAAAGTAAACTGGAGTTTACTTTCAGCTTAGGTTTTTTTGTTTGTTTGTTTGTTTCTTGTTTTTTGTTTTAAATATGAGTTTGTAGTATCCTTTGCACAAATCCTTTTCTACAGACAACTTGTTTGAGCTTACATTTGTGGATTTTCCTCATGGGTTATTTTTCTGCCGAGAGTTCTGTGACTTTCTGATGAAATCACTCAGTGGTTACGTTTTACAGTTCTTCTTGTAACTGCTGCCACCTTTGTGTGTGTGTGTGTGTGTGTGTATGCGCGCGCGCGCCTGTGTGTGTCTGTGTGTGTGTGCGCGCGCGCGCGCCTTTTCTAATAGTCTTATTAATCAGGAAAAGGGTGGCTCACAGGTTACTCTCCTCACCTGCCCTGGCTGCAGGAGTGAGATGAGCAGCACCGAGCAGATGTCCGCATTTAAGCCGCTCTTTTCCCACATGCCTGCTGGAGATTGCCGGCGCGCAGGAAGCTCGCTTCAAACCTGGCCCATTTCAGGCCATAATGGCCACGTTATTTCGGCCCAGTGAACACGAACAAAATCGCGAGCTTTAGAATCATTCGACTCTGAGTCCAGGAAAAGCAGGGGGTGTGGTGGTAGTGGGGGTGGCTGGGGAGGGGTGTGGGGGTGATTTCATCTCGGATCGCAGGAAGAGAACTTGCTCAAAAGAATTTCCCCAGCAAATATAGTATAATTTACAGCGCAACTTAATAATCCGAAGGGCAATGCAAAAGCCCTCTGCGTTGTAAACCGCTTCTAATTACCTGCCAGAGCAATTAGCTGACTATCACGAAGAAATTAGATCGCTCAATGTAGCATAAATAATGCGAATAATTTTGTAAGAAGAATGGAAAGCGAGACCTGGTGTTTCTTTATAGGAAATAACACCTCGTACAGTACGAGCCCTCCATGAACATATTAATGTCTAGGCATGCATGGCAATGAGTCCAGGCAGGAGCCCTCTGGCTGCGGTTCAGCACTTTTTCCGTTTACGTATGCGGGGTGAAAGTCAGCTTCTAGGCGCCCGGTCTCCAGCCTTCCAGCTCACAGTAATTAACACATAGCGACTTCAATGGGGAAACCTGCTTTCCAGATGATTTTTACAATGCAGCTTTATGTCTCATTTGGCGGTTTAAATGGCTGGAGTTGCTTTCTGGCTTCATCTCCACTATCATCTGTTGAGCGTATTTTGCTTAGAATGTTGAATCCCAACCAAAACTCGGGCACAGGCTTGTGCTGACTCTTATGTTCTCAAGTGTGGACTTAGAAGCCACCTTAAAGGACAGAAAAACCAGGATTCTTGTGAGGAGCTGTGAGTGTTTAGCCTGCCTGTAGGAAGGATATTAAACAATTTGCCTGTGGGCTTCTCTTGGACATTGTACTAAAATGTAGCTTCATCACATCTCAAATCTAGTTTGTTTCTCTCCGTGTTTCCTACCTACGCAAGGGTCAGAGGCTTCTCGGTAAAGCAGATGAAGCAAATTTCATTTTGAAGTAAAGCTGAAAGGACAGTACGGAATCTGGAAATTTCCTAAGTTTGTAAGTTACAAATAAGAGCAACAGCTTCAAAGCCACTTAGGAAGGGCCGGGCTGCGGCAGCTTCCCAACAACCCCTTCCCAGAAAAGGGGTGAAAGGGACGGTGGGGGGTGGGAAGATGTTTCCAAATGAATGGCTTTAAGACGACACTGAATGGAGCCAGCAGCCCGCCACCCTTTTCCTGGTTAACCAGATAGGTCTCACATCTCAGTCAAATTGAATCACCTTGGAGAACTGGGTATTTGTGCTGGTCACGAGTGCCTAAAGCTGCAGCAGCTTTGCTGGGTGCCTCACAGGGATCTGTCCCTAGCAGCGCTGTCCCTGCTGGGGTGGACATTCCCTTTCCCATCTCCAGCTCATCTCTTCTCTGAGCAGTTAAGTCTTCATTCATCGAGTTCTTGGCCCAATGGGCCACACACTCACATTCTCCTAAAGAAACAACAGTTTTCTTGCAAATGAGGTCTAGAGGAAACTAGAGGAACCCAAGTGATTCTTTCCACCAATCCTGTTCTGTCTACAAAGAGACCCACCTCTGTTTGAAGTCAGGTCTATGCCATCACCTCTCTGGAGAAGCATTTCACCTTAAGCTCTTTCCCATCTGAATTTAGAATTAGTGAGCTGGGGGCCAGGCAGCAGGTACATGTATTTTGCATGGACTTCTTCCACTTCAAAAGGAAATGCAATCTCCATTCTTGCTTAGCAACTAGAAAAGCAATGAATGCTGGAACCCTTAAACGTCTTCAACCTATTATTCCCATTTGAATCATGTTATGAAGCTTTGTTTCTTCCAAAAACTTCAAATCATGTACTTCAGGACTACTAGCCGAGAAAATTCTGTCTTAAATGACAAGAACCCCGCTGTCACCAACGAGTTCTGCCCCATTTTAATTCAAAACAAGGCCCAGAAGTGAGGAGGGAGGCAGGTTCCAACTTTTCTTCTATCAACTTAGCCGGCCACAGCCAATGTCATTCTCTCTCTGTCTCCTTTGTCCTTATTAAAATGAGTCACTCTCTTCACAACCCCTTCCCTGCATTTTTGAGGGGGAGAAGATTCCATGAGATAAAAGAAGTTGATTTGATTATTGTCATGCCTGTAATTGCTCTAAAAACATTCAGTGTAGTCACATAAGGCAAACACTGTGGTCTTTGATCAACACTGAAGAAAGCAAACATTTGTAAAGCACAGACCCACAACTCCGCTGTCCACACTTGGTGTTTACAGCCCTCAAATGAAGTGTCCATTACCTTTAAAGGGGTGGCTGTTAAGGACAGAGGTTTTCTGTAGATGATGCTTCCGTGGCATTTCAACCCGGACATGTGCCCTACCCCCATTCCTTGGTCCAGTAGGGAAGATCAGTTGTCATCAACCACAGTGAAGTTACCAACGCGATCCTTTGCCTAGATGCTTGAAACATGGACAGTAACAATCCACAGTCTCCGTCTGCATTGGCTAAGAAGCCCCTGGTCTTGGGGAACAAGAGCAAGGGAAGCAGTAGCTAGAACTACCATAATGAACAAGAGGAACCTTAGGGTGCCGCAAGCCAGGAGCCCACAGCAAACCAAACAACACAAGTTTTTAAATTAAAAACCGCCTGTACCGTTATTTTGTTGACTGATGTTGGGATATCGAGTATGTTGATCCATCTGATGGTTTAGTCAACATTATCTAATATAATAAATAACCTACGGCGTTCAAAACCTTATATATGCCTTTGATGTTCATAAATAATTTTATTAGGCAAATTGCCAATCAGATCAAAAGTACACTTTTTCTTAAGCCGCGATGAGCAGAATTTCCTTCACCTTAGCTTCCACAGGCATGATTTAGAAAAGAAATTCCAAAATGGTTAATAGTGGGTGGGGAAATTGTAGGGTGAGAAGCCCGCAGAGAAATTACAACCCAGCGCTGACTTTGAAAGCGCCAGATACGCCCCAGTTCATAGCTCAGTCGTGAGAGGGACTTGAACACTGAGTGTACCCAAGACGTTTCGCCTCAGCGTGTCCTCACTCCCCGCAGAGCAGGGCCCCCCGACGATGCCTGCGCACAAAGAACCACCCGGGACTGCGTTTTCTGCGGTTAACAGCGCCTCAGACGGCGGCCCCTGCTCTCCGGTTCGCGTGAGCCTGGACGGCTTTGCTGCAGCGACCCGCCTGGCTGGCCGTCTCCGGGCTGCTACGTCTGTCTAAGATGCTGGGAGAGTCTAGGAGGGGCGGAGACGGGGGTGGGGCGGGGGAGGGCAGGCTGGGGTCTCCTCCACCAAAGACGGCCGCTGCCCAGCCCCGCCGCAGCGTCCCGGGAGGGCTGTGCTGCAGCCGCCCGCAGTCCTGAAAAGTGAACGGAGGGCCACGATTCCCACCAGCCGCGGGAGAAAGCCGTGGTCTACGGGGAAGGATGTAGCAGGAGGTGTGACAGCTCCAGACCGAGGGGTGGGGCCGGCAAGGCCTCGCGGCCCTGGGGAACGCGGAGCGCCTCTAGCGCGCCTCGAACACTAGGCGTGCCGGCCGCTCCTAGCACCCGTGCTCCCAGCGACCAGCCTTCCCCGCGCGGGCTCCGCCCTGCGCCCCGTCCCTGGAGCCGGGCGACCCCGGCCGGGCTCCGACGCCTCTCCGCCCGCCCCGCCCCGGCCCTCCCCCGACCCTCCCCTCCGCTTAGCCGCGCTCCCCTGCCGCGCGGCACTGACACCGGGGCTGCGGGCCGGGCCGGCTCCCGCCAAGGGGGAGGCGCCAGTGCGCCCCGGGGCGGCCGCGCGCGGGCTCCAGCGCGGCTCCCACCCCGCGCGCAGCCGCCCGCCCCGCTCCTCCCCGCTCCTCCCCGGCCCTCCTCCGCGCCCTCCCCCGGAGAGCTCGCACACCCAGCGGGCGGGAAGGGGCCGCCCTCGGGGCGGACAAAGGGGCCGGCGGGGCGGGAGGGGGCCGAGCTGGCACGCGCGGCCGCGGGAGGGGCCGCCGTTCCCCGGGCCGCCCACCTGACACCTGCTGTGCGCGAGGTCCGGGAGGCGGGCGCGGGGTGGGGGTGCGGGCGCGGGGTCGCCGCCGGGTCAGGCCGCCGCGGACCTCCCTGCCCGCGCTAGGGCTGAGCCCGCGGAGGCCAAACTCCCCCCTTGGATCTTCATGGGACTCAAAGGCTTCTTTTGAAAAGTGAGGTGCGGATTTTCACGTCGGGAGTTATGGATCAGCATCACCCACAGAGCTATTCCAGTTACCAGGCAGGTTGCTGGGCCAAACCCACAGGGTCGTTCTAAGCTTTGGAGCTCGATCTGGGCAACGAGTATTTCCGTCCAGCGCCCAAGTCCAACCACTGCTGCTGGTCTAGGAACCGCCCTAGAGGTCTAGTGCGCCCCTGAGAGGCGCACTCTTCTCCAGCACCCTTCACCACACAGGTCGGTGGAGGGCCCGACGCTGCTGGAGTTAACTGCGCCGCTACCCAAGAGCAGAATCACTGAGTCTCAGCACCTATGCACAGATTCAGAGAAAAGTGACTGGTTATCCTGTGATAGAGGCACCCTGTTCCAGGCTGGCCTGGAACTTGACGCGAGCCTCCATAGTGGCGGGGACTAACAAACAGGCAGGATCCACAAGGCCACGATTTTCCTCTTTATTTAACGACAGTCTCTGACCTTTTTCTCCATCTACCCCTCCCCCAATCCTATGCCCTTCACATTTTTTATTTTATTGCATTGATCTAAAAGACTTTAAAGCAGCAAAAGTACCAAATAGCAGGGATTTAAAAGAACTTCTTTTTAGCAGGATTTTAATTTGAAATTTTCTTCTTTAAAATTATGTATGTAAAGTGAATGTAATTAATTTTATCATATTAAGCACACCTCTATCCTTTCAAATCTGGTTCCTTTAAATTTTTATTTGAAAATCCAACTTGAAATATATTTTGACATTCCAACCCAGTGAGATTCAGTTGAGGAAAACTACCCAAAAAAAAAAAAAAAAAAAAAAAAGACTTGCTAAACTTTTCTTATTCCCAGTGGGTGGTGTTAATTATCTAGTTTGAGCTTTGTAGTTTTCATTGTCAAATACTTGGGTTCTCTCAAAGGGAAGAAAGTTGGGAACTTGCATTCACTGTTTTTCAAGAGGAGATTAAACACAAAATCGACTTAATGGAGCATCTGTAATCTTAAATACAAGAAGTCAAGAGCTAAAGCTGTAATGGAAAGGTTAGCTTTCCCCATTGTTCCCGCAATCTAACTCATATTTTTGGAACTTAATTATCAACGAAAGCTACTACATCAGTGCAATACAGTACAGGCAAATTACCAGACCTTTTACTTCTCCCGACTGGGTTTAAATTGCAAATCTTAACACTGAGCACTGTGCTTTTGGCATTGAATATTCAATACAGTGAAATGTGTTTTAAGTGAACCACCCAAGGGCCCAGGAACATTTGCTTAATAATGATACTCTGCAATTCTATAGGGCCTTTCAGGCAGGGATCTCAAGTGGAATGCTCTTTAACTATACCCCGCGTGGGAAGCCTGGGGATGTCTTAAAGTGCACACTTAAGGCCTATTGGAAAGGATCTTTTAGTATAGATTTCACAGTATGGTTTTAAGAAATGAGGGACCGCAGAACTTTCAGTCTCAGGCATATCATATTCATGGGGGCATGATGGGTATTGAATGTTTATTGGTTATTTTATGTGGAGCTTAAAATGTACTTTTGGGGGAACTTTTTATTTTAGTAAATTTCAAACCAACAGAAAAGCTGAACATAATGGCCTAACGAAACCTTTCATCTCAAAGAACATATTTCCTTTGTTTAAGGTCATCAGTTAAGATTTTATTAGGATTTCTTAGAATTTCTCTAGGCAAATGGGTGGTTGGATGCCATTGCTATTCACTGCGTCTGACTAGATATAAGAATCTGATTATTTACAACGGGGGTAACTCTTAGGTCCTGCTCAGAGAATATTTAAGGCTACTGTAGAAAATTCCCTCTTAGTCTACTCATTGAGTTTTAAAAGCATTCCAGGGACTTTACTTTTGCATTGAGGACATCCATAATTTTTGTTTGTTTGTTTTCCCCGAGACAAGGTTTATCTGTGTAGTCTCACCTGTCCTGGAACTTGCTCTGTAGACCAGGCTGTGCTCAAACTTAGAGATCCACCTGACTCTGCCTCCCGAATGCTGGGATTAAAGGCGTGCACCACCACTGCCCAGCTTATAAATTTCATCAGTGTTGTCTATGAACTTAGAAAATAAGATTTAAGCTAGCAATGATATAAATAACTCTAAAATACTATCTCATAGTGTAGGCATCTTAGGAGTTTTCAGAAATTTAAAAATTCTTATTACAAAGTTGCCATATAATCAGATTTTAAAAACAATTGAAAAAAAAACAATTTTTGGCATGCTTATGGAATACAAGCAGAACATTTAGATTTCAATCCAAATTAAAAAAAAATCTATCTGCTTTTACCTTAATTAATGTTTGATCTAAAGTATCGGAATAATTGTCCTAATTATCCACTTCATTTTTCTATGTAGCATAGACTTGACCAAAGTGAAAATAGCATTGGCAGTTATGTACTTTGAGAAGTGTATGTAGACAATTTACATAATTTAGCCAAAATGGCCAATTAATTGGTGTAATTATGAATGTCTAGACTCAGTCTCTAACGGGGAAACGGGAGGAAGACCTCTCATCTTCCCAATGGTGTGTCGCCTCAAGCTGCACACAGCCATATTCTTCTTGCATTGAATATTTTTACATTTTTAATTTTAAATCTTCTCATATGTTTTTATAATATAGACATGTTAATTAAAAGTAATTAGTTGAAGAATATCAAGTACATCTTCTTGTCTCCTACCAGTCCTTAGATTATTATATAACTTAATGTGTGATTTATCACGCTTTGGGAAGTGGCTGTAATTAGGTATTTACCTCTGTAGAATTACTGTGTTGTACTTAGTATTCACTCATTAGCATTATTTTCTCTTCTGATAAAAAGTCAACTTCAGGCTGCATGGTATTTCTGGAGCTTGGGCCCATCTTTTAAATAAATGTAGATGAATTTTTGCAGTTTTTTAGGTGTGAAATTCATACAGCCTTATGTAAAAATTAATGGGAACATCAAACTTTTTATACACATCATTACCTAGTTGGGTCCAACTCACTCTTACTTTGATGATTTTAATGTAACTTAGCCAGGCCTGGTGGTGTGCGTCTCTACTCCCAGCACTCAGGCAGAGGCAGGCAGATTTCTGTGTATTTGAGGCAAACCTCATGGACAAGGCAGTTCCAGGACAGCCAGGGCTCTTACGCACAGAAAGTCTGTCTTGAAAAACAAAACAAAACAAATCAGTTTAATTTAATGTTCTCTTTTATTCTAATATAGTTCACATTTTAAAATATGTCCTTCAATAATTGTTTCATCTTTCAAAGCTACATTTTAAGGCAGAGCAAGAAAACAATGATTGTTTGAGCTTATTAAAGAATTCTGATGGGTTAATCAGAATCTTTTGGCTATAGAAACTACAGTCTAAACTGTACAGTTAAATTATAACACATGCTTCCATATAATATATGTTATAACGATAATACATTGTATTTTATGCTCTTGTTACCGCTTGTTTTTTGAGACTAAGCCTTTCTATATAACTCTGGCTGACCAGGAGCTTGCTATGTAGCCCTGCTGGTCATGAACTCATAGCAATCCTCTTGTCTTGGCTTCCAGAATGATTATAGAGCTATGCCCTAGAGTCCACATTCATGTATGGATGTGTGCATGCGTATGCACTCATGTGTTAGGTGGGGTAGTCACGGTTGTGGTGTGTGTGCATGTGAATGCATGTGCGCATGTGTGGTGGGGGTGGTAGTAGTCTTTGTGTGTGCATATGTGTGCGTGCATGGGGGGCATGTGTGAGGTCGGAGGACAACTTCCATGAGTCAGTTCTTTCCTCACACCACGTGGTCTGGGAATCCAGCTTTGATTATCAGGCTTGGGAGCAGGTGCCTTTACCTGCTGTGTCATGTGACCACCCTTTGTTTGCTTTTTGAGATCGGTCATTTGTGGTTGTAGGAGATGTTTTCTGTAGTCTTAAGCTTTGCCCCCGTGCTCCCGAGTTAGTGGAACTGTTCGGGTGGGCTTGGGAAGTGCGGCTTTGCTGGGTGGAGTATGTCACTGGTCAGGCTTTGACGTTTCAACCCCAAGCACGTTCTTTGCTTCTTGATTGGGGTTCAAGCTATGAGCCCCCGCTTCTGTTCTTGCTGCCATCATGGACTCTTAAGCCCTCGGAGCCGTAAACACAAATGAACCATTTCTTCTGAAAGTTCCCTTGGCCGGGTGTTTTAACGCAGAGATAGAGGGGTAACTAATGCAGTCTTGCTCTCTGGCCCAGGCTGACCTAAAACTGGTTATTTTCCTGCCCAAGTCCTCTGAATACTGAATTCATGCTTTCTTCTTCTTCCTCCTCCTCTTATTCCCTAAAAAGTTTGTTTAGTTTACTCGATAAAATGTACTAAGAGCTTAAATTTTAAAATTTTCATTGTGTATATTCATTGTACGTGGTGTATGCATTATATGTCTTCCCAGGGACCACCCACCCACCTTATCCTTTGTTCCCTCAGCAGATTCACATTTACTTTCTTGGAAAATATATATACATGTTTGTATGTGTCTTACTATAATCTAGGACCTACATATGAGACAAAATCATCATGCTTTCTGACCACTGCTACTGGTTACTGTCTCTGTCCCTGAGAAATTTGTTTTTACTGATAAACTTAAAGAAATTGACATATTTATATTTAAAACGGGTTAAGTTTTCCATCCATTTGGAGAAACTGCATGTTATAGTAAAATGGACACCAACTTCTAAACTAGCAAAACTGCTCTCTCTGATTTCACTGCTGGCTAGCTGATGTATCAATGATTCTGCCACACCTCTGCTTGATTATTTAAAAAATAAAGATCTTGCTGCCCCGCCAATTGTACACAAGTCTCTGAGGAAGCACTGAGGTAATATCTGTCTACTGAGCACCTTCTCTGGATCTACCTAAGCAAGAGTCATGCTCGGTTTTAGGATATGCACAGTCCCTGTCAAGAAAAGCAAAGCACAGGAAGTTGCCATTGCATAATGTACAATCAATGTGTTTATCAAGGCAGGACTTTGGACAATAGAGACCTTCGAGAAGACAAAGCCAGGTGCTTTGGGGTTGCTTTGATTTGCTTCTTTTGTTTATTTTGCTGAGACAGGGTTTCACTGTGCATCTCTGACTTAATTCAGGAATGGCCTCAAACTCAGAGACCGATATGCCTTTGCTTCTGTAGTTCTGGGAGTAAGCCACACCTGGTCAAACCAGAAATGCTTTTGTTTGGTTGGTTTTGATGTAGATGATATATTTAACTGGGCATGGAACAAAATCATGAATTTCATACCAGCCTGGGCTACCAAGGGAGACTGTGTGCCACGAAATCAAAGGCTGGAGAGAAGCATGGCGGGTGCAGAACTTGCTGAGCCAGCATAGGGCCTTGGGGTCCATTCTCCTATAAATAATAACAAAAACCAGACAAAGCCCTCGTAGCACACAGGCGTTTACAAGACTTTACTTCTCCTGCTTTTCCTTTTTATAGTACTAGGGGTTGAGCTCAGGCCTTCACAGATGCTAGGTAAGTGCTCTCCCACTCTGCTCTACCTCAACCCCACTTTCCAGGCTGTTGGTAAACTACATTCGCTTTTACTTGAAACATGAAATAAAGTAAGGGGCAGAGTAAGAGTATACAGTGCATACTTAGCAAAATATAATAGAATATAAATTTAAGAGTCATGAAGTGGGGAAAATTGTTTGACTGGGCATATGAAAACAGGTAGGTTAATACTAGCATCGTATATACATACATATATACATATATATATATACACATATATATGTATGTATTTATAGAGAGAGCGAGAGAGAGCTGCCTTTTAAAAACTATTACTGAAATAACTGGGGCTCAGAGATGGCCACCCTCTTTTGTTTGTTAGCGACAAGGGCCTGCCCATTTGGGGCACGAGCTCTGCATCTGTCACCCCATCCACTAGGGAGTCTCAGTCGAGACACTACAGCTGTCCTGTTCTTTTCAGTCTTTTCTTGGTGGAAGGGATGGGAAGACTGTCTCGCCAGCAAAGGCTTCGTCACACAGTCAGCAGGGCTGACCACGCGTTATCGTGTAATTGTATTGCTCGCCCCTTTGTTTGTGGGGCAGAACTTTGCAGTTTAAAAGGTCAATGGATGTTGATTTTTACTGTGTGTCCCTATTTGGTTATTCCACTCTGCATGGCATTTGTTAATAAAACAGTGGTGTCAAATTGCAGCCATAACTTATGCCTGATGTCCACACCGGTGCATTTGCATAGCCAGAAGCAGTTACAAAAAGGAGAGGACAGGACAGTCCAGAAGGTCCACTTAGCGTTCCTTCTAAATAGGAACTAATCTGTTGATTGACCAAATAAGACGTGTGGACACAGGCAGAGCCCTTGTGCTTAGAAGTAGGCAGTTCTGTTAACTCAGCGCTAATGTTGGCTTTGTCACAGGGATGCAAATGTAGAAAGGTCTAATGGGTTTTCTATTTGGGTGAATTCTGGCCAAACTCTTCCAGCTTTCACTTGGAATTGGTATTATCAAGATCAAAGTTCATTTGAGTGTGTGTGTCTGTATGAGTGTGTGTATGAATGTTTGTGAGAGTGTGTGTGTATATACTGTGTGAGTGTGTGTGTGCATGAGTGTGTGTGTGCCTATGAATGTGTGTGTATATGAATATGTGTGTAGGCGTGTGTGTGTTTGAGTTTGTCTGTGACCATACCAGTAATCCTGATGGAAATTCTAGATCTCAGCAATTCTAACTCCAGCAATTTCTGTCCCTCCTCAGGTTGGCCCGAGGAGTTCTACGGAGTATGTTTTAGAGACACTTGACCGTGAGCCAGGTTCCTAGGAAGACGCAAAGCACACGTTATGAGACAAACAAGAATTCAGATTTACAAATTTTACTTGCTTTTTTCTGTTTTGTTTGTTTGTTTTGTTTTGCTTCTTTATTTAGATTTAAGTACATTTTGCTGGAGAATGCTACCTTGAACACTTGCTTACCCCAAGAATCTTAGCGATATAAGCAATGAAGAATCTAAGATTTCTGCATATATATTTCCCCTTGACTTTCTTTTGTTACACTTTGTTTTACCCTAACCATTGTTTTAAATCATCTCTTAGGTGCTGTCTGGTCATTGGCACACAGCTGCTACGGACTTAAGGGTGTAAATTTGTTGCCTGCCTGTCACACCCTTTGGCTTCTCCCTTCAGGCTTAGTAGTTCTTAACCTTGTCTGTAACTTCATTTTCTCTTGGGGTTTGAGCAATCCTAGTATCTTCAATTGATTGACTCTCGGATATTGATTAAAGTGGTCTGGCACGTGCCTAAGCTGTTGGAATTTTGACACTGCCAACCCCCTCCCGCCCATAGCACACTCACACATGTTAGATAAACTCAGGGTTGTGCTGTGTGAGTTTGCTTGAGAGGTTACAGGAGCCTCATTCTAGAAGAATGAGCATCAAATGTCACCAGGAGAGAGGCAGGTTCTATCAGTGAGTAAAGGCCAGGTCCCCCAAACCGCCCACACTAAGCTACTGCAGAATCATTTAGGTCCTCTTGCGATTCCTGAAGAATAAGTCACTTGGGCCCCATTTTGTGGGTAAAGCCTGGGTATTTTAAAACATTACCAATAAACTGTTCAGTCTGGTCGGACAGAAAAATTATTGGTGGTTTGGTAGCTAGCAGGGCCCACTTCCTTTACCAAATTACCATGTTGAATGCTTCCTTCTCTTGACCACAAACGGTTTTCTTTCCGAAACTCTTTAATGGAGTTCACACATACTAACCGCACAGCATCCTTTGTACTTCCTGGTCTCCTTACTTGTGTATGAGGGTGTGTGAGCCTATGCACACATACCCTGAGGCCAGCAGAGGATGTGAAGTGCCCGGTTCTACCTCTTCACTTCATTGCCTCGGGGCAGACTCATTCAGCCTGGAGCTGACTCGGCCAGCCTCGGCAAGCCTGCTGTCTCTGTGCAGTACTGAGGGCCCAGAGCGCACATGCCATGCTTGCTTGTTTTACTGGGTCTTGGGGATCTGAACATGGGGATCTGAACTTGGGGAACTTGCACTGAGCCCTCCACTCATCCCAACAATCCTTTGTAGAAATCTAATAGCAGGAGTCAAAGCAGGGATGACCTTAAGTATGACTTGTCTTCATGGCTAAAATGTATCAGAACCTGGCGTGAAGATTACATGGAGCTTACATTCCTCTTAGGGATTGGTAATAAAAATTACCTCAGAAGCAACCTGTGAGGGGGCCAGCAAGATCAGGCAGAAGGAGACATTAGCTGAAATGCAGCTGTGAGAAAGATTACTGGGGAGAACCTTCTGGAAAGTTGTTGTCCTCTTCCAGGAATTAAGTTGGCTGACCTGTCTGGCACCAGGGCACACTGCACCAGTAACGGTTCATGCCCAGGATAAAGGCCCAACCTGTGCCCCAACTCCCAGCTCCCCAGATCACCTAAGGGTGCTGCTGCAGAGGGGACTTGGAAGCCAGATGAAGCTTTGTGACAGCTAGCTGCAGGTTCCCGTCTCCTGCCGGCTGTTACTTCTTAAGGCACTCTTTAGTACTCTCCCGATATTCTGGGTCAGAATTTGCTTCTGGGGAGCTCAGCCTGCAGTGACAGCTAAAGCAAGGATCAACATGGTGTTGAAAGTTAGAACAGAGCCCTCAGCCACAGAACACTCTGCAGTGGTAGCTGTATGTGGGCTCTGTAGCTCAGAGACCAAACCTTGGCACTGCTAATACAAGAGAACGTGTGACATTAGGCACGCCAACTAGCAAGCTGTGTCTCCGTGTCGTCATGTGTGGAACGAGGCTGGGTGACACAGAAAAGTCCCTGCAATTGTCAGTGCTGCAAGAACATCAAATGATCTAACCGTATCACACACAGGGCCCTGGAAACACTTGGAAATTACTGCGCAGGTATCATTTGCAGGTGTTATTACTGCCTCTTCTCCATACGACGCTCTTCTCTGCTCTCAAAGTCCGGTGCTCGCCAATGCGAAAGTCAGGGTCAGGCCAAGGTCGGATCCAGCCAAGGATGGAGGCCACACACACAGATCGTGTCTTTCTTTAGAACTGTATCCATCATGGCCTTACAGATTTTACTGTGCGGTCCTTGTCTCATAAAAATGTTTTATTTCACATTTCTATTTCTTTCATTTTCTTTTGTTCACTACAGGAACAAATACATTTGCATTCTATTACTATTTAATAAATTACCATAAGCTCATCATTGGTTTGGTTTGGTTTAGGTTTAGTTTTTTTCATGACAGGGTTTCTCCACGTAGCCTGGACTGTCTTGGAACTTGCAACTTGTTGTTTAGACCAGGCTAAACTCAGATATCCCCCTGCCTCTGCCTCCTGAATGCTGGGATTAAAGGCATAAGCCACCATTGTCCAGTGAACTCAGCCTGCTTTTACTACTTCAGTTTCTGTCCTAGTATGGCACAGCTGTGGTTCAGTGGGCTGAAGTCAAAACATTGACTGGCCTGCAATTGTGTCTTCCTGGCTGGCAGGGAGTGCTAGTCAAACTCATCTCCTGTCAAGGCTATGAACACTGGCCCTGTACGTTTGCTGTCCAGCAGCTAGAGATTGTAACAGTCCCCAGCCATGCTTCCATGACCTTCATCAAGCTAGTAAAGAAGGTTTTTAGAGCAAGGCCGTTATCAATGTACTTATGAAATATATGTAACTCCAGGAGAGAATCTCACTGATTTGATGGCAATAACTCATGGACAATGTCCCTGTCCATATTCAAGGGGTGATGGCCACACAAAGACATGCGTACCCGAGGAGAGATGCTAGTGGTGCCCTAGAGTGTGCCAGCTACCAAGGATCTGTCCTCACTGGACAGGAAGTTCGTAATAAAACTCTTCAAAGCCCAGTGTCCTTCTGTGGGAGACCTACATTGATTTTCCCAAATGCAAAAACCCTGTGACAAGGTGAAGATTTTCAGTAACACTCCACAACACACTCAGCATCAAAGAGCTACAGCTGAACACTGTCTATAATTACCTAAAATTGGGTAAAAGAAGCACGGCCAAGACATACATAACACCAGGCTGGTAGGAAAACTGGATAATCCCTCAATCAGGAAGCAGGCTACACACCTTGACTTAAGTTATACCTTTCAGCAATTAAATAAAAATGGTGCAATGCTGGTCTTGCAGTTACTTCATGTTAGTCAAGAAAATGAAGGGAAAACAACCTCTAAATGTTGGGCCATCATTTTGAGCCCCAGGAAGCAGATAGCAGATACATTGATGAGGAAGAGGGTGATGCCAGTCCCATTCTGCTCCCCCAGACATCTGTGATTATGGTCATCTGAGCCAGCACTCGTGACTGCAGCGACCGTGGTTTCTGAGCACACTGCCTGGTGGTAGGCCTATTGTTTCTTACCTTTGAGTCCAAGTGAAGAAACATTCTACAACTCAAAGAAGAGCTTTTGGTTTCTTGTATTTGGATCAGAAAGCAAGCAAGCAAGCAAAAACATATATGATCAGGAGCTGGTGAGGCTCAGCAGGTGCACACCATCAAGCCTGACTTAAATTCAATCCCTGGGACCACATGGCGGAAGGAGAGAACGAATATTTGTGTTATTATTTTCATATAACTAAATAACATTTTATATGACAAAACTTTATTTTTGTTACCTGTGTTACCATTTCTGTATTAGATCAGTCAACTCTTAAAGACAATTCCCAGTTTTTGTGTATATGATACCATGTGCTTTAAAAAGACAGACATAAAACTGTGTAGCAAGCGCCACATAGGCAAGTTGTTTATGTAATCCAGTCAGTCAGGGCTCAGCTGCTGGTAGTGGTAATCTAAGTTGCATTTATAGTTGTCTCTCCTCTTTTGAAGTTCATATAGGCAAGGACTCTAATCCCATTATCCAAGGCTACCTCAGCATAAACAAGTTCAGAAGAAAATGTGGCTTAGGGACTTCCCCTTAAACTCAGCAGACTGAATACACACACTTCTGTCCTCTCCTTAGAAACTTATCAGATGATAAAGAATATGAGACAGAGGAGTGGGACCAGAAAGTAAACCAAAAAATAAGCAGTCATGGAACTAGCAAACAGAGTCCAAGCAAAGCAAATTGAAGAAATAAAGAACAAAAGATGTTAGCTTTAGGAAGAGTGGCCAGACCATACCCCAAGGCAGAAGCATTAAAATGGAGAATTTTGAAGAAAAAAAAAACTTCAAAAAGAACAGATTATTTGATGCTCATGAACTTTTAGAAAAGTTTATAGACATTTTATAAATCTACTGTAACTTCTGAGGGGAGGAAATACCTGTAAGTAAACAGAAAATTAAACCAGCCTGATGTAAGAGAATAACCAGCTGTAGGGGAGAAGGGATAGAGGAAAGGAAATGTTACTCAGTAGGTCAGCCGGTGGTGGCCCACACCTTTAATCCCAGCACTGAGAAGGCAGTAAGTCTCTGTGAGTTCAAGGCTAGCCTGGTCTACAAAGTGAGTTCCAGGACAGCCAGGGCTCTGTTACACAGAGAAACCCAGTCTCCAACAACAACAAAAACCAAACAAACTAACAAAAAGAAATGTCACTCAGCGAGGGAGTCAGAGGGCTCAACAACACCACCAGAAGACCTACAAAGTAAACTAACCTGGGCCCGTGGAAGCCTACGCAGTCTGAAGCACCAACCAAAGAGCATGCATAGTCTGGACTTAGACCCATACACATATGTAGCAAATGTGCAGCCCTGGTCATCGTGTGGGTTCCCTAACAGTGGGAGCAGGGTTTGTCTCTGACCCTGTTGCTGGCCTTGGGTCCTTCCTTTTTCCCTAGCTGGGCTGCCTTGTCTGCTTCGGTGGGAGAGGGTGCACTTTGTCCTTCTACTTGATGCACCAGGGTAGATAGTACCCGTGAGAGGCCTCCCTTTTTTGACAAACAATGGGGAGGGATGAGGAGAGGGCAGTGTGCGGTAGGGCTGAGAGGAGAGGAGGAAGGTCTGGTTTCTTGAAGACTCCATTGTGCCTTGTGATGTTTTGCTTCAAGGCATCTTGTGTGAGGGTCGTAATTTTGGCCAGCTGGGTGGCCAAAGGAGTGAGTAGACTCTGAGGAGAGGAGGTATGTAGAAATCCACAGACAGTGAGACACACATTTTGGATGGGCATCGCTTTGCTGGTCCTCCACTCCTCACTTCTCAAAGAGAAACGTTCCAGAGAGCTTCTCAGGGCAATCTGACTGAGTCTTGCAGCTTTTGCTGATTCATTCAGCTCTTTTGAACCCTGCTGATCCTTGATGCTGTTAGGTGTTGGTATTTGGACTGGACTGCTGGTATCCAGACAGCAAAGAGTGGACTCACCCCAAGGAGCTACTTTTAAAAATGTCTACAACCCACTTTTTCTAATAACCTTCTTTCTCCCCTACCTCTGGTTAGTGGCTTGGAAGGGAGGTAGTGTTTAAGAACCCTAAATAAAGTAGGTTTGTGGAAAAATCTAAGCCTACAGGAGGGCCTTCAATCAGGCTGTAAGGAATTAAATAAGTAAATAGATTATAGATAAATAAATAAATAGATGGGGGGATGTCACTCAGCACAGAAGCAAACAATGTAAGTGTAGTTATAACCGGGGCAATTCCAGCTGCTAATTTAAGTAAATTTTTTGATGTAACTATTGGGATGGATGGGGAGGAAAATATGTAGTTTTTTGTTTGTTTGTTTTTTGTAAGCAAAATTTTAATCCTAAGGATTCTCACAAACATATTACAAATGACAGCATGATTTCTTTCTTTTCATGCTTCTTGTACAGTGATGCAAAGGTTCAGGTCTACAATGTACCGTTCAACTGATAGGACTGTATCTTAGCCTTCCCGTCCAAATAAAGAATGACACAAACAGCCCTGCAACCAGGAAGGACCCTTTTAGAACGTTAGCACACAGCGCCCTTTACCTGCTGGCTTGTGCTCACAGCAGCTTCTAAAGACTGCTCATCATTTCACCCACAGCCCCGCAGCTCTGTGCTAGCCCAGCCACTGAAGAAACTGCAGCCGTATTCAATTTCCGCCAGTTGTTTCCACATCATTTGCACATCACGCTTTAACTGGGCAGGATCTAGGAGTATTTCAGTTTACGAAAAGACTAAAGTTCAAACCAAATTCAGTCTTGCTTAGGAGAACATTGTAAAGTAACAGTTCTTGATATTACATGCCTCAAATGATCCATGTGATGTCACAAAGAATTACATCGTTATGTGTGTCACTGTTCCCAGAGACAAAACAGCTGAAACACCTTAAAAAGGCACCAAGCTTATGAAGTCTCAAACAAGCCTATTTTTCTGTAGCTACTCCTGTCAAATGACATGTTCCTGTACACGGCTTCTTTTGCAAACTGGTCTTCTAGGTCTTTCATGAGCCCTAGCAAAGGACCAAGACGATTTGTGGTTTTTCTCACGAGACATAGAGACCTTTTTCTTCCCTGCTCTGTCTTCTCCCTCTTGGAGACCCATACGGAGATGGAGGACTTCTGCGGTAATCATATGGAGGAGACGACCCCAACACCGCAGCTGCATCGTGGACAGCGGCGGCGGCGGCAGCATCTCCGATCCTCAGATTCAACCAAAGCAAAGCCAGGAGGGTTTCCTGCAACCCACATGCTTCGGCGTGGTCCATACTAGCCAAAAGCCGGTTCTGATTCAGACTCATTCCCAGTGTTTCCAAGATTACCTGCAGAAACCTCACAGTCCAACGGACAGCAATCACGGCGAATTTTGAGATCCTGGGTTCAAAAGCCGAAGCTCAAATCCTAATGTTCCAGCAGGCCCATCTGCTCCCCTCCCGCTCTTCTCCCACAGATGATAACTGTCCCACGGCAGCCATGAAAATGTACTTTTTGGAAGGTGTCTTTTGTTTGTGAAAGCTCGGGCTGGGCATAGTTGTCCGTACATTTAACTCCAGTGCTCCCAAAGCACCAAGGTAAGCTTGCCCTACACACTGACAGCTTTCTCCTCCTCCTTCCTTCTCCTTCCTCCTCTTCTTCTTTTTCTTTCTCTTAAAACAATAATTATCCAAAAAACAAAATATCATTCACAGGATAGGAAGGCAGTACATGTAGTTACAGGCTTTTATACAATTTGGCATAAGATTTGATGACAAGGATGAGAATGAGGGACATGGGTTTTTATTTATTATGTACAAGGTTCTGTCTGCATGTGTACCTTCACGTCAGAAGAGGCTACCAGATCTCATACATGGTGTGAGCCACGGTGTGGTTGCTGGGAATTGAACTCAGGCCCGAGAAGTGGGGTTTTGATGAGACTAAAAGTGTTTGAAAACAAATACAGATGGAGGATGAATTAGTTAGGGTTCTCTAAAAGAACAGAACAGATAGGATAAATACATGTATCACGAAGGGGTTTATTACATTGGCTCATGCAACACGGACTGGGCAGTCCAGCAATACGGTCTGACCCTTTCCTGTTAGCCACAGTGAGGCAGGGTCTCACCATGTAGCTCTGACTACCCTGGAATTCACTGTGTAGAAGAGACTGGCCTCAAGTTCACAAAGATCCACCTGCCTCTGCCGCCCAAGAGCGAGATTATAAACATGTGAATTATGGCTCATTAATATGACATACAACTAACCTAACCTTAATACGTATTTCAGTTATGTATTATGCAAGAACAGGCGCCTAGTCTAGAATGAGTCAAAAGAGTAAACTTAACTAGACGGTGATTTTATTGTCAGGCTTAAATTAGACATAGATACACAGAGAGATAGATGATAGGTAGACTAACGGAAAACTGATAAAGATGACAAATTACTCCTTGGTGGAGGAGAAGGATGCATAGTTCCTTATAGTTTTTATAGTGCAATTGTAGAGTTAGAAAGGCATTCCATTCTGTTCTAGAACTCTGTGTCAATTTGTCTTAGTTTATTTTGAGTTCATCATTTAAAAAACATTTATTTTTACTTCATATGCATTGGTGTTTTGCCTGTAAGCGTCTGTGTGTGGGTGTTGGATTCCCTGGAACTGAAGCTACAGACTGGTGTGATGGCTTCGTGAGTGCTGGGTCCTGAACTCTGGTCCTCTTGACCACTGAGCCATGTCTCCATTCTCTTCACTTGATCATAGTAGGAGCTTCCTGCATGTGGCTGATAAAGTAACAAGCATGTTTTAGATGGATGACTCCCTTCCTCCCTCCTTCTTCTATCTCTTATGTATCTCCCCTTCTCTTCCTTTCCTTCCTTCCTCCCTCTCCGGCTTCTGACTGGCTCTCATGGTGTGGGTCAGGCTGGCCCCAGCTTGCCTCCTCCGCAGCGCTGCAATGCCAGGAGTGCACACCACTCAGCTCCTTGGCTACAGGCTCACCACCACCACATGGACATTACTTACTGCAAGATGATGGCCCAGTGAACGATTTCCAGTGGAAGTTGGAAACTATCAAAAGTCAAAACCACACTGACACCCTTGAGCTTCCACACATGTCCTCTATTTTGGTTGTTCATTCTCACCGTTGGGGCTGTAACTTGCTATCCCCACAATAAAGTGTCACAATTCATATAGCACGCCCGGAACAGACCAAATAGGCCCAAACAGGCCCAAACACACAGCTTGGTTTGTGCTGAACGCCTAGTGCTGTGATGTTATCAGGTGGTCAGGGACCCCCGCTGTCAGTGTAATGCAAATTGGGAAACAGGTTTTATCACCTGCCTTAGGGTTCCCACTGCTGTGAAGAGACAACAAGACCACAGCAGCTCTTACAGAAGAAAACATTTGATTGGGGCTGGCTTACAGTTTCAGAGGTTTAGTCCATGATTGTCATGGTGGGAACGTGGCAGTGGGCAGCAGGCATGGTGTGGAGAAGGAGCTGTGAGCTCTACAGCTACAGAGGAAGCTGTACCACACTGGGCGTGGCTTCAGCGTAGGAGGCCTCAAAGCCCGCCCCCAAAGAGACAGACCTCCTCCAACCAGGCCCCACCTCCTGACAGTGCCGCTCCTTATGTGCCAAGCATTCAGACGCATGATTCAAACACCACATCATCTAAATCTTAATGCGTGGGCTTCTACTTGCTAGGGCAATTATCTTCCTGGATTTGAATACTTTTTCTATAGTTTATTTGTGGTGTGTGTGCCTGTGTGTGTGTCTGTGTTCATGCACTTTGCACTGTACATGCAAAGTGCGCGATGGCCGGAGGACAGCTTTTAGGGGTCAGTGCTATCCTTCTACCATGTAAGTTCCACAGATTAAACTAAGGTGTCAGGCTTCGAAGCAGGCGCCTTTACCTTTTGAGGCCAGCTTTCCACTGAGTAGCTGAATTTAACTCTCTGGGTCTTAGCTCATGGAGACGCTTGAGAAAAGTTGTATGTTGCTCTGTAGTGTCATGTGACCTCTGTCCACAGTTTTGGTAGCTTTGTAAACAGGAGGAATGTGAGATCTCCTTAAGGCTCCCATACTGATTTCTCGTTAGTTAGGATGTGCTGCTCTGGTCTGTCTGCTGCAATGAGTTTTCCTAAGCCCAGTTGCCTATAATCCCAGTGTTTAGTTAGTTTTCTTTTCCAAACCTCATGCCTGATCTAATATCACAAATTAACTTGGAGACTGATTTTCTAGCAACAGACTCAGAGGATAGAAGTTTAAAGTCCTCTGAATATCAAAGACTATTAGAACCAGGAATGCTCTGAAGAGGTATGGGTGAATGACTGGAATTCCTACCACATCTCTGATGTAAAAACTTCAAGGTGACATAGTCTAGCCCCGAGTGCAATGCTGTGACTATTAACCGTGGTCATTTTGAGCACTTAAACTTCTAGTGCCAATTTCTCTCTGTTCTAAACAGACAACAGAGTCATATCAGATTACATAGTTATGATTAAATAACACAAACCCTCATAGATAATGAGGCAGCATGTAGAGCCCCGCCAAGCATCTTGTGCATATTCCTTACATGATGCCTAATGGTGATATTAACTTGACAGTCTAGAGCCGCTTGGGAGGTGGGCCCTGGGCGTGCTTATGGAATGTTATCTTGAATGTATTAACTGAGATGGAAAACTCACAGCTGTGGGTGGTGTCATTCCCTGGCTGATACCCTGGACTACAGAAGTTGGGAAAAGGGAACTGAACAACATGATACATTAATCATTCTCTGCTTTCTAAGTGCAGACGCCCTGTGAACATCAAGCTTTGTGTCTGCTCTGTGCCCTTCCTTCCTGCTTCCTGGTCTTTCCTTAATGGTGGGCTACATCTCACAGAAACCTTAAGCCAAAATAAACTTTCTCCATCAGAAATAGAGTATTACATTTATTTATGTGGAGGTGGGATGGAGAGTGCCAGAGTGTGTGTGCAGGTCAGAGGGTAACTTGCAGGGGTGGGTTCTTACTTACCCTGTGTGTCCCAGGGGACATATTTTCATATTGTCACACATTATGGCAAGTGTTTTCTTTTTTAATCCACTAAACCATCTTTCCAGACCCCAAAGACAGCTCTGCTTTTTAAGAAAAGATTTGTTTTTATAAGTTTTAATCCTGTGGCTGTCTGTATATTAATGTGAATGTGAGTGCAGGTTCCCAAGGAGGCTATAGAGGTGCAGGCAGCTGTACACAGGGATGTCAGGAACCCAACATGGGGTCCTCTGCAAGAGTAGAAGGCAGTCTGAACTGCCAAGCCGTCTCTCTAAGGCAGTGTTAAAAAGAAGAATATTAATGGAAATTGAAAGATTTGCTTCCCATGTAAGTCGGTCTCAAATGAACCACAGGTCTAAATCATGCATACAAGTCAGACAGTGTTGCAGAACCACTTGGAGGCCCAGACTAACCCTTTCTCAGAAGTATTGTCTGTCTTCTCTGTTTGCTTGAAAGTTTTTCAAGAGCAGAGACAGCATTTTATGTCTCTTTGCTTCCTTCTAACATGCATCAGCTTCTTTCCCACAGGAAAGAGTAAGTGAAAGAATTCATGAAAATGGAAAATTCTGGATTTGAGAGGAACATTCAGTTAACCTTCTGACCTGGTTCTAGTAATCTTTGATATTCAGAAGATTTTTAACTTCTATCCTGAGTCTGAAAATCAGTCTCTAAGTTAATTTGTGATATTAGATCAGGCATGAGATTTTTGGAAAACAAAACTAATTAAACGCTGGGAGTGTAGGCAATTACTCTTAGTGAAATATTTTTGTTAAGATACTTTTTGTTAGCTAATCATCAAATATGGTTTGGGTGAACGTGGAGCTATTTATGTTAGACAGAGTGGCTTCATATTCTTCTCTTGTTTCATTTTGAACATTAATCTAAAATAGGAGAACATTAACATTCAAAATACATTGTGTCTTTGGTTCTTTAAATTTTTTTCTTTTTGGAGTCTAGTATAGCAGACAGGAAGTCATGTGTGCTTCCGTCCCAGAACTAGTCGCATTGTCAATGTGAAACATCCTCTATTTCCATATAAATCTCCTCCTTCTGCATGACTGAATACCATTCTTATCTGTAATGAAGTGACGAGAACGCAGCAATCAAGTTCTGAGATACTAGGTTAAAGTGACTGCACACACCTCAGAATCAAGAAAAACCCAGTGTGATCCCAGTGTGGAATCCTTTCTAAAGAAAGTTTCTATTGATAGCAGATTTCTGGCTGGGGTCTAGGACCCTAGCCAAATGCTTCTTAAGGCTTGTGGAGAACCTCAGAAGTTCTTGCCTCACTAGTGAGTTTTAATCAATTTCACTATTTCGTGGCTTCAAACCAACAGCTTGAATTTATAAAGTGATCCACAAAAGTCAGTGAACACTGTGGTTTTGCATTAACCACAACTTTGTCACGTCAAATGGGTTATACCAACTCATCCCAATCTGCATTCAGGTCCTCCAAGCCACAGGCAGTCTATGCGTGGAGTCAGTCAGGAGATTCTTAACTTGACTGGGGGTTTTGCAAACCTCTTATCACTAAGTTTGAAATAGACTGAAAAGAACCAGAAGTTTATTTTATAGCTAGTCATTTTAAATTTAAAACAATATACTCATTTACTAGTTAATCTTTGAATAAGTCAATTTAAATATTAATCTCTCCTTAAAAAGACCTCTATTTTTCTTTTTCGGATAGGGTCTCACTATGGAGTTTAGGCTAGCCTCCATCATAGTATCTTTCTACCACCACACCCCAAGTACTGAGATTACAGCCAGGCACCACCTGGATGAATATTAATCCTAGTATTGAGACAGGAGTGAGTTCTCCATGAGCCTGAGAACACAAGATAAATCATTAGCTAGTCACATAGTTCTCAAATCAAAAGGGTCTTGACTGGGTGAAAAGCTTACAAATTGAGGGAGAGAGCTGACAAGGAACACTCATGACCACTTTGCTGACTTGATGAGCAATGGCTAGTCAACTCTCTGGCCAGGCTGAATAGCCAGGCAAAGGGTATGGAGACCACTCACTGGTTTGGCATGCAGGGCACTCACAGAGGGACCTAGCTCAATAAAGATTATCTTGCTGTCTGTCCCGCAAAAGGCCACTAGGCTTTCTCTGTCTCTTCATTTGAGTGTTCCTCTTTTTTGCTTAATGTATCTACTTCATTTGCTATGCTTACTCTTTGTCTGTGTCTGCTTATCTGTTCTTCTTTGGCATGGGCATGAACCCCGAATCCTATGCTTTGGGCAGCCTTGGTGGTCATGATGGCCTGTCACCTTTGCTTCCTGGCGTAAGCCCTCCATGAGTTGAGAAAGGCACACTGAAGAACCCATGTTACTACTGGTTTGTAGTAATTTTATTCTGTTATTTTTTTCCTCATAATGCATTTTCAAACTTCCAATGGTGAGTCTTAAGGTATTGCCTCAACTTCTGGTATGGCTAACATTATAAGGGGTATCACAAAGCTAAGTGCAGTAAAACAGCTACTGGATCCAGACACCACCAGCTGGGGACGATAACAACAGAAGCACGGGATTACCAGGCCTTGTTTAACTCAAGACAAATGCAATGCTGATAATTTGCTGAAATGCAAGGTTACAGATTTGGGTAAGAAGTTCAGATTCAAGTCCTTTTCTTTAATCTGCCCGTCCCTGCACTCCTTGTTAAAGAAGATAAGACTAATATTTTCAAATGATTTCTAATCTATGACTCATACATTCTACCACAGAAAGCTATGAAAATTCAATTTAATAAGATAGAAAAACATTCTGTAATGTATAAAAAATTCTAATTATTATCCTATATTCTACGAGAAAGACTGGGCCATAGTCAAGGCCATCAGATCCTGTGGGCTGGACCCTGGCTCTGCCACTTATGAAGTTGTTACAAGGAGGAATGGTTCAGGACATGAAAATGTTTGAAACAGCACAGGCCTTAGCTTGCCCAGTGTGCATGGCGTGAGTAAGGGCATCTCTTTGGACCGGCACTGCCTGTGAATGGGTAATATTTAGAAGTAAAGTTTGCAGGGACTTTCTGTGAAGGCTTTACAGATGTTATTCCTTCAGTAATACAGAATAGCAAATTTGACAGAGCACTTACATTGTGTTGAATTTTGTAGGTAATACAGGGATATGTGAACGTCATCATTAAATCCCAAGCATCTTATAAAAGAGACACCCGAGGGCTTAACTATGAGTTAGGGAGTCAGTTTTGTAGCCAGTGTCTTGAAGCACTGAGAAAGGCCTACATTCATCAGACACTTTATTTTAGAATCCTTCTGTTCAATTTTTTTTGTTAATCTTTTTACACAAGCTTATTCTGCTTCAGACAGTTGTTATACACCCGCTGCTACTAATACATATAAGTAGACTTTCACAAGATAAATAAAGTCATTACAATAATGGAAAATTTGTAGATAAATAGCCTCAAAAACTTACATTGTCACAAAACCAAGGCTGCCATTTCTGAGAGAGGCAAAGACAACTGAATAAATCTGAGTACCAAATGGAGCAATAACGCGGTCTTCACATCTTGCAGTCACGTTTAGGGTAGATACAGTACCCTAAGCTGGACATGTAGCGCTGCCCACACTTTCCAAATGTTACCCACTTTCACAGACTGACATGCGGCTTAGTGGTGGAAGGCGCTGTGGGCAACGAGTGCAGAGTTGATCCCTGGCACTGGGAAACGACTGTTTTCGGTGGAGCCCGAACCTCCGAGACCCTGGGGGACGCACTGCACTCTGTTTCTTGGTTTCACTTGTTGCCCGGGTGAGCGGCGCCCGCTTACTGTCACCATTGGACCGCGCGGGCGTTCACGGTGGTCAGCAGCTGCTTGTTTCAGTTCAGTGAAGCCGGGACCGCCAAGGACACGTGGACATTGCCCCCTCAACAGCAGTGGGATGAGGCTAGCTCAACGGCGGAGCTCTTGCCGCCGAGCACAAGGCCCGAGTTTAACCTTCAGCCTCCTTTCCACAAAAATACAACAGAACAAAAGCCAGACAGAATGCATTGCGTTGTCAGGGTCAGGGTCTCATACTTTTAGTGAGAGTAAGGTCACCCGTGGCTACGTTAGTGGCCTACAGGAGACCCTGTCTCAAGCACACAACACCACAAAGAAAAAAAAAACAAAAAACCCAGAAACCCAGCCGGGAGAGGGCTCAGTGGTAAGGCTGTGTAGCAACAGCGTCAGGACCGAGTTCCATCCCCGGCACCACGTATAAAAGCAAGCACGCAGAGAGCATGCCGCGGAGCCGGAGAAAGGAGGGTCCTGGGGTGGCCAGGTTCAGGGACCTCAAAGAAAAGAAAAGGGCAGAGAGCAATTGAGAAACATTTTATGTAAACCTGTACCCGTGTGAGCACACAAAACTCCATACAGGCCGAAAACATATAAACACTAACACCCCGCAACAACAAAAAGAAAGCCTGCAGTACCTCAGTTCCCACAGATACACAGGCCGTTAGGACGAGAAAGAGCGTCCACTCTCCAGGAAAATGTCCCCTGATAATGATAAATGCGTGCGCGACTATGTACGTATGCATGCATGTATGTAAACATGTATATGTGCAGTCTATGCATGAATGCATGTATGTGTATGTTTGAGCAGAGGGAAGATTGTTTTCTCACGGTTAACACTGACAATAGCTTTGGGCAGTGTGTCTTCCTGAAATCACTCACGTGATCAGGTGACCTCCATCAAGTTGTGCAAGCGGATGCCAGGGCACTGTTGTCATCTGCGCGTCCCTCCGCGAGTCTGCTAGGACTCAAGGAAACATCCCCAGTGACCGTAGGTTCAGGGAAAAACGGGTCCTTTCTCCGCATAGCCCATGGCTGTTGGAGCCCACCGAGGGCGCTAGGAGACGTGGTCTCTCGTGGGAGCGCATGCCCAGGAACTGGGGGACGCAATTTGGTAGACTGCCGGCTGTCCTCATCAAAACACTTTTGTGGATTTGCAGAATTATTTTCAAGATAAACAACTTCTTATTTCCAATAAGCTTCCCTTTCAGCTGATTCTTAGCAATTTCCACTTGCTTTCATAGTCCACGAGGCTGCTGCTTTATCATGCTACATGGAAAGCAAAACTCGTACTTGTGGGCAAAGTACTCACTGACGGGGGCCGTTTTCTCACACAAAGCCGGCAGCCTAGCAGCCTTTGAATGAGGACTACGCTTTCCTCCGGGGCCAAAGACGAATGCTTACTATTTGAGGGAATATCAAAGAGATCATAATAAATGGGAAAGCACTTTGGAGAGTGAAAAGCTTTCTGTAAATGCGAGATTGTTATTATTACAGTATTATTATCACGGAACTGCCAGCAGTCAGTTCTTACAGGGCGCTGTGTATCGGTTGGCTCGGGAGAAAGGCACTTTGCTCTCATCTTTGCAGCTCATTTTTCTACTTCGTCCTGCAGAGTTCAAAGTGTGATCTGCTAAACAAACATGACGGTAACTATAACAGATTTTTGGCACAAAAGTGAGTAATATAGTAAAATCTTATGTTTTCAGTATCATAGCTCGTTGAACAATTTTAGCTTCTATTCTATAATTCATAAAAATTTTCTATGATATTAATAGATCAATTTCTCACAAATCACTTCTTAAAAATATTTCGATTTTGAGACAGGTTCTCACTACATAGCTCTGTCTGGCCTTGAACTCACAACCCCTCTACTTTCATCGGCCAAATGCTCGGATTACTGGCGCTTTCTACACTGGCTGACTAATGGCGTTTAGTTCTTACCACGTGTTTTTATCATCGCCAGTTACCTTTGTTTGCTGTGACTGGAGAAGTGACCTCCCCGCTCCCGGCTCTTCCCTTGAAGGGGCTCAGGACACAGCAGCGCGCTCGTGCCGTGTGCGTCCAGTCTAGAAGGTGTGCCGCCGCCATGACCTCTGCCGCCACCTTTCCCCCAAGTCTGCTCTCTAGTTATTGAACCAGCGCGATTGTTGCCAAACAGGACATCTTCATTATAACTGCCTAGGATTTTTGTTTGTGCAACATTTGCGTGGACTTTTCTTCCGATCCCCAGGAAAATTGAATGAATGGAGAAGAAGCTTTACAGTAATAATTATACCACAGGAATGCCTGAGAAAATAAGACAGTCTTAGGAGACTGGGCTATTTAACTTCTTGAATGAGGTAATCTCGCGTATGAGAAACCACGAAGCATGAAGAAACACTGATCCTCGAAGCCTTCCAGATTCCAGCCTTACACGTCGCCATGCCGAGCGGATGCACAGTAGACGCTGGCTTCCCTGTCGCCGGCCGGCGTTCTCAGCGTTCCCTAGCCTGCAGGTTTCCCGCGCTAATTTAGCACACCGCTCCCACTGTTTTGGTTTTTGGTTTTTGTTTTGTTTGTTTTTTTTTTCCTTCAGACATTTGTCCTCTAAAAATGTCCCTTATTTGCAAAGGAAGCCCATCGAGAGGATTATGGTAATCTCTGTTCCTGATTAAAATTTTTCTGCTCAGTCGCTTTTTGCTTTTCCTTCCACGGGTTTAATCCACATCCTCTGGTTCTGCGGGCCGTATCGCTTCCTCGAACCCCGGGAGAACACGCCGGCCTGCTGCTTTGCTTCAGTAGCAGTTTTTGCAGTACATTCAGTTTTCTCGCCTTCGGTTTTCTTCCCTGAGCAAAGAAGAATTTTCTTTTCAGTTCTTTCTTACTTGAGTTGGTCTTTTTCTGAGGGGTGATTTTGTGGGCTTTTGAAATCATGGAATTGATCGGTAATCATAAGGCCGAGGTCCTTGTGTCCTCACAATTCAAACACGAGGACATTGCGCTGTCGCAAGCGCTGGCCGAGGAGGTAAGATTGCTGATTGGTTCCGCAGCCCTGCGCAGCACCCCGCCTGCACCTCTCCGGGCCTCCCCGGGCCGCCGGGAGAGGCACCCCTCCAGACACTAGGAACCCGGCGGGCGAGCCACGGGGAATGGGAAAAAACTTAAGAGGATTAAAACAAGAAAGGAAGCATTCGGAGTCCTGGGAGGTGATGCCAGTCAGGGGCCCTGAATAGCTAAGAAAAAGCGTCCTTGGCCCACGCTGGCCGCGGGCAGGGATGCCCTCTCCCGGGGCGGCCCCCGGAGGGAGGGGCTCACACCACCCCTCTCCTGTCTTGACAAAGGTGGTTTTGGCTAGGAAAGAGCCACTGGGAAGGCAGGAATTTGTCTCACAAGCCTGGTCACTGTACAGCTTCCCGAAAAGACTAGGGAGGGCCAGGCTCCTGGATCGTTCCTGTGAATATTTTAGTCCTGAAGGGTTCGGTCTGTTCCGATCATACTCGATTTGTTTGCTTTTGGTTTTGCAACAGCCCGTGGATCACCGCCATCCTCCTGCCTCAGCCTGCAGAGTACTGGTTAGTGGTGTATTCCATGAAACCTGGCTCAGTCACACTGGACTTACAGTTTTGTGCTTTGCTTCCCCACCCGTGAATCCTTCACCACTGATTTAAATCTCATGTTTATTGTTTGTGACGCTGAGGCTGAAACCCGGAGCTCACCTGTGATAGGTAAGCACTCTAACAGGCCAAATACCAGGCGCTGCAGAGAGACTGACCTTTAATAAACCTTGGCCTGAACGCGCACCCGTCAGATAACAGACCAGTAAAAACATATTTCAAAATTTAAATAGACCTCAGTGTCCATTATGGAGGTAAGAAGTTTTTTCTTTTTTAAACATTGGGAGAATTTTTGCTGAGCTTCACAGCACAGGTCTGGGGTCTGAAATATCAGCTACTTGGGAGACTGAGGCAGGAAAACTGCAAGTTTATGACAGCTGGGGCAACTTAGTGGTAATTTGTCTAAAAATGCAAGGTTAAAATAAAAATGTAGATAATTGCTCAGTGGTGGAATGCTTGCCTAGCATGCACAAGACCCCAGTTTCAACCCCTAAATCCACCTAGACCAGAAAAGAAATTTGCCTATAATTTGCTTAACAATGGTCTCAAATACTTTAATGGAGACTGATATACAAAAAATGCAGAGTATTTTAATGTACTACAAAACCATTTTTGAAGAGGTGAGGCAGAAGTGAAGAGGTAATTACTAAATACAGTCCTTCAATAATAGGAGAGCTTTAGGGTAGTGACAGAGCAATTTCCTAGTAGCCCACAGCTGAAGAGATTCCCAGAGGGAACAAATAGGACCTGCCACTCCAACGCAGTCCCCTTTGCCTACAGGACATAAGCCCCACTGCCAATGGGAGAGCGAGCGTGCATTTGAGAAAGTGCCTGTGCTTGGGAAACTCCTGAGGCTATATTAAGCAGCAAGACTTTTTTTTTTCTTTGTGTACTCTGCTGCTGGAGAATTGAAGGAGGTACACAGGTGTGCTGTCTTTCACTGCAGCACCGAAAATGGGTGCCATCAACCTGGCAACTCTGTCAGCAAACCGACCTAATGCAGCAGACAAGCCTCACAGCTGTTAATCAAGGAGAAGGGCGTCAGGAGTGGCCTTTCGGTTTTTTTAATTACACTGTGTTCTTTAGTGAGTCTATGTGTACACCCGCAATTTTCACGTGGATGTCTGAGGACAACGTGCAGGAGCGGGTTCTGTCCTACCGTGAGGGTTCTGAGGATTAAACTCAGGACATCAGGCCTGGACACGAGTGCCTTTTATCTGCAGAGCTGTCCCACCAGCCCAACTGACAAGCCTCAAGGTAAAAAGGAAATTGTTTGGAAGGATTGTTGCTGCCCTAGGCAAATCCATTACCCCTAAACCCCAGCTGAAGGTACCATTTCTTCAGAGTTGCACTCAGAGTGATTCTTCCTGCGTCCTGACTGGTGGTGATGGTTAAAATGTAGACGAACCTTGAGGCAGACACTGCTCCTGAGGTGACCAAAACAAACAAGCTCTGAGGCCACAGAGACAGTTTGTACCAAGCCTGAGTACCTGAGGTTGATGTCCGGAACCGACCTCATGGAAGGACAGAGCAGATTCCCACAAGTCCTTTGACTTGTTCTGGACTGACTCCAGCACTGATGGGAAGGCCTGCCATGGGCAAGCACCTGCTCCACAGACAGAAAACGCATAAACAAATATAAATTAAAAACATAAAGAGTGAAGGGCCAGCTCATTTGGGGGATGCAGAAGACCAGGACTCCACAGGGCTGGCAAGCCTCATTGATCAGTGATGCAGGAAACTGCCTTGGATTATTGTAACGTTCTGCTTACTCCAGCCTATGATGCTGTTTGCATTTCCATCAGTTCTCCTGTGCCTGTGTGTCACTGTACCATCCATCTATCAGTAAGGCTCAGCTGCAATGCCACTTTCCCAAAGAGCTATTTTAGAACTAAGGTAGCCATCTTTCCATCTCTTACCCCCCCCTCCCAGCAAACCAGTATCTTTCGTTCTGTGAATAACATTTACCATAATTTAGAAAGTGTATCATCTTTTATTCTCTTCCTTTTTCCTCAGTGGCATTCTCACTAGCAGAATGTAACTCTGTACTAACAGTGGAACACAGCATACCTAGAACAGTGCTGGACTCTACTTAACACCTAACCCCAGCACCCCGAACAGGGCTAGACCCTACGGAACACTGTGACTCCAGAAACCAATGCAGGGCTTGATGCTTAGTAGAAGTCTAGTACATATTTGGTCAATGAATGAACAAAAAGATTAGCACACAGGCAGAAGCTCTCTTTGAGTCCACATTCAATCCTTACTTTTCTCAGACTGCCACATGTTCAGGCCACCCATTTTCTAGACCATTTTAAACTAAATCAGATATTGATGACCTCAGATTCACCTTCTAAATGGAGGTCGCCAGCTCTGCTCTGTGATCTCTTGGCCCTGAGGCTGATTAGGGAAGAGAATCTTAGAGACCATGTTGAGTTCTGAACCCTGGAATCTCATGCGTCTGTGAGTGACTCTGAACCTGCAGTGGCCTGAGGTTTCAGCTTTCTCTCCTCTGCCACGCCAGTGTGTAGGACTTTGCTTGTTATGTGTTCTAGCACCTCCCGCCTCTCCAGCTTGGAGAGGAATGCGTACCCTGGCAAGGACTGTCCACATGACCAGAATGCCTCAGTGACAACCCATCTGCCATCCACTGGCTCTCTCTCCTTCACAGCTTTCCTGCTGCCAACCCAAGTTAAGTACTGCTTGACAGTCAAGAAAGTTCCGCAGTTTGGAAAACGCAGTGCACTGCACTTCCCTGAGGAGAAGGGCGTACTTCTGGAGGAGGGAAGCAGCAGATGGTGGGGAGCTTTCGATGGCTGGAAGCTCTTCTGGTATTAATGCCAGCATTTCTTGAGCTATACAGATCTATTTTCTTGAAAATAAATATTGATCGACTGATTATTGTTCAAGACACAGTCGTGTTGTGTAGCCCAAGTTAGCTTTGAACTCATAATCCTCCTGCTTCAGCCTCACAAGTTTGGTCAGGAATGTGAAACCAGAAATTTCAGTATCCAGAAGTTCCAGGGTTATAAACAGATGCAACCATGCTAAGCCTATGCAGTTTAGCTTCATATTTTTAAGTTTTAGTGTGTGGGGGGGAGGTGTGCATGTGTCACTCATACATGTGAAGCTGTTGGAATGTATTGCTATCTTACTCATTTAATGAATATTATATTTGAATAAGATTCTTTTTAATCAAGGCTGCAGGTATAGTCCAGTGCTAAAACACTTGTCTAGTATGTGTGAGGCTATGGGTTTGAATCCAGTACCTCAAAAGCAAAGCAAAATCACTTCAAATGCACTAAAAATATGCTGTGTGACATTATGTTAATCTGTAAGTTTCTTTCACTTTCTGTGTTTTTCTGAATTCAGAGTTCTGAATTCAGAGTTCTGAACATGCTAAGCAAGTGGTCTACTGGTGAGCCACATGGCCGGTTTTAAATCTCCCCATTTCTGCATTTTGACAAGCACCTAAATATGATAGTACATATGTAAAAAGAAAATCAAGAGAATACATTTATAATTACTTGTAGTTCATGCTTGTTTTTCTCTTGTCGATACTGTGTTATAAAACATTTCAAGCCTGCAGCTGAGAGCACAAAAGTCATATTGAAGCTTTCCTTGCGTGAGCAAAAATGATTTTTTTTTTTCTGATTGTAGCTAGGAGCACATGGTTTTCACATTTTGATGGGTAAGAGGGTCAGAGCTGCCTTAGCTTCACCCTCAGGCACATCATTGGCACTAGATATGCTGAGAGTCTGCCCAAAGCAGTGTGAGTGCAGAGATGGTACTCTGCGAGCGTTTTGGTTAGCAGGAGTGCACACTTGCTTTGAAATGTAGCCTAGGTTAGCATTGAACTTACTGTATGTTACTTAAAGTTAAAGAAACCCTCTCCTGAGTTTTCTGCTTCCGCTTCTGAGAACTGAGATTACATACATATCCTACCATACCTGTGTAGATTATTATTATTATTATTATTATCATTATTATTATTATTAGTCACGATGTAGTCACTTTGTATCCCAGTTATAGCCGCTCCCTCATCTTCTGCTGGTCCCACCCCCACCCCCTTCTCCTCCCCTATCCCTCTCCCCTAGTCCACTGATAGGGGAGGTCCTCCTCCCCTTCTATTTCACCCTAGCCTATCAGGTCCCATAAGGACTGTCTGGATCCTCTCCCTCTGTGGACTGGCTAGGTTGCCCCAGCAAGGGGAAGTGATCAAGGAGCAGGCAACCAAGTTTATGTCAGGGACTATCTGTTCTATCCTGAAGCCAGACACTGACTGTGGAAAACCTGACAGATTGACTGTTTATCTTGATTCTGTCTGTGGGAATCATTACGAGGAGGAGCTAAAGCTCACACAGCAGTGTCCTGTCACTTCAGGCTGCAAGAAGGGACTCCATTTGGCTTCCTCGTGCCCGAGCTCTGGGCGAGCAGTGTTGGCTATAGCTGCGCTGCCCCAGCCCCGTGCTAAGTGCATCATGAGGACTGCACGTTTGTGGGGAGGCTGCAGTGACTGGTGAAATCCTGCTGACTGGTGCCGGGGCAATTTACGCCTTTTATTCCACTTCAGGGCTGGAGAATTTCACCGTAAGAAAGTCCTCTAAGGAGGAGTAGTACAGGGAAGCACACTCCAAGGAAAGCACTTTAGGTGCTCTGGACTCTCAAAGCTTTATCCTCTTTATTATTATTTTATTTCCATTATTTTTATTTAGTTTATCAGGAATTCTCCATTGGTGTTAAATACTCTATACAATGGGAAATCAGAAATGCTAAACTAATAGGTGAACTTTGTTATCTTTCTTGTAGGATGTATGATGTAATGAAAAGAAAGCCCCGGACAAAGCTTCCCTTCTCGGCTTTCATGCTTACGTGATTTGGTATAATGTATTTAAGTGGGTGCTGAAGCTCACCCTATGCACAGTTTACTATGTGGTGCCCACATCGTCAGTCCTAGGTTGACTGGGTGACAATTCATTGTTATTTATAGGTTTATATCCACTCCTGGCCTTTTGGTTCTTAAAAGGGGCCAGATAATCCCAGGAACATTTTTATTACTCTGGTTTATGGTGAACGTAATGGGTAAAGTTACAAACTGGAGAGGTTTCTCCAAGTGACGGTGGAGAAGCACTAATGGTGGAATCAGAGTCTGAGGTGAAAAAGAAAGGTTCAGGTGACGGAAAATTAAGGAAAAACACAAGGATTTCAGAGCAAGAGAGAAGTGTGGGCAGAGATGGAAATGACTGAAAAAATTTCTGAGCTTTCCCTGCACAGCCTCAAGTAAATCTGCTACCCAATGCTTTCTGAGTGTTTCTATATCTTTTTGTTTAATGTGTCTTTTTGAGGCTGGCTTTAAAGCCTCATTGGGAATGGAAAAGACAGCTACACCTTATAGAGTCTGGGCTAAATTAAGAGAAGTACTCAGAGAAAGAATGAGGTTTGCTGAGGGCACAAAGAATGTTTTGATCATGGCTGTCATTTAGAATTTTCATAACATAACATTTAACATAACATTTAAAAGTGTGTGTGTGTGTGTGTGTGTGTGTGTGTGTTATGTGTGTGTATACTAAACATGTAGGTGTGCATGGGCAGAAGCCAGAGGGGAAGGCAGGATTCCTGCTCCAGACTTCCTGCCTCTCTGCCTTATCCTATTGAGACAAAATCTCTCACTAACCCCAAGCTCCTATTGTACAGCCCAGTGATAATTGTCTTTCTGCTAGCCCCTAGTAGCCACAAGTCTTCAGTGGTACAAGTGATTATGTGTAGAAAGGTTAGAATAATAGGGTTTCGGGTTTTCAGCTTTTGTCCTTTCTTCTTGCTCTTCTTTCTTTCTGCCTCACTTCACAGCTGCTTGTCCCATCTTGCTGGCTTTTCTCTCCACACCTAGAACAGTCAGCCAAGAATCTGGGTTGGGTATCCTGGGCCTCAGCTGGTGGTAACATCCTGGCTCTTGCTTCACTGCCAGTCAGACTCAAGTGTAAGTAGAAAAGAAGTAAGTAAACAATGAAAGTTAGCCCATGAAAATTACACTGGTTGCCTGTCAGGCTCCCCGTCACTGCATCTATGCTTGGGGAGTATTCATGTAACATCAGACATCATGGTTGCTTGCTTGCTTTGGTGAAGACTTAGATTTCCTTCATGCAATGAATAACTGTTGGGTATTTGAAGCCACAGCTTTGTTATGTTGTGTTCCGACCTGTGCTGCTACAGCTTTGCAATAGAGAGGGGAGATGGAGAGCGACTGACAGCCCACAGTCCTTTTTCCGACTCTTGGACAGCCTTGTTTGGTACCCACACTCTTTTGCTGCAGGCCTGTCTTGGTCATGTTCACCTTCTGGCGGCTTTCCCAAGCTCTAGCCTGGGCAGTCTTTGCTGGGTAAGGCTGATGGCCCAAAGCTCACAAGTGGGTCCATTTTCCTTGTCCTGTCACACTTAGGCTCCTTTTGACCACATGTAAACAGCTGTAAGTCACTGTGGAGCAGAGCTCCTCAGACTCTCTGTACAGACCCGGATGCTTCCATTTTTGCAGGTGACGTAGACTCTGCCACAGCGTCCAGCGTTGTCACTGAGGGCTGGAGCGAACATGTCCAAGTAAAGTTTACTCACTTGGCCTCTGAGATTTGAATTTATATTGTTTTACATTCACAGCGTGTTTTTATCTTTTCATTTCCCTCATCCTATTTCATGCTGTTTTCTTTTTTTTTCTTCATGGGTGATAGGGGCTTGCTATGTAGCCAGGGGTTGCCTCAAACCCAGGCTGGCCCCAAACCTGTGACCTTCTTCCCCACTCCAGCCCCAAGAGCTAGAGTTATAGGCGCACACCAGCGCCCAGCGTACCCAATCATTTTCAGAACTTTGTTAGATTGCAGCTTGTACAAAACAGCACAGTAGACTGGACCTGACTGGTGGGCTGTCGTTCGTTGGTCATGATCTAAAGCGGTCTTCGGCCTGCCGTTTACATCTCCCGTTTAAGACTAGATGGCTGAGCAGGATGGCTCAGTGGGGAAAGGTGCTTGCTGCCACACCTAGCCATCCGAGTTCAGTCCCTGGGACTACTCTGTGAAAAGAGAATCCCCTCCTGCAAGTGCTCCTGATCTCCTCACATGCACCACATGAACACGGGCACCTGCCCATAGGGATTTCAAAATCCAAGCAGGCCTACAGTTGTAACTTGCACACCAACGTGAGGGAATTCCCTTGAGGGTGCTGAGACAGGTTTCTGAGAGTCTTTCCTGTCACTCTTCACTGCTCTCTGGGCTCTGTACTCTATAGCCCTCAAATCAATTTTGTGAACAGCATTTTCTTTTAAGAAAATTGGTGAGTGTCCTGTGTAATTCAGTTGAGTGCCTTCCCCAGCCCCAGCCTCGATTCCTTTAGCAGTTGGGATTCTAGAGTCTCTTTTTTGTTTTGAGCCAACGAACATTTTATCCTAAGATGGTGGCACTTCTGTTTGTACAAATGACTTCAGCCTTCCAGAGCCTCCTGTAAAGCTGGTTCATTTGATGCCGTAGAAGCCCACCCACAATTCTTGCTGAAGCAGGCTTTTTATTCAGCCTGTTGGTGAACACAACCTTCCAAGCCTTAAAAGCCACTTTTGTCTGAAAGCATTAAGCACAACCTTAGAGATTTCAGAGTTCTTAACAAAGGAACTTACAGTCACATTATGATTTGATCTTTACCCTGAAGCCATTTCTCTTTTTTTAATTTAATTTTATTTATATATTTACTTATTACAATTTATTCACTTTGTATCCCCGCTGCAGCCCCCTCCCTTGTCTCTTCCCATTAAAACCCATCCTCACTCTTCTCTCCCTATGCCCTTTCCCTAGTCCTTTCCCTGATAAGGGAGGACCTCCTCCTCTTCTATGTGACCCTAACTTATCAGGTCTCATCAAGGCTGGCTGCATCATCTTCCTCTGTGGCCTGGCAAGTTTGCATCCCCCAGGGGTGTCACTGAGTTCATTTCAGAGACAGCCCCTGTACCCCTTACTAGGGAACCCACTTGGAAACTGAGCAGCCAATGCATATCCTTTGAACAGGGGTCTAGGCCTGAAGCCATAAGTTGACAATTTGTTATTGACTGGGGAGATAAAAGATAAGGAACAATGTACTTTCTTTCCAGCATGTTCTGGCCCCTCACTACTTCTGTAAGTGTGTCTGTCCTTACCAGCACCTTATGATGGGTGGCCAAAAGAAGCAAGTTAATATGTCTGACTTTCAGTGAGGCCATCACATTCACCCAATCCAGCAGTTTCTTAGTTACTATCAGTGAAGTTTTCCTAAACTGTTTCACAATGACCTCATTCAGAACGTTGTGTTCTCTATCCTGCTACAGTTTTGTTATCACATTCTCAGCCATAGCATGCCACTTCATTAGCCACCTGATTCTAAAGCCGTAAGACTGTGTTTTCTGTTTTTATTTAAAAATATGTCACCTCTAAGTACTGGTTTCTGCATTAATTCTCTATTTCTGAAAAAGAAAGCCCTCTCAAGACCAGAAGCTTAAGCCACATGTATCTATTAGATAGGTAGGTAGATAGATATGTAAATAGATAAAGGATAGAGAAATAGATTGATGATAGATGGTAGATAGATGATAGATAGATGATAGATAGTTGGATAGATAGATAGATAGATAGATAGATAGATAGATAGATAGATATGATTTAGGATATTTGGGCAAGTTCTGCAGGGAGGAACTCCCACTGGTCTTGGTCAGGTTCTATCATGCCATTATAAATTTTAATACTTAGCAGAAAAGCTAGGCTTCAGGTGTTAAAAGGAGCAATGAGGAAAGAGGTCACACGCTTGTCATAATCAAACTTGCTAGCCTGAAGCTAGGGCTTGCTTTCACAGTGGTGACAGCAGGGGTTCCAAGGTCAGCCAGGGAGGGTCAGCCCCAATATAGAAATGTTCTTTAATGGGCTGCCTGGATATCATTAACTATTATTTCATTGGTCAAAACCAATTACAAGACCAAATTGAGATACATGTGAGTGTGGGAGGGAATTATCCATTCTCTTATTCTGGGAGCCCATGGGTTGGGAGACATGTGAACAATGTTGGGTCCATGAACACAATGATCGTCTGCCGGCCTTAATTTAAGTGGAGCAGACTAAGGTCTGACATGCAGCAGCACTCAGGGAGGCAGAGGTAGGCGGATCTCTGTGAGTCTGAGGCCAGCCTGGTCTACAAAGTGAATCCAGAACAGCCAAGACTACACAGAGAAATGCTGTCTCAAAAAACAAAACAACAAACAATAAATGTGGCACACAGTAATCCTGCCAAGGGGCCAGAGTTTCAGAGTGCCAGCACGGGGGCTGCCAACTGAAAAAAGAGGCACCGAGTTTGCTTCATTTGTGAGCTTGAGTGTAGGCTTTGCTATTGGCTGATACAAACAGGAAATCTAAATCATGTCTTGAAATCAGTAGTGATGGCTATTTTTGGTTGTCCACTTGATGACATCTGGAATTAACTAAAACCCCAAATGGAGCACATCTGTGAGGGGTTTCTGCTTCGTTTGAAGCAGGAAGATCCACCTCTGGTCTGGATATGTGAGGTGGAAAGACACACCTATATTCTCGACCTTTTGAGATGGGAATACGTGCCTCTAATCCACATTACACCCTCTGCTGGAAGCCTGTATAAGGGTACAGAGGAAGGAAGATTTGCCTGCTTGTTTTCATGTTGCTACAAGTCCATTTCTTCACTAGAATGAAAGCCTACTTCTTCGGATATCAGTGTGTAATGAAGACCAGCTGAGACATTCTTGTGACCAAAAAAATACTGGATTCTTAGACCTTCCATTCATAGGCAGGCATTGTTGAATTAGCTGGGCTACAGCCTGTAAGTCATTCCAATATATCCCCTTTCTACATTCAAAGAGAGATGCATTCTGTAAGTTCTGTTACTCTAGAGAACCCTGACTAATATGCTATTATATAAAAGTTATTGCATATAAAGACCATGTAAATTTCTGCAAGTGCTTTTGAAGGCTGAGCAATAAAGGGAATAGAAAGAATGGCTTTTGAGATAAGTAAACACAACAGACCAAGCAGGAGAAATGAAGCCAATCCAACTTCTGTAAGGTGCTGTATAAGTAACAGATACCTTGCTGATAGCTTGTCAAATATTATGTCGTTATCTCCTTTAGAAATTGAAAATAATAGCCAAGCTTGATAGTGCATTCCTGTAATCCCAGCACTCAGGGAGGCAGAGCCAAGCAGATCTCTGTAAGTTCAAGACCAGCTTGGTCTACAAAGCAAGTCCAGGGTAGCCACGGCTACACACAGAAACCCTGTCTTGAAAAACCACTCCCACCTCCCCCCCAAAAAAAGAAATTGAAAAAAATAGCATTAATTAGGAATCAAAACTTTTTCCCTGAGTGAGTAAGCTGTCTCACAGGTAAAGACTGAGTTTATGATCTGAGTTCAATCCCAAGGACCCACATGGCAGGGGAGAACCTGCTCCTGAAAATCACCCTCTGCCTTCCACACAAGCTCTGTAACATGGGATTGCACAAACATCTACATACAAAATAAATTTTTAAAAAATCACTAAATGTAATTTAAAAGTTGAAAAAAAAAGGAAGGCACATTTACAAAAATATCTCAGGCATTCACATCTGTGACTGTTAATATACTTCCAAAGTGGGTAAGTATGGCGAAAAAAAGACACTTTGGCAGACAATTTGGAGCAATAGACATTCACACCAGACTCAGGTCTAAGCTCATTTTAAAACTTTCTCATTATTGGCCAGCTGTTGGTGGTATATGCCTATGCTCTCAACAGCAATGAGGTGATTTGAATAAGAATGGCCCCATAGGCTCACATCTGAATACTTGGTTTCCAATCGGCACAACTGTTTGGGAAGGATTAGGAGGTGTGTTACAGGGAAAGACTTTGAGGCTTCATAAGCCTCCTCCATTCTCAGTGTGCTCTGGCCACTCTGCCTTGAGATGTGAGGTCTCAACTGTTCCGTGGCAACGAGACTTGAGGGACACCCTGCTGCAAAAGGAAAAAATCAGTATTGACACTGTATTTCAATGCTAAGAAAAAGTTAAAGAATTCACTAAAGTAGAGAAGCATACTTCTTCTTTCCTTTTATTTTCTTCTTTCCTTCATGATTATCTGTGTGACATGGCTTATGATCATCCTCTTTTTCCCCTTTTGTTTTGAAGCGTCAGACATAAAATTAAGAACTATAAAGAACAACAAAAACCATATACACTTCACTTAAGGTCCCTAAACGTAAGATATTTCCCTGGTGTTTGCTTTATCTTTTTGTGCATAGGATACACCTGCCATATATCAGTCTATCCATCTATTCTGTATGTCTGTCCATCTGTCTGGCTACCGTCAACTTGTCTCTGAGTTCCCTGACTCTTTATCTTTACTTGCAGTGTATGTCCTTACAGTGTCCTGTCTACCAGAAAATTACAAAAACCCAAGAATCTCAATTTCAGAAAGTGTAAGCTCAATAGAACCGTAATCACCTAAAATAAATTTGTATTCAATTTATCATTGGTCCTTCATAGAATAATGTCCTTTAGAGAAAAATAAACACAAACGAGTAAAATCAAAGCTCTTTTGCTCTGTCTCCAGCATTAATCTGAATTGCATCTTGTGCTTACCTGTCTTTTTAGCATCTTCTGCGTGAGTGAGAGAGGGTTCTTGTTCATGTGTAGAGGACAGGTCCCTGGGAACTGGCTGTCTCCATCTGTCCCCACCCCTCCCCAGCACTATGGAACAGACATGCGCTGCCGTGCTCAGCATTTGTGTGGGTGCCGTGGGTGTGAACTCAGGTCCTCACACTTGTGGACAAACAGCATTTTACACACTGGGTCATCTTCCTAGCCCCTTCTAGTCTCTCTGAGTAGCACTAGCTCACCAATCTTTCTAGTGGTGACAGTTTTGTAGAGGACAGACACATTGTTTTGTGTAATATCTCTCATTTCGTGCTCACGTCCTCCTGGTGAGAGGTTCAGGAATAGCCTAAGTGAACACATTTGTGTTACAGTACGAGCTTCATGAAGGTGTGATACTGAGTCAGCGCGCTCTGACGAAACTAACTAGACAACTGTCTTGGAGGGGCCTGCTACCTCAGCGCGCTCTGACGAAACTAACTAGACAACTGTCTTGGAGGTGCCTGCTACCTCAGCGCGCTCTGACGAAACTAACTAGACAACTGTGTTGGAGGTGCCTGCTACCTCTCTATTCTTCCATTCCATTCCATTCCGTTCTATTCTCTCCAGTAATTTATTTGCTACTGAATCAATTAAGTTATATCCCAAGTATTTTTGTCAGAGCAAGGGGAGTCTGCATAGCTGCCAAATGTTGAATTTTCAAAATTTGGATGAAGCATAAGTTCTTATTAGAAATTATTTTGTTTAAGTATGGGAAGGCTACTATGAGAAATTAATCCATCGTTAGACAATTAAAAGGTTAAAATGTCATTATAGGTAATTAATTTGGAGAGGCAGAAAGACTATACTCATTGGACAGCCAAGCTTTCTCGATAAACGTCTGAATTTTCATCAAGCAGCAGGAAGGCCATGAGTTAGGTCCAGGAGTGAAATGTGCATGGCGGCCATTTCCCTGCAGACTGTTAAACCACTTTGCATTTATACAAAATCAAGCTTCCTAATAATCAAGAAAGTGTTTGGACTGGATGTACACACACAGAAAGAGCTGGTAGTCAGCGTAATAGAAGAGAAAAATGAAAACAAGGGCAGCAGGAAAGGTATTTAAGATTAGAAAATGTTTATGTAACATCTCGAAAGCATTTGATAAATTACACTACTTAGATTACCAGTTTTTCTTTCTCTATTCCTGGCTAATCTTATTAATATATTATAGCTTTAGATTGTTCTCAGTTGCATCCAGTGAATTTAAAAAAGAACAGCCCTGCAATAAAGAATCTATCATGTCTTGCTGGATAAAATGTGTATTTGTGCAATCTGAGATTGAAGGCTCTCTCAGCCTCTCGGAGTTTAAATCAGACAGCCCCCCACTTCCAGCAGACACTGGCTTATTTGTCACTTTGAGTTTGATTTATTTCAAGCAGGAGCTAAAACTGTATTAAAATCTTCTGTTAGGCATGTAAAGCTCTGCATACATAGAGCTGGCAAGTTAAACATGTCTAATGAAAGACAGCTGTGCTCTCATTGGGAACAAAAACAGGTTGAAGAGTCGTGTCTGTGTGAAGAATTATGTGAAAAGGGTGAGAGCCAGGCACTTGCTGTTTAGAGAACGGTGCAGACAGGGAAGGCAATGAAAACATGTCTCAGGTTGTTTGTTTGTTTGTTTGTTTGTTTGTTTGTTTGTTTATAAAGACCACATAAAGTAGTCAGAGGACCTGTGTATTCTGCTGATGACCAGGTTCTCAGTGGGTTGCAGAGTCAGTAAGTTAACCAGTCTTCCTCACTTCGTGCACCCTTCCAGGACGTGACATCTCACCAGCGCGGAGGCGCCTTCGGACAGAGAGTGATGTGACGTTGCTGTCTCCCACACTGACTGCTTACACACATTTTTAAATTGCTCCCTAGCATCCTGACAGTTTTGGATTTCTCTCTGTGAGGAAATGAAATTTTGTTGAGAAGTTCAAGATATAGCAGTGAAATGGTTCAGCTGGTAACAGTTCCTGCCACCAAGAAATCACATGGTGGAAGGTCAGAACAGCCAACTCCCACAGGATCTTCTCTGGCTCACACACACACATTCATACACAGACATATACATATACACTCATGCACACACATTTACACAAACATAAGCATGACTTTACTTACATGTGTACACACATAAACACACATTTGCACAATTCATACATGCACACATTCACACAGAAACATGCACACATATTTGATGTACAAACAAAGAAATGTAATTAAATTTTTTTTAATATTTAATATGACAATAGATGTTTAAAATTAATGATAAATGACAATGGCCCATTTAAATTATTGCAATGCAAACTATCTAATGGTCTATCTTGTCAGCTTCTTATTCGCATGTACATGAAAAGAAGTGAAAGCAGCAGCTAGTGATGTCATTTTAAGAAACTTTAAGCCCAGCTGGGCACAGGGGCACACACCTGTAATCCCAGCACTCAGGAAGGCAGAGGCAGACAGATTGCTGTGAGTTAGAGGTCAGCCTGGTCTACAAAGCACATCCAGAATGGTCAAGGCTACACAGAGAAACCCTGTCTCAAATAAATAAGTACATATACATACATACATACACACACAAATAAATACATAAATAAATAAAATAAGAAAATAAAAACTTTAAGTTCAAATTAAGGCAATATTATTTGATTTCAATTTAATCTTTAAAATTCTGTTGGGTTCCTCTGTCATGGAGGTGCACTGGAATTCCAAGGTTGACTGATTGATTCATTCATAACATGTTTTGAGTGTCTGACAGGCAGAAAAGTCTTCAATGAACGCCTGTTACAATGTTGTAGCCACACGCTCATATCTACACAAGAATGCTGACATGGCTCCTCAGAGACAGCAAGATTTCAACTGTTTTCATAGCATGTCCAGCTTAGAATAGGTAAAGTCTGGTTTGGAGTTTGTCTCATCAAGTGAATAAATACTAGAGCGCTTTCTGTGAGCCCACACTGTGCAAACTCTGGCACTATTCTCTGAGGAAGGTAGATGGATTGCCACCCACTGTGGGACCTGGACATTTTTCTTTTTGTAAAATAGATAGGAAACAGGTAAACAAGATGACTACATAATTTGATTTGTACCATAAAGAAAAATGCCCAGAGTAATTATGTCTGTCCTGCTACCCTGTGTGCATGCATGTGTGTGTGGGGGGGTGTGTGTGCCTGTTTGCCCAGGTATCTGTGGCTATAAATAAGAGGAATGGTGTCGCATGTATGATGTCATGAACTGGGATTCAGAGGTGATACCTCCCAAAGTCCATGATTTAGACATGAGGAATGAAAATAAGCCAATTGTGAAAAAAGGCAGGCAATGTTGTTTCAGTATAATCTTCAGATTTAATGTAATTCATAAGAACATTTTAGCTCTTTAAAATTTTCTTTTCTTATCCTTGGCTAGGCTGAAACTTGCTGGCCTTGAATTCATAGATTTTCCTGCCTGTACCTCTGGAGTGCTAGAACCAAAAGTTTGTGCCACAATGTCTGGCCCTAATTTTAGTTTTGAAAGAAAACAAGTAATTTATTTAGTTCTCCCAAAGACTCCAAAGCTTACACTAGTTGGCAATGTTCTTGGCATCAGACAAGATCAGGAGCAGAGATGGCTGCTGTTCTTTAAAATAGAATCATTTAAAAACATGGCAGAGAGGTAAAAGCATTAAGAGACAGGAATCGGAGATGTAGCAAAACACATCTGCACGTTTGCATTTTCCATTTCATCTAAGCTCAGTGAAGAGCTTAAAATTGAACATAGGTAAATTGGCTAAAAAACTGTAATTCAAGTCCTCAGCAATGTGTTTGAAAGGGACAACACAGCCAATGCCGGCGGCTCCTATTTTTCAGATTAGAAATTAACTGCTAGCTTGTCAAAAGGAAATGGCATGTTTTATTACTGAAGAGGTGGCTCTATTAGCTCCTTTGGGCCACAAGGGCCCAGTTATTTAATTACTTCTTCCAAGATGCTAAGTGAATCCCTGGTGACTAGGCCAAATCACTGCACCTTCAAAGGTGAGTGATTTGTACAATCCAACACTACAGCAGATTTCGGTAGTAATTGTAAACCACAGATATTGTATAAAGAATTGGAGAATTCCCATCTTTTTTTCACCTCTGCTGAAAATGATTTTAGCTTCAGAGCTTTCATGATTGACTTTAAATAAAATAATGGAAAATACATTTGTCTTCTAGATGAAGAACCTAAAAGTTGTTTGAAACTTAAACTTCAAAGTGTGTGAGCACTGTGTGTATACCTGTATGTGTATGCATATGTGTACCTGTATATGTGTGTGTGCATGTATGGACACCTGTATATGTGTGTGTGTGTGTGTACCTGTACATGTGTGTGTGTGCACACATGTGTGTGCCTACCTGTCTATGTGTTTTGTATATGTGTGTGTGTGTGTGTGTGTGTTTGTAAGGGTTGAAATATACACATGCTGGATAAGTAGTCTTCCGGTGAGTGATAGCCCCATTCCTTCCTAGACATATTAAATGAGAAGACTAAAGGCCAGAAATTTAGAAGTAAATAAAAATAATCAAATTTATTATTTTAAAAATGAAGTGGATCCCATCCAGGGAAGCAGGTAGGCTAACTGAGATCTCCGTCTGGACTTTGGACTTTGCTCCCCCAAGTCCAGTCCCCAGTCTGATCCCCAGCTCTGTAGCAGCCTGCTGCAGCCTCCCTTCCCCCTTCCTCCACTGGATCACTGGATCCTCCCCTCCAAACGCCTCTCCCACCACAGATCATTTCATTTCACTCCCCAGTTCCAGCCGACATTCCCTGGTGAAGCACTCTCGTTTCCACCCTTCTGGGAGCCCCATTCACACCCTTCTTCTCTCCATCCCATTCCTAAGGGTCAACTCCCAATCTCTAGGAACCTCCAGTGGCCACACCTGCCAGAGTCGGAAAGGACTTTCCTACCAAGCACAATGCTTCCTACTCAGCCACAATGCTCTCTTATATAACAGAGAGGGCACTGAATCCGAGAACAAAACATCCACCCAGCAAAAACAGGCACCATAATCTCAAACCCGCTTAGACACCAGAAGGAAAACACAATCAACAGCCATGACAATATCTTTCTATTGGAGCCCACCAACCCTACCACAATAGACCTTGACTATTCCAACACAATAGAAGCACAAGACAAAAGACCTTAAAATAGTTTTAATGACTACGATACAGATCCTTAAAGAGGAAAATGATAATTTTTTTTAAATCTGTGAGAACACCAACAGTGGAAGGAAATGGATATAAAACAGTTCAGACCTAAAAAGTAGAAGTAGAATCAGTAAAGAAAACCCAAACTGAATGAAATCTGGAAACAAAAAACTTAGGAACTTCAGAGGCAAACCTCACCAACAGAATACAAGAGAGGTAAGAGAGAGTATCAAGCACTGAAGACATAACAGAAAAAAAAATGGATACCTTGGTCAAAGAAAAATATTAAATCTAAAAAAAAATCTCCTGGCACAAAACATCTAGGAAATATGGGACATTATGAAAAGACCAAATCTAATAATAATAGGAAACCCAGGTCAAAGGCACGGAAAATATTTTCAACAAAATCACAGAAAAAATGTCCCTAACATAAAGAAGAAAATGCCTATCCATACAAAACACCAAATAGATTGTATCAGAAAAGAAATTCCCCTAAGCACACAATAATCAAAACCCTGAACATACAGATCAAAGAAATAATATTAAAATTTGCAGGAGAACAAGACCAAGAAAGATATAAGGGCACCCCTAACAGAACAGCAGCCGATTTCTCATTGGAGACTCTAAAAGCCAGAAGGATATGAACAGAAGTTTTATAGATGCTAAGAGACCACAGATGCCAGCTAAGACAACTATAATCAGCAAAACTTTCACTCACAAAAGATGGAAAAATAAGATACTCCATGCAAGCAATATCTATCTACAAACCCAGTCCTACAGAAGGCACTAGAAGGAAAACTATAACTGAAAAAAGTTAATCACACTGAAGAAATCATAAAGAATAAATAACGCCAGACCAGCAAATTAAAAGAGGGGAAACACACACACATACACACACACCTTAACAGAAACAATCAAAGGAATCAACAAACACTGATCATTGATAACTCTCAGCATCAATAGTCTCAATTCCCTAGTAAAGTGACACATAGTAACACAGAATGGATGAGAAAACAGTATCCATAAAGACATCAGCTCAGGATAAAGGATAGGAAAAGAAATTCTGAACAACTGGACCTAAGAAGCAAGCTGGTGAAACCATTTTCATATATGACAAATCAGACTTCAAAGTCAAACTAATCGGAAGAGATGAGAAAGGAAACAGTCTACTTCAAGGTCCAGCTATGCTATTTTTGGGTATATACCCAAAGCTCACTTCATCCTACTGCAGAGACACCTGCTCAGCCGTGTTCACCAACGCACTATCATAATAGACAGAAACTGGAAACAACCCAGATATTCCTCAACAGAAGAACAGATAAAGAAAATGTGGTGTATTTACACAATGAAGCATCACTCAGCTACTTAAACAACGAAATCATGAAACTCATAGGTAAATGGACAAACTAAAAAACAAAACAAAAAACCATCCTGGGTGAGGCAACCTGAACCCAGAAATCATGAAACTCATAGGTAAATGGATAAACTAAAAACAAAACAAAAACCATCCTGGGTGAGGCAACCTGAACCCAGAAATCATGAAACTCATAGGTAAATGGATAAACTAAAAACAAAACCCACCCTGGGTGAGGCAACCTGAACCCAGAAAGTCAAAGGTGGCTTGTGTTCACTTACGTGTGGGATTTAGCTGTCAAGTCAGTGATAACCAAGCTACAATCTGTAAACCACTGAGACCGGAGGTAGAGTAAATCACTAATGGGGACACATACATCTCCCTTGGTAGGAGAAACAAATAGATAATTATGGACAGAGGCAGGGCTAGAACAGGAGGAACAAGTAAATAGGGAAGGGAAGGGGGACGAGGGAGGAAAAACAGGGAAAAGCAGTGAAAATTAAAGGCCATTTGAGGGTTAATATGGAAACAATGTGATAGAAGCTTTCATATATATAAAAAATCACCAAATAATGAGGGGCACAGAGCCCCAAATGGACATCTCTTGTCAGCAAATAAAGCTTCCAGTACTTGGGGCGTGTTATATCTAATTGAGTTGTTGGCCAAAGGGGTCCCCAATGGGAATCCCCAAACAACCCAGGCTGTTGCTGACTGGAGGTTGCTCTCTGCAAACTCACTGCAAGGCTCTGTTGTTGAAGACAAGACCCACATAGCTCACTGGACACGGAGAGGACAAGCTGGCGCCTGTACCCTAGGTTCTAATGTCTCTGGTTCAGGGACGTACTCTGCAGGCCACCAAAGGAGAACTATGAACACCGACCCAGCCTCAGGTCCCAGAGCCAGAAGGGGGAGTGGAGACATGCTCTCACCCCTAACCCAAGGCAATCTCCTGGCTGACCACTCTTTGCAAATGAAACCTAGTTTCCTCCAAGAGAATCTCGCTGGAGAAACAAACTGCTCTTAAGGGGTAGCTTCACACCCAGCAGTAGATACCAAGAGAAAAGGAGTTCAAGTTCATCCTCAGCAGTTCCTTGTCTCATAGTAACATGCCACGGTCTTTCCCTTTTGTAAAGATTTTGTCTTACATTTATTTTATTTATATTTTACTAGGTTTCCAGGTTTCCTGTTTTTATGGGATGCGTGAGTGTGTGAATGAGTGGCCTCTGTTTCTTGTGCCTTCTCTTGGGCACTTTTACTTGTGTTTGCTTTGTTAAATTATGATGTGTTAGTTTTTGCTTAATCTCATTATACTTTATTTTGTTCTATTCTTATCCCTTAGAAACCTGTTTGTTTTCTAATGAGAGACAGAAAGGGGTGGATCTGGATGGGAGGAGAAATAGGGAGAAATGAGGAGTAGAGGGAGGAAAAACCATAATTAGGATAGGTTATGTGAGAAAAAAAATTATTTCCAAAAAATGGGAAAAATCAGGTGATAATTAAACATGTAAGTAAAAATATAAGGAGTGTTTTATAAAATTTTTATGCTAATAAAACTGATAATGCTAAAACCTCAACATAATAGTAACAATGTTAAGAGATTTAAAAATGAAAATATAAGTCACAGTAACTATCAAAACAAGAAAATCTGTACCTTCAAGATTTACTTGTACCAGCACATGCCTATCAAGTAAATCTTTCAGATTCTCTTAGGTGTGGTTGATATTGAAGCTTTACTAGCTTACTAGCTTAAAACATTCTGATGAATTATGAAATCTTTTATTTTTTGAGATCCTGATATGTGCTATGTAGAAAAGGCTGACCTTGAACTCACAAAGATCTGCCTTCCACTGTCATTCAAGTGTTGGAATTAAAGACATTTGTCAGGACACCTGGCTTCTGTATTATGAATTTTATCCTGAAATTTCAGTTCTTATTTATTATGCTGTAAGACAGTGACAAATCTAATCTTTTTAAATGAATTTTTCTTCCTAATCACTGTGGTCGCTTTGGTATAAAACTGTAGCACACTTATACCCTCTTTCTTTGGAGAAACGAAAGGCTTTTTAGACCATTCTCTGAAGGCAGAATAGAGGTATTTATTACTTTCCCTGAAATGAGGCCTAGCTCTTCCAAGTACTGCCAGGAGAAGCAGAGATGAGCACCAAGGAAACAGAACAGATAGTATGCTTGAGCTCCTGAGCCCTGCTGTGTTCCTGGCTGCAAACTTTGCCTCCTTGGTGCTAATTCTGTGGCCTTAGATGGCCTTTGCACCTAATTAAGGAAGTTTTGTTTGGTTTCCTTCCTTCTTCACTCCTCCCAACAGTGAAGGTGGCATGTGCTGAATATGATTGAGCCTGTATTGAAATTGCAGAGCGTTTGACCCTAAACCTTACTCACCCAGTCACAGAAATGAAGCTCAAGATTGACTACAACATAACTTTCATGCCGAGCATAAGGCCTGGGAAGGTTCTGTTATGGTAGATGTGCAGGCACACTTGCTTTGCTGTTTCACAGAACATGAGCTCTTCTGGCAGTGAGACTGAACATCTGTGTAAACTGTGTAAGAGCCCGCTCTATTACTGCTTTTGGACTTTAGCAAGCAGCCCTTCTCCAGCTCTCTCTGATCTTAATTAGTTCCAATTCCTAGATTTTAATTTTTGTGGGGGGAAAAATCTTTGTGCTTTATTCTCCTCTTGCTATATTCAAGTAATCTAAACGTGTGTATTGTTTTCATCCTGGCACAATTAATTTTTGACCCTTCAGCCCTGGGAAAGCATCCAGGCTTCAGAACTTTATGCATGCAACCTGTTACATGGTGGTGGAGCTAGCTGTGAAGCGAAATTAGGACTCGAGGTCAAACAGCTCCATTAAATGTCTTTTGGATGCTGAAACCAAACAGAAAGCTCTAATGGAAGTGACTGAAACTGATCTTCCACTAAGGTAGGAGGGTTATTAGATTTGACTGTTTAGAGGGAAGCATGTCTGGGCTGAGGAGATGACAGCTCAGTCTGTAAAGTGTCTGATGGGCAAGCATGAAGACCTGAGTCTGGATTCCCCAACGCATGGGAGACCTAGTCCTGGTTGTGTGAATAACGTGTTCGTACCCTAAACCTGACAGAGGGATTGTTTGTGCAGAGGCAGGAGGATACCAACCAGTCAGTCCAGCCAATCAGTGAATGTTGTGTTAATGAAAGGCCCTGTCTCAATTAAGGTGAGGGAAGAAGATGCTGAGTGTTAAGATCTGGCCTCCACATGCACGCACACACGCAAACATACATTACAAACACCATGCGTAAATAAAAAAACTGAACTATGTAACTTCGTTCTTCAAAACTTCAGACATTTCCACAAAAAGCAGGGCTAATTCACACGTTTCACTGACTACCACTGACTTCAAACTTCATATAGACTGTAGGACTGGTTTAATATGCCTTTGTAAACAAGTGTCTTTTATGGGTGCTTTTGTCCCAGGGATGTGACCTAGAGCCTCCTGGGTACTGTGCAATCATCTCCCAGTCTCTGAATCCTCATGCCTTCTTGCTACTTTTAAACTCTGAGCTAGGCTAATGACACACTGGCTTGCCCAGGCAGGCCTTGAACTTGTGAATCTCTGCCCCAGTCTCTGTTGCAGGTCTAGCAGGTCTGTGTGGAGATATTTGTCCTTAGCTCTTTGTTTAAATCAGTTTGTCCTCCAGGAAGGCACTTCACCAGTTTGCTACTTTAAAATACAAGTCATTTGTTTTCTACCATAGTTGAAACCTGATTGGTGGTTCTAGGGGGTGGGAGGGTAGGGATAATTCCCAGGGCACATGTTCTCTTTGGGGACTTGACATGACTTCTAGATCTAAAGGCTAAGAAGAATTTAATTAGCCGAGAAAGAAGAGCAATTCTGACAGAGGGGACAGGTGGGCAATGACCATGAGGCAGAAATAGCTTGACACGTTTAAGGGTGTGAAGTATGGCCAGGAGGGCCTGACCAAGCTGACTCATGGACCTTGCTGGCTCCTGATAGATGGTTGGCCTGTGTGCTTTCTGTTTGGCTTCTGAGCACAATCCTTCTGCAGCCAGTCTGCACAGGCGCTCCTTCACTGCACTGGACTCAGCAGTTCCTGGGCTTAGGGAACTTCCTATCAGAACCTCATCAGCAAAGTGTCACAGGTCTCCCTCCTAAAATCCCACCTGTGTGAGATGGAATCTTAGGGTCGTTTTGATTTGCATTTCCCTGATGACTAACGGCACTGAACATTTCTTTACATGTTCCTTGTCCATTCGAGATTCCTCTGTTGAGAATGCTCTGTTTAGCTCTGTACCCCATTTTTTAATTTGTTTGTTTGGTTTGTTGGTGTCTAATTTCTCGAGTTCTTTATATATTTTGGACATTAGCCCTCTGTCAGGTGTTTTCCAGTCTGCTGGCTGCCATTTTTTGTCCTATTAACACCATTCTTTGCCTTACAGAAGCTTTTCAGTTTCATGAGGTTCCATTTACTGATTGTTAATCTAGAGCTTATGCTGTTGGTGTTCTGTTCAGGAAGTTGTCTCCTGGGCCAATGAGTTCAAGGTGCTTCCCCATTTTCTCTTCTATTAGATTCAGGGTATCTGTTTCTGTTTTTGTTTTTGTTTTTGTTTTTGTTTGTTGAGGTCTTTGATCCACTTGGACCTTAGTTTTGTGCAGGGTGATAAATATGGATCTATTTGCATTCTTCTACATGTAGACATCCAGTTAGACCAGCACCATTTGTTGAAGATGCTGTCTTTTTCCATCGTATGGTTTTGGCTTCTTTGTCAAAAATCAACTGTCCATAGCTGTGTGGGTTTATTTCTTGGTCTTCTATTTGATTCCATTGATCGAGGAGAACCCAAGAGAGGATGCTGAAATCTCACTCAGAAAGGGAAATAAAATAGGCATTGAAGGTGGATGGAGGGAGGGAACTGGGTAGGCGAGGGGACGGGGAGGGGAACAGGTGTGAGGACTAGAAGGTGGAAGAGCCAGGGAGAGAGGGCAGGGTGAGAGGAGGGAAATAGGAAGTGGCAGAGGCATCTGTGGGATTTGCCAGGATAGGGGAGGCCCGAGGAAGTCTATGGGAGTCACCCTAGCTGAGACTTGGTGGGGGAGGGGAGTGGAACCTGAAGTGGCCATCTCCAGTAGCCAGGCAGGACTTCCAGTGGAGGGATAAGGACACCAACCGGCCCACAAAACCTTCAATCCAAAATTAGTCCTGCCTACAAGAAGTGCCAACCAAAGACTGGCCCTGCTTGAGACCCATCCCATGAAAGCGAACCAATCCCTGACACTATCACTGTTACTCTGCTACTTTTGCAGACAGGTGCCTAGCATAGCTCCTCTGGGAGGCTTCACTTAGGAGCTGATGGAAACAGATGCAGAGACCCACAGCCAAACATCAGACAGAGCTCTGGGAGTCCTATGGAAGAATTGAGGGAATGTTCGAGGGAGCCAGAGGGGTGAAGGACTGCACAAGAAGACCTACAGAGTCAACTAGCCTGGGCCCATGGGGCTCACAGACATTGAACCACCAACCAAAGAGCATGCCTGGACTGGTCCTGGCCCCTGCACACATGTAACAGATGAGCAGTTTGGCCTTCATGTGGGTCCCCAACAACTGGAGGGGGCCCTCTGTGACGCTGATGTCTCCATTGGCTTGTGCTCCCCTAACGGGGCTGCCTTGTCTGGCCTCAGTGGGAGAGGGTGCTCCTAGTCCTATGTCCCAATGTGCCAGGATGGGTTGGTACCCATGGGGGAGCACCCCCTTCTCTGGGGAGAAGGAGATGGGGGCTGGGGGGGACTTGAATGGAGGAGGGGGACTGCAGTCAGGATGCAAAGTGAATGAATAAACGAACAAACCCCATGGGCGCTAGGTACCCTCCTGGAGGCGCAGTGAAGGGCACGGGTATGCTGTAGAAAGGCGATTACTCCGGCTGCCTTCCTTTTGCATAAAGAGGAACAAACATAGTCTCTTCAGGGCGGCAGCTGAGCTTTAGATGTGGTTGATAATTAAACGCCAAGTACTGCCAAGCAGCCAGACTCAGTCTCAGTGAGAGGCGCACACGATCTCAGTCTGAGCGTATTCACAATCCCGAACACTGAGCAGGGTCCAGGCTCCCACTGCAAAGGGGACTCCCTCGCGAGGAAGCGCAACTCCAAACCCAACCCAGAGGAACTCACCGAAGGTATTCGAGAGGAATCCCAGAAACAGCTCAAAGACAACAGACTAGAATCCCCTACTGTGGCGATTTGAATGAAAATGGCCCCCTAGGCCCGTAGTGGGTAGCTCTAGGGAGGCGTGGCCTCGCTAGAGTACCGTGGCCCTGTGGAAAGGAGTGTGACTCAGGGGATGGCCTTCAAGGTTTCAAAAGCCCAAGTTAGGGCGACGGACACTATTTTTCCCGTTGCCCGATTCGGAACTCTGAGCTCCTCCGACATCGTGTGCCGCGGTGCTTACTGCTTTGCTAATAACGGACTAAACTGACAGCCAGCCCAATTAAATGCTTTCAAGAGACTTGCATGGTCCTGTTGCCTCTTTACAGCAACAGGACACTGAACAGACCTCACCTAAGCGCCTTTTTATCCTCTGCAGGAGATGAACGGCGTGCCCAGGGCTCCGTGGGTAGTCGTGTGAGCTGCTCTGGTCCACTGCAGTCCTTCCACTCCTTCCAGTGGGCCTCCAAATAGCCAAATTATAAAATCAGCACTAAACAACGGATGATGCTGTTACACATAAACAAAACAGTTCACAAGAGTATCTAGCCTAGATGCTTTTATTACAGCTTCTCAGGGTAGGGGTTGGAGAGATAGCTCGGGGGTGGAGTGCTTGCCTACATACAGGAGGCCCCATGTTCATCCACACACAGGACACAGTGAACCAGTCCCCATGGTCACCCACACTCAGGACACAGTGAAACAGTCCATAGTAATGCTAATCTGAGTTTTTTTCTTAAAAAAAAAAAAAAATAGAGGGCTTTGGACCTGGTGTGGTGGTGCACACCTTTAATCTCAGCAATTGGGAGGCAGAGGCAGGCAGATCTCTGTGAGTTTGAGGCCAGCCTGGTCTACAAATCTAGTCCAGGACAGCCAGGACAGAGAAACCCTGTCTCCACACAAAACAAACAAACAAAAATAGAGGTTCCACGTGTTCTGTAACCAGATTCATACCTTTCGTCCTCATTTGCCATCCATTGTCTTCATGTGATGTGCCTTTTAGAACATTAATTTCTCTTTTCCTTTGGATAAACTTGCATCCTATAGCTGACCTAGACATTACTTAAATTCCTCCCTTAACAGAAGTCAGAGATGTATGAACTCTCCAAATAATCCCTATAAATGAAAATTTTTTGTCTAATTTAAGAGATATTGGTTACAGTGGAAATGTTTTAACTTATGGACTTTCATGTCTACATATAGACATTGAACTGACTTTTTTTTTCACCTAGCTGTTATCTTTAAATTTTAGGAGATCAACTTCATGCCACTCACTTCCCAGCTGGATGCAGAGGAAAGATCTGTCCCTGTTCCAAACGTCCGGTGCATGTGTCTTGAGCACAGTAGAACAGCTGAGCAGATCTGCCTCGAGTAAACTTTGACTCTTCATTTCTTTCTTCTGCAGTTTCTGTCCAATATTGTTTATATTATTTACAAGAGGTAAAACAAACACTAGTAGAAATACTTACCAATATGATATCAATTACTGTCTTAGAACACAGCATGGTAGATTTAGACCTTGGATAAATGCAAATCCCTACGCGTCTCACTGTCTTCAGCATAGTTTATGCAAATGGCTGTTAAGAATAAAAATTCTAATTTCAAATGAAGAAAATTCATGACATGCATCTTGAGTTGCAGTTTAATCACTGTATACCCAGAAAAGTATCGACAGTTGTCCCACTGAAACTATTAAAGTCGCTGTCCAAGGTTAAATGAAATTGTAGTTTATCAGAGCCGCATTGAGAAAATAAGGGAATCTGTTCATGGCTCTTGATTAATACCAAGCGTGATCAACACGAGGGGTTCATTAAGCTATACATCATGTGGGTAATTTAACATGTCAGTGTGCCTGCTGTCTGCTATGCATGTACACAGCCCCGAGTTTTAAGGTTGTGTCTCTGGTGCCTGGCGGTTCTGTTCAGAAAGACCCCTTCCTCCTTCTTTTGCTGTGCATTTCCTATTGCTTCCCCGCCCACCCCAAGTTAGATGAAACATTTCCTATAAATTATTTAATGCTTTAGGGTGAAACGTATCATGGCTTTTTATTACACTTTCCCTATAATGTACATGGTAAAACATATTAGGAAACTATCTCTGTTGAATTTTCCATAATCATTTATATATCCTAAAATCCAGTGTGACATGGGTTAAAACTGTTAATTCAGTCCATGTTAACTTTTAGTACTCATTTTAGTTTATACATTATACTTAAAATATAACTCTCACAAAACATTTCCAATAATGCTTTCTTGTCTTTCTTTGCTGTTTTTTCTCATTACTCTTTGCTTATGTGGGATTCATTTTTAAAGCTGATCAAATCTGAGAAAATACTAACTGCAAAACCATGGCTTGAGTATATTATTAGTAATTTCATTATGTATGGAAACAATATTTAAAAATAATTTTTTATTGAAAACATTTCCATGTCATTTGGAAAAATAGACTACACAGGAATAATGATGTAATTCTTTGAGTTTATATGTTTTAGAGATTAGTCTTTCAATCATTTCAATTTTTCTAGACACCATCAGGCCTCTATCTAGAAAAAAAAAGAAGAGCCATGATTTAGCTTCTAGTTTTACTTTGTGTTTTTTCATCAGTTTGCTTTACAAAATTAAATTTGCTAATATTATTATTATTGAATGGAGTTTGACAACTTATTAAGAAAATAAAATACTTCCATGGTAAAGACTAAAGGGCTGTGATTTATCTTCCATCTTATTTATTTGTTATTTAGTACATGGTATTCAATACCATCACACTTTATCTCTCTCACTTAGGACTAGCCTCTTGCAGTCATCAAAGATTTATGGGAATCCGGGAACAAGCAGCTACAAACTCAGCTTAGTGGCTGTTACCCAGGAGGACTTGACAGGGGAGCCGTGATCACATTGCCTGCAATCTTAAAGGAGCAGGGTTGTCTGCAGAAAAGCAACAAGCTGGCTGCATAGGTGGTGCTCTGGTTTGAATTCTGTGGAAGCACCTGTCAGTCAGAATCTGGACGGAACCTTAGAACTCCCTAAATGTCTCAGCACAGCCACTTTATGATGGTGGTTGCAATTTGGGCTTACCTATTGTTTGGACTTATCTGTCTAACAGCCTATTAAATTGGAAATTCTTTTTCTTTCTTTCTTTTTGTTCGTGGAGCCCTGGCTGTCCTGAAGCTCGATTGGTAGACCAGGCTGGCCTCAAGCTCACAGCCATCCACCTATCTGTATCTTTGGAGTGCTGGGATTCGAGGTGTGCTTCACCACCCAGCCTAATTTGGAACTTCCTAGAGTTTATTTGTAAAATGGATCTCACATAATACTCTAATGGTTTTAGGACTTTCCAAAATCATGCCATGGAAATTCTGCTTTCCTTTATTTTGAGACAATGTCTCAGTCTGTATCCCAGACTGGCCTGGATTCACCATAACCATGACTTGCTTCAAATGGATGGCAATTCTCCTGACTCAGCTTCTGAGTGTCATGATTACAGATGTGAACCATTGCAGCTGGCTCCAGGGAAGGAGTTTACAGGACCTAAGTATTCCTCTGAGGGAAACTACCATCAGCTGTAAACCCCATCTCAAGCTTTGTTTGCTGGGAGTGATAACCTTGCTAACATCTGCCTTCTCAGGGGAAGATTGAGTTGCCACTTAGAAGCTGGTAAGACCAGGTGCTAGCTTTCAAAGAACACCTGAATAATTGGATGCTATTTTAATTTCAATCCTTAAATAAAAATAAAAAGGCTGTGGGTGCACTAGCCACAATACTCTCAAAGTAAACTGTTTGATTATTTAAATTGGTGTTTAAAATGTATTTAATTGGGTCCAAGACCGAATTAGAGCGGTGTCTAATGAATACCAAGCACTTTAAAGAGCAACACAGCACACGGCGCTTCCTCTGTGCTGTGTAAAGTAGGGAGTGCATGTGCTTCCCTTGTCAGTTTTCAGTCACAACCCCGCACCACTTATCCTAACTATATGATGGGTCTCCCCGAGAAACACTGCAGAGGTCATTCACACATCAAGGTCTTTTCCTTGAATACCTTTTAAAAAGGGCACTATATTGTTTTCTGCTGCCATTAATTGCCAGGGGTTTATGCACAAGACAATAATTAATTATACCTCTGGGAAACTCAAGAGCCAACATGAATCAAAGCAGGCTTGGTGAGGATCATGGAAGCCTCACATAATTAAGCAAGGCACCGGAGACCAATTGTTTATGGAATGATTTTGCTGGGGCTAATTGACACTAATTATTTAATCTGATTTTCTTTTTCCTAGTTCCTTTTCTGCAGGGTTCCTGCTTCCTGCTTGCGCTACTCGGGAAGTCTTTGGGTACTAGATGCCGTTATTCAGTGTGTTCACCAATGGATTTGATATTGATAATCGGTATTTCCTAACGTGTCACATGGATAACCTATGATAACAGCATAAGAAGCCAACAAGTGATCTATGGTAAGAACAAGCACTAGGCAGTAACTTGTATCCACCGTTTCCACTCAAAGTTAATTCATGTACATGTGGGGAACTATACCTTCCACACTGTTATTATGGATATGATAGAATAAAGGCCGGAATAGAAATTAAAAAGAGCAAGTTTGTGTGCCTGCCTGACATAGAGGCTCACCGTTGGAGGCTCGAGTGAAACTTCCAGCACAGGGGCATGAGGGCATCTTCCATCCAGGGCCATGCACTGCTGATGGGCGAAGGCAAAAGTGGCATGCCAGCTAATTAAAGGCATGCTTTGGGTTGGACTGGATGCCAACAAGCGTCTCCGTGTCTATTTACTGATTGCTCCCTCCTCTGAATATCACGGCTTTCAGACAGTACCTCTGAGAGACACACAGATGGGCGTTAACGTACTTATCTGTGCTTTGACTGATTACATTTTTAATCTTCTGCCACACTCAGGCTGCAGTCACACACCGTGTGCAAAACACAGTCTCTAAGTAACTTGGGTGGAACCTCTGCCTCATTTGTACCACTGGGACGCCGTGTCCCAGGTCCCTGTCACCGGTGCCACCACTGCACGTGTGTCAAGCCTGTCTGTACTTGTCCTGCTTCAACTTCCGTGTGTCCCACGTAGTTTATGTTCTCTGCCATTAAAGGCTGCATGGTGATCTCTTATTCCAATTCTTATTTGTGTTTCTGAGCCAGATTTCTCTATGTCGGAGAGCTTTTCCTCATCAGTTATCATAATTGGGAGATTTCTGTTTGGTTTGTATTGAAATTACAGTGGTATATTTGATTCTTCTTGCCCACTAATTTTCAATGAACATCTTTTACATTTATTTATTCATTATTCATTACTCGTTACTTATATACATTTTTTCATATGTATGTGTGCACTCACATGTGTGTGCTTGGGGTGGGGATGGGAAGAAGAGTGGCACATGCTATAGAAGTCGGAGGAAAAGTTGCAAAAGTCAGTTCTCTCCTTTCACAACATGGGATCCAGGAACGGAATGCATCTCCTATGGCTTGTCATCAGTGGAATAATTTAAAAACCCTAGTACCTGCTGGGGCTAGAGAAATTTCTCAGTGATCAAGAGCACATACTGTTCTTGCAGAGGACTCAGGTCACTTCCCAGCATGCAGAGCAGGCAGCTCACAACCAACTGGAACTTCCACCTCAGAGAGATGACACTTCTCTGACCTCCTCAGACGCATACACAGACACATATACAAACACATAAACAAACAATGAAAAATTAAAATCCTAGTAACTGTAAAAATAGTATTTTTATTAATTCTTTGAAAAGTTTAGACAATAGATTTTGGTCACACCCTCCCCAACTCTTTGCAGATCCAACTGCTCTGCTCCTACTCAATTCCCTCTACAACTTTGATTCTTTTTTATTTTCTCCAAACCCATCGAGTTCACTTTGTGTCAGCCAACTGTTCTTGCAGGTTGGTTGTGCTCTGGAGTGTGGCTGACCTACTTAGGGTCACACCCTTAAAGAAGACTGACTTTCTACTTCCCAGCAGCTGTCACATAGCAACAGCTTCTCTGCTAGTGGTGAAACTTTGTGCCTTCCCTGTCTGTTCTGAGGTTTTATTTTTTTAAGATTTATTTATTATGTACAAAGTATTCTGCCTTCATATACACCTGCACACTAGAAGAGGGCATTAGATCTCACTATACTTGGTTCTGAGCCACCATGTGGTTGCTGGGAATTGAACTCGGGACCTCTGGAAGAGCAGCCAGTGTCCTTTACCTCTGAGCCATCTCTCTGACCCCATCCTGGGACTTTGTCTGGCTTGAGCTTCCGCACAGCTTCTGCATGCTGTCGTAAGTGCTATGAGTTCATATGTCCAACTGTCTTGCTGTGGCCAGAAAACACCTTCCCTCAAGTGACCCCACCACCTCTGGCTTTCTCGTCTTTCCAGTCCCTCCTTTGGGAAGTCCCCTGAATCCCCAGCACAGGGATAGGATGCATACATTCCACTTAGGGAGGAGCACCCCACCGTCTGTGCACACTGACTAGGGGGTTCTGTGTTCTCATCCACTCCAAGGCTTATCTAATAGGGTGGACAGGTGTACTTACCTGCGTTTAGCCAAAGGCTTTAAAGGTAACGAGGTTCCCGGAGTTTACCATGTAGAAGATGCAGTTTTCAGTGCATTTGGTAGCCATTATTTTGTTTGCCATCATCTGATTTTCCAGTGGGGCAGCCATTTAAGTTGACTGATTTATTCCTTTGACATAACTCTACCAGACTTTGAAAACTTTGCTGTCAGGCACAGATATTCTAGGTGCCCTGTGAGCAATTTCTTTCTAGCCCCGGATTCAGCTCCAGTGCACTCGGTGCTGATGCACTAAGCCCATGGTGGTATTGATACGCTAGTGAGCCAACCGGAGCTGTGAGCCCTGACAGCTCGAACGAAGACATGGCCCAACAAAACGATACAGAAGCAGAGCTCTGTCTGCACTGTTCCTGAGAGACAGCTTCTCTAGCCTCTGTGTTGATGCTCACTGGCGAGAGAGCTTGAGGCCAGCCTCTGCGTGGGGCCCTGATTTTGGCGACCGCTGACTTTGTGGCACCATTGATGGGCTAGCACAGGCCTGCCTGTCAGTGTTGGCCTACACTCTCAAGGACTTTCCGGACTTCCATCCTTCTCCTCTGTCACAGCCGAAAGGCTTCACAGCGGACAAGCGTCAAGGCTGCAAGCTTCTGAAGTATGCTCATGGGAGAAAATTCCCCAGTGGAACCCTACAGTAGCGTTTTCTGCCTAGCCAACTGTTCCCCACTTGGTGAGATGTTTGCTTAACTTTTATGTTAGCATGATATTAGAAAGAATGTTTGTGTGAATAAACTGAGCATATTCAAAGGACAAATCCTGTGTGGACGTCCTAACGGCTGAGCACCTCAGGGCACTGGCTGCAGTCTTTGCACAGTCTGTCACTGAAGGAAGTAAAGGTAGAAACTAAAGCTGGGAACCAAAACATAAGCCATGGAAGAACACTGCTTCCTGGCTTGCTCCCTCCGGCTTGCTCAGCTTGTTTTCTTACACTATGGAGGACCAGCTGTCCAAATGTGGCACTGCAGACAATGGGTTGGGCCTTCCCAAACCAATCACTGATCAAGAAAATGCCCAAAGACCTACCTACAAGCCAATCTGCTTGGGCCATTTGCTCAATTGAGATTCCCTTTTCTAAAACACCCTGCCTGTGTCAAGCTGACAAAAATCTAATCAGGATACATATGTGTATGTATAGGTGTAGTAGTCACTAACTGCTTTTAAAATGTATGAGGTGGATATTCCATTGTGGTTGCCTTTGTCTTTTAATCTGTTCCACTAAAACTGTTCAATGACTTTATTTTAAAATAACCTGAAATGATATGGCAGTACTGTCACATTAATGTATTTAGATAGGTTAATTTAGTTTAATATAGTTTAATTTAAAAGGATTACTTTAGGAAAAATTTAAAAATAATTTTAAATTATGTAAAACACATAGTTTCCAAGTCAAAGTCACAAATAATTGAAGGTTTTATAAGTTAATGATTTTCACCTTCATTTTCTTCTCTTTTGCTCTCTTCTTCTGGAGCTAGCCACTTTTACCAGATCCTGAGTTACTCTTCTACATGCTCTTTGGCAAACACAAACGCATGTATGGATCTGGGGAAAATGGGTCTGCAGGGAAAGGCAACTTGCTACGAAGCTTGACAATTTAAGTTTAGTTCTTAAGGCTTATATGGTGAAGGAGAGAAGCAACTCTCACAGGTTTTCCTCCGATCTCTGCACACTTGCAGTGGCACACAGATGCACACAAACACACACACTAAATCATGCAAAAGCATTTTTGAAAAAAAGCAAATGCACATACGTACATACATGCATGCATACATGCATGCATACACACATACACACACACGTTTGAACATAACCACAAACACCTCTCCGCCATCTATAGAACACAGCCTGTGGCCGACGCTCTCCTCTGTCCCTGGTTATTTTCTCTATTGATGTGGCATGTGTGGGGCTCACCCTGCTGCCATGTTGAGAGGTTTCACTGTTCCTCGTCACAGCTGCACAGGTGCCGGTACTTCCTGGGACCACAGCTAGCTGGCAGGCTTTGCTCTGGCTCCATTAGCATCAGTGTCATCATATGTGCTCATTTTTTTAGACTGAAAGGAAATTCCACACTTAGTCAAGCCAGGCAATCCCAGACTCTCAGGAGGCCAAAGCAGGTCCACTGAAATTTCAAAGGCTGTCCTGCCCAAGGAGTAAACACAAAACCAGCCCGGCAACTTAATGAGACCCTGTCTTACGCTAAAAAAAAAAACAAAAACAAAAAAACAAAAAGGAGGCTGAGAATGCAGGAAGAGAAAGATAGAGAATGAATTTTGCTTCTAATTTTCTCATTCTTTATCCAGACTCGCCTTCCCCGTTTCCCACACACATGTACCAGGACTGGGACTAGAGGGTTAATAAATTCCAAGTGGATTCCTGCAGTGATGGTTTCTTTTCCTTCATTTTGCACACAGGAATATTTTACAGTGAAGACTTGCTTCTCCCTTCTTTGAACTAGCTCTTTTTCATCTTGATCACTTAACCTCATCTCTCACTGCTCTGTACTTTGTCTCTTCAGAGCCCACTTTCTCTGGCCACTGCTCCAGGAGGAGAAGGTCCTGGCTCCTAATTCCTTATATTCCTTACTAGTAACTAAATACCAGGATGCTTCATTTTTATTTATCGTAACAGGATTGTTAAAGGGATTTTTATTCTGAAATTTCCTTTGCTTCTCCAGAATCATAGCTCTAAAGAACTCATCCTTTTTTTAGTTATTACCTGAAGCTGTCTAAAAACACATAGATTCCATCAGTGGGGTGCCTCAGGCAGGAAATCATGAGTTCAAGGTCAGTCTGAGCTATCATATTAAAACTACCTCAAGATAAATAAAAATAGGAAAAACATATATAAATCTTATTATTTATTTATACACTATGTAATTCCAGAAAATATTTTAAGTTTTTAATGTATTTACTTACTTATTGGCCGGCCACAATATTGAAGGAAGATTTCAAATTTAAATACAAACTCACATGCATGTATCACATAAACTTGTCAAAGGTTTTAACAGAGCAGTGATTGCTGAAGAACTCCATGTGCTATTGCCAAATCAAAAGGCCACCCTGAATGGCATAGATAGACATAACATGACACTTCCAAAAATCTCCATGACCTTGGGAATAACATGATGGCCATGGCTAACCAGAAACCTGCTTAAGCTACCTTTCTCGGGGCTCAGCCCTGTGGGTTTGGAATTTGAAATGAGCGTAAACAGAAACTTCAGCTAAATTCTTCGGTGGGTTTCTAAAGGATTTCTTGATAATAATTTATTTCAAAAGAAGCTGCTTTTTTGGTGGACAAATAAACACTTAGATTAAAATCTATTTGCCAGTAAAGGAACTTAAGAAAATAACAATGCAAGAATAACTTTTACTCTGGATTTAAATGTAATGAATGCTCATTTTAGAAACGCACATATCAGACCCAAAGAGGGATGAAGACAGCTACAGCTTTCTGAACAACTGTTGATAAGCTAAACACTTATTTTGATGTGATCCTATCCAGGATTCTCCTAAGTGGACAATAAAAATCTGTATGTTTCCAAATATGGTTGAAATTGCATTAAGTATTTCTATATCTGGCTTTCCTTCCCTTGCTGTTGAGTGGAAGCACTTTAAAGCCATGTTGTTAGAAGTTCTTCAACACCTTATTTAATTGCGCAGTACTCTTCATGCAAGGTGCATGGAAGCACTCTTCACGCGTCTGAGGCTAACCCTCTTTGCAATGTTTTAAAGCCTAAATTGTTATTCGCACTGGGGATAATCACTTCAGGATTCACACCAAGAAGAAAAACTAGCAAGGACAAGTTGCTTCACCATTTATTTGTTACCCAGCGTTGATAAAGATTGTCAGGTCAGCCAAGACATGCAGGAGACAGGACTTTTGCCTGTTTTCAGTCCTGACCTACAGTGTGCCTGTCATCAACAGTTGACATCATTTAGTTGACCCCTCAGCAAGAGATTGAGTCCTGGCAGGTCTTGAAATGGCTCAGCATTTCTGGACCAGGACACCGGGCAGAAGACAGACTTCTCGCCCTTGGCTCAGTCTGCATGTCGCCAGTGTGTGTTACTATCGTAGTCTATGTGCCTGCAGCTTCCTCCCCACGAGGTGGAGGTATCTCACTCTATTTCCTAAGTTTCCTTCTTGCCTCCAAATCCTGTGTTTTATTTTTGGAAGATTAAGGAGCCCGCACAGTGCAAAAGGCATTACTTCATGTGGGCCCAGTTAGACCCTGAAGTGGAAGTTTCTGGTTTCTTTGAAGACTCAGTTGTGTTATGTGATGTTTTGCTAGAGGCTGTCTTGTGAGAGGGCACAGGATGTTTTGTTGTTAGTGATCTGTGAGGGGTGTATTTTGGCCAGCTGAAAACATGTGAGTGGACTCTGAGGAGACATATAAGACCCCATGGGCAGTGAGACAGTGCTTTTTGGATGGACATTGCTTCGCTGGCCTTTGTTCTTCGACATTACACTTCACAGAGAGAATCATTTCAGAGAACTTCTAGGGGCAATCCAACTGAGTGTTTCAGCTTTCTCTGCCTCGTTCTGGTTCACTGTAGTCTTACTGTTTCTGCTGAATTGTGTTGCTGTTTGTACTGAACTGCTGGTATCTGGACAATGAAGGGTGGACTCACCCCCTTTTCCTAATAACCTTCGTTCTCCCCTACCCTGCTCAGGGGGTTGGAAAGGAGGTAGAAGCATTTAAGAGCCTTAAGTAAGGTAGGTTTGTGAAAACTCCAAGCCTACAGATGCCTGTTGCACATCTTCACGCCATGCTTCCTGTCTTCAGCCCCAGGCGTTCTGCATCCCATTTTCCGGGTGTCAGCTCTATCCACTGTTGAAGAAATGTTCTCAGGGATGGTTACCTGGAGGCTGGGCTCACAAGCATGCCATCACCTGTGCAGTGAGCAACAGATTCCCACTCACACCCTCTCCTCAAACACTCGTCATCTGTCCTGTGATAAACAATAGCCGGCCGTCGGCCGAGGCAGATCTTGGAGTGGAAGGTAGAAGAACGTGGTGCTAATTTGCGTTGATCTTAGCCTAAGCTAAAGTTACGGAACAGCACAGGCAAGCTTTCTCGTAGCCAATGACATTGTAGAACTGCCAACTAGTTCATCTTACACCAGGAACAAAAGTTACAAGGCTATGCCCTCTCATTCTTGGGCACAAAAGGATTGCCATTGTGAGGTCTCAAAACAACAATGATTGTTTTGCTGCATATGTTTTTAGCATGCATCAGAACCACTTGCTAAGACAAAAGGTCATTGGACCCATCACCAGAGTTTCTGATTTGGCAGGACAAAGACTGGTCATAAGAAATTGTATTTCCACCAGGTGTGGTGGCACATGCCTGTAATCCCAGCACTTGGGGAAGCAGAAGCAGGCAGATCTCTGTGAGTTCGAGCCCAGCCTGCTCTACAAAGTGAGTCCAGGACAGCCAAGGCTACATAGAGAACCCCTGTCTGGGAGAAAAAATAAAAGTATTTTTATGAAGGTCTTGGCGTGAAGTCAAGGATACTGGCCTAGAGAGCACACTAGCAACCACAAGCTTGCTGGATCAGGGACAATCCTGCAGTAATGCCATTTATTCTCTCCATTGGAATTGGGAGCCCATCCAGCAAGCTGATGAAGGCTGATGGCTACAGGCAGGGAGCAGAGTAGATGTTCTACAGAGACAAATCCAGCATGACACAGTGTGGAATCTGGGGCTGAGCAGTGAAGCAGCTGTCTGCAGTGGAAGCTATCAGAAGAGAGAGAACCACCACAGGCTCTTCGCAGAGCACCAGCTCAGCAGTCAGTGATGCTTTAATTCTCTCAGATCCTATCAGTTTGCACGTTTCTCTTCTCAAAACCCATATGTAGGTTTTTTTCCTTGAAACATGAATAGCAACAGATTTATAATAGGGTAGGTTATTGTTGAATATTGGCTTACAGGAAACATCTCCTTTTCTTGTACTTTTTTCCCATATAATATTTTCCCCCGCATTTAAATGATCTCCATCTTGAATACCTGCCACTTACAAAGAGTGTTCAATAGCCCACAGCACCCCAGAATATGGACATGTGGAACCACTTCATAACTATTGTCACCAAGAGACACTCCCTCTGGTCCAAGTTTCAGCCACAGAATCAATGAGGAACAAAACAGGATCAATTTTAATTGATTGCCCAGGGGTTTTAATAATTTGCATTCTTCCCTAATGCTTGACAGAATAACCACTGGAGTTTGATGACTGTAATTTTAACTCTCATTCATAACACATTTCACCATGCAGCAACTCTGACTCTAAGCACAGTGCATGACTCCCGTGGCATGTGAGCGAAGACAGTAGAACAGAATAAAGGGTAACTGTACACACACACACACACACACACAAGCTGTAATTGCCATGATTTGGGCCACAACGGCCATTACTAGTATTAAAATGTATATTAAAAAAAGACAGTTTTGCAAGCATCCAATTGATACCTTTTAATTTCTTCCTTTATTTGGATCCATAGAGTACTCTATGTCACAAAGATCAACTATAAGAAGAAAACAGCATTTGGAATTGTCCTAGAGATTGAAATCAAACATAAGAAAATATTGGAAGTCTCTGGCAAATACGGTTAGCAAATGTGGGTCTTGGTTGCTTGCCTAACAATGATTCCTGCTTCCAGGCTTACTAGCAAACTCTAAGCTTTGTTGCTTCTGTGAACATCTCTTGAATGACTAAGTAAGTCATGCTAATTCAAAATGACTGGGGATGTTGCGGAGAGGCTATACAAATCAGCGCTTCTCCATCTTGATATAGCATGTTAGGTCTCAAACCCAGAAGACTGAGTGCCTATTAACATGTCAAAACAGACAGTGGCCACCATAGTCCCCCAGAATCCCTCAGTCCCTCCTGGCCAGCATAGCCCGCCTGCCACCCGAACTCTTCAGCTGCTCTTCCCTATATAATCAGCCATTTTGGCTACATAGGTCCTTTTTACCTTTTTTTTTTTTCCTTTTGGCCTCTTGGTCTGCTGGTCTCCTGGCTCTCCCCCCTGCCCCCACTATCTGGCTCAGAGTTATGTTCATTCTGGACTCTTCTAAAGATACCTCTGCCTGTTTTCTCCTTTTATTTACAACAAGACTTCTCCACCATACTTAGGAACAGTCATACCTAGTTCTCGTTTTTATTTCTTTTCTTTTTTTTTTTTATTCAGTGCATATGTTCAAAGAACTTAAACATCTTAAAACTAGCTGCTCCTTCGCACAAATCTTGATTTGGTTGACGCAAAGTGAAATAGGGGTCTGGTACCTGAAAAGCTCAGCAATCAGAAGAAAAGAATAATTGGCTTAAACTTATAAAACCATCACATCTCATTTTTTTTTACTACATGTAGTGCTCCCTCTTCTGTTTCCACAAGAATATAATGCAGGAACCAAGAACATAGCTCAGATGGTAGAATGCTTGCCCAGCATATCTCATGCCTATGTTTGGTTCCAAGTATCATATTCAAGCAGGCAGAGGAGTGCACAGTCCCACACCCACATGCCCTGAGAAACACCTCAGTGAAGGCCTGTACCATGACTCACCTGGCGCTCCCCAAATCTGCAATTATAAGAAGTCTCTGCTCTTTACAAGCTGCTCTGATAGTAGCGTTCTGTTGTACAAAAAGCAATAACATATCCCCAAAGTACACACACACACACACACACACACACACACTTTCAAACCACCACATCAATAACAAAGACCAAGACAGCAGGAATGTAGTCAGCAGCTTTTCTTTTGTGTGTTGGGGGAAGGGAGCATGTGTCATGTGTGTTCCACAATGAAGTACCATCAGAAGACAACTCCCAGCCACCAGTTCTCGCCCTTCACCCTGTAGTACTGATCTGGTACTGAACTCAGATCATCGTGGTTGCTGGCAACCCCTGATGTCATCTGGCCAGCCCTAAAACCATCTTTCCTGGGTTAGAGTTGATAATATTTCCACCCTACGCATTTCCCATTAGCAGTTTTCCTTCTCAAATAGGGCAAATCCAGGACTGTAACATCATTTCTGCTTCCTCCCTTAAAGTTTCAGCTCCTAAATTTCAAACTCATTCTATTAAGAAGCCAGCGTTATTAGACTACTTTGTGGGACCACGACAGCATAGACCCATCCAGACCTCGAATCCTGGGGGAGCAGTGAGCTCCTGAGCTACTCCATGTTCAGTGTTAGAAGCTGGTTTCTATTCCTGAAGTGTGTGCTGCGGATGATCAGGAACCCAGTCACCACATTCCGTGTCTGAGTTCTCAGGGGATGTAAATGACTGGCCGTCCACACTAAGCGATTACATAAAAGTGAGAGGCTGGCTTGGTGGAGAATCCCTGCTCACAAGCAGTGACCTTCAGCGGAGCAGGGCAATTAGGGCTGTATCTGAGTTTCCTTCATATGGCCTGAGCCATTACTAATAACACTCTGCTAAGGTGTCAACCAAATCTTTTTGACTTATAATTTGTGTTTCTTGACAAAAAAAAGGTATTATCAATATTAACTGTCTTGATTTATCTGTTTCTGAAAATTCTTTTGCTTTACTCATTTTTCAGTTCATTGCGTCTAAGCCGTTGAGCTCTATTAATAAGGCCCATTTTCTAAATGACTAAAGTGCCTGTAAAATATATTACTGCTAACTTCCTGAATAATATAGTACCAGATTCCTGCTGGTTCCCACTCACTGACACACTACCTTTTGTTGTGTAAATATGACAAAGGTGTATTGATCTTTTCTCTTAAGTGCTTAATCAAACTCTATTAATATGGCTAGGCCATAAACTACCCATCACACGGGTATGGCTTTGAAATGTTTGCTTCTATGAACCAAATTTAAATGAAACAATTAATCACAAGATGATTTTCTGAGCCTGCTGGGAGTTTACCCCAGATTTTGTGTGCTATTATTAATTTGCATGTTGCCCTTGCCTAATTCTATGTAAAGTATGCTGATTTATTAGAATGTCCACTCAACAGTAAGCTGATAATTGGATGCTCTTCAAAGAATGAGTTTTATCGATTTAGTCAATGAGCACAGATATTACTGAAGTAAACCTCTTCGCAGTGTTGGGGCGTACTTTGGCTATGATCAATGTTTCTGAATCTTCCCTTGTATTATTTTGTTTTGTTGTGTTGTGTTTGGTGCCATCTGCATTGATTTACACCTACAGCAGACTTAATGTGCTAAATTTATCTTGACACAAAGTTTCATTGCTTTCTGAGGGATGCAAACTTATTTGTTTATTATAGATTTAAAATCCTCTCTGATAGTCTTCCAAAGTAATCTGTTTGTTCTTAAGTCAATAGGAATCAGCAGTTGACAATAAGAAAAGTGAAAAATTAAAGTCATTGCCTTTGAAATAATTGAATTAAGTCTCCCTCAAGCCATTGCAAGCATGTACCTGGGTACCCTCCCAAAGATGTCTGAATGCTGCGAGAATTAAAGGTCAAATCCAAAATATCCCACCTTTTCTGTTTGTAAGTAGAAACTGGCAAGCATTGGGCTGAGTCTGGCCCTGTGTTGGAGTCCTTGAAAATCATCTGCACATACACAGAGCAGCAGCTTTCAGGCAACTTCACAGTCTAAGAAGCACAAAGGATAATGCCCAGGAACTGGTTCTAAATTAAATAGAGACTGTCAGTGTTCTAAAGAAACTGTGGAACATATAGGCTGATGCCATCTTCTCAGTGTGAGGAGACCGAGAGGAAAACAGCACAGCCCCATTGTGACCAGGAACTGCTGGGAGAGGAAAACAGCCCCTTTATGACCAGGAACTGCTGGGGTGTAGTTATGAAAGCCCTGTATTTGGACTACACACAAAATGCACTGTATTAGACACAAGCAAATGAAATGTCATTAAGATCCTGCAGGCGTCTACCAGTGTAGCTGGAAAATAACCAGAGAACAGACCTCCACTTCTCCCATAGAGGAATCTCAACGCCTAGAGAAGTGCCCACCGGTGGAGGAAAGCTGTTGCGGTGAACACTGAGCTGAGAGTCAGGAGGATATAGAATGTTCTCTGCAGAGACAGGCCGTGAATATTCACAGAGAAACACTCAATTTTCTTGTTAATTTATACTTTCTGTTTCCTAACATGTAGAATTTGGTCACTTATTAAATATGCAACCCAAAGTCAAAGTTATCAAAGGAAAAAAAATGTAGATCCTATCTTTTGGTCATTTAATTCAGGAACCTGAAGAAAATCCTCTCAGTCTGAATATTCTTAGACCATGATTATTGCTAAAATTTGCACATTTCATAATGTGGTAATTGTATTTAGCTGGCTGTCTTTTGTTTTGGAGGGCTGGGGTGTAGATACTTGAAAATGTAGAATTTAACACCTGAAGTAGTAATTATGTGTACTTAGAAATTACAGGGTAGGAATTGGAAACTGTAATGGAAAAGGCAGGTTATAGAAAATAATATGCAACATATAGATGTATGTGTTGAATACTGCAGGAACACAAAGCAAATGATGCTTTCGGTGCCTTCAGGCAAAGTCACCAACTTTATTAATTCTCTCCCATCCTCCTCCACCTCCAAATCATGAGAAACAAAGAGGCAAAATCATGCAATCAGAAAATGAATCCCAAATACTACGATATTAACACTGAATTTAGTTCAGCCTCATACATTCAAGTTGCTTGAGTAAAGCGTGGTCTAGAACTCTAGTTTCCTACACCAGAAATGTCTTTACAACACAGTAAATCATGTGGACGGCTGCCTTTCTCCTGCATCCACAGAATTCTGTATATCAACACAGGGACTTGCAGTTAAGAATTGGCTGGCCATAGGAAGCAAGTCCGTATAGAGAATGTAAAAAAGTGTTAACACCACTTATCTCTGAAAAGAACGGATGCACTAGTTCCTCCTGAGAGGGCAGCTGTCAGAGTGAGCTCTAATGGTAAGGCTGAAGTGGGGGATCTAACACAGCCAACAAGTGGTCCGCATTTGTCGACGCTTGGGAAAGGGGCTGCGTGGGAGTTATTAAACAGTGCCGGTGATACCAAGACTGGATTCCATTAAGACACAGGCTAAAGGGTGAACAGTTAATTTCCTAGCTGTACTAAATAGTTATATCACTTATCAGTCAAGGTGATATAAGCTTCTACATCCCTTGGAAATCACCAAAGGGCAGAGGCCAGAAATCATTATAGGCTTGACCAGGAATACTGTTAATAAAGTAGGTCATGGAGTCTTTTTTCTTAATGCCAGGGAAATAATGTTGTGATGGGATTGTGTCTTTCCCTGTCTGCTTTGAAAACAGGTTTAGTATTAGGTTCTAGCCAGTCAAAGAATTCAGAAATATACTAAGAGATGGAAATTTTGGGGTTTTAGTTATCGCTTGCTGAGCTATATTTTCATATTAAAATCTCAGTGAATCAAAAGCAAGAGAAGAACAAGGGAAGGAAGGGAGTGTTTAGTTGTCTTTGTAAAGATCTTTATATAAGGAAAACTAAAAATTACTAAAGTTTTATTTGAAGAGAGTAAATGAGAAAATTTTCTGTGTGAAAATTGTCTGTATATAACTCATAATGGAAGGCTGCTCAGTAACTAAGTCTTTAGAGTGCTACAGAGAGCACTAGTTACAATATTCGACTAAGCATATTGGAAAAGCTGCTGAAAACAAACCATAGTTCCACACTGTCGAAAAGACAAGATTTGGACACAGCTGCACAGTTAACATCAGATCAGTTTTTCGTTCCCTGACTTCATGGTGGTTCATGATCTACTTGCTAACCTATTTCAGGTAGAAATGAGCTGGCACAGATCTTTATCTCGGTGTCCGGACCTAAAAGGAAGATGAATGTTCCCATGCTGTCAAGTTTGCATTCTTCTGGGCCCTTTTGCCACCACTGTGCCTTTTGCCCGTCCTCCTGGGAAAAGCCAAATTCCCTCTTTAGTGAAGCCAGTCTGGCTTGTGAAATAGGACACATCATAGAGGAAAGTGTGGAACCGGGGCACGAGCACAGACAACCCGGTTCTTCTGCCCCTCCTTCTCTTCTACCTCAAGGCTGCTAAGTCCTTTTCTAGAACATTCTTTCCCCACACTCTTTGCCCACAAAATGTGATGTAGTAGACCAGACTGTCACCCCCTTACCAGGAAGGATATCAGTCAAGGGCACATGTCAGCTCCCAAGAACTTTCTGATTTTGAGAAAATACTGAATGGCCCGCACACACTTTCTCTTGAGACTGAGGAGCTCAATGTGGCCTTGCTCATTAATCAGACTCTCTGTGATCTCCTTGGAATACTGCTCCCAATTTTACTTAATTCATCCCCTCTAAGCTTACTGGCATGTGAGACTAACTGGGATAAAGGTTTAACATTTAACCTTAGCAGATGTGCTTAATTAGCATCTAACTAGAGGCTCCCTTAATACCAGGGAGAAGGAAACACACATTCCTCTCAATTTTTTGTCATAGGCACAGGGCAGATTCAACCTACTATAAGAAAAAATACTCAGTTTATGGCAGTACAAGTGTCAAATAAAAACTATTCTTTACAAAACAATAGTCTCCTGGAAAGCATGTGATACCCAGTATCTGAAGAACCACAGCTGCTTGCTTAGCTCTTCAGGTTTCCTGGATTTCCAGTGTTTAAGGGCACTTTGCAGCCGGGAAGGAGCAGTTCCAGTTGAAGGCTTGCAGCCACAAGATTATCTTGGGCCATTTTCTGATGCTGTAACAAAATGCCATAGACCAAGTACCTTAAAGGAAAGTAAATGTACTTCTTACAGTGTTAAAGACCAAGAAGTTCAAGTTCCAATCGTGTTTATTTAACACATTCACAGGTATATTGAGAGGATTAGGACAGAAAAGATTGCATTTCATTTCTTTCTCATGTGAAGTCTCAGTAACTCTGGTCCAGAGACCTGTGTGCACACCTGCAACCCCAGCTCTCCTGGGGCTGGAGAAGAAGGATCAACGTTCAAAGCCATTACCTAAAAATGGGCATGGGGGGCATCCGAGGGGCCTCAGCAGCTTAAAGCACTGGCTGGTCTTCCAGAGGACGGCAGCCCCTGGCACCAACTTTTGGTGGCTCATAACTACCTGTCACTCCTGCTCCAGGAATCTCATCCCCTCTTCCAGCCTCTGAAGGTACCTCATACATGTGAACTAAGGCAGACACACATGCACACAGATTTTGAAGTACATTTTAAACCAAGCTCTGGCATGCTAACAGCACCAGTTCTTGTCACCGAAAGGTTGCACTGACACCTTTCACCTCTGCAGTTGTTCACTGATGTCTAAGGAGAAATCAGAGCAGAAGCCATTGTATCTAACATCCTCTAACTTCTTGCGCCTTTATTTGGGAGCAGGGTTTGGCTCTGAAGAATCTCACTGAAGTATCTGCTTTTCAAGTGAAAAAACCGGATTCAGATTCTTAGTTTTCTTTGAGAGCAGAAATATTTAAAAGATATACATATGAAATCAGATGTGCTTGCGTAGTACGCTTCCATGCAGCGGAACAGAGAATGACCCACTCACAATGATTTTGTGCTTCTACATTTAAACTGAATGGTGAGTGAAGAAATTAAATGAATTTGTCATCAGAACAAAAATTCCTTAGTACACGCATTCTAATTTAGGAAAAGCATGCTTCTTCTGAAAACTGACTAGTTTTCCTGACGGCAGATCCTGCCAGAGAAGGAGAAAGGAAAAGGAGGCGAAAGCTCAATAAGATGTAGGAAGAACAGAAAAAAAAAAAAAAAAAAAAAAAAAGAGGTGCTCAAGTTACAGTGCCAAGGCCACTTCTGTATTGTGTAAATACTCTGTTCCATAAGCTTCTGTGAGGACAGGCATGTTTGTCACTGTGCTAGCCAACCAGTTAGACTGTAGTCACACAGAACTACTGAGTGCCTGAAAAGTTACTAACTGGACTAAACCGGTAGCTGGTGCTTTACACTTTTATTTAAATCATGTGACTAGAGGCTACTAGTATTGGAGCACATGGCTTTAGACTACGAAGAATTTTCTCAATGGTGTATGGAAGAGCCATCTCTTTGCTCTTGTATTATGAGTAAGACTGTAAACACTAATAAATAATGATGACGTTAATATGAATAAACACAGACTCTCTTGGCACTACCCCTCAGACTGGAGAAGGACAACTGAAAGTTATTGGGTTGGGGGTCTGTGTAGGGGAAATAAAAGCTTCCTGTCCATGCAGCCACTTTTGAAGTAGACTGGGCAGAAAGGTCAGGATGTGGTTCTATTTGTCTATCGAAAAGAGTCAAAAGCTCTCCAGGTTCTCATGGGAAGACTTTGGATTTGGCAGATTTGATAACTAAAGACTTAATTTCCCCAGTGACTCAACTGATACGCTGGTTTTATCTTTCTTTTATTTATTTATTTTTTTCATAAAATTAAGAGTAAATTGGCTGACTCAATAGACTTACCGACTGCAGTTAGATAAGTATTTACTGTGTTTATTAAGTTGTTTATATACTACAATAGCAAAGTGATTTAATAAAGATAGGACTTGAGTTAAATGTCCACACATGTCCCACTCTGCAGCTGGTCCACTTCAAGCAATTAAAATGAATTAAAGATAAAGCACTGCTCACAAGAAGATAAACAAGAAAGAAGACCCGGGTAAGATGATCAATCCTCACTTAGAAAGACAAATGGGATGGACAATGGAAGTAGGAGAAAACAAGTAACAGGACAGGAGCCTACCACAGAGGGCCTCTGAAAGACTCTCCCTAGCAGTGTATCAAAGCAGATACTAAGACTCATAACCAAACCTTGGGCAGAGTGCAGGGAATCATATGAAAGTAGGGGGAGTTACTATGACATGAAGAGAATAGGAGCTTCACAAGGACCAAATATATCTGGGCACAGGGGTCCTATATAAGACTGATTCTCCAACCAAGGACCATGTATAGATATAACCTAGAACCTCTGCTTGGATGTAGCCTGTGGTAGGTCAGTAACCAAGTGGGTTACCCTAGTAAGGGGAACAGGGACTATTTCTGACAGGAACTCAATGGCAGGCTCTTTGACCTCCCCACCCCCCAAGGGAGGAGCAGTCCTGCTAGGCCACAGAGGAGGACTTTGCAGCCAGTCCTGAAGATACCTGATAAAACAGGGCCAGAATAAAGGGGAGGAGGTTCTCCCCAATCAGTGGACTTGGAAAGGGGCAGGGAGGAGATAAGGGAGGGAGGGTGGGATTGGGAGGGAATGAGGGAGCCGGATACAGCTGGGATACAGAGTTAATAAAATGTAACTAATAATAAAAATAAAATAAAAATAAATAAATAAAAACACTGCTCACTGTCCAAGAGAAACACCTGAAATGGGAAGAAATCTTCTGCTGTTGGACATAAAGACGTATGTGTACATGAGACTCACCTCTTTTTCTACAGATGGTTTCCACAGAAGGAAAAGGATGCAAAGCTATGCTCTGGAGTGTTTGCCATAATGAGATATAATTAAAAGTACTTACAGTTCATAGACAAGTATTAATGGTCAGTGTTATTTATAGGACAAATAATGGGGATCCTTGAATGAGACAAAATAAATGCTATTAATTTTGTTATTTATCTATTTTTACATACAGCAAGGCATAGCCAGTGAAAGATTACTATGCTATAAACTGTAGATGCTGTCTGTGGAATTTAAATAACACAAAACAGATCTGTGCTATCCTTCTCTGTTTACATTACAGTGTGTTTACTTGTAGTTTCTCTAAGACATGATCTGCCATTTGAGAAATATTGTGAAAAGATGCTAACAAAGAAGGAAGATCTGTCTTTTTAGCGCTCTAATCCCATTGTTCCAGTCCTGTTGGCAACCCCCAACATCAGAGCCTAACTCTGCCATTTTACCAGGTGTCTGCAGTATGTGACTTTCTTTTTCATTTCCAGCCAGGAGCATAGTGGTTGCCATACGGTTGAGACACTGCTCCATTTAGAAACGGTGGCCTAGTAAACCCCTAATAAACCCTGGGGAGCTCCTGGGGAGTCTGCGCTGCTGGACTTCCTTAGAAAACACTAAGGCTGCTGTTATACTACAGAAAGGATTGCATGGAAATGTAAAGCATGAGAGGGTCAGGTCAAGTTTCTGGATTTGTTTGGAAAAGAATATAGTGCCCAGTGTCTGTCACAGTGGACACTTGCTTTTTTCTGGAATGAGATGCCTAGTTGTTCTAGGAACTGAGAAGCTGGCCTTTGCAACCAAAGCTGTACCTTGATTATTAACCACAGACCCTTCCCACCCCAGTATCCATTCAGCACGACCGCTCTCATTCTCACTTCCCTACAGAAGAGGATTTTCTTCTTCTGGACCTTCACTCTGGCCTGCACTTGTGATTTAGTAAAACAACAGAATTTGCTAGATATGGTATTGGAGGACCCAGAAACCGGGCTTTAAAAACTACGGTTTCTGCCTTTCCTAGAAGGCCTCAGACTTCATCTGAAGAAATTTTGGCAAGCTGAGGTTTCTGAGTTGACAGTGGCAGACAACCGACAGAGTGAGGCTTTCTTAGCCCTCCCAGGCCCATCTGGCCACCCAGCAGACTGCTAGAGGCCACTGGAGTCAACCCAAACAGATGACAAGGGAACTATTTCCAACCACAGTGTTTTGAAGTTTTGTTATGCAGAAAAGGGTGGAGACACAGAGGAAGCAGCTTTTGTTCTGATTCTCTGGTGAGACAGTTCAGATCACTGCTGATTTCCAGATCTTTCAGGGACTAGGAAGGCTGCCACTGAGAATGATACAAATACCTTAATGGTAAGTGGCAGGTATTATATATGTGATATATTTAATTGGAACAGTGTTTAAATGTAAAAGGCCAATTACATAATGTTACTGTTTATACTTTTTTTACTACTCTGCCCATTCTGTTTATCCAAATGTATTTTGTATAGCACACTTTTTCACAGTAGAAAGGCTATTTTTATTTGAGACTGAAGTCACCTGATGAAGGTCACCTGAAGAAATAACAGTGACTAGAATTTCCAGAAATTCCACATCAAAGACTCAACTTTCATAAAACCATGACAGAAGTATTTGTGAAATGCTTGCAACAAATATATACCTATATCAACTTTGCATAATTATAAGCATTTTGGAAGTTAGTGTTTCAGGCTATTTGAGTCTTAAAATTTGCAAAGATTTTCCCAAGCGAAAAATAAATAAATAAAGGAAGTATGTCAGAGAGATAGGTTATTGGTAAATTGTTCACCTAGAATTTTCAAGAACCTATTTTGCCCAGTTTCAAGGGGGAAAAAAATAGAGGAAAGATAAGAAAGTAGTAATAAAACTCCTTACATCTTACTGCAAGAAAAACAAATATTAAAAGTTGACTGGTGGACCTTAGGCAGTTTAAAATATGAGCATATTAATCAATATTTCTCCCAACACTGAAGCACTGTAAAGTTCCAACAGAAAGAGTGAGCGCCTTTTCACCAAGTTTTAGCCAACCAAAATGCTTCTCAATAACATACTTTCCAATTTCAGAGAAATAATAATCATATAAAAATATAGTGGTTAGAAGGTTGGAAGAAAGAGCAGAAGATTGCAAAACCAGGCACAGAAGACGATTAAAAGTTCAGAGTCAATAAATGGAGCTAAAAACTTGCTTTCTAAAATCATTTTTCTAGTAAGACAAATAGAGTTTTTTTCACCTTAAATTCTCATTTGACAGTATCCCTGCAGTGTCTTGGCTATTTATGCACTGGGTACCTTAGGGAGATGTTCAAAAAGCGGTTCTTAAATGCTGATGCTCTCCACTCTGGCCTCATGCGTCATCTAGACACAGCTTGGAATTGAAGAGTCTCTTCCTCACCTTGGAGGCGCTTCGCTTACTCCACTGAAGATTCAATAAGCATTCTTTCATTTTCAAAGTAGCTTCTCAGGGCACAGCTGTCAACACGCTGCAATGGGTCTTCTGTAGGAAAGGAGTAACACGGTTTAAATTTGTCCCCCGCACATGTTCCTGGCTATCATGGCAAAGCCCTTCCAAAACTGAAACGCAGTTCCAGGGAAGTGAACAGTCACGCTGTGTCAGGGAGGGGAAAGGAGTATTACTCACTAAGAAACCAGCCCTACTAGCTTTCTTTTCACAGCAAGATCTGTGTGTGCTAAGAAGATTTTAGTAGCAAGTTGTTGAGCAGATAATTCTGGAATTCTCTTAAACAAATAGATGTATGCTCTTTGCATTTTCTAGAACTTTCTGAGGTGTTTTCAATCTTGAGTTAGTTAAGGAAGGTTAGTGGATACTGAATGGAAAATGAACACACACATACATGAATTTCATCTTATGTGTATGGGTATTTTGCCTGCATGTATGTCTATATACCACATGCATAACTGGTGTCTGTGGAGGGGAGAAGAGGATTCTGGATCTCCAGCTGGTTGTGACCTGCCATGTGGGTGCTGGGAACTTAGCTGGGAGCCTTTGAGAGTAACCAGTGCTTTTTGCCATTGAGCCAACTCTATGACGCCATTGTTTAACAGTGTTGTTGCTTTTTAAATAATTTTATTTTTTAAATTTCATACGTGAACACTTCATTCTATCACTTTTGCCCCTCCTTCTTTCCTTTTTACTCCTCTGTGACCTTCCTAAATTCATGATCCAATCTTCAATTGTTATTGATATATCTGTACAAATGTGCACACATACATATAAAACCTACTGAGTCCACTTACCTTTGCTCAGACATAAGGTTTTGAAGTCACTTACAAGTGCCTTGATCATGTAGAAATTCTATATCTGTGATCCACTCTTTGACTGTTGGTACGGAGCTTCCATTGGCACAGACAATATTACACAAACCAGTATCTGATGACTGAAAAGTGAGACTAAAATGACTAACTAAAATAGGCCAGACAGGCATGGTATCATATGCCTTTAATCTGAACACTCAAGAGGCAGAGGCAGGTGATTTTTGTGAGTTTGAGGACAGCTTGGTTACATAGTAAGTTCCAGGAGGGCCAGGGCTGCCCTGGTGAGACTCTGTCTTGACTAATAAATAAACAAAAATGAATGAATGAATTTTCATGCTATTATGAAAGAGTTTTCATTATATCAAGGTAGGTAAGATTAAAAAAATATTTTAAATGTTTTTAAACAAAAAGTTAGGTTAGGTCTCCGTGGCAGTATTGCCACGGAGGAGGGAAAAAAAAAAAAAAAAGCTTTTTTTTTTTTCTTGGCACAGAATCGTTGAATTTTAATTAGTTTTACTCCTTATTCTAATGACCTGTTCTGTGTCTATGGATTTTGTGCTAGGTGGTTAAGTGACTCAATTATGTGGGAGTATATGAGTTTTATTTAAGCTATAGTATACAAAATGTGTTAGGCAATGTCCAATTTAATGAAATATATTTTATGGGTGAAAAACTCCATGTAAAATCCTTAGGTGCCTCCATCAAATTTATGAGAGCCAATTTATAAGCAGGCACAATATTACCCAATTAGCAATCTTGGCTTCATGAATCAAATGTATTACATGTTTTTAGATTTCTGCATCTCTTGTGGTCAATCATCTTTCAACACTATGTACTCAAATGCAGCTTCAAGATGAAGAAGCCAGAAGTACTGAAAGTCGTAGATGCATGGCCAGTTGCTTTATGATGCTAATTTGTGAGAAATTCAATAGGTCTTAGTGACAATCATGTATTTTGAACAATATTATCATCAAATGAAGTACAATAGAAGCTAGCTGATACACTAAAAATGTTATTGGGAATAATTTTCAGGTAAATACAAGAACAGTAAAATATTCTAATTTAACTTTTTATTATTTATCTTGTGGAGTTTTTTTGTTTGTATTTGGTACGAAAACAATATATTTTATTCAACAGAAGGGCAGAAGAGGTTTATGTGTCACTCAGTCAAAAATGATTATGCAACTTTATTAAAATAAAAGTAAGGTAAGATAAATGAGAAAGTAGAAAGATGCAATAAAGATCTTTACACAGAAGAGCTCATTATCAATTCACCAATAGCCACATCATCAAACTGTGAGCTGAGTATTCAATGTTGACCACTTTGTTTAGAATTAAATCTTTTGTTCAATGGCTTTGTGACTGCTTATGTGTGCTCTTTGTCCTGTCCTTCTGTCCCCCTCATCCCCACTTTTATAATATTCTAAGAAGAAAAAAAAAATTAAACTTAATTTGCTTCGGTAATTCTGCTTAACATTATGAGCACCGTAACTTACAGAACTACTTTACACATCTGTGGATATCTGTTCATAGCTATTCATAGCTATGGATACATGTATGCCAGCACCATCTATCGCTGTCAGTAGTCTAGGCCCATCTTCACACCCAGCCCCACGCTGTTTAACGAGGACTTCTGAGAAAGGCATCCTTGGACGGTTTCCTTGTGTGAGCAGTGTAGAGCTTGCTTGCGTACACTAAGGTACCTCACCTGACCAGATGACACAGCCTGCCTGTGTGTGGGCCTGTCAGAGCAGGTGTCTGCAGTCCTGCCTATCCTGAGGCATCTGTCGACCTCTGGAGTTTAGGCTATAGGTGCAGGAGAAGAGCGTGGCTGGAGATTGGTGAAAACGAAGAACTACAGGTGTTCAGAGGGTGACTGGGAGCCACCTCCCGCTGTGGAGAGCTTTACTCTGGGAGTTAACACTGGAAGTGCCATTCCGGGGCAACACCTTCTGGTGGAGCTGCCAAAGGTTCTCAGAAGTGAGAGATGATTCATAGCATGAGCCTCCTTTCCACTCGATGCAGGAGTGAGAGATGGTCCAGAGCAGAAATCAACTCAAACTCAATTCAAACTCAGAGCCTGATCTTGTGAGAGGACTATCTCCACCCATCAGAACAGCGTGTAGCATCATTCACTCATTGTGTTTTCTAAGTTGCATGTGTGTGTTAGTCTTTAAAAGCCCGAGTGTGTAAGAAACATACGTTGAGACTTTTAGTTATTTAATGATAGGATGTGATTATTATAAGCATGGAAATACAAATAAAAGGCCAAGCCCGGCTTGGTGGCCCACATCTTAATCTTACCACTTGGGAGACAAAACTAGGTAGATTGCTGAGTTTGAAGCCAGCCTGGTCTACAGAGTGAGTTCCAAGAGAGCAATGGCTACACAGAGACCGCCTGTATCATGGTTATTTTTATAAAATTGTGTTTGTTTCTCAATTACTTTCTTAACCTGGCTATCACAAAAATAATTGAGGGTCTACTATATAATTTAACAAGCTTCAAGGCACAATCCTGAGCAGTTTTTACTCTATTCTTAAACCTATACGCTAGTCTGGTTTCCTTCCAGAGTAAATTCCTGAGATACTTGCATTTTGTGTCTTTCTCTGCTCCAGCTGAATCTTCCTCTTTTTCCTGGACCTCTTCCCATGGCTCATTCCCCTACTTCTTCTTCTCTCTCCTCCCCTGACTGGCAGGAAGCCCAGCCCTCTTCTCTCCCCTGCTCAGAGATTGGCTATAGGCTGGTTTATTGGCATATCGGGGACAATTGGGGAGACGTGTTTACACAACATTAAGACAGGAGATTCTCTGAACAAGCACTGCAGTAAAATGTGGGGGTACAGAAATCAGCATTTGAATGACACAATAACTTTAAGCCTACATCTTCCCCTTTTAGTCTAATAAAAGGCTCTTTCTCGTACAATAACATACTATATGTAATAGAAACAATTATGAAAAATTATTAGGTAAGATTTGCATTTGTATATTTGGCACCCTTGGATAAAGTACTCTACTATCTATCAATTTCTATTGTACTAAGCAATTTAAGTTTAACTGTGAGACTGTAACTATCTAGTCTTCAAACCCATCAGAGATGTAAGAAGGAACGAATCTTACCTAGATATGCAGGAAATGTAGGCAAGCAGCTTCCAAAAGTATAGCAATGACAAAGAGATGGTTGGCTGCCTGGATAGTCCCCCAAAATTTCTCCATAACACTGGAGCATCATCTTCAGCCTTCTGACTCAGAATATTTGACAGACCCTTTTGTGAAGCAGGAATTATAGGTAGGAATTGCATACCTTGTTCTTGCAAAGCCATCCTGCATCCAGGTTGTAGAGCTGGGATAGCATTCTGTCTGTAATCCACACATGGGCATTTCCTCTGACTAGCTTGCTACATAGGAAGCCTTTGATGCTCTCTGAAGTAGAACAGGGGTGCTGTGAGGAGCAGCCCTGTCTCATGGTCAACAAAGCCTTAAGTTAAAAAAAAATCTTTTAATGCCATATTCTGTAAATCTTATATTCCTTTTATGTTTTATGACAACCTTTTAAAAATTAATGTTACATCTCTTCATAATTATTTGACCTATAGAATTATAAGTTGTATCTGTAACCGATTTCATGTCCTATGTCTAGAAAATTGTTGTATTCCAATGAATATACATGCTGAAGCACCATCAGCCCCAATTTGCAAAGGCCTCTCTAAGACAGTCACATCTCTTACAAATGTGTAACCTTGGAGTCATGCTTTCCAGAAGCTAATGCAAAAGCCGGAGTCAGAATATGAACGTATGGCATAGTGCACACATTTCAGTTCTCCAAACTCTGCAAAGCGGAGCACACAAACCACTGTATGACCTTGTTTCAAGACAACACCAAACAGGATCTGCATTTCTACTTTAGCTTATAGACTGACATCCAGTAACTGAACCTTGACAATACAAGGACAGTATCCTGTCTGATCAAGCTGGCCTATAGCTGAATGAAGCCTTTCTACCCAGCATCTCAATGGGCTGCCACTCGGCAATTGCTTCAGCCCTTTGTGGACTTTTCTCATTTGGAACTTTCTCTTCTGATGTTATTGTAAATTCCAGATTGGATTCCTCTGAAGGTCCCCTCTGTTCTATGGCCTTTAATTTAGCATCTAGTTTCTCAGTCTCTTCTTTCTCCAAGTCTGTTTTATTCTGCTCTCTCCCAAAGATGATATACAAAACTGAAATTGTCATTGAAAAATTATTTGTATGCTAAGAGAAACACACTCAAATGGAATCCAGAAGCACTGTGTCATTGTATCTTCCTCCATTTTTATCAACATAGAAAATAATCTTCTTTAACCTCAAAACCTCTCCTTAACTCCTTTTCTTTCTCAGACCGAGCTTGTCTTCCAGACCTTATCAGTCCAGATGTTTGAGGCTCCTACTTCCAGGGAGAGGCTTTTATTTTCTGCCTCCCTCACTGGATCCGCACCCCTCCCCCACTCCGTCATTCTGACCTGCAAGAGCCCTTCTCAAAGGGATTTAGCGTCCTGCCCTGGCTAGGAAAGACCGGCTTTGAGAAGCTAGCTTCTGTTAAAGAGCTTTCCCCCACCCCCCACACCCAGCAAGGGCTTCTTGAAAGAACGGCCACTGCTTTGCCTCTCTGGGTTTGTTTCAGTTTTTGTTTTTTGCAGCCAGTTGAAGACCTTGCTGCTCTGCAGGGGGTCTATGTAATCAGGAAGCTGCGAGCTCCTGCCTTAGAAACCAAGGTTGCTCTCTTAATGAACAGAACTAAGAAACTGCTCTGTAGTTTTACTTTTCTTTGTAAGTTCAGGCCCACTTGGTACGCCAAAATGATAGTTATTTTTAAAAGCTGTGTTTGTTTCTCAGTTTATCTTGTAACCCAGCTATCACACAAATAATTGAGACCCTATTATATTTTTAAATAAGCTTCGCAATACATTAACTGAGCAGTTATTACTCTACTCTTAGCCCTCTAAAACTAATCTGGCTTCCTCTGTGCCAGAATCCCCGAGATGCTTGTACTTTGTATCTTTCCTTGCTCCCGCTGAATCTCCCTCTCTACCCTGGACCTCTGCCCATAATTCAGTCTCCTATAACCTCTACTCTCTCCTCCCCTGGCTGGCAGAAAGTCCAGCCCTCTTCTCTTCCCTGCTCAGCGATTGGCTGTAAACTCGGGGAGCAGTGAGATTCTCAGAACAAGGATTGCAACCAGATAAGGGGGATACAGAAATCAGCATTTGATTTACACAGTAGTCTTTAGCCTACAACCCTGCTCAAAATAACAACAACAACAACAGCGATAATAAATAAGGCTAATTTTGAAAACGAGCATTTCAAATTCCGTATTTTAGGTTTCCCTTCTAGAATCTGTTTCTGATTAATCTTTATAACCTCGCAAGAAGTCTAAGTCTTGTCTGAAACTTTGCATGCACTCAGCAAATGCCAGCTATGCATGGTCTGTATCACCAGAGTCCATTTGTTCTTAGTTGCTGAGACCTCTTTATTATTCATGAGTAATTGCCTATGGGAGTTGCCAGAATATTTTCTCAGGAAGTTTCAGAATGTGAGAAGGGCAGGACATGCCTTGTCCTTCTGCCTCTTCACATGCAATTGTTCTGTGCTGTGCTGAAGTGGGTTAGGAAGGGTCTGTGATGAGCCTTCATGAGAGACACAGCAAGGATGCTCATGAGCTAACTTGAGAGGCTTATTCCCGAGTATTAACACACCTAAAACTTGAGAAACACAACCAGTGTTTATAGCTGAGTCAGGCACAATTCTCAAATGAATAAAAAAATCATTGTAAATAAGATAGCATATTTTAGTTTAAAAATTCTCGGGACTCTATCAGGTAGTAATGGTGTGATCAGAGAAAAAGTTTTCTATGCCAAAGCATTGCTTCTTCTCATCCCAAAAATTGAACCCAGGCCACAAAAGCAGCTTTTTCCTTCTGTGGCTTCTTAATCCTCAGATGAGCAGAATATCAATAAGAAAAAGGAAGGAAATTTCAAGAAACAATGGAAAATGAAGTTACCGTAAAAATAAGTTTGCTTTTTTTAATTAAAATTTTTTATATTTTTTATATTAATTACAGTTTATTCACTTTGTATCCCAGCTGTAGCCCCCTCTCTCATTCCCTCCCAATCTCATCCTCCTTCCCTCCTCTCTTCCCATTTCCCTCTCCAAGTACACTGATGGGGGAGGTCCTCCTCCCCTTCCATCTGACAGAACTGACCACCTTGTCCTCCACTGTGGCCTGGCAAGACGGCTCTTCTTGGGGAGAGGGGGAGTGTCAAAGAGCCAGCGCTGAGTTCATGTCACAGACAGTTCCTGTTCCCCTTACTAGGGAACCCACTTGGATACTGAGCTGCCATGGGCTACATCTAAACAGGGGTTCTAGGTTATGTCCATGAAGGGTCCTTGGTTGGACTATGAGTCTCAGAAAAGACCCCTGTGCTCAAATACAGAGGAATGGATCCAGAAATTGTGGTACATTTACACAATGGAATTACTACTCAGCAATTAAAAACAAGGAAATCATGAAATTTGCAGACAAATGGTGGGCTCTAGAAAAGATCATCCTGAGTGAGGTATCCCAGGAGCAGATCTATACTCACTTATCAGTGGATATTAGACCTATAATACAGGATAAATATACTAAAATTTGTACACTTAAAGAAGCTAAGCAAGAAGGAGGCCCCTGGGTAAGATGATCAATCCTCACTCAGAAAGACAAATGGGATGGGCATTGGAAGAAGGAGAAAACAGGAAACAGGTCAGGAGCCTGCCACAGAGGGCCTCTGAAAGACTCTACCCTGCAGGGTATCAAAGCAGATGTTGAGATTCTTAACCAAACTTTGGGCAGAGTGCAGGGAATCCTATGATAGAAGGGGGGAAAAAGTGGGATGTGGAGCAGACAGCAACACCACAAGGAGAGCAACAGAAACAAAATAAGTTTGCTTTTTAATATTAAAAATATTCCTTAAGGGAGAGTCCAAAGAGAAAAGCTGTAGCTAACATCACAGTTGACCATAGGCTTGGCTACCCTATTTACTGGGGTCTTAATAGCCATGAAGTTGTAAAATTATACCATGAGGATATAGTTAACTAGAAAGTCTGGTTTTTCTATCTCCTTGACCAACAGCAAGTTCATAAGACAACTAAGGACATAGTCAAAATTTATTTAGCATGGATACAATTACTGTAAGATTATTGCCATGGCCAATTTCCCACTGGAAGCTGCCTGTAGACTGTGCAGGATGCTGCAGGTTCCCAGATCTGTGTGCTGTCACTCATGTTAGGGTGGGCTTTGGTAACACACTGTTAGAGTCATTTCTGCTCCTGTAAATAACTCCTCACCCACATTCCTTCAAGGAACCCCAATAGTCATCAGCGCATGAAGCTGTACATTGGTGCAATTACTTTGTTCTGTTGTGGGCTCCCTTTGTGGGGTGAAGAGGTGTGTGTGTGTGTCTCCTCAGGAAAAGTCTGCCATATGATAACAGGATAGCCACTATGTAGTCCCAGCCAGCCGGGAATTCACAGAGATCCTCATGCTTCCCATGTGCTAAGGTTAAAGGTGTGCCCACCATGGCCCTGAACAAATTTTATTTTACTGCAGTTTCTACTTGATTTCTTTGTTATTCTGTTGAAACAATAAAGGGTTTTTTCATAGTTGAAGTTCCTGTGCAGCTTAATTTAGACTGAAGAAAATTCCCATTTAATTTAGATCATAGAGTCATTGCCCAGAATTTCCCTAAAAAAAAATCTCTCAATAGTTAATAACAGTGTGCAAGCCATCAGAGGTCTGATTGTTAAAAGCTGTTACTCTTAACTCATCCAACTTTCTTGTCTGCAGTGTAGGGGATCGAACCCACGATCTCCTGCATGCTCCATAAGTGCTGCACCACTGAGCCACAACCTAGTTATACTTTTTTTAAAAACTGTGTATCTGAGTGAGGATACTTTCTCTCTCTGAGTAATAGGGAGGCCAGAAGAAGAATCACACCACAGCCTTTCCTCCCTCCATTGATCGGTATCATATTGACTTTATCACAATAGCACCGAGTGGCTGATTCATATTCAGCTTGTGGCCATCGCCAGCTCACTTCCTTTTTTATTGTTCGTATTTGCTTCCCCTATTACATATTTGTAGTAGCTAGAAATTTTCCCAGGGTATATTAATCTATACTTGTCCTATTTGATACGTTTTTTTGGCTATTCTAATAATCAGATACTAATGGGAAGATTTTGTAAAGCCCTGCTAGCCATACAAATCTAAACATGTTGATTTTACAAAGGCTGTTTTTTTTTTTAAAGAAACCACACAATGTTTGTTTGTATACATGTGTGAATTATCACCATTCACAGTATGTAATATACATGTAGTGATTTGTAGTCGATGCTGGATAAATATTTATTAATGGTTAATGACCACAGATTGTTGTGCATAGAGGCCATTTCAAAAGCTAGCAGAAATCACCGACTTTAAAAAGCGTGCTTTGCCCTGTCTTTCTTTGCTGTTTACATTCAAACAATAAGGATGAAAAACTACAAGCCAAAGGGCTTCTGTTCTCAATGAATAACTGAGCTGGCGTTCTGGTAGCACACTCACAAGGTTTGTGGAAATTAACTTCACACCAGGACTCTGTATTGAAACAGATTGTTTGGGAATAATTCTTTCATTTGAGAAGGGTGAGGGATTAATCTGCAGAAGTGTTCGTGCTAGAGCAGGGCATGTGTAGAAATTTGTCAGGGAGAAGATAAATGGGCCCTCCTTGACAAGCAAATCGCACCATGCCTAATCCCTCGGGAAGGCCAGAGAATTGTTATGGTAGCAAAAGCAACCTGGAAAAAGGAGGCACCATCAGTGTTTTCTGTAGAAGGAAAAAGACAGAGGGGCACTCAGAAAGGGAGCTGAGCATGTATGAGACATCATGTTTTTATTCACACACATATTATACATATGACACAATTTTAGCTAGATTGGAGTGTTCTCTTTGGAGAATCGTTTGCATGGTTTAGAATGAAAGGAATACTTAAGGCTGATATGAGAAACAGCTCCCTACACCATGTCCAACCGAAAGAGAGGTCAAGGAAATGCATAATCAGATCTGTAGGATATCCACTCAATATACAGAGTGAATAAATTATAATTAATAAAAAGGATATCCGCGCAAGTGCCAAGGGTTAACTCTTCAGCTGCCAACCCCGAGAAAGTGAGGGTTTAGGAAGCTCAGAGAAGTACCAATTTTCTAACAAATTCCAAGACACTGATAACCTAACAAACAGTATGGTTGTTCTGATATGAACCATCAACATCATAGCCTTTATTCTAAAGAACAAAAGCTATTTAGTAATTTATTAAGAAAAGGTAACTTCTTCAAAGAGAAAAATAAATATTAAATAAATGTTATGAAGTGTTCATGGAACAATGTACTTAGGCTTGCCAGATTTAGAAAAACAAAAGGCAAAACCAACCAGCCAACCAAACAACCCAAAAGGCCAAAACTGCAAAAGGCTCCATTGGATTTGTATATCACATGATTACAAGTAATCTTTAAACTCAAAGTTTATGTGCAGAGGCAGCCAGGGCATGTTTTGGCCTTAGTTTTGGCTTAACTGATACCTACCTTTAACTAGCAGTCTGTATCTTCCCTGACAACCCAAAAGAAAACAGAACAAGACATCATCCATGCTGTTTTGAAGAGTTACGTGAACAAGAGAAGAAAGGTTGTCTGGGAACCTCGCTCGTGGAAATGAGCTGTGTATACTCACTGGGAGCACATTGCAATTCCAACGCCGTGGCAAGAGGTGTGGTCTACGGGGTTATAAAACGACAGGCTTCGATGTTAGCATGTGCTAAAATCCTTGGGAAGGAATGCCAAGAAGCTGCAGGTGGCACTCGGTTGTGAAAGCGTCGCCACAACCAGAGCGTGTTAATGTGTTCGTCACGGCGGCCCGGTGAGGGAAGAGCCGGTGCGTAAGGAGATGGACTAGAAGCTGGTGACTCAAGGAACTTACAATGCCTCCTGCTTACCCTAACCAGGGAAGTCACTCATTCACACGCTCTTCAAAACGCAGCTCTGTCGCACTCACACCTGTGAACAGAGTATGTAGTAGGTTCAAAATCACATGCTGCACCCAGGGCGGTGAAGCCTCAACACTGCCGCCATTTCCAACTGACTCTTGGTGGCTGGCATCAGTAGTGTGCATTGTTGCGTTTTCCTCCCACAAGATGCCAGCAGCATGTTGTTTCCGCTGTGCAGATCAGATGCCCTCTGGAGGACAGATGTTCCCTGGTAACATCAGGACAGAGATCCCCGGGGGTGTTTCTGGATGGAGGTCGTTGGGGGATTTACCTAATGAGTGAATTTCAAATATCCACTATGTCCAGGAAGCCTTTATATTGAAGCACCATCATAGATATCGAATCTATTGATAATCAGCCCCACCGCAGAGGTGATGGCTTGGTTTGTCTCAGGAAGGCCCAGGTAACTTGACATTTCAAAAGCCCTCCAAGAGTGAACAGGTAAACAGGTTTCCAGGCCTGACAACCCAAGGTCGATCTTTAGAACCCATGCAAGAAGCTGGATATGGCGGCAGACATCCATAATGCCGGTGAGATGAGAGTCAGAGACAGGGAATCACGCGGATGCTGCAAGGCCAGATAACTGCAACATGGCAGAAATAAGGAACTCTGTCTCAGCACAGTGGAGGGAGAGAAGTGACTCCAAAAGTTGTCCTTCGACCTACATCCATGTGATGAGGCAAGCACATGCCCTGTGTGCACATGTGTGCGCTCACATGTGCGCTCACCAGGTGCAGCTGGTCTTTACACCACCCTCTGAGAGGTACTGTTCAGAGCTGCACTCCTGCTCTTCCTCTGATCCTTCAATTCCACTTCCTAGAGGAAGGAAACTTGGCCATCAGGACACAGTGGACTAGTGGGCCTGTCCGTGTGGCTCCAGACTTGCTGCTTTAGTTCCTTGTCCTATCCCTGAGACAAAGTGCCCGATGAAGCAGTTTAAGGAAGGGTTATTTGGGCTCGTGGTTCAAAAGCACTGTCCATTCTGGTGACAGGAGTGTGTGGCGGCTGCTCACAGTGCCCTGGCCGGGGAGCAGTGATGGTTGCCTGCCCTCAGCTTGCTCTCTCCATTACCTTAGCACGTATAACCAGCCACGGAATGGTGGTGTGCACAGGTACGGGAGTCTTCCCAGCTCAGGGAACCCAACCTGGATAATTCCTCTCAAATACCCCAAGAGGCTAGCTTAGGCATGCCCAGAGGTTTGCCTCCTAAGTGATTCTAGGTCCTGTTGCGTTGACCATGTCAACCATTACACTTGCTGAGCCCCGTTAAAGCAGTCCTTCCTGTGGGTGGTCTTCAGCTGTTCTGAGCAAGTTTGGTCAAATGCTGGAATGTAACATGGGAACCCAGGTGTGCTCATGCAGCTGAGGATTGTCCTGTAGAGGCAATCAGTGAAGAGGCTGGCACCGTCTGCTAGATTTCCTTATCTACCTCTTAACTGGCTCTGACTTTGAGTGAAAAGGGGGAATTGATGAGATGGCTCTTAACCCCAAGTGCATTCATTTGAACTTCTGTGATGTAGCCCTGTAAGGGCAACCCCATGTGAAACAAAGTGACTTTAAAATGTTGGGTAGCAGAAACAGTGCGTGCATGTGTGTGTCTGTGTGTGTGTGTGTGCTGGCAATGTAAAGTCTGTGATTGTCCATTCAGATAGATAGAGAACTTTCTAGAAGGACCCACTGTATCAGCCCCAGCTCATCATGCCGCCTCCCCGATCTCCCCATCAGCTGGTGTCTCAGCTCTGACAGATGGGTTGCTGGGTCGTCTGGAGTTTCTAACTTACCGTCCTAGTAACACGCTGTCTATTTTTGTTTCCCTACAAGGGCTTGCCTGTGATATTGTAAGTCAAATTAATCAGGTTAATAGTTGGCATAGAAAAGGGTCCTGGGAGTCCAATGATGTCTGCTCACAGAGCGCTGCAGCCTTTAAGAGAATTGCCTGCTAAAATGCTATACATGTTACAATACACATACATATTCATGCATTCATTGACGATGGAGTGCACGAGTGCAATAATGGACAACGGTGGTCAGAACAGCTAGTCGCTCAGAAAAAATGAAAATACAGCCCTTGTGTCCAATAAGCAGAACTTGGAAAATGGCTGTGCCAAGTTCCTTATGCCCAGTTTGTCACTCTGTGCAAGTTACAGGCAACCATGGGGGATGCTGCACAGATCAGAGGACAGCTTAAGGGAGTTGCTTCTCTCCTTCTCCATGTGGGTTTCAGAACTGCTCTCAGGCCATCAGGCTTGGTGACCAGCATGTTTCTGTATAACCCATCATGCTGGTGAGTTTGAAAAATGACAGCCTATACGGTAAGGCTTTTTTTTTTTTTTCTAGATCTTAGATTCAAAGAAATGAACCCTTTGAGCCATGCTTTCCCATTGCTTGAGTGATATATACAGTAAATACAGAATAACTGTTACTGGTAAAAATCAATTGCCAGTTTGGGAATTTCAATTTCTATACTCTCTACTTTCGTAGTAAATCTCACAGTCTTTCTGGATCCTCTGGATTTCTAAATGCCCAGATAAACCCATCTTAGTTATCAGATAAAAACTCAAAGAATGATCCAGCTCAAATCCTGCCATCAGGCAATATTATCTTTCCATCTTCAGAGGAAAAAAGCTTTTTACCTTATTCAGCTTCTTCAGAACTGCGTCCTGTATCTGTCAATATACTCTTGTTAGCTAGACACAGGGCTTAGCAAGTGTCGCAGTTTCTCCCAGGCAACAGGAGACATTTAAACCATCCCCTCTGCTGGAGCGCTCATTTTTAAAACTCTGCTTTATTTGGGTGTTTTGGCCTCAACCTCCTTTGAACCTCCCAACCCCCGGTGGAGAGAGAAGGTTAGTGCGGAGAGAGCGCCCCTTTATTTCTCCTGGCTGTTTAGGGTCAAAGGGTTCTTTTAGGGCTCTGTACATAGCCAGCAGTTTCCTTCAAGACGCTGTGCCTGGAAATGTTTCTCTCAGGTCTCTCCAAACTACCACACGCCACACCACCTGCCATGTCACTGCTTCTCTTTCTCACTCTCAGTTTATATCCTCAGAGCCCTGGACCACACCCCTCTCCATGCTGCACGGGGAAGGCCATAAAGCCATGCCCTGCACCAGACAGTTATCAGCTGTGGACAAACTATAGTCCAACTGAAATCCCACACTTGGGACTAAAACAAAAACATATTTACATAACAGAACTGAGTCTAGGAAGAAACCAAAACTCCCATTACACTCTGTTCACATGCTTCTCAGTTGCCGCACACTTCCCCGGACATAACCCTATTTCTCTTCCACTAGAAAATTCACTACTGCTAGCTTCGTGGCCTGTGCGATTTTCAAAAATGACTGTGTTGTCTGGGTTCTCCTGAGAAACAGATTCTGCCTCACCCCTTCTCTGGAAATCACCTGGTATGATCAGGATGATTCATTCTAGTCCTGGCATGGCTTTGGTCATTCCTGGAATTCTCTTCAATTTGGTTTTCTGGGGAATGAATCAGTAAGAATCAGAGAGAGAAAGAGAGAGAGATAGCTTAACTCACATGGACTGAGCCATCCCTGGAGGGACAACTGTGCCAGTTAAGTGTGATTTTGACAGACAAGAGGAGACCAGCATTGTCACCATAAGGCCCAGCCTTTCCTGCTCTTCAGGCTTTGACTGATTGGATGAGGCCCACCCACACTGGGGGGGGGGGGCATCTGCTTTACTTAGTCTGTCACAGCAATGTTAACACATCCTTTAAAATGCTCAAAAACATTCCCTGAAGTCATGTTTAATCAAATATCTGGGTCCCCATAACCTAGTCAAGGCCACACATTAAAATTAACCCTTGATTCTGCGTGCTCTTCCCCAGACCTCTCAAATATCTGCACAACCCTCTTTAGACATGGAAACAAACATTGGTGACAGCTGGACTGAGCTCAGGAATTTTTCCCCCAGCCTAGAAAAAGCAATCCCTATTAAAGCAACCCACCACCAAAGAGTGAAGAAGTTCAGAACATGGAGTGAAAAACATCTCTTGCTGCTTGTCTTTGTTTCTGGAAGAAGCTACTGTCTTCATTCAAACTTGGGTATTTCCCTCTTAACTCCAGATGAACCCCAAGACACTAACTGTTTCTGATAGGCCCCTACAATCTGACCTGGGTGCTACTGGTAACAGGACCGACTGTAGTGCAGTCATTCTTTTAGCGGGTAGCTGCCTGGTGCTAGGCATCCACATGCCTGTTTCAGTGCCCCTGCCATCCTGGATGATTGAGTGACAGATTGCAAGCAGTGTCAAAGCCTGTCTATTCTTACTGCTGTCACAGGCCAGAGAGAGGCAAACCCAGTGAGGATGCAGGCTTGGCCCATCCTGGATTCCATGGACCATGGTGATAAGTCATATTAGATCCTGAGGAGTGTTCTGAGTCTGAGTCATGATTGGAGATCTTCAAATAGATTTTGGTATCTTTCACACCTGACTGAGTAGCTCACACATAACAGACAGTGAAAGACTGACTTGAGTTACTTGTTGATTTATGGAGTTTGAGTACAGGCTTCAGGTGATGTTGAGTCCTCTGCTTCTCTAAGCAGGTCAAATTAAACAAGGTTTCCCTACCTGATCTGCTTTCTGCAAGTCATCCGATATTCCAGGATGGCTTTGGCCATTCCCTGAATTCTCTCCAACTTGGTTTTCTCCTTTAAGAAAGAAAATATAGGAGCTAGAGAGATGGCTCAGAGGTTAAGAGCATAGGCTGTTCTTCCAGAGGTCCTGAGTTCAATTCCCAGCACCCACATGGTGGCTCACAGCCATCTACAATGATATCTAGTGCCCTCTTCTGGTGTACAAGCAAGCACACATGCAGGCAGATCATTGTATACATAATCATAAATAAATAAATAAATAAATAAATAAGAACATATAGAACTAGGTGTGTCTCGTTTTCCATAAGCGCTGTCTAGTTAAGTGATGTGGTGAGACCCTGACAGTTGATACAAGAGATTCCCCTGGCACATAGTGAGTGTAAGGAAGAAGATGGCCAGTGTCTCAGAAAGGAACTTATGCCGCTGATAGAACCGGAGCTAGACTTGCCCCATGCTGGCGGTAGGAGGCTATTTCATTTTATTATTTTATTTTGAGATGGAGTCTTTGTATTCCAGGCTGCTCCTAAATCCCCTATGTGGCTGAGGATGGCTCTGAACTTTGGATCCTCCCATCTCTATGACACTTGTAATTTATGTGGTCCTGGCAATTGAAGCCAGTCTTTGTGTAGAGTGGGCAAGCATTCGACCACTTATCCAGCCGGTAGCTGAAGAGTTTTTTAAAGAGGAAGCTGTTAGCAGAGGTGACAGCAGAGCAACTTAGGCAAGTACTCTAGCAGGTTAGGCCAGGGGTGCTGTTTCCGCTACATAAAAAAGTTAGTGTAGGCTCAGAGTTCTGCTTTGGCCATTTTTCAAGGCCTCAGTCACCAGCTACCACAGCCTGGTTGAGAAAGGCCTCAGTGGGGCCCTGCAAGTCCCATTTGAGTTTGTGTCTATACAGTGGGCAGAAGCAAACTGGCCTGGTTCTACATTTACACTCCCTACTTACCAAAGGTTGGATTTGGGTCTTGTTTCCTACATCAGAGGAAATGAAAACGATACTGCATTCCCCACCCAGAGTTTGTGAGGATAGCATGATGTGGTGGTCTAAATAAGAATGGCCCCCACAGCCTCACATGATCATAGGAAGTGGAACTACTTGGGAGGGACCGGAGGTGTGGCCTTGGTGGAGGAAGTGTGTCATGCCAGGCCCAGTGGCTCTTTCTTCTCCTGCTGCCTGCAGAACAAGATGTAGAACACTTAGCTACCATGTCTGCCTGCGTGCTGACACACTCCCTCCCATGAGGATAATGGACTAAACCTCAAACTGTAAGCTAGCCCCAATTAAATGTTGTCTCTCCACAGCCACAGAACACTAAGACAATGAGATGATAAAGAACTGGAAAACACAGTGAGTCCCCAGTCCCATGTGGTGAAGGCAGGCTATTCCTGGTTCCTTACCGTAAATGGAGGTTGTGCTTACTGAGCAAACACCAAGCTCTCTGAGTCTTCCCTCTTCTCTCCAGCACCCCATGTCTTGGCCTGTTAGACTCAAGAATACTGAACTTGGAATGCTGGACTTCAGAAGTTAGTTTAAGATCTCGATGTCAGAATAATTTTTCCCATGCTTGAAACAAGAAACTTTTATAACACAACTGAGTGCACAGATGACATCATACCATCACAAAATATCCTTAATTTTCCCAGAACGTGGCACTGCGAGCTTATTCGTTAGTGAATTACTGACATGTGCCCTAGCAAAGAGAGTAACACAGACACACTGAAAAAGACAGAGGCGCTCAGAGGTCCACAGTAGTAAACAAGGAGAGGAAAGAACCGCATGTAGGGTGACAGCTGCTCCTCGTCTTCCCGCATGTTACAGCTGTCGGGAGGCATGTTGATGTGTGTCTGTTCTTCTGATTTAAGAGCAGTATGAAAAATAAAGCTGCAGGAGGCACTTGAGGGGTGCGCACACACCTGGAGCACATGTGAGTTTCCGATCATCTTACAAACCTTAGATTTCCCAGTTGCCGGCTGTCGATCAGACCCTGCAGTTTGGGTGGCACAGGGCACCCATCGTGCCCACACTGCGTGAATGTGGGAGGCCAGAGGCGGCTCTTTTTCCAAAGGCTTCCCTGGATTTGAGGCCCGGCCTGACGGGGCCCTGAGAGTTAGGGAGGGTGGGCTGCGCAGCATTCTGAATGTGCACAAGCTTCTTCTCAATGAAACAGAGCAGAAGCGCTGCCCACGTGCCTCACCAGTGGGCTGGCTTAGCTGCTTAATATCTTACAGCTATAGTTTCCTGAACTGTGAATAAAGACTTTGCTGTATTGTTGGTTCTATTTTCTAATACATAGGTAAGGCAGAGTTATGCTTTAAACCAGTGCAGCTGATGAGAAGAGGAGACAGAAACTAGCAGGCATTTTAAGGATTTGTTCTTGGCTGGAAACCAGCCATGTCCTTGGCTGTGTCCTGGTCAGAGGCTGGAAATACCAGAACTATTTGGTGTTGACCTTGATTTTTTTTTTTTTAACAAACATGTTTTTATAAGGGTTATTGAACTCTTCTACCTCCCTGCCAACCCCAACACCAGGTAGGAGGGAAAGGTTAGCGGGGAAGGGGTCGGGGGAGTTCTCTCTGCTACTTCCCACTGGGTAGGGTTGTAGGATTCTTTTGGGGGCAACACCAACATCAGTTGTCCAGAAATCCAGAAGTCCTGATAACCAGCAAATCAGCAAGCAGCAATGTAGCAGCAGGGCCAGCCAGCAGCATGCAGTCCTCCTCCAAGCAGCCGCCCGCCTTTTCTTCCTCCGGGCTGTCATGTTTCTACCCCTCAAAGTCCTCAGAATTCAACTAACACCACTCGGCAAATACCACGCTCCGCACGAGACACCTAACAGGTATGGATGAACTAAAGCCCCCGCCCCCCTGGAATTTTAACAAAAATATGTTTACATATCATGAACCAAAACATCCACAACAATTTGGGACCTCTGGTTCTTGGTCTGTTTCTTATTGTCTGTCTTCTCCTTTTATACAGCTATATATGAGAGTGTCACCAAAAGTCACTCCCAACACCTGGGGTGGAGAGGCACATGGACATTTTATCCATGGTCCAGCTGACCTGGCCAGTACAAAATTATCAACTCAGAAAAGCCTTATGTAACCCTTTGCCAACCAGCCTCTGTGACGAGCCTTCCCTTGAGACTTGATGTTTTGTGGGGAGCTCTGTTTGCCCCTCCCCACCCCTCGGTCTGTTAGACTGCCACATTCTGCTCCAGATTCCAGAGTCACAGAATGTTTATGGGAGCACGTTCTACTAACTGTTATAAACTTTTTCCCCACCTCGAAATTTGCAACTCTACCATACATCTTTCTTCTGCTTAAAAACAAAGAACATCAAGGGTAGCTGTTGTGAGCCTAGTGGACTCTGCTTCGGCCTGGGATTCATCAATATCAAGAGGCCTCTTCACACTGACTGGCAAAGCTGCAGACATAAAATATGTAAACAAGAGAACTCGGGTGCATACTCCAAAGGACGTTAATTTGCATAATAAATAGTTCGATATTCAGGAGATTATAAAATAGCAATTACTGCTGGGTTGCTATATTTGGGCTTTTAACAAAGAGGACATTCAGAATCCAAGTTTTGCCTTTACAAAGAAGTGTTAATTTTTTTATTTTGAAACAAGATTTTGTTTATTTTTCAAAAAGCCCTTAAGTACTTGGCACATTTCTTTAGAAGAGAAGCAGGAATATCCTTGCCAAATAGGGGGGGAAAAGTGATAGTCTTTGGCTAAAGAAAAGCTAATGAGCTACCAATGTCTTTCCATCTTTGTGTTGTTTATTAAGCGTGTGCTGCAGAGAGTGTTTCCCCGTGAGAGGAGCTGGGGAGACCAGCAGGGAGGTGGGAGTCGCCTGCGGCAGGGCAGTATCGGGGATGAGCGCAGGTAGTGGGCAGAAACACGAGAGACAGGCAGACTCCCTCTAAAACACCATCCCACTTCTCAGAAAGATGCAAGCGCTCCAGGTGTCATGTCCCCACGCAGGTTCTGCTCACAGGCCTTAGAAACAGGAAACAAACTCGGCTTTAGGTTCACAGGGGTGTTAGCTGAACTGTCTTTATGTGGGAGGACTTCTTGGCTTTTCAGTAATGTGTGTCTGTGCACGCGCACATACAGAGAGAGTTGTGTGTATGAGATATGTGTATTGCATGTGTGTTCCATTAAGCAACTTAATTACATGCCCATCTACATCAATAATTTAGTTAAAAACTTTATTTTTGCTTCCTTCTTTGACAGCAACGTGATGACATTAAGAAGCACTTCCTGTTTATCTGGTGAGTCCCTTCTAAAACAAAACTTTTGGAGTAGGAAGTTTCTCCAGCAACAGTGAAGTCTAGGAGGACTATGAAGGCTAATGCGTGCCGGGGGCCTGAAGAGTAAGGTTCTCAGATATACACTGTTGGGATTGTCCCTGAAAGTTAGAGACATCACGATATTCCAGGTTTTGTAATGGCTAGGATACCACACAGAAGGGCAGTTTCTCTATCAGCATGGGAAATAATTCTGGTGTAATTAAGACTGTGTAATTATTAATCAATTTCATCAGAATATGCATTTTACACATAATAATGTTAATCAAGTATTTTGAATTCTGATATGATTTTATTAAATGTTGGCCTGCTAATTCTAACATATTTTAATTATATTTTTTTTCTATATTTGTGTGTTGGGGAGATTCCACATGACATGCCTCTGTGTCGAGGGGTCAAATTGAGATTGTTGGTGTGGAGGTGGGCTTACCTGCCTCCTCACTCCTGTAACCTACTAACAATTTCAGGAAAAACTGTTTGGTACAGTGTCCTTTGGCACTCAGGCACTGTGATCGCAGAAAATGTCAAGTTCACATTTTTAACTATGTTCTTTTTTGTTGTGTAACAGAGAAGTATTATAATCAATGCTAAAACATCAACTGTTTACACTAGGATAAAAATGGCCTGGGAAAAGAGGAGTGGAAACCCCTTGTCGAGCAGGAGAAAATCTGGGTCTTACAACTGTTTAATGAATGGCTGTGTGTAAAATCTCTGTGGCATTTATGTTCCATTGACTTTCAGAAAAAAGGGTGATATAAAGTTATATTTTGAAATGTCAATATTACATTCTTTACAGCTATTTTCACTTATGATTAATTTAAGGTGTCACTGTGAACTATATGACGTGGTATATAGTTTTTCAGAGTTATGAGCTCTCTGCCCTGGTTTCTTTTATGGGTGACTTCAAAGCAAACACTTTTGAGACTTTTGAGCTGAAAGCCAGGTGTGGTGATGCTCTCCTTAATCCCAGCATTCGGGAGGCAGAGGCAGGCAGTTCTCTAAATTGAAGGCCAGCCTCGTCTACATGTGAATTTCAAGGTAGCCAGAAACCTTGTCATGGGGGAAAAAGTTCAGCTCATCTTCTTTGTATTTAAAAACAGCAACAACACCGAAAAAGAAATCCCAAAACAACCTTCTCATTTTGGTTAAGCACAGGCAGAATAAAGGTCAAGATGGCTTCTTAATTTGCTGGTTTCTGCCTCTGACCTTTGCGGCTTCTCTTTGTTAGCTTATTTCTGTCCCATCGGCACTTAAGGTAATAACAGTGTGTGGCCAAGACAGCACTTTCCGAGTCTTTGTTAACTATGTTTGAAAAATTGCCTTACATATTCATCCCTTCATAGCCTAAAAAGTCTGGTTTTGTCTATGACCAGCCTCGCTGCTTGGGAGCTCAGCTCATGGTGTGCGTGTTTCTCTTATACATGTATAAATGGTACGACAGTTTTGTGCGCTGGGAAAGCTGGTAAACCTTGTCCTTCTGCAGTCATGCCTCTCGGCTAAGAGTGTTTTCTCCATTGTTATGAGGAAGGAATTAGAGTTGGCACTGGTGTGACTCGTGGCTTCTGTGACCATTTCTTCAGCCTTCCAGACACCTCTGAGAATCACCAAGAAGTGAGCACAGCTATGCCATAAAGAAGATTATGAACATTTGATCTTTGAGTCCATTCCAAGTCTTGCTCATTCTATACCTTCTTCTATATCCTGTTTGCAAATTTTCCCATTCTGCCCCCTTAAAATGATCACAATTATTGAATTGATGAAAACAAAATTAAAAAGCGAAGCTGTTGACACGTAAACATTGTTCTGAAGCTCAGCCTAACCTCGTTAGAATTACAGATCTGTTTTGTTGCCAAGAAGAAAGTCTAGGAAACTATCACAAACCTATTTGGGGGTCCCTTGAGCTATCAAGATACTCAAGCATTAGGTGATTATCCAGTGAAATAAATGTCATTAGTGGTGTTAGTGAGCCTGGGCTCTCCCTACCTCAGAAGCACACGGGGGGTGCTATAGGAGCATAATAAAAAAGGACACGAGAGAGATGATAAATACTGAAGACATATATTCAATTAACCCAGACAACAAGCTAGTCTTCCCCTGCAAAACACCGTAAAGTAGGGTTTGAGCCAGCAAGGCGCCAGGCAGAAGCAGAGTCAAGAGCAGGCCTGCTGCCTGCCTGGGAGGCTTACAGGACAGGTCGATCCTAACACACTAAAAGAGGGTTGGAAGACAGCTCTGTCAGTAAATCGCTTGCCAATGCCAGTGTGACGACACACATTTGTTCCCCAGGACCCACACAAGAGCACCTCTAATTTCAGCACTGGGGAGACAGAGAAAGGAGGCTTCCTGGGGCTGGCTGGCCAACGCACCCGCTGAATAGGTGAGTTCCATGACTAGGAAGAGACACTGTCTCAAAACATAACAGGGTGGAAATACAGAGGGAGATAACTAACGTTGACCTCTGGCCTCCGTTTGTGTATGGAGGCCAGACACACACACACACACACACTCACTCACATACACACACTCAGTTACTCACAAAATAATTGTGTATAGGTTAGTGAACAACCCTGATTGTGTGCTGTACCCCACCTCTTTGTCTAAGCCCGAAGTACTGCAGCGTCTGCAGGACATGGAGGGCAGCCAGGCGAGCACGGCAGGAAGGCGGACTTCCGGAGTCCTGCTCTCACCCTTTGAACAATGTCGTTCTGGCTGGCCCACACCTGGCCCACACGTGCCTGAGCATTCTAGCACATGCGAGGCTGAAGCCAGCGCACATGAAGCCTTTCAAATGCTGTTCCTGGATGAGAGAATCGTCTGTTTTTTCCTTTCTGTACAGAACTGTTGGGCCCAATTCTTCACCGTTGGAGAGGAGGAATAAAGCCAGGACTGATAGCATGCATTTTATTTATGCACATTTTCGTGCATTTGCCCTTGCTGCTTGGTTCTGCTCTGTGACGGTGGTGTCACTGCTGTCCTACACCATAATTTGCTGGCGCACTTTGCTGCTCCTTCATCGTACAAGAAACTGTAAGGGTCAGTGATCTCCGGCACCACCACTTCCATTTCCTCATTACAAAAATTGACCTTCTTTCTGTTGTTTGAAAGGGCTCAGGCCACTGTCATTCAGATTTCAGGACTGTTGAACAGTAATAACAGTATAGGCGGACCAAGCAAGCACGCCGTAGCCTGGCATTGTGCTTCCTCCTGGAATCCATTTTGGATTTCTTAGTCCAGACAGCAGGCGCTGTTATAGCCCAGGCCCAGCATTATACTGTATAGTAATTTCCTCCTTGTCATTAAATCATTTAGCTGCATTAAAGCATTGTGTGCTGCTCTGTGAATATTTGCCAAGGTCCTTGTGCTTTCTAGGCAATTTTATGTTCATAAGGCACATCATTCAACTCAGTATGTGCAGCTAACGCTACACACACACACACACACACACACAAATAGAGCAGGTAGGTAGGAGTGCCTGTTAGACCGCTGGTTGCCTCCTCATTGTCTGTGACTGAGCATGAGCCGCAGAACCAGTTCAGATGTGAAGAAGTAAAAGCACTCTCGGAATAAAACTCTGAATGCTGCGGCTTTCCCGGGAGAGGGGTGGGTGAATCTGTCTTCTCACTTCACAGGAACTAGATTCGGCACCAGGGTTAGGATTTACATAAAAATGATGCCATGCACACAATTACAGGAAAGATATTTATTGGATGGAGGTGGAGAGAGAGAGGGAGGAGAGAGAGACATGGTACCGGCCCCCAGGAAAGAACGCTAGGCAGAGAGAACAAGAGAGGAGAAAGTGAAGTAAGAGGCGGGGGCCCTTTTATCCAGGCCAATGATGACATCGCAGGTGGCCAAGCTATCTAGGAGTGGGTAGTGCTGTGATTGTGAACTAATGACACAGTTAACAGACTCTGTGCGTCTGGCTGTTCCTGGGGAAAAATTATTAGTTGGAAGGAGAATATTTGAATATAAAATATCACTATTATACATTAAAAATAGCTTCCACATCTGAGGCAAATTTTTCTCTCTGTACTACCAATACATTTTATAATAAAATTTAGAATTATAACCTAAGATGTATCTATTCTCCTTGATTAAAAGAACATAATTCATTAACTCTTTATTTTAAAAGAAGTAATATTTTTTATCCCACCAGATAAATGCCAGAAGTATGTGATTAATGGTGTCCTTTGTAAAATATATGTGTTTCTTAAGTGTCAAAATCAGGGCTCACAAGCTCCTGTGAGCTTGGCTTTCATTTCTTTAAGAGCTATTTGTTGCTGTTACTACCATAGTAGGAACAGAGGGGCAGGAAACAGGCTTTCTGGTTTAAAGAATTTGTAAATGATGTTGTATCTTACCATATTTTCCTTAAAGTCTCATTTTTTATAATTTATTTTGTGATAATATGTAATTACGGGATTCAATTTAGAATAATTGTCTCTGTCATAGAAAACTGTATGTTCCAAAAGCTGATGGTTTGGCCGTGATACTAAATAAAACATGGTTGAGGAAACAATAGTTCAGAATGAATTGTAATTTTCTCTAACTTTTTGAGTCTTCAATTGAAGGTTTTAAAAAACAATTTTGTCTTGAGCAATTGCCATTCCTCTGTTTTCGTCCCTCTGACTGTGTGTGTGGGAGGTGGCGTATGTGTGAGGTGTGTGGGATGTGCTTGTGGGGTGGATGTTGTGGTATGTGGCATGTGGGATGTGTCATGTGTGCATGCACAGGCACGCGAGTGTGTTTCTGTGTGTGTGTGTTTTAGACTGGGGTCTCACTACACAGCCCTAACTCACAGAGACCTACCTGCCTCTGCTTTCTAGGTGCCGGGATTAGAGGCCTGCACTACCACTGCCAGCCATGTATATGTATATATATAAATAAGTGTGTAACTAATTTCATTTCAGGTTTTATTATAAAACAAAAACAACAACTGTTTCTTTGTTAAACTAAAGCTTTCAATTTACCACATAAAATGTTAGAAATTCAAGACATAATCATTTCCTAAGTACACCAGGTCTATATGCTGCTTCTTTTTAATTTTCAAAATGTTTAGCTGTTGCTAATTTAATTTACTAGCAGCATCCACTGTAACGATCTGAGGGCAACAATGAGGCTCTTCCCTCCAGCTAAGAACTCTGCTGAGCCCGCATGAGGCCCCAGCTTAGGCAACATTTGGGTGCTGTCCGAATTTCCTGTTTGAAATGGATCTTTAAGAGTCATGAATATAATAATTTCCCAGAATAGAAAAGAATTGATTATGTGCTTTTTTCTGAGACTCCCCCGACACTGCACGCAGCAGGCCTAGGAAGTGACCCAGTCTGAGAAGGGCAAGCAAGGACTGTGTGCCGGCGAAGTGGTATCGTGACAGGGAACAGTGGCTGCAGTGGGCAGGCTACACCTGTTTCCCCAAAAAGGCTAAAACTACAAAGAAGATTGTGCTGAGATGTTGGGGTGATGCTAGCTGAGCCTCCAGCCTGAAGAAGCCACCTTCTAGCCAGGCAGGACTTAGAGTGGGGGAAGGAGAACACCAAACCACCTACAAAACCTTCTACCTAAAATCTACCCTGCCCACAAGATGCCCAACCTGAGACCCACCCCATGGGAGAGAGCCAACCCCAACCCCTAACGCTATTAATGATACTCGGCTATGTTTGCAGACAGGAGCCCAGCATAACTGTCCTCTGAGAAGCCCCACCCAGCAGCTGATGGAATCAGACACTGAGATTCACAGCCAAGCATTAAGTGGAGCTCAGGAAGTCTTGGGGAAGAGTGGGGGGAGGGGAGGATGGAAGAACCCGGAGGGGACAAGAATGCTACAAGACCAACAAAGCAAAAGAGCATGCCTGGACTGGACCTAGGCCCCCTACACATATGCAAGCCACGGGCAGCTTGATCTTCATGTGGATCGCCTAGTAAGTTGAGTGGGTGCTGTATATGACATGGAGTCTGCTGCCTGCTTTTCTGTCTCTTCTTCCTAACGGGGCTGCCTTGCCTGGCCTCAGTGGATGAGGATGTGCTCAGTCCTGATGTGACTAGATGTGCTGGGGTGGGTTGGTGGAGGGGCTCCCCGTTTCTGAGGAGAAGGGGTGGGAGGATAGGGGAAGAGGGTGGGAGGGGGCACCAAGAGGAGAGGAGGGAGATGTTGGGATCAGTAAACAGGCACTTCTATGGCCAGCCCCAAGGGACTTTATAGACCAGTTATCAGGCAGTTCTGAAGACACCTAAGCTATCTGCGCATGTCCCTGGGTCACCCTATAAGAGAATGGGGGCCGTCCCCTCTCTCTCCTCTCTCTTCCTTCTTCTTCCTCTCTCTGGCTCTGTCTGTCTGTCCCTCTCTTCCTTCCTCTTCCTCTCTCTCTGGCTCTGTCTCTCTGTCCCTCTCTCCCTCTCTGTAACCCTCCTCCCTAATAAACCTCCCGCGTGGAACGGACCTCGTGGTGTGATTTGTGGGCCCGAGTGCAGCCGCTACATTTTGTACATCTCCTAACAGGAGAGGGCTGTGGTTGGGGTGTAAAGTGAGTATATAGATTTAAAATAAATTTAGGAAAAAAGAAAAAGAAAGTTTCTTTAACCACATTCTTGAATAGAGTCTCCCAAGTTTGTCTTAAATCTGCATGATTCTCTATTATGTCCCAAATGGCTTGTAGGGAAAGTAGAATTCCCTGAAAAGGATGAGGATTTAGTAGTGGAAAAAAAAATTGCATTAAACTAAAGGTACTTTAAAGTTGAAAAAGCAGGGTTGGCAAGATGGCTCAGCAGCGAAGGCACTTACAGCCAGGCCCAGGTTTCATCCGCAGGACCCACTTGATGGAAAGAGAAAGCCAGTCTGCCCCAACTGTTCTCTGATCTTCAGGGCATGCCCTTTCCACTCCTCGAGAAACGAACAAATGTAAACGGAAAGTGAAAAAGCAGATTGCAGCCGCCCATACTCACAGTCCTGTCTAGAAACTCAAAGTTTAAGAATAACAGGCCTTGGGTTACATTAACAAATACCTTACATGGTAACTTTTACACTGAGCTAGAAGTGCAGTAGAAAAACACACGTGTCCTTTCTGCCTCCAGTGGTTGACAAGAGGACCCTGCCCCACAGCACGGAAGGAAGGCCGCTGTGCCCAGGCCCCATGGCCAAAGCAGGAAGGCCGCTGTGCCCAGGCCCCAAGAAAACTGAACACTTACCCTTTGCTTTAGGGTTATTAGTTCCTTTGGTGGCTCATATTCACACACAGTGATTTTTTAAATTTCATCAAATTATTAGTCATTTTATAAATCTATAGTTATATACCATTTACCAATAATGCAATGACCACACAGGACTACACAGAGTTGAAGGAGACTTAAAATGCCACTGAACCAAAATACAATTTTCCCATTAAAAGAATCACAGAGAGAGATTTGTGAATGCGGCTTGGACTCAAAGGTAAATTAATTCGTTAATATTTCTTCTTTATCACTCTTAGAGTTGATAGCCAATAAATAGACGAACATTCTATGATTCTTGAGTTCTTGTCCTCCTGACAAAAGTCAGGATTATAGGCATGTGTCAGCCATCATCCACATGCTCACATGGTGCTTCATTTGCCCCAGCTGAAGGGTAGGCTGTTCGTCTGACTGGGAGAACGGAAGAGCTGAGCTACATCAGGTGGGCTACGCGTGTTTCTCCTCACTCAGCCAGCAGGCTGAGTCCATTCTCACGTGACTTGCACAGCTCTTACAACCTTCACCATTATCTCCAGTCTCACTTTAATGTTGATTAAATAGGTATTTTCCATGCTGGCTATTTCATACCTGGCTCAGAATTTGAAGAAACTGAGGAATTATTGACACTCAACTACCATTTTCCAGTGGACCAAGTGCTACCAGAGATGTCAGCAGTAGGAAAATCCCAGCTTGCCTCACATCAAACTGGATGTCTCAAGCTCAGTGGAAAGTCGTATTTCAGCCTGGTGACACAGGCCTGTGGTCCTAGGCTGCGGCGGGAGGATCATGGTGTTTTAGGCCTGCTGTGCTTACAGAGGGGTTCCAGAAAAGCGTGGGCAATGGAATGAGCCTGGCTCAAAACAACCGGCAAAAGGAGCACACATCCCTGGTAGAGCGTGTGCATACCGTGTGCATGGCCCTAGGGTCAGGCCACCTACCTCAGACACTACCAAAGAACACTAGCGTCTGCCTGTTTATTTGCTACCTTTTGAAACACTGCCCACCAAACTCCCAGAACAATACAGTGCACCCCAACCCCACGGTTCTCAGTCCCCAGAGCCAAACATCTTTTTGTAAAAGTCCAAACTGTAAGTCCTTCGCTTGGCCCACCCCACTGCTTCGTTCCCATCCCTCCCTCTTGTCTTCCCTCTCCGGAACCTGCCTTGCTCACTTGATGGGCCACCGTGTAAGCACAGCTGGCCGCACCAGGTCCTCAATCCACCACAAAGAACACACAAACCCTTTGTACCTGACACTTCGTACAATATGTTCCCCGGCTTTAAGAAAACATTATTTCATGTTCTTACTCTAATCAGTCTTGTCTGCCACCGGGGAGAACTGAGAGGTTCATTGTTAGACACTGCTGTCATCTGTCCCATCGCCACCTGCTCTCTGCCTTCAATATCTTTGTGGTATTTAGTGAAAGTAATTTTCAGTTGGAAATCTTCTGCCCTTTCTGTGAGAGCTGTATAGCACTTCATCAATGGGAAAAGAATTCTGAGCTATCTGGGATGTATCAGGACAGTTGATAAAACCTCACAGAGCAACCTATGATAGTACATCCCATCATAAATTAAAAAGAAGAAGAAGAAGAAAGCAGAAAGGGCCTTTGTCAGTGTTTATCTGAAGCGCTTTTATTCTTTGCCCTTGATTTCCTCTTCAGAAAATTGATGCGCCCTTAAATTGAAGCAAGAGTCTTGACAGGTGATGGTTACTGTGATAACTGCTCGGATTTCATCAGCCAGTGTTTTTCTGGTGGTGCAATTGTCGGAACTTTCAGCTAGATTACCTGTCATCCACTACATCAGATAAAAGAGACGGGGTTGAAAGATGCAGTTTTGCCACTGTACCTTGGAGGAAATGAGAGGTGCAGGTGTGGCGAGAGCAGCAAGCAGGAAGCATGATGATTTTCTAATCAGGCTATTTCTTTGAGAAACTTGGAGCCCTGGTTGGTTGGCAACCCTGCAAAATCTGCATTGTTGGGTTTCTGGAGCTGAGGGGGAAAGCCGAGACTCACACTGTGGGTGGAGCTGTGCCCCCTTCCCAGGCCACGAGCTGGCTGTCCCACATGAGTTCTTTTTGTTTGTTTTTTGAAACAAGGTTTCCCTGCATAGCCCTGGCTGTCCTAGAACTCACAGTGTAGACCAGGCTGGCCTTGAACTCAGAGAGCTGCCTGAGTGTGCTCCCCAGGGCTGGGATTAAAGGCTGTACCGCTAGCCCAGGCTGCTCAGATGAGTTCTGGTTCAGGGAAAGTGCTGATTTGCTATGCATCTCAGTGTGCTGATATTTTGATCTGCTCTTAGCAGCTCCAAATCAGGAAGGAAGATTTTATTCTGTGGGAAGTTTCACAGAACAACTTTTCAGTTAGAAAGATAGGGAATAGTATGTTTGAGTAGAAATTTTCTATCATTAAGGGGAAATTGTAAAAAACAATTGTTTTTTCCCCGATTTTAAAAGTAACCCTGAGTGACCAAGGTAAGAAAGGTGAGAAATGTCCTGAATAAATAAATGCAGGACTTTATTTCTGAGGTAATATTGTAATATTCTTAAAGTCAATTAACTAAACTAATAATTTTTTCCAAGTGTCACAGCCTCAGAACAAGTATGTGAAGACAGCTGTGGGATAATCGATGATAATCTGCTTCCTCCTGGAATAAAAAGGAACACCTTGCTTTTCTTGAGTAAAAAAACAACACAACAGGGCCCTAAGAGCCTTGCTCTCTGATCTTTCAATACTTACCCACGTTTTTGTTTTGTTGTTGTTGTTGTTGTTTTTCCCAGAGTGAAGGAGCACACAAGGAACAAGTGTTCACTATTGGGACAAAATAACAATTTTCCATTTCAGCTTGTGAATACTTATCAGGGTAAATCTTTTAAAAATTAAAAGCTCTTTATTTATTATTTGAGATAGGGTCTCACTACCTCGTCCAGCCTGGCCTTAAAGTCAGCAGCTCTGGAGAGTTGGGTAAGTTATAGGCTTGTGCCATTATTCCTATTTTTTGTTGTACATTATTTTCCAGTGTGTGTGTGTGTGTGTGTGAGCACGTGTGTGGAGGTCAGAGGACCACCTAGGACTTGGTCCTCTGCAGCTTGACTGGAGTTGCTTAGGAGCTATCAGTACTAGTTTTGCAGACTTCCTGTCTTAGTTTGTTTCTCTGTTGCTGTAGTAGAGCACTCTGACAGAAAGCAACTTTGAAAAGAAAGCGTTTATTTGGCTTACACTTCCCATCACATCAAGGAAAGCCAGGGTGGGAGGCTGGAGGCAGGAGGCTGGAGGCACAGGAGGAATTCTCTTCTCTGGCTAGCTTTCCTTTTGTTTTCTTCCATAATCCAGGCCCAGCTGCTCACCACTCCACAGTGGGCTGGGCCCTTCCGCACCAATCAGCAATCAAAAAGTCCCACGAACTTGCCCACAGCCTAATCATCAATGAAGTGCCTCTTCCCAGCTGACTCTAGTTAGTGTCGAGTTTGCGGAGACCAACCAAAACACTTCCTCCCATCACGCTTCAGGTTCCACAAAAGAGAAGGGCCTGCTCATTCTTTATCAGCCCCTTTCCCTCTTCTGTCTCTAAACCTCAGTGACTGTCTACGAAGTCAAACCTGAGTGCTCGATGCTAAGAAACACTGTCTGACCTCACCAGGCAAAGGGAGGATTAATCCTTCTCCAGCAAATCTCATCTCCTCTAACCCTGTCCATGGACTTTTGAGGCCATTGTGGACAGGGCTTAGTAAAGTTCACATTGTCACATTGACAAAAATTTGACTTTGTTGTGAGCTGTGTCATTCCATTCATTAGCACAACATACTAGGAAGGTGTCTTCTACACAGAGCTGAAATCAAGCTTTAGTAGTTAGTTATCTGAGCTTGGAGCCCCTTTAAAAGCGTCTAGAATCTACCTGCTGCTGCTTCTATGCAATGGTTTGCTGAACATTTTAAAATCACCTCCTGGCCTTTTTACACTGAGTGTTTTCCAGGCTAATGGCATACTTGTGCATGTTTTATTTATTCATTCATTTGCTTTTCGAGATGGGTTTCCTTCTTGTATCACTATTTTCTCACTTTTCATTGAAACTGAAACAAGTAATGCATTCACCTTTAGCATTCTTCTAAAGGCATGACTGCAGGCATTTGGCCTTTCTTCTTCACACCTACTTTGAAATGTTCTTAAAATGCATCACTCTACAAATCTTCACCCCATAAATCCACCAAGTAGCAAATAGAATGGAACTACCTCTTGGCATCAAGTATTATTCCAGGAGTACGTATGTTACAATGTATGTGTTCTTTGTCAACATTCTTGTATCTCTCAGTATAAAAGTCTTATTTAAAAGGAAGAGGTAAAGAATGAAGCTCAACATTAGAGCTCTTACCCAGCTTGCAAGAGGCCCTCAGCTTAGTGTTAAGCACAAAAAGGAAACAGAGGAAAGGAAAGGAAAGAAATGGGGGGGAAGAAGAAAGATAGAAAGGGAAGGAAGGCGGGAGATGTGAAAGGAGGGGGAGAGAAGGAAGAAAGAAAGCAGCCTGGCCTAACAAGGTTTAGTGAGCCTTTCTGGTTTTCATTGGCCATCATCTTCTCTGTGTGTGGATAATCATTGTTTAATGGTGCTTTAGAAGTATTTCTGATAGTTGTGTCTTTATGTACAAAAATAAATAATTTTAGTCTAATTCTTATAACTTAAAAACTAAGTCAGATCAGATCATGAAATTATATAAAATATGCAAACAATAAATGCTTAGAAAAACATATGGAATGCTCGTTTTGTGCATCTATGTAGAGATGTCAGTGGTTAGATCCACATGGGTGTGTAAGGGAGAGCTCGGGACAGAGATTTAGAAGCTGTTGGTACAGGATTGGACAAATTCACCCTGGGACCTCACAACCTCGAGGGGTAGAGCACAGTGGAGAATGCCCTGTGCTCACCATGCATCCTTTCACAGTGAGCCTGGAAGGATGGGTGGGGACAAGTTGGGTAAATGGGGATAATTATGACAGCGTTAAGAGCAAGATTATCATGGATATGAATGTTTAGTACAAAGACCTGAAAATTCATTAGTGAGAGAGCAATGTCAGGGCAAAAGTGTGGAGCTTCGCTGGGATGCTTGCTGTCAAGGTCAAAGACATTGAGAGATGCACTTAAATCAACCTGGCAAGGACAGTAAGGAATCTGAGCACTATGCTGGAAGGACTAGGGAGCCACTTAGCTTTTGAGCAATGGTGTGACTGAATCCCTAGACGCTCACCGAGGTAATGACAAGAAACAAGGAGTCTGACTATGGAACACACAGGAGGAAATATGTCTGGTGTTTTCTGCAGGCCCTGAGGAGCTCACAAGACAGCTATACAGCATGGTGTTTCCATTTCCTTGAGTCTGGAATGAGAGCTGGATAAGACCTGTTTGTACGGCTGTTGTAGAGATGTGAGCTCTTGAAGTACAGGGAAGGGATCTGCTATGATGAGGTTGAGTTGCTGAAGAGAAGAGCAAAGTAATGCAGGGTTTCAGCAAAAGAAAATGGTTGGGCAGTGACAAAAGGCAGAGCTTTGTCATAACAGTGTGCAACTCTGGTTTTCTTCATCATTAACTGTATTTTCAGAATGCATCAATTTAAAAGCTGTTTTTACTAGTATAGCTCCATGTTTGTTTGTTTATACAATTTAAGAAGCTAATGCATTTAAAAGAATTACTAGGTTATGTTTTGGGGCACACAATGTTTAAATATATAATTTATGACAATTTCCCAAGGAGGAGGGGACAGAGCTATAAGCAAATCGTTTATATATTACAAAACTAAATTGGTACCAAGTCAAAAGACACTATACCTAAGAACTGACATATAATCCCTTAGGAGCCAGAAAACAAGTAGCTATGGAGAAACTGAGTGAGCTGAAAAATGCCTATCTCTACAAACTAGTACTATTAAAGCAGAAGAAACCAACTGTGTACAGGTGACCACATAGCTGTAAGAAGACTGAGGCTGTGATAAAAACAAATCTGACACAAAAAAGCGTTAGACCTGACGGCTTTGTGGAGGATTTCTACCCAACACTGAAAAACCTATTACCAATCCTCTTCAAACTTATCCTAAAAAAATTAAAGAAATTAGAAAAACTGGTAGGTCATTCTGTAAGGTCAGCAATACCAAGCACAGATAAGGCTAGTACAAGGGAAAAGAACCACAGGCCGACATCCTTTCTGATCATTGGTGTAGAAATTATTTTTTCTTTTTATTTATTCATTTTGTGTCCGGGTCATAGCCACTTCTCCTGGCCCCACCCTTTCTCCCTGTTTCCCTTATCTCCCTTTCCCTACTCCTCAGAAAAGGGGAGTCCTCCTACCCACCTAGCCACCTAGCCCAGCATATCAAGTTGCATCAAAACTGAGCTCATCCTCTCCCCTCCCCCCACTGATCTGTCAAAGCAGCCCTGCCAGCAGAAAGGGATTGAAAAGCAGGCCACAGAGTCCATGTCAGAGTCAGCCCTCATCTCCCTTACTAGGGAGCCCATATGAGGACTGAGCTGCCCATTGGCTACATCTGTGTAGGAGCCCGGGTCCAGTCCATGATGGTCCTTGGTTGGCTCTTCAGTCTCCACAGCCATTCCCCCCCTAGGGCCTGGTTAGTTGGCTCTGTTGGTCTTCTTGTGGAGCTCCTGTGCCCTCTGGGTCCTTCTATCCTTTTCCTCCCTCTTTCACAAAAGTCTCTGAGCTCTACCCAATGGTTTTGGTTGTGGGTCTCTGCATCTGTTTCCATCAGAGGACAGCTATGCTAGGCTCCCATCTGCAAGCACAGCAGAGTATCGCTAATCATGACAGGAGCTTGCTGTCTCTCATGGGTGAGTCTCAGGTTGGACCAGTCATTGGTTGGGGATTTCCCCAATCTCTGCTTTATTTTTGTCCCTGCACATCTTATAGGCAGGGTGAATTTGGGGTCAGTGTTTTTGTGAGTGCGTTGGTGTTCCCCTCCCTCCACTAGGAGTCATGTCTAGTTGGAGGGTAGCCTCTTCATGACCCCTGTTACTAAGGGTCTCCGCTAGAGTAACTTTTACATCCTGCAGGAGCCTACCCTGTTGTAGGTCTCCTGCTTGTCACAGGAAAGTCCCCTCAAGAGGTTTCTCTTCTCGCTGCAAGCCATGTGTCTCCCGCTCACTCCCAGCTCTCCCCAGGTCTGAGGTCAACCTTCATTTCTATTCGTGCTGCTTCTCTTACCCTGTTCCCTCTCTTCAACCACTTTTCGCTGTCTATTCTATTCCTGCGTCTGAATAGGAGTTAAGAATCCTCCTTGGGCCATCCTTGTTATTTATCTTCTTTTGGTCTGTGAGTTGTAGTATGATTACCTGTACTCTGTGGATAAAATCAACTTAGGCGTGAGTACATATATTGTAATATATAAAGATATGGCACCGCACAACATGTGTGGTATAAGATTTATTATAGAAGGGGGAGGGGAGGGAGAAGGGGAAAAGGAGAAGAGAACCCCCCCAAGTAGATAGATACAGAGAGAGACTGAAGCTGAGGAAGTGACAGAGATAGAGCAGGTGGGAGCACCTGCTGAGCACCTGGTGCAGGTGAGGACATAGGACACAGGTGGCAACATAGGACATTGTCAGGGCCCTAAAGACCCCTGAGGTCCTGCCAGTTAAATTGCCTGCACACCAACGGACTATGTGTGTCTTTCTGTTTCTGGGTTACCTCACTCAGGATGATCTTCTCTAGTTCCATCCATTTGCCTGCCAATTTCATGATTGCCGTGTTTTTAATAGCTGAATAGTATTCCATTGTGTAAATGTACCACAATTTCTGTATCCATTCTTCAGTTGAGGAACATCTAGATTTTTTTCAGATTAAAAAATACTAACAAATGAAATTCAAAGCAGGTTAAGAAGATTATACACCATGACAAAATAAGATTTATTACTGGGCTGTAAGAATGGTTCAACATTTAAACTACAGTAACAGATAAGGAACAAAACCACAGTATGTTTCCAGGGATGCAGACAAAGTATTTGATAACCTTTCCATGATGAAAATGTTTAATTAATTAGGAGTAAAAGTAAATGTCTTCAGCAGAGTGATAGCTACAAAGGAAGAAAAGACCTACAGTAGACATGTTCTTATCAATCATATCTTTGTTTTGTCAGCCTGTAACTATTCACTAGACAACTGATTTACATTAGACATACCCTTCCTTCACGAGCTCATATTCGAAACTATTTCATTATATTATATTGTATAGTAAAAGGACACTTGAAAAGCTATCTTCTAGAAAGGACAGTAAGCACAAATTTCTAGAGTGCTTCCAGCATGTTGGAAGAACAGTGGGGAGGGTAGCGGTGCTAGCGGTGCTGGGGCTCGGGGTGGTATTTAGGAAGAAAAAATAGCCACAGAGTTCATAGAAGTGACAGCTAACCGTGCCATGCCGGCTGCAGCAATTGTGAGAATACTACATGCACCCGGGATGGGGGAAGGGATTTGCAGAGGGGAGGCATGAGCTGCCACATTTTAAATATGATTACTCTAGCTGCTAGATAGTCACTGGAAAGACAGAGCCTGGGTTATGAGAGACACCGAAGGTCTCGAGCAGTGTCCTTTGGCGAGTGGCATTCACACATTCCCTGGCCAGTCAGCCTATGTTTCCATTCATGGTCACAGTCCCTCCTTCCCAGCAGACATGTCTTCTGACGCCTCTGAATACTTTTCTCCTTCCTCTTTTCTGCCTTCCTCTTCCACCAACATTTGTTGTTTACTTACTAAGAGCCAGCAATTCTCATCTATTGTTTGAGCTTCAGAGATGAACAAGGAGCCCATAGTTGAGTGGAGTGACAGGCAAATGACAATGCTGTAATTCCGAACAAAATGCTAAGTGGAAGTTTGTATGAAGTGCAATGAGAGAAGGACAGAAGAAATCTGTAATTGCTGCAGAGGACGGAGCAGCCGTGAGGGATTTTGCACAGTAGAGATGATATATTATTAATTTGAAAAAATCCTGATAGTCTTTTATTTATTGCATTGTTACATTGTTAGCTTCATTGGCCAACAAAGGTAATTGTTGTGTTGCTGTTCCTTTAAAAAGCATTACAACTGAAAAGATCCACTCAAGAAATGTATACATCTCAAATAAAAAATGCCATGTATCTTATTTTTGTTAATTTTATTTTTATGTTCATGAGTGGGTTGCCTACATGTATGTCTGTGCACAACATGTGTTCCTGGTGACCACGGAAGAAGAGGGAATCAGGTATATATATAGAGAAAGTTGTGAACTGCCAAGTGGGTACTGGGAACCGAACCTGGGTCCTCTGCAAGAGCAACAAATACTCTTAAGCACAAAACCACCTTCAAGCCCCTATATATCTTTAAAAATAAGACATTTGATAACATTTTCAATAGCTTAAAAGTCACTCTCATCACTGTCTTCACATACACATTTAGCAGCATCTTCCACACATGCGCCATCTCCCCACACATCATTGTCCACACATGCACCATCTCCCCACACATCATTGTCCACACATGCACCATCTCCCCACACATCATTGTCCACACATGCACCATCTCCCCACACATCATTGTCCACACATGCACCATCTCCCCACACATCATTGTCCACACATGTGCCATCTCCCCACACATGTACCATCTCCCCATACATCATTGTCCACACATGTGCCATCTCCCCATACATCATTGTCCACACATGTACCATCTCCACATGTTATTTCATCTCCCTATACATGTATGTCTTCCCCATACCACTTTCAGTTAGACGGTAGTGCCCTTTTTTGGAAGTGTTATGATTTCTGTGGGTCTCTGTAGACAAACCAAGTTTTGCAAATCAGAGCAAGGCAAGGCAAAGTACTTTTATTAGTCTCCAGGTAACTAGAATGTTCTGCAATTTGGATAACTTGATGTGAAATGAAGACTAACGCACAGGTGGTTAGAGAAAGGGCCAAAAGCTCTAACTGATATAAATTTCAAAAGCTTACCCCAATTAATAAAGTGGACGCCCTCCCGGATGCTTGTACTCCAAAAGCTGACCAGAAGGGATCTCACATCAGCATGGGGTGGAGAGGCCTGGGGGTGGGTGCTCCTGGCCACCACGCGCTGGACCAGCCTGGGGGTGGGGCGTGAGAGCAGTGGTGACGCCAGCTTGAAAAACATTAGAAGGTACAAAACTTGAAAACTAAAGCCATATTTTAGACTAAGGTGTAATTAAGAACAAAATCCAAAGCCCACAATAAAAAATTTAAGTACATTTATAGAAAAATCATGTTTTAAACCTCAGAGTGGAAACAAAATGAGGAAGCCAGTCCTGAGAAAAAATAAGCTGGAAAAATGATTTCATGTCAGGTCAGATGGCTAATCATCCAAACAGATCAAAACACTAAAAATAATTAAAAACTAAAAGTAATAATAATAATAATTTGAAAATAATAAATAGAAAATGAGTGTAACCTAGATTTAAAACAGAACTTCAATATAAGTGAAACGTAAAATTCTAGCAAAATATCCCAGCTCAAAAGTATGCTATCACCATCTCATATTTTGCCCCAATATAGGAACGCACAAACATTTTCTTCAAGCCTATGGGAAGCAGGTAATTTGCTGTGCTGTTGACAGTGCTGGAAATGGATGCAATTGTGAAGGAAAGTTGAGGAAGACGCTATCACTGAAAGGGACAAATGCCTATCTCCTTTGATCTAGCAACCCTATCTCTGAGGATTTTTCTTACAGATAAACTTTGCACACCTGCAAAGCACATACCTTTGAGGGACATGCAGATGACAAAAGCTGCTCCACCTGATTTAACTAAGGGTCTCAATTCAGCAGTATCCAGAAGACGCTTGCTTGCGCGCGCACGCACGCACCCCCACACACACACACACACACACGCACCCCCCCCCCCCACACGCACCCCCCCCCCCCCACACACACACACGCAGAGCCAAAGCCAGGGGCTGCAATGTGAGCTCTTATTCTGTAGCCAGGGAAGCTGAGATTGGAAGCTTTGGAGAGAATCACTAGGGTCACACAAACACACTGAGACCTCTGGCCTCCCCGTTCATTTTATTTGCTTACTGATTTAGTTTTATTCATTGTCTGTGGCCAACGCTCTGTTCCATTTAGGTCAGGGCTGCTTATTTTAATATGTATAATCAGTGTTAGCATATGGGGGAAGGGAGGAAATAAAGCAGTAACCATAAGTTGCAGACACATGTGAAGCAAATAAGGAATGTCATTTGTTGGAAAGCTGACTTGCAGCGAGTGTGAGAAGTGGCCAGCCTGAAGCTCTGACGCTCCCTCTTTCAAGGCCCTTTTGAAAAAATGATGACAAAGCATTAAAAAAAATGTTTCATGTAATGGAAATTTTGGTTTCTTTAAATACTTAGTTATGTTATGTAAAGGTTTTCGTGTAATCCCAGGTGTGGGGTGTGGGGCTGCTTTAGATGGCCCACAGCAGCAGACTATTTGCCTCATGCCAGCTCTGCGATGGGTGTGATCTTTGCCAGCTGCAGATAGTTTAATTCTGGAGGGACTCTGGAGGGAATAAATACCGGAGCCGGGAGGGAGACCAGGAGCTGCTTCTCTCTGCTCTCCTGGTTGCTGTTTGTACAGTTTGACAAGAAGACGTTATTCAAGAGATATCCGAAATGAAGACTGGACTTGCCCCAAGGAACCCACTGGCCCAGAGGGCAGAAAGTAGTGAAAGAGGACTAAACCTCCTCTCCCTTCTTCCACTCCTGCCTGGTGACAGAAAGTACGACCACAGTGTCACCCTATTGCACGGTCCATAGGATCACAGAGGTTACCTTTCCTCTTCAGGACCATTACCTAGTTCACTCTAGTACAGATGTGTTAGGGACACACGCATATGATGTCCCTTAAGGCACAGTCTGTCCTCCATCCCCGTGGGGTCTGTATCCATACATTCAACCAAATGAAGAAGAAAAATACTTGAAACAGGAAAGTCAGTCCCAAACAGAGACTCTTTTGTTGTCATTGTTGCCTCCTAAACAAACAACACAGCATTCATTTGCACAGCACTCGTGGTGTTAGTCATTAAGTAAGGTGGGTGATGTAGGTCTTCAGAAGAACATGTCTAAATTATATCAAACACAGCACAAACATGGCCTCTGGGAGCCTTGGCCTGTGGTGTCGCTGCGCCCTCAACATCAGTCAGGTACAGTGGGAGCTGTTGCTCAGTGCAGACCTGCTCTTCATCAACCTCCCACACGGCACCAGTGGAACCTCTGTTACCGTCTTCCATCTTGCACATGGGAGGAATGGGAGAGTGGAGGCTTATTAACTATCAAAGTATGGACTTGAACGTGGGTCTCAGAATCTCAGTGCCTGTCCTTTCTGATATCACTAGTCCTGCAATCAACAACCTATACTTCCTTTGATTCTGGAGAGGTCCTTATACTCTGTGGTTGCATTACAAATTAATAAAAAATTTTTGTCTCTGACAAAAATGAAATAATATTAGATATATTGTAGTGATATGCAATTTAGTTCTTATTCTATTGAAATTATTCAGCTCATTGTATAAGGTTAAGTAGAAACTGTAATACTGTATTAGCTGGATTGTCATGATTTTCAGTAATTCTGTACAAATGGCAGGCTGTCTGCCCATCCATCCAAACACTGAACAAATGGAGCCGTGGCAAGCAACTTGTTAGTCTAGACCCTAGAAGTACAGAAGATGTCAAGATTGTTTATGGGGGAGCTCTGCTAGACCATAACTGTTAATACATGAAAACATTTCATATCTCAGCTAATGAAAACAAATTTAACAATGGCATTTGACGTTGTGTCTCATTTAAAATATACCTAATATATATTTAAATAGCCACATATGGCTAGTAGTTACTGTACCCAGAAACTAGGTCTGGTATGGTTTGAAGTTGGTAGCCAACAGTGGAGGTCAAAATATGAGCAGATAAGCAAATGAACATTTTTATTTGGATGCACTCTATAACGACGACAAGGAAAAAAGTAGACTATACGATGTGCCTGGAGGAGAGGCAGCAAGGATCAGGGCTTCCTGGGACATTTCCTGAGTAAGTGCTGAGTAGGCTGACTCACGTGAAAAAAAGCCAGGCAGAGCAAGAAGCGGGAAGAACATTCTAGGTCTAGAAAAACAAATGAGATAAGAAGAAAGGCCCTATGCTCCTGCTTCAGGGAGCAGAGTAGAGTGGATGAGATCAAATGGGTCAGAGAAACCAATGGAAGTCCATGACGTGGGAGGACCAGAAGAGGAACATTTTCTAGACTATAGGAAAAAAAAAATACTGATTTTACCTTAAGTGGAATCTAAATCAGTAGAAGATCTTTAAAATCTCCATGTTATCCTATAAAATGCACGTATTTCTGCTGAATCATCAAAGAGGAAGCCAGTGGTCCTATGACACATGCTACATTTTTAAAGCCTTACTACAGTTTTAGCTTGTGTCCTGGCTGGTTTTACATCAACTAGAGTCATCAGAAAGGAGGGATCTGAGAAAGAGAGAGAGAAACATCTGCTTAAGGCCATGCTGTAGGCAGGCCTGTAGGGCGTGTTCTTAATTACTGACTTATGGGGGAGGGCCGAGCCCCCTATGGAGAGGTCACACAGGGCTGGCAGTCCTTGGTCTATAAGGAAACAGACTGAGCAAGCATTCCTCTGTGGCCTCTGCCTCAGCTCCTGCCCCCAGCTTCCTGCCCTCACTGCTCCTGATGATGAGGTGTTGTCCTGAACTGGGAGTGAAATCAACCCTGTCCTCCCCAAATTGCTTTTTCTTCCTGGCATTTCATCACAGCAACTGTAACCCCAGCTAACACAGCTCACATCATGCCCGGGTTAAAAACTACTGGCGACTAAGAATTCGTGAGGATGCGGGTAGAAAGCGTGTTTGCGTGCAGCATCTTCAGGGAGGTAGCACAGTCAGCACATTCTATTTCCAATCTTTTGTAGTTTTTGTAGTTTTCCAATCTTTTGCTTTGAATAGCTCTCAGGGCTGATCTGCTTTGGAACACAGATAGGAAATTCTTCTGGGTGCGGCATGGGTGTCATCCTCTAGAAATCTGACACCATATACAGTGACTCTACAGATAGTTTTTAGTGAAAAGCTCATCCTATCAGAAAGAAAAATGTAACATGATACTCTTGAATCATAGCAGAAACTCCTAGCCTCCCTCATCAGCCCTGGGGATAGTTCCTTAATTGAGGCTGGAATTTGAAGCCCTCGTTGTTTTTGAATTTGTCAGATCTGAGCTGCTGATCCAATCAGTTCAACATAGCTGCCATCAGAAGTCACCAGTGCAAATGGGTCTATGCATGAAAAGAGGGTCAGAGGGACCCAGTCTCCATAGAAACCACACAAACCATCGATCGTGACGCTCTTGTCAAATAAAGCATAATTCATGACACTTTTTAACATCACTGCTTGAAAATTAAGTGCACAATTATGCCTCATAGGATGGTGAAAAAGACTGATAACTTGTGTTACTAAAATAAGCAAATTGCTGAATTATACAAGCAGTGCAGACCACCATAGCCCACAACCTGTTTTTGGGGCACAACCTTTGGCCACTGGTCCACAGTATGTATGTATATATATATAAAATGTCTACTTCAAACACAACCTGAAGACTTCTACATCCATGCTTTAAAAAGATTTGAACTTTTTTTTGATAAGCGCTTAATTATTGTTTTGTCTCACTATTTAAAAGTATAAGTAACAGAAAAAGATAAAACTTCCTTACCAAAAAAAAAAAAAAAACCAATACAAAGATTTTCAAGTTTATGTTTATCAGTCATTTGTAACAATAGAGGGCCAGTTAGTAAATGAATTACAAGGGAGAGTGGAGGATGCCGGGAGGAGAGGGAGGGAGAAGCCTCTTGGCTACATTATTACATTAGCGTGTTCTCATGAGCAACAAACCCTCATTCCCAGCAATAAAACATTTTGGTGTGGAAATGCTGTCTGTCCAAGTAGAATGATTTTTTAAAAATCCACCTTCATGAGTAAATGTAGAATTATAATTATTTTAAGCCGTTAAGCCAAAAGCTAGGCATGAGCGTGGGTTTTGTCGTAATTTTAGAACACACTGAAAGCATACATTGGTGTTCTTTGTTTCCACTGCACCCTGAAACCCAGCAGACCACATTCAACCTAGTTAAATTATCTGAATGGATTTTGGGGAAAGAGAAAGGAGTCTGTTCATTTTAATATACCTTCAGAAATATTTTACTCCTTGATGATGACAGCAGCTCTCGCTGACAACTATTAATACATTATAAACACCCCATCAGAGTTATATAAAAACATGTCAGTTTTAAAGAGAACATCTTTGACAGCAAATTTTCTGATTGTGAAACAGCTGTGCCTTCAGCACAATGCATTAAGTAGTTTATTCCTTTTAGATAGTTAAATTGTGCATGAAATGTTGCTGGCGCAAGGGCTCCAAATCTGGCCTGATTAGCGAACATCTGTTACATTGGAAAAATTCATGTCTGCCCTAATTAGCTGTCAGGCTGACGTACATCAGGCCTGATGGTGAGGGATCCTGTGCTGTTTAAGTCAAACAGGTTCCTCTGCTCTCCCGTCACCTGCCCTTTCAAATCTCTCCCTTTCATGTGTTGCTGTAATTAGAGATGGTTGGACATACAATGGGGCAGGCTACGGTCAGTTATAGGCCCATCTGTGCGATATTTTTATTCCCACCAAACTTGGGAGCCAGGAGATAAAGTAGCTCCATGGCAAGGAGGCTGTTAGACAGGCTGTCTATGACATTTGATAATCTTCGCCCCAAGGCCTCCCATGCAAAGACTTTTCTTTCAGTGGTGACTACAGGGTGAAATCTTCGGAAGACTTGGTCTTTGTCAGGCTGTGTTAAATAGCAATAGATCCCAGGTACAATGCGAGCCGCTGCAGGGTGCTGTGGACGTCATGATGTATGGTTCGGAATTAAAAAGAGCACACAGGTAGAGAAAGGACTGAGCGTTCTGCAAACGGAACTTCGACAGCACAAGAAGGGAGCGTGGCCAGCCATGCAGGACAGCAAGACGTGATGCTATCAGGGTTATTAGCCCAATGTACACAGAGATTTTGTACACACAAACTTTCATTAATGTACAGTCAGACACAGACTGTAACTTCCTGTTTGGACTGTCTACCCTTTCAGAAAACTGAAAAGCACAGGTCTGAAGCATTCTCTAGCAGCTGGCATCTTCATTTGCTCCTAACTGCCTATTCAAAATCTGGGTGGCCTGGAGCTGTGTTCAGGTTCAGCCTGGAAAATGAAGGTCATAAAAATGACATCATTGGGTCTCAGTGGAGTGTGACTGGGGCCTGATGGGAATGGAAAGTCAGCCATCCTGACTTCAGCTTGTCCTTTCAAGACAACTCCAGTGGAGGGTCCTATCTGAGGGAGCATTACAGTGCATGCTAAGACCCAGAAATGGAGGGCATGCTGTGTGAAAGGCTGTGTGGCTGGAACTGAGGAGGCTTCTTTCCTGGCAGCATCAGGGAGTGTGGAAACAGACAGGATGCCACTCCAAATTCTGAACAGTCTCCAGTAGCAATTGGACTTGAGTTTGCTCACCATAGGGAGACTGGGTTTTCCTCTCCCTTCTTTCACTTCTTCCTTCCTTCATTGTTCTTTCACATTGAAATGTTTCTTCCAACCATCCAAAGCAGAACTAAGAAAATACTTAAGCATGGTCTCAAAGCACAGCTTTCTGATACTGTCATCTTTGTCTGAAAGAAAGGGCAATGTTCACTGAAGCAATGCGCTACAGCTTCAGAGTCAGCAGTTTCCCCTCACCAATCTTGGCACCTTCATCTTCTCTAAGGCACCCATGATTTCCACACTCCTGTCTATGCATTTGCTTACAATAGGGTCTCTTATTCTGTACTATGCTCTCCCTAGAGGTGGAGCTCACGGATACCTGCCCCACGAGGTGCTGTTCATATCGGGGACTCGATGGATGGATGTCTGTTGTGTGGATGTTGGGTAGCTATCTCAGGGATTCGCAGATAGTCACAAGACCTTCCTGGACTTGCATTCACTCTAAGTTCCCGAAAGTCACGGGAAACATTAGTCACCTCTGGCTGCCTAGAGAAGCTCCTTTAGGTAGATTCAACCCCTCCAGGCTGGCTTAAAGGAATATGCTTGTAAATGTTCTCCATTCACAGAATATTCTTCCTTCCCTCAAGGAAGTTTCCACATTCTCCATCCCCGACAGACACCGTGGTCTCTCTGGGCTCAGCTGGTGTCCAGCTCATTCTGGATTTAGATCTGCACTCCTACCTGGAGACTCGCGATGCTTAGGCAACCCAGACCACGGACCTCGAGCTCTGCATTCTTGCTGCTTCTCCACCTGCTTTCTCAGGCCTTCTATCTAGCCTTCTGCATGAGCCCCTAGGCGGTGAGAACTGTCAACTCAGGAAGTACCACAAGAACGCAAATCTGCTTAATTCTATAGGTCTGAGAGAAACTCTAAGCCTTATTTGCTAAGCACATGCCAAACCTTTGGAATTCAAATTGTACAGGCTTCAAAACTATTTTGTAGTATGGCTGTGCATTATTTAACAATAGAACACATTCTAAGATTGCACTGGTAGTTGATTTCTGTCATTGTGTGCACACCAGACTGCACAAATTACAATGACCATACCCTGCATTTCTAGGCAGAATAGATTTATGGGAACACTGTCAATACACAGTGGAGGATTGATGGAAAAGGGTCTTCTGTGGTGACTATAATCACCAAAAAAGATACTTGAAATGTGAAAAGTACCCTCCAGGAGACATTTTTTCTTTTTGATTATGATATTAAATGTTTCTTCAATTTTACAGCACATTTCAAATGTTTTAATACAGATTATCTCACTCAAATCTAGTAACTATTTTCCATTTTTAGCTCTGGATACACTATCAGCATTTGAAAACAGAAAGAAACCAGCAAACCTGGGGCACAGAGACGTTTGGATGCTCAGCCGGGGAGGCTTCCCAACCATCATCACTCACAGCTAAAACAGCCAGCATGGCCACAGTCCGTGCTCTTTATTTAAGCTTCTAATATGTGACATTTCAACTCAAGGCTCCTACCATTCACACAGGTTTCTCTAAGATTTCTGCCTTCAGTTTACAAAAGACAAATGTAGGCACAGAGCTGATAGGATTTTCCTACAGCTGCATAGAGAATGAAGAACAGGGTAGGAATTTATCTCATATTATTTAACCCAAGTGGATTCACAGCTGCTACTCAAGTAAATTTTATTTTTGTATTTTAAATGTTCACTGAAAAACAATGCTTTCATTTCATGGTTTATTTAAGATTCTTTAAAACCTGAAAACATTTATTTGGATAAATATTAACCTCCAGAGTAGCTATTTGGCGGTGGTGGAGGGTATGAAATTGAGTGAATCTAGCTGAGTAGCCTTGTAATAATCTACACAACCTTTTACCCATATTTTTAACTGGATTTTGAAATAGCTAGGTTGAATATAGATATCAACCCAAAGTGGTAAGGCTCTGAAACCTCCTCTTTGGTAAACTTTATCATTTAACTCCAACTCCTAGTTGTATATTCCACTAAATTTTGATCTTTGGTGTCAACCCTATGAGCTCTGACTGGCACTGGAATCGTTTTGATGGCTCAGACACTTTGTGCTTTACAGTCATATAGGAGCTGTGTGGGGTTTTGACAAATTTGATTAATAAAATCAAAAGGTTTTTTTTTCTGCAGTTAATAAAGAGTGATAGAACAAAAATATTTACTATGTACTATGCCAGCAACAAAATTAACCAGTAATAATTGTTTTCAGTGGTACCAATCAACAGCTGAGAAAAAAAAATCCCACAGGTCATTTTATTTACCAAAATTAATGAAAGGGTTCTGCCTACCCTCTTGTATACCAGTCCCTTAAATATCCTGAGTCGAAAAGAAAGACAGAAAGAAAGAGAAAATTAAAGTATACATTCAGAAAAAAAAATCCAGAGTCAACACACACACACACACACACATGTACACACACACTCACTAGAGGGGGGAGGGGGAAAGAGGACAGAGAGGGAGAGAGAGAAAAAAAGAAAGAAAGAGAAAAAACTGTTAATTTTCAATGTTTGCGTCTCTGGAAGCAATTTTATAAACTTATCTGCTTTTTTTTTTTTTCTTTTTGGCGATACAGCAAACTCCTTATTGTTATTCCAAGCCTATAATGTACCTTGAGCCTGCTGATGCCAACCTTCCAGAGTCTCATTCCTGTGGTGCTGCAGATAGCACCTGAAGGTCCCACCCTTCCTGTGGTGACTTCCTCTGAGTCTTCCAGGAACAGGCACAGATGGAATGTTCCTTGAGAGAACAGGTGCTCATAGGCTATCCAAAACCAAGGAGGAACTCATTCTTCTGGAATTTTCACACTGCAGAAAATGGGAACACTTCCAAGACAACTGTGCAGTTAGCCCCCATGGGGGCTAAGCCCCTGTTTTCAGGTGACCAATGAGCTTCTTCCCAGATAGCAAGCATGGCCCTAGTTCTCTGGTCAGGATCCTCACTGTCTAGGAACTGGGTACTGTGGGTGAGCACCAGAGACTTACGTTAACTGGATGCTGCTTGCAGGAGTTCATGAGTCTGAGGAAGACGAGCTTGAGGGGACTTGTCCTTGGAGTTAATAGTGCTACACTGTAAGTGTTGTGGGAAGAAAAGCATTGTGTACTGAAGTGCCAGGCCGGATGAAGCGCACTGTAGTGATGCCAAGAGAGGTCATCTGAGGAAAGAGCCTGGACTCACTTGTCAACACACCCCCCAAGGTCCCATAGCTATAGACAACAGGAGCTCTCTTTGCAAGCGTGATTCTCTGCAGGCCTAGAGGGAAAAAGCAAGTCGTACTGGGTCGTGAGCTGTGGGAAGCTTACCTCCTGTACTGGACTTCTCACCAACATCTTGATTTCATAGGAAAATTGTTTACTTTTTGCTGTAATCATGCTATTTCCCATCATTCCAAGCCCGGTCCTCTCATTTCTTTATTGGTTTGCGAATTACAGCATCTGAACTCAAGAAGAGCTGAACTGTTGATGAGGGTCAGAATGTTACCTTGTCCATATGCGCAAAGATGAACTAATTCACTTAGCCCCGGAACACTACCCTTTATAGACACAACTGTTGTGAAGTAGTTCTTTCCACAGGCCAATATTTCTGCCATTCTGCTCTTGTTCTCTCACCAGGAGATCCTCCCAGCCTGAGAAATCATCAGGTTTGCACTATAAGCCAATTCTCCCCGAAGCCTAACAAATTTATAGCTCCACATGGGCCCCAAAGCACAAGTTTTCAATTCTTTTCAAGGTGTCTAACTTTTAGCAGGGAGTACATTGCTGTAGACATGTGATGGCATCTGTAATTCCAGCCGGTTCTCCGGGGAGTCCCCAGGGACGCTTTTTGGAGCCCTCTGTAAGATAATAAAGTAGGTTCTGGTCAGACTCGCTGTACCTCACCCTCTGTAATGGCTTTCCACATAAATCTGGGCCATGATTTACATTTGAAAGCTCCAGATCAATATTTGAGGAGGGATTATTTTTTATCAACTAGGTTCTAATTCTCTGAAATATAAAGTTATTTTTTAAATGTCAAGACCAACTACACCCACTACGGCATGAAATGGCTTTGTCGAAAAAGTTGGAAAAAAATTAAACGTAAATTTTGTGTTGACATAATTCAGGTTAAGTCTAAAAAAGAAAAATACTTACTTTTGTAAAATGAGAGGCTATTTTATCACCCGGAGAATGTCACATCAATTGTAAAGCCATCAGCCCAAGGTTTGCTGGTGATTGCTTCATATTTACTGTTAGTCCAGCAATGGGGATGGTACTTTTACAGTCTTTGGACAGACTAGTGAGTGTGACATTTAAAGTGTTGATTTTTGCAGCACTTATGTTAATTGTTGTAATTTTCCTGATGAACCACCATTCTGGTTTCCTGATGCAGCCAAGATAGTTTTACATTTTCTATGCAGGGCCTCTTTGCCATTTGGTCTGTGTAGTGTCAGCTTCGAGTGCTACTGAAAGCAGACAAAATTGCAAGCAAATTGCATCAGATTGCCAACATTGTGAAAAGGTAAATTGCTTGCAAATCTATTTAAACCACTGCCCTATTTTCATCAGCTTCAGTACTTGGTATTCATGATTGCTTAATTGGCGACCTTTCCTATTGTGTAGTGCTTTATGGTGTAATGGAAAGCGATCTTTACCAAACCAATTACCCTTTTTTTCTCAGCACTACATTATTGCTGTGATTGCAACTGCCAGTCCTTTGTAAATGAACTTTCTGATTTCAATGATGTTTTTAAAATGTAAGATAGAAAAAAGTGGCATTCATATTGTGCAATGTTCTATTTTGAAGCCTCTTTGTAGTCACCATTGTCTGGGAAAATGGACTGAAGGGTTACACAGTACCTACAAATATCCAAGTAACTATTATTAATATTATTATAATGTCCTCCTTTGTGCTGCAGCTCAATTAGGAAAGGATAGGAGAAATATTTTGTCACCCTGTCAAGAGCACAGGAAGTGCATTTGAGGCTTCTTTTTTGACACATGCATTATCTCTAGTAATAAGATTCATTTTAAGGAGTGGAGATGAAGATACAAAATCAATTTAAGTAAAAGTCGCATTGCTAGAGTTATGGTCACTCAACATTTTAAAAGCAGCCTTGAATGGATAGTCAGCCTTGGGACGCAAGCTTGATTTTATTAGAGACAGTGGTAAGCATGCTTAGAAATAGTAACTTTTTAAGGTCTCATGTTCCAGACACAGATGCCAAACCTCAACAAAATATCGGTCTTCTGTGTGTTCAGAGCTAAAATCCATGTCAACAGACAAATGGCAAGAATTCAAAGAGAATGAAGACACGTGGGGGAAAAAAATCCCTTTAATAGTATTCTTTGAAATTCACATCTACATGAGTTCTCAGGAAGCTGGTGCAGCCAGTTGCTTCCTATTTATGTATTTTTATGTGATTTAGAAAATTATATCATTCCTCATACGTGTGAATGGAGAAAGTAATTTAGTCATTTCCTAATACAGTAAGTGGAGATGGATGCATCATCCTACCCCCTACAGCCTGAAACTCCATTGTATGAAGGATAGTTTGCAAAGATTTCTTTTACACTCTTCTCATTTAATTAGGAGAAAAAATGGAGTTCAAAGGAGGCCAGCCAATGCTGGTCAGGTGATTGCTGATTTTACACCTTTGGTGTGATGTAACGATTTATTTACAACACAGTAACTCATTCTTTGAAAGCAGAGAATGTGTTTATTATCTGCTGTTCATGTCAGTGTTCATAACAACCAATTTCACTGGGATATGAGGACTAATACAGCTACTACTCTGCATCATCAGCATAGATTTTCCTGGAACAATTATGATTCAATTTCCTACTGTATTTGCAGATGGGAGGGTCACATTTGTTGGGGTGTTTAATTTGTTAAAATGTGGGATTTTTAAAATATGTCAGTTGGGAGACTGGAGAGATGGCTCAGTGGTTAAGAATGCACACTGCTCTCACAGAAGACCTGAGTTTAGTACCCAGAATTCATGTTGGGTAGCCCACAGCTGCTTGTTACTCAGCTCCAGGGAAACTGACATCACTTCTGGCCTCCTCAGGCATCTGCTAATGCACATACACTTGATTTAAGATGATGATGATGATGATAATGATGATGATGATGATTATATTAAAATTCTGTTTGGAAGCAGGGCTCTCAAAGCTCTCTACCTGTGGATTTTATTAAATCACATTTGTGGAAAGACTTAATATTTTTTCTTTTCTTTTCTTCTCCCCCCCCCCGACCCCCGGGACATGGGAAACAAAGTGGTTCGCCACAGGAAAGAAGCTCATGGCTTAGCATGGACAAAGACCAGAGAGGGGATCTAGACCCTTCATCTTTCTGAACCAGAACCACGCCTGTTGATGGTGACAGGAATACTAATGCTGACAGCTCACAAAGCCAGGGCTTGCAAGGTGCTTGGCACTGAAAGAACTTTAGCTGGCGCTTGTCATTTAATTCTCCTGAAACTGTTATGGTGAGGCAGGATTATTCTTCCTACTTTATAGATGAGGATATCAAGTCTGAGGCAGGCTGAGCCTACAGTAGTCCAAGGGTGCATGGTCAGCCATGCAGCCATAATGGGTGATCCTGGTACATGGCTGAAGACATCACTACTTCACCTGTCTTGCTCTGTTTGAATGGAGAAGCAGCGTCTTTCCTATGCATGGCTGGCCTCAAATTCAAAACTGAGGCTGGTCTCTAACATCTAGCCCTCTTGCCTCTACGTCCCAAGCACTGAGGGCACACATGTTGACCAGTTCAAGTCTACTTGACACAAGCTACAGTCATCAGAAAGGAGGAAACCTCCATTGAGAAAGTGCCTCCATACGATTAGGCTATAGGCAGGCCTGCAGGGCATTTTCTCAATTAGTGATTAGAGGGGAGGGCCCAGAGCACTGTGGGTGACGTCACCACTGGATTGGTGGTCCTAGGTTCTATAAGAAAACAGACTGAGCAAGATTTGGAGAACAAGCCAATAAAAAGCACCTCTCCACGGCCTCTGCATCAGCTCCTGCCTCCAGGTTCCTGCCCTGTTAGAGTTCCTGTCCTGACTTCAATGATGGACTGAAATGTTGAAGTATAAGCTAACTAAACACCTTTCTCCTCAAATTGCTTTTGGTCATGGTGTTTCATCTTAGCAATAGTAACCCTAATTAGGTCAACTACCATGCCCAGCTGGGAATTGAGCTCAGAGCTTTCATGTGGTAGGCAAGTACTCTACCAACTGAGCTACATTCTCAGCTCCTCCATGCCTCCTACTTTCTCATTTTTGAGCTCAGGAGTAGAAGCTTGCTGGCTAACACAAGAATGTAAATACATGATTGTTTTTAAAAGTGGAAACAAATGGACAGCAGCAGAAAGCATTGAATTGTTCACTCTTCACCTTCTTCTTTTACTTGAAAGGGGTTTGGTACTGCTACCCATGTCTTAGATGCAGACCCTAAGACCTTCTAGTGGTGTCCGGAGTCTATCCCTACAGAAGAATCCCCTAATGCCACCTGTGCAAAGATGCTGGTAGCTTGACAGCTAGTTCTGCTTTTTCTCCTCCCTCCCCTGAGAGAAGAGATTCTTGTTGGGTTTTGTTCTGTGTCCTTTATTTATTTATTTATTTACTTACTTACTTACTTTCTTATTGAGAGAGAATTTTGCTAGGTGGCCTAGGCTGGCCTCAGACTCTCGGCAGTCTTCCTGCCCAGCTTCGTGAGTGTCGAGATGATGAGTCTGTGCCTACCACGCCACAGGAGAGACTATCTAGCCCAGCTTACTGTCTTCGTTAAATAATGGTCTCTAGAGTCTTGTAGAGTTATTGACAGTTGGAACCACCTCATTTCAATTACCCTTCCAGGTAATTGCAATAAAAACAATGATCAGAGCTAGGTGTATCGGCACACAGCTCAACGCCAGCACTCAGGAGGCAAAGGCAGGCAGATTGCTGTGATGGGGAGGGACTAGCCTACATAGCTAGTGCCAGGCCAAGTACTTTACACAGTGAGACTTCGGGTCAACAAAAAAGCAGATGTTTTATTTATTTCGAAGGAGAAAGGAGTAGGGTTGGTTTTGTCTCCAGAAACCTACATGGAAATCATATTTCAACATTTTGATTGTGTGTTTTCAGGGCTAGGAACAGAACCCAGGGCCCTGCATGTGCTAAGCATCTGCTCTACTCTTCAGGTACAGAGCCACTTCCCAAAGAGCCCCCCCCAACACACACACAACATACACACACTGTTAGTGAGCAAACCTAAGGGCCTTTGTGCATTTCAGGGGAGGTGTTCTGTGCTGAGCTACATCCCCAGCCTGGAAGTACAGGATAGATAAACCATCCACGGAGGCTGTGGAGAAAGACATTTGTTCCACTGATCTGAGCAGAGGTCGTGGTGAATCTTTGCTTAGCATACCTATTCTTGTACTGCCTTGTGTAAATTGAACATGCTTCCAAAGATTTAAATAGCAGTCAAACATATACTGAACCTTAGATGACCATAAATATTGGGGAAATTTGGGGAATATCAAGGAAATGGAAATCACTCACTAATCCCTTTCTGCAGATTAAATCAGTGTCTAGGTTTACCCTGAGATTAATCCATGAGGAAAATCAGCCCAGCAAAATGGCCTTTTATGCAAGTATCTATCACAGCTCCATTCATCAGATCCCCTGTGTGTATTTACTGTAATATCTCATTTGTGAACACAATTATATGTGAAGTTTTCTGTCTTCTCACAGTTTGAGGACACTGCTTGTGTTATGTATTCTTTTGTGCTGTGTGCTGCTGTTACTATGGTCCCTTGTGGACCTGTGAGGGTGGCTTATTCTCTTAATCTTCATTACCAGCAGTACCATTGCCCCCCAAACATATAAATACTAACTGTACCTGTGCTTCCTAACACCTCACAGATACTAGTTATTAAAAGCTTTGTATGATGCAACTCATATTTGTCATTGATAGCGATGTCGGGCCGGAGAGTAAGAAGCTTCTGAGCATACTTGGGCTTCCATTTCCTCTTTTTTTAAATTTCTTTTTATTTGTTATATTAATTACAGTTTATTCACTTTGTATCCCAGCTGTAGCCCCCTCATTCCCTCACAATCTCACCCTCCCTCCCTCATCTCCTCCCATGCCCCTCTCCAAGTCTACTGAAAGGGGAAGTCCTCCTTCCCTTCCATCTGACCCTAGCCTATCAGGTCTCATCTCTTTTCTCTGTGGCCTGGTAAGGCTGCACCCTACTCAAGGAGAGGTGATCAAAGAGCCAGCCACTGAGTTCAAGTCAGAGACAGTCCCTGTTCCCCTTACTAGGGAACCCAGACTGAGCTGCCATGGGCTCCATCTGTGTAGGATCATGGTCCTTGATTGGAGTATCAGTCTCAGAAAAGACCCCTGGGCCCAGATTTCTTGGTTCTGTTACTCTCCTTGTGAAGCTCCTGTCTCCTCCAGGTCTTTCTATCTCCCCCTTCTTTCATAAGATTCACTGCACTCTGCCCAAAGTTAGGCTATGAGTTTCAGCATCTGTTTTGATACCCTGAGTCTTTCAGAGTCCCTCTGTGGTAGGCTCCTGTCCTGTTCCCTGTTTTCTCCCTCTTCTGATGTCCATCTTGTTTGCCTTTTTGAATGAGGATTGATCATCTTACCCAGGGTCCTACTTCTTGCTTAGCTTCAACAAATGGTGCTAGTCTAATTTGATGTCTACATGTAAAAAAACGCAACTAGATCCATATTTATCACCCTGCCAAAACTAAAGTCCAAGTGGATCAAAGACCTCAACATAAAACCAGACACACTATCCCCTATCAGTGGATTTGGGGAGGGGCATGCATGAAGAAGGGGGAGGGAGGGTGGGACCAGGAGGAGAGGAGGGAGGGGCTTATGAGGGGATACAAAGTGAATAAAGTGTAAAAAATAATAATTAAAAAAAAAGAAAAGAAAAAAACCAGACACTAAATCTGTTAGAAGAAAAATGTGGGGAAAAGCCTGAACTCATTGGCACAGAAGACAACTTCCTAGCAGAAACCAACAGCACAGGCTCTAAGATCGGACAATCAATAAATGGGACCTCATGAAACTGAAAAGCTTCTATAAAGCAAAAGACACTGCCATCAGAACAACATGACAGCCTACAGACTGGGAAAGGATCTTCACCAACCCTATATCTGACAGAGGGCTAATATCCAGAACATATAAAGAACTCAAGAAGTCAAAAAGCCACAATCAAGTAATCCAATTTTTAAAATGGGGTACAGAGCTAAACAGGGAACATTCTGTAGAGGAATATCAATCAGATGGCAGAGAAACACTTAAAGAAATGCTCAATGTCATTAGCCATCAGGGAAATGCAAATCAAAACAACCCTAAGATTTCACCTTATACCCATCATAATGGCCAAGATCAAAAACTCAAGTGACAACACATGCTGGAGAGGTTATGGAGAAAGGGGAATCCTCCTCCACTGCTGGTGGGAATGTAAACTTGTACAACCACTTTGGAAATCAATCTGGCACTTTCTCAGACAACTAGGAATAGTGCTACCTCAAGATCCAGCTATACCACTCCTAGGCATATATCCAAAATATTCTCAAGTACACAACAAGGACATTTGTTCAACCATGTTTATAGCAGCTTTATTCGTAATAGCCAGAATCTGAAAACAACCCAGTTGAGGAATAGATACAGAAATTGTGGTACATCTACAAATGGAATATTACTCAGCAATTAAAAACAAGGAAATCATGAAAGTTGCATGCACATGGTGGGAACTAGAAAAGATCATTCTGAGTGAGGTATTCCAGAAGCAGAAAGACACACATGGTATATACTCACTTATAAGTGGATATTAGACATATAATATAGGATAAACATACTAAAATCTGTATATCTAAAGAAGCTAAGCAAGAAGTAGGACCATGGATAAGATGATCAGTCCTTCCATTTCTTTTCTATAGAATGGTAAACTGGGTAAATAGCTAATATCTTCTATTTTATAAATAATTTTTTCATGGCTGCCTTAGAAAGGTTTCATAATTTCAGAGCAAATGAAAATGGTATGCTAAAAAGATGACTTAAAGTTTGTTAAACTGAGTCAAAAATTCAGAGGTTTTTTGGGGGGAGGTACATATATTTTAGGGAGGAGAGCACAGCTATTTGGTAACTGGTAATATAATAAACCCCACCAACTTAGGGTTTATCACCAGCTGAGAAGCACATCTAGAAGAGGAATACCATTGACACCTCCTTTAAGAGATGGGGAATTAGGAGGTTCAGCTATGAAGCCAAATGTCCAATGTCAGATATTTGGAAGTAGCACATCTGGGATTCCAGCTCACAGAGCCTAGAAACCACTGATGAGTTCCAACTTACAAGGGAAGAGGAGGGCTGGAGAGATGGCTCCACAGGTTAAGTAACTTACTCCCAGTCCTGATGACCTAAACTCAGTCCCTGGGACCTACATGGTGTAAGAAGAGAACTGACACCAAAATTGTCCTCTCACCTCCACACATGCTACTGCTGCTGCTATTACACACACACACACACACACGAGTAGAAGAGGAAAAAAAGAAGAAAGAAAAGAGGGGATGTGAATTCTAGAGAAAACCAGTAGAGAGGTTGGGGAGGTGGCTTACTAGGTGAAGGCACTGGCCATGAAACTCTGATGCTAAGTTCTGGCTCCAGAATTCACATGAAAAGCTGGACATGATGGGCTACCTGTATAATTGCAGCACTCCACAGGGAGATAGGAGGCAGGAACAGGAGACTCTTCTCTAAGCCTGAAGGCCATCTATCCTGGGGTACATATTGCAAGAGCAAATACAGTCGGCAGGATCCCAACTCAACAAGGTAGCAGAACAGAATTGACTCCAGAAAGTTGCTCTTTCACCTCCATACACATACCACAGCACACACTCACACACATACACATAATCAATCAATAAATGGAATTTTAAAAATCAACAGGTCGTCATTGTCATTAATACTCTTCCAAATTCCTGGTCTTGCACAACATTATTCAGAATTCTTCATAGTTTTCATTTGTAGTCTTTGTGTCTGGCCTGACATCCTTTCCCATCGTAACAGAATTTCCACAGTAGGTTCTTGATAGTCAGTGCAGTGCAGTGTTGTATAACATCTACAATAGCTTTTGGTGGCAAATACTGCTATCTACCATTTAACAGTCTTCATAGATGTCATCCTGGGAAGGCAAACTTGTATCTCTTAGTACCCAAAAGAAGCCATTCATGGACTCTCATCAATAGAAATGCTTGAAATTTTCAGGGCCCAAAGCTAACTAACACACCTACAGAGAAACAGCAATACTTGGGAGAAAGAACCATGTTCAGTTCTAGGAGATTATCTCAATGAATCCCTTAAACTGATGTGCTAAAAGCTAATTGCCAATGTGATTGTGTTGAGAAATGGGGTGAGGAAATAGCTCAGTGGTAGTATTCTTGCCTAGCATGTACCTGAGGCTCTGGGGTCAATTTGTACAGTGAATGAATGGTTGAAATTAAATGAGTAAATGAGTACAAGTTTTAGGCTGGTGTGGTAACTCAGTAAAGTGCTTGGGTTACACACTGTCCCTCAGATCACATATTAAAACTGTAAAAAGCCAGGTGTGCTGCATGGCCTCTGAAGCCCTGCCCCGGGCTGAGAGACACAGGTGGACCCTGGAACTCACTAGCCAATCAGCCTTCCTTAGCATGTCCAGGTCAGTGAGACCCTAGTTCAAACAAGATGGATGCTCCTGAGAAATGGCAGCTGAGGCTGTTCTCTGGGCACCACATGCACACTCACAAGGAACGGGAGCTGAGGGGTTAAGTCCTGAGAGCTCTGTGTTGATTAGTGACCTTACCAAAGGGTTAGGAGGAGCAAATGCCCCAGGCCCTACATGGGCTCTGTCTCTTGTATGAAAGGATGAAACAGCAAGATGCCTTGGAAACAGAGGCCTGTGGTCCTTGCTGGACAGTGAACGCACTTATGCCTCCATATTGGAGTTCCCAGCCTCTAGAACTTTGAAGAAATGCCTGTTACTTTCAACTTACCCAGTCTTAAGATATTTTATTATGGACCCCAATGAATGGTTACCCTAAGAAAAATTTAACCTCCTTTATTCTGAACCCATCCTGAATGACAGGCACCCATTCTTACGAAGCATGTTTTTCTGTAAATGAATCTCTAGAGAGATAAAATTTTAGGTATTTAGAAAGCTATTCAAAACCCAAAATAGACAGTTACTTTCCTCATCACCATAGAAGGGATAATTCCTGGACCAGGAGAACCTTCATTCCTTAAAGCCTGGGTGGAGGAATCCAGTTAGCAGAGACCTGCAGAACAGATGCTGTGGAAACACACAACAGGGAGCCAAAACTGGCAAGAGCCCACCCGCAGCCTAGCCCACCAGCTAGAGAGCAACCGTGTCTAACCTCTGACATCAAAGCTTTCCTTTCAATCAAACAAGCTTGAGAATAGGCGATGTGGAGTAAACTGATCAAGGAAAACCTTGCAGAGCCGATGACAGAATTGTGCATCAAATAGCAACTCCCTAAACATGGATGTAGATGCTGGGAATTGAACCTGGGTCCTCTGGAAGAGCAGCCAGTGTTTTTAACCATTGAGCCATCTCTCCAGCCCCTATTTTATTAATGTTTCTTGGGTCTCTTTCTCCTTTCTCCACCTCAATCCCTTTTAACACCCCAACACTTGGTAAGAGAGATAAAAGATTAGTGGGGAGAAGAGGTATGGTTTTTCTTAGCTACTTCCTGCTGGTTAGGGTTGTCAGGTTCCTTTGGACAAGTTCAATACTCATTTAAAGAGATCTCCACTGCATCAACAGCAACCAGGAGCAGCAGGGGGAAGCACCAGCAGCATTCTTCTTTCTCAAAGCTCCTTAGCAGTCTCTGGGCTCTGGCATTTATTCCTTCTCCAAGAGTCCTCAGAATTAAACCATCTGCAGCTGGCAAAGAGTCCCACTCAGAGCCTGCATGAGACAAATAATTTGCTCCTGTGGACAATCTGAATCAGTCCCATATCCTACACCTGAGATCAAAACAAAAACATGTTTGCATACCAGAAAACAAAACTTCCAAAACAGCAACTTTCTCTGAGCCAAAACCTGCCAATCTTAAAGGTAAGTTTAAGATACAGGAAATTCTCAAGGGAAGTGGTTGAAATTTCATCCTTCTGGGAAACTGTTACTGTCAGAAATAAACAATTTAAAGCCTCAGGGAGTCCCTGAGGCTGATGGTGCATATTAGCTCTCTGTCTTAGTTTGGGTTTCTATTGCTGGGATGAAACACCCTGACCCAAAGCGAGCTGAAGAGAAAAGGGGTTATTTGGCTTATGCTTTTGCATCCACAGTCTTATTATCACTGAAGGGAGTCAGGACAGGACTCAAACAAGGTGGAAACCTAGAAGCGGGTACTGATGGAGAAGCCATGAAGAATGCTGCTTGCTGCCTTGCTCCCTGTGGCTTACTCTGCCTGCGTTCTCAGAGAACCCAGGATGACCAGCCCACAATGGGCTCAATCTCTAAGAAACACTCCAGAGGCTGGCCCACAGCTGAATCATATGGAGGCATTTTCTCAGTTGGGGTTCCCCCTCTCAGATGACAACCTGTGTCAGGTTGACACAAAATTAGTGAACACAGTCCCATCTTCCCAAGTGTATATAAGCAGGAAAGACTGTTGAGAGGTACTCAGATCAGCCGAGCTGCCTGCAAAAGATGCTCTCCAACTTGGTGAGCTGCCTGCATTCTCTGCAGTGTGCTCTAGGGTTCCAGTTTTTGTGAGAGTTCAGCCAGGTGGGGCAGGCTTTTGTTAATGCCTCTAACCTGGAGTCACTTCTGCTCCTGCAAAGTATCCCTCATCCACACAGGGGTATGTAGCCCCAATAAACTTTACCCCTCATCCACACAGGGGTAAGTAGCCCCAATACACTCTTTGGTTTGCCAGTTGGACCCCTCTTTGTTCATTATCTGTTTTCACCTAGGGTGAGGAGAAGATGTTGGAGCTTCTAGCTTGTCACACAACAGTATTTCATGCTCAAGAAGCTACTGACAACTCAGGGTAAAGGAAGGTCAGGAAATCATCACAGAACTGCTAGTGAAATAAGGGATGATTAATGAGGAAAACATAACATATGACAAGAGGACACTCTTAAAGTTGTCATGATATAATAAACATGGAGAGGGTTATAGAGAAAAGAAACTCGAGGTCTGTGGGTTTGTTTTAGAGTCTCCATATTATAAAAAAGCAACTATATATCAATTGTATTTGAACTTTTTTGATCATGATTCCCAATAAACTATAATTTTTTTTTGCACGGGCATGTATACACAACTATGTATGTTATATAAACACATCATGTGCATATAATGACTTTATCCTTATGACATAGTATGTTTTCTGATACTATTTTTACCTTTCATTTATTTGTTCGTATCATTCTTGTTTTGTTTTATTTTATTGTTCTTGTTACAGTTTTCTTTATGTAGCCTGACTGTCCTGGAACACTCGATGCAAATTAGGCTGGCCTTGACTCACAGAGACCTCCCTGCTTCTGCCTCCAAAGTGCTGAGATTAAAAACTTATGCCACCACACCTGGCTCACTTATTTATTTTTGAAGATAGGGTTTCATGCAGTCCAAGCTGGCCTTCTACTCACTAAGTAGTAGATCACTTTGGATTTCTGAGCCTCCTACTTCAGTCTTCTAAGTGCTGAAATTATAAGCTCTCATCACCATATCCAACTTATATGATACTGTGGCTCAGACTTAGAAATTTGTACAAGCTAGGCAAGTGTTCTACCAACTGCCCCGGCCAACTGCTTTTTCTCTTTTACTACCATGTCAATTGCTTGACCAAGCAATGGTTTATAACACACAATTTAAAAAACTGTTATGTAGCATGGGGGTATTAGATAACATTTTCTACTTGTAAGATTATAATTTTCAAAGGCAAAAAATTCCAGTTCTTTAGGTGCCCAAAGAAATGCTTAACCAGCTGAATGGGAAGCCCAAAGAGCTGGAACTAATCCTTAGGGGCCTGGGTCAACACCCTTGATGTTTTTCATAGCCTTGCTGAATGATACATATTTTCAATCCAGAGAGTTTCTTCCACTTTCTAATAAATAATAGAATGTTATTGAGTCCCCAGATAAAAATCTTTGCAGTATGGAAATCAATTTAAAGAGGGATCTAAGGTGAGCGGTCCCACTCGGCCCCTCACTTTCCAGTCCTCCTAAGACGCCTCAAGGAGCTGTGAGGAGAGAATAGCAGACAAAAATTTACAAGATACTCGACTTAAACACTGAATCTTAAGCTTTGATCCAAGGACTTCTGGTGAGCAATGGGGTTTGAGGACAAAACCATTGTGCCATTATCTTCCTCAAATTTTAGACTCTGGCACTATCATTAACACAAGATCTTCATGAGAGACAGGTCATGTCTGCCTAGGCCTTTGCTTGATTTTGAACATGTCTGGACAGTATCTGTCACACAGTCGGTGCTTGGTAAAACTTCGCTGAATTAATCACTTCAAAGACTGTTGAAGTGAAACCATAGGGAGGTGGAGGTTGTCTTAGAAAGTTCCCAGATTGTTCATGGACACAAAACTTTAACCCTGTTCCGTGCACAAGCACGTATTTTTGCACTGAAACTGGGCATTTTTGTCTCTGACTTTTAACTAAGCCTACCAAGGCTACTGTTTTCTTGACAGCGACTTAACTTAGCAATTTGGAGGCAGAACTCATGGTGCACAGGTACTGACTTGATGGCCTATTTATTGGTACGATCCAGACGGTGCTGTAGGAAGACACCCAGGTCCTCTGAGTGAACAGGATACTTTTCAGTTGGTAACTGGTCATTTAAAACATTGGTGTTTTCTGCATTGATGTCGTCGATAAAAGAAACCAGTGCTTTGCCAGTCTCCTACATCTGTAGGCGCGCTCACTTCCTTCCTGAGCAGGGCAGCTTCGCTGTGGGCAGCAATATGTTTCATGACATTGCAGTATGACTGAAAGCAGATAGCAAGGAAATAAGGTATTGTAAACCCCTCCCCCCTTGATGGAATCACTAAGAAAAGAGTGGTGCTTTGGTTGGGAGGCCCTTACCATAGCAAATGAGGTTTTCAGAATGTTATGTCCCATCTATATCTCCAACTGCATTTTAAAGACGACGACGAGCGAAGTACAGCTTATAGTTTCACAGGGAACTCATCTTCATGCACAGCTTCCGCACTAATGTAACCTTTAACACACACCCTTCAAAAGGGCGACAGTTATCAGCCACATGACCCATATCAAAATGGATCCATCTGTCATGCTTTGTTTATTTGATGCATGAAAGTGCATGGGCTCATGCCGCGGCCCACACAGTGAGACAACAGTGTGAAACCGCTGAGAATTCTGAGTCTGGCATGTGAACATGGCAATCTCTGTGTTCAGTGGCTTGGATCATCCAGATGTTTTAACACCCTTTCAGGGATGCTAGAGCATCTTCCCCCATGATGTGCACAGTGTCAGACTCAGTCTGGCTTGTTCCCCTCTTCTCTTAAGGGTGCTGAGAACATGCCCACAACTTATTTGAATGTCTGTTGAGTTGATGCATCTCTTAGGCAAAAGCTCCCTTTGTGGTTTTGAGACAGCAATGTTTATCAATACAAGTGCCTAAAATGAAAAGGAAGAAAGAAAGGAAGAAAGGAAGGAAGAAAGAAAGAAAGAAAGAAAGAAAGAAAGAAAGAAAGAAAGAAAAAGGTTTCTGTGCATCAAAAATACATTGAGTTGAGGAAGATCGAGAAATAATTTTTTGTTTGTTTTACTTACTGGATACAGTTATGTGAATATGTAATTCTTAAAATTGTTGATTTTCAACCACATTTGACATACAAAAGTGATACTTTTACTTAAATTTTCTTATTACATGTGTTTACTTGTGTGTCTGGGGTTCACCTGGAGGTCAGAAGACAGTTCTAGAATTCTCTCCTTGTATTGTGGGTCGCAGGGGTCAAACTCAGGTCTTCAGGTTTGGCAACAGACGTCTCTACCTGCCGAGCCATGGCACAACCAAGCACCCTCTCAAAAGCAATTTATATAGCGCAGTCTCAATGAGCACTTGTTCCCTCTTGTCCTGAGAGTGTTGGTGCTGCTCTAAATTGGAAGGAGGAAGGTAGTCAAACAGTCCAGAAGGTACTCAGGCTTTTCAGGGAGGCAGAATATTCAAGCAGATGCGTAGTGAATGTTTGGTCTCTTATTTACTCTTCCAACAAGATGGAGAGACATTTGTAGCTAACAATTTCTTTCACCAAATAGTTTCACAGAAAAGTGCCCTTGGGGCAGAATAAAGATATCATACAAAACATAGGCCATTCTCCATCTTAGTGTTGATAATAACACAAATTTTAATATGAACAAAGAGAGTAATATTAGGAATTAACTTATTCAATTGAATTAACTTATTCCACATTCCCATGATAGAACTTAAAGTATCAACTAGGAAAGATGAGGGTTGGAGATTAGCTTGATGGCATGGTTAGTGAAGGGCAAGGTTATTTGGGAACCAGCCTCGGGGGACTAGATCAGAGGAAGCAGTGCCCCGTGTATAGGGGGCAGGGATTGCAAGGAATTGAGGCAAAGGAAAATGGCACGTCTTCCACCTGCTGGACTTGTGCCCAGAAATGACCCTCTGGGGTGGGGCTCAGGGAGCTGGCATCTTCAGGTGATGGGGGTTGGGAGAGACGTCAGGAATGCCAGGAATTCGGAACCGGACCTTGGTGGCTTTCCCCGAGGGGCAGGGTTGGAGAGAGAGAAAGTGGGATCGACCGGATCATGTGGGGTGAGGCCAATCAGAGATTTCCTGATGGCCAGTACAGACGATGTAGCTCGTGGTTAGTGTGGCTGAGCTGATTTCCAACCTCAGCTCTGGAGAGAGACAAAGGGAAGGAAGAGAGAAAGAAAACATGAATTTTAATCATTTTATTTAAAGGGGATACAAAACAATTTCATATTCTGATCTTACTCACACATACAAACATAAGTGTGTCTAAACACATGTAATCTTAATTCATAAATGTACATTCTTGACTGTGATTATTTCTGATTGGAAGGTTATCATTATGAATGATTTTAAGTTCTTAGTTTGCTTTAGTGTAAATTAAATATTGTACAATAAACGCATTAACTTTGTAACTATTTTTAAAATAAAAATAAAATATCCCAAGAATGCTTAGGTGGTGGTTAGTTTGCTCCTTGCCTTAGAAAAGGCGTGATTCACATGCGCGGGTGATTTTTGATGCATGGGGAGACCCTGACGCGGACAAAATCAGCTGGAGCAGTGGGGTGATTCGTGCCAGGTGAGGGGAGGAAACAGCCAGAGCTGAGCTGGGAGGCCGCTCTTGGGGAGGAGCCGACTCCGCAAATGAATGAATCTGACTCCTTTCCTACACCAGTGCCTCTTAGACTCACCTTGGGTTGTTTACCTGCACAATGAGGAGTAATTAAGCTGCTGCTGATTAGCCAAACAAATCTATAGGGAACAGGGAGCATTTTACACTGAAGGAAATTAAGTGAGGTTAGTGGTAGAAATAATTTCGGACCCATTTAGAAGCTTTGTTTGTCTGCCTCTAGCCACAGAAGGAACGCTTTGAATAGTGGTTACAAGGAAAAAATCTATAATTTGACATCAAAACAGCTGTATTTAGGTCAAATTGACAAACTACTGATTCCGTAGGACAAACAGACAGGATAGGTCAAATAAATAGAGAGAAATGTTTTCATAGGACGACTGGATACATGGAAAATCCTCAGGAAGAGATGGCAGAAGGGCACGAGTTAAGGCGAGGTTCTTCATACGCGCTAGCTGCTTCCCACTGAGTCACTCCAAGAATACTCAGTCCTCACTTTAAGGTCGTGAAACTCAACTAGCTGCGGCTACCTGCCACACAAAGGTCAGAGCAGGGCTTTTTCTGGCTAAGACTCCTCCCACCTTCCAGTTTCGCCGGTCACCACTCCCAGAGAGGCTTAGGCTAAATTCGTGCCAAGCATGTACACAGATACTCTGTGCCCACGCACAGCTCTCGGGGTCTCTGTTGATTCCTCCCATGAGCCCACTGGCTGGTTTTGCTCCCAGCTCCCGAATCTCTTGCCTCGTATTCTTCTGGTTGGCAGGGAAACTCTTGTTTTGTGTAGATCACAGGGACAATTTCTGCTCATCTCTTGGCTTCTATTACAATGAAATCTTTTCTGTCATTTTTCCTGAAATGCACCCCCCAGGCAGTTGTGACCCTTGTATTTTTATAGGGTGTGTGTTTTGAGACAGGTTATCCTCGAACTCTTATGTTGTCCAGGCTGGCCTTGAACTCAAGGAATCCTTCCTCCTCTTAAAGTGCTGGGATTAAAGTGTGTGCCATCACACTGGCTTTAAGCTTATTGCTAACACGGTTTTTTTTCTTAGTAGACTCTGCTTAGGAAGTGGCCATACCTTCTTCATCAGTTCCCCCAGGCCTGTTAGAGCCTGCCACATGGAATTTTTCAGAAAATAGTTTTAAATTACACTCACAAATTTTAATTTAAGCTGTGTATATTATTTGGGTAGGGGATTATTATCTCTAAGCAAACTAAAGGGTTGGGGACAAGAGCCAAGCACTTGTGAAAGGCTCCGGATCCCATTTCCACCAACACACACAGGCACATGCGCACACACAGACATATACACATACAAAGCCTATTCCTTAAATATTGATTTTTATAGTATGTTTTTTCTTTTAGTGCATATTAGTTGTACATATTAATGGGGTACCATGAAAATTCCAAATTATTATACATGTCATTTAAATTTTTGTTGGCCTACTTCATGTATTAACATGACCAATTAAAAATAGTGGGTTTAATTATGACTACCTATGCATTCATATTACATTCTTTGATAATATTCATCTTTATCAGCTCCCTATTCTCATTCTTCCCCTTCCTCTTCCAAATGGACCTTTCTTCTACTTTCATGTCTTAGGAAATCCCACTACATTTGCTCTTTGAAAGAGAACATGCAATATTGTTTTCTTTCTGAATAAGACTTATTTCAGTTAAGTCAGTTATATCCAGTTCCAGCCATTTTCCTGCAAATGACAAAGCCAGTCTTCTTTCTGACGGAATAATGCGCCACCACGTTTGCTTGCCTTTTCCTTCTCGTCGTCTGTTGTTGGACAGCGGGGCGCACTTCCTCTCAGAGGCTCGGGTAAACGTGTGGGCTGCAGACGTAGGTGACGCTCAGAGAAGGACTGGCTGCTGGTGTGGTGGCTGTTCCAGTTTTCCGCGCTCCCGCTGGCTGCACTCTGTCCCCGGCTTGTACGCGCCCCACGTCCCGCTGCACCCTCACCACCATTTACCATTTGATTTTAAAAAAGGCTGTTTAGACTTATTCTGTGTGTGAGTGTTTTACCTGTGTGTATGTATGGGTACCATGTGTGTGCCTGGTGGCCACAGAAGCCCTGAAACTGGAATCACAGAAGGTGGTGAGGTGGCGCTGGGGTGCTGGGAGCTGAGGTCAGTCCGTGCAAGCACCGTGTGCCTCAGCCACAGAGGCGCCTGTCCAGCCTCATCCTGGCTGGTGTGAGACAAGAATCTGCACACCGGTGTAGTAATGATTTGCCTTTTTCTGATAGGCAGATGTGTTAGACATTTCCTCCATGAATTCGCAGGCACGAGTCAGACCTGGCAGGAACTGGTTTTCTCCTTATACTGCATGGCTCCTGGGGATCAAACTCGCATTTTCAGGTTTGGTAGCAAGCACTACTACCCTCTGAGCCTTACCACTAGTCCTAAGAGTTGGTTTGCAAAAATGATTTTTCTAAGAAAAATCTCACTGCAGGAATTACAGTATCCCCACCGGAAAGTTTACTGTTCTCGCACCTATGTTATAATTATTTGGCATTCCTTTGTGACGCGGTCAAATAAGTCAATCTAGAGGGTTTATCTAGAGCGGTCTCCCAAACCGGTTCAAATCGTTTGCTTTGTTGAGGTGTGGACTCAGGTACCAGACGCCGTTTATTTCACTTTAGACGGCACCAGTCAGCAAAATCACATCCTTCTGGTATCATTGACCAAGCAGGAGCTTTCGTGTGGGGTCTGAAGGGCTCTGGGTAGACAGCATGGACCATCACGGTAGGTTCTCACGCGACCGGAGAGGGCTGCCAGGGGAGGGTCCACACACCAAACACATCTTCCTCAAGCTACACACTTCGTGCATTTCCTCTGTCCTCCGCGCCTCACCAGTCTGGCTCTCCCGTGTCGCCCGGGGACCCAGAGCCTTGACGGCTGTGAAGCCGGTGGCCCTCCCGTCCAGACAGGCCCGCTGCAAGACTGATGGCCGCGTGGGCACACTCGGTAGCCTACCACCTGCCTAAGCACCGGGGTCAGTGTCTGTTCTGTAATTATTGCATTTAATCCAGCTAGTTACTTGCACAAAAGAGCTTCCGGACGCAGCCATTTCCACTGGGGGCTGCTGAGGAATGCACAGGCTCATCACTTAGTCCTGATATTGTTGGCTTGTCAGCATTGATCATAGCTCTTGACCGGAACACCTCTAGCTCTGTTTGTTGCTGCTGTTGTTGTTTTTCTTTTCTTTCTTTTCTTTTTCTTTTTCTTTTTTTTAATGGAGTGCCTTGGAGTGACATTTCACATTGTTTAAGTAGGAATGATCTGTTAGTTTATATTTTATCTAAAACTGCAGATCAGATGACCTCCCTCAGGGCCTAAATATATGAGTCCTTTCGCATGTTATAATTAATAGTGGAGCCAAGAGAGAAATTCGTAACAAGGGGCCGAAGAGCTGGGCAGAGCTGCTTGTCAGTGAGGAGGAAATTCCAGTCCAGATTAGCTTATTTTTAAGCACGCCAGGCTCTACACACAAGCATGATCTATTGCTTCCTTGTAATGTCTGTTTGGGCCCACATGCTCCGGGCGGTGTCAGGCACTGCTGTAAATTTTGTCTGAGTCAGGGCAATTCTGATTGATCTCTGAGTGTAAAATCGATAAGAAGACACTGTCATTTTCTTAAAGGATGAGCTAGAAAAGGGAAATAAATTAAGACTCCAGCGAGTGTCTATCTCCAGTGCTCATTAATTCAGTGTGGTCTGTACTTTGTTAATGTTACAGCCTCGGCTTTAATCTTCCAGGTGCTCTTCCTGTGGCCACTTGCCAGTGCCCTTTCTTATGTTATGTGTATTTCATCCCAGCACGGGGGTGGGGGGATGGCCACCCTCCTCTCTCTCTTAGCTCCTGATTAATCTATTTTATTATTTTGGAGGAATACATCACCATGGATGCTGATTAACTTTAAAATGGACAGAGTCAATCCCCTACGTCTCTCCCTCTCTCTTCTCCTTCACTTCTCCATCAGGGTTGCATTCATTTGTCTTGGGCAGTTTGGGCAAATAAGAATTCTGGGCATGTTTGCCTTATACAATAAATTCCATTAAGATTAATTTTTCTCTTCCTCTTCAGTTTCCTTCCCTCTCTCCCTCCTCTCCCTTTCTACTTTTATTCCTCTCTCCCTCTTCAGTTTCCTTCCTTCTCTCCCTCCCCTCCCTCTCTTCTTTTATTCTTCTCTTATTCCATCTCTTCCCTGTTCTTTTTTTATCCTCAAGAAAATAGTCATTTGACTGGAACAGTTTGGGTAAAAAAGATTACCATACACTTTGTCTTCTAGAATAAACCCCACGAGATTTACCTCATCCCTGTGTGTGTATCTATCTACCTACTGTCTATCTACCATCTATCTGTCTGTCTGTCTGTCTGTCTACCATCTATCTATCTGTCTGTCTACCATCTATCTACCATCTACCTATCATCTATCTATTGTCTATCTATCATCTATCTACCATTCTATCATCGATTTATCTACCATCTATCTACCATCTATCCATCTATTATCTATCATCTATCTACCATCTATATATCTACCATCTATCCTTCTATCTATCTATCCATCTATCTATCCATCCATCTATCCATCTATCTACTATCTATCATCTATCTATCCATCCATCTATCTATCCATCTATCTACTATCTATCATCTATCTACCATCTATATATCTACCATCTATCCTTCTATCTATCTTCTATCTATCTATCTATCTATCTATCTATCTATCTATCTATCCATCTGTCATCTTTTACCCCTTCTCTATCCCCATCTCCTTACCGTCCCCTATTTTTCTCCCCTTTCTCACTCTTTTTCTTACATTTTCTTTCTTCTCCACCTTCCCTTTTCCTCCTCCATCTCTCCCTTTCAGTTATTATTCCTAGGCTCTTGCCTGGGGCATTTTAAAAGCTGCTTTTCCGGCTCTCCTCAGCCTCACAGCTCGTGTACATCAGTGCGTTTCCCTTCTGTTTCCAGAGCGTAGCACACTGTGCACACACACACTCACATGGGAGCTGGAGGTCTGGGGCTGGGGCTGGCTCAGAGTAATTGTACAGCATTCATGAGGCCCTGAGGTCCATTCCCAGCACTGAAAAAGAAAAAATTAAAAAAAAATGGCTCACAGAACATGTCCTTGACTCTCAAGGTCTAGGGAGGAAGGACAAGGTGAGCAAATGCCCTCCTTTTGCATTTGGCATTTGCAGGAGCCCTGTGATGTCTGTGTTCCTGTCTCAGGAACTGAGCGTCTAGTTTGTAGGCAGCTCTGTCTGAGGCTCCTGTGAATGGAGAAGGTGGATTAGGTGTTCCTCAGCATTGCTCATTTCTGAAACACTCTAACCACCTCACTCAGGAGTCACACTGTAGTCGCAACAGTGGTCGCTAACAGAAGTCTGTGAGTAACCGTCAAATTCTAGACGCCTATTACTTACGAAAATGCATCCAGAAGGTATACAATTTCTTCTGTTTTGTCAAAAAATGTCTAGTCTCAAAAGAGGAGAGAGGATTAAAAATATCTAGATCAATTTGCTTCAAACAGCATTAAATCTGTATTCATGGAGGGTGTTTACTTACTTTAACAAAGCACACTACATGCCAATTAATTATTTCTCGGAGAGAGGTCATTTAGGGGACTCTGTATCTCCATCTTTCCAACTGAGCAGACTAAATGAATAGATTTGCAAATTTAATCTAGAAGTGACACATATTTGGCCTTGAAATTATTTGGTTTATTCCTCTTCTTTTAAACACCGGTCTTTATTCATTATGGGGGCCATGATACAATCAAATAACACTTTGAAATTTGCAAATATATGTAATTTTATTCAGAATTAACTTTAAGAAGAAAATATGCATAAGAGTAATCTGTTTGCTGCTCACCCTCCCCCACCACTAGTGTGGCACCAGTGCAGCCCTCACTGAAAAGGTGCCTCGGAAAGCTGGCGGGCAGAGCAGGGCCCTCGGCACCTGCATCTTTACATTTCCCTTTGTTGACCATGTATTCTTCTTGAAGGATACATAAAAGGTTGTTTTTGAACAAGACATTTGATAATGAAATAGCTATGACGCACTTCTCCAGGGACACTTGCCTGTGCATTCACACACCCTCCTCCTGTGCGCCTGACTTTCTGCCAAAAACAAAAGGCTTTAGTGGGAACTCGGGGAGGCCATTTCTTTGCCTGTGTGTCAGAGAGGACACCTTCTCCACAGGGCTCAGCAAGCTGGGTTTAGCCAGCATGGTTTCCCCTTTGTCATGTACAAGTGGTGTGACCAGAGACAAACTGTTTACTAAATGACTTCTGTTTTCTCATCTCGAATATGAGGTAACGAGTCACATGGAATTGCTGAAAACATGAGTGTTGATGGGTCTTGGGGCAGCATAATGCAGACCAGCCTCTCAAGCACTCCTGTTGCTTACTGTTCTAGGTTTTGATTGGGTCCAAAGAGTCTGCATAACATCTGGGTTCTGTGACACTGTTCAGCAGGACGTGAAAGTACTCCGGGTGGCAGCCCCATGTTTTACCATTCCAGTAACACTGAGCAAGTATTGGCCTGTAACCCATGCGTGTACAGATGTGTGACTGCCTCGACTGGATGCGCCCTCGTTAGGGAGTGAAACGTTGACAAGCGCAGCACAGAAAGTTACCTTGTGTTTATAGAGCACCGAGTCTCTCCCTGGCCATCAGGCAGCACCAGGGCGCTGCTTGATGCTTTGAAGACTGACTGGGGCAGCAAGGGAATGAGGAAAAGGACAGACACTGAGGAAAAATCGACATCCAGAAAACCTGGGTCAGGTGTGCTGTGTGCACTCTGTGGGTGGCACTGACCACCGAAACAACGAAGAACCTTAGCGAGTTTACAGGCTCAGCTCGGAGGAGGAGCTGGTTAGTCCAGGCGGTCTCTGTGGTAGAGCGGCTCCAAGCTGCCAGCATCAGGGGGAGGAAGCTGCCTGTCCTTGTGCACACCTGTCTTCCTCTGTAAATACTTGTACTTGAGCTAGAGGAAGGCCTTTCCATGCCTCTGATCTCGGGCATTGGGTCCTTGACATGGGCATGCCCTTGTCAGAGATAGGCATTCACTTGGGGCTTCTGCGGATCCTCACAATCAGAAAGCCCTAATGGATGAAAAAGGTGGAAACTTCATTAGCTGAGACTAGATTAACTTTTCTCAGTGCTGGTGGGCAGGCTGTGTGGGATGATTTGACACATGAACTGAGAGCGTGTTTTCACTTTGACTGCTCAGTTATTCTTTTAGACACACAGGTGGAGAAATAACTGGACAAGGGTGTGGAAGTATAAACGGGCCTGCTCTGGTCAATCTCCTTTATGGAGAACATTTTAATTGATTTTCTGTAAACAACTGCAAACAAATTATGACTTTTAACTGCCCTTGAGTCCTATACATAAGTTCCCTGTTGACCTGTGTTCTCAGGTCCCCGGGCTGATCTTGCTGGGATCGTTTGGAAGGTTAGTCTATAAGAAGGAAATAATAGTTATGTCTTGAGGTTGGAGTTTGTGTGGGGAAGCATGCGTGGGTTCTGATATTGTTTGAATTTCCTGAGTGACTCTGGAATCAAGATGCTTTGGTAACTAGGTAAATAGAAAAGGCAACAGGGGTTTGCTCTAGGTCAGAGGCGTTGAGAAGATCTTGCTTTGCGCTAAAGGGCAGTTTGGCAACTCCAGGATCCACAAGTTCTAGCCCCACATTTGCTTGTACCGAGATGCCATCTTGCCATTGTCACCGACAGATCTGGGAGTGCCAGTGGCCATGGGCGCTGCAGGGCCAGTGCAGCACGGTGGGTCTTCAGAGCTCTCCACCTTGCTTGGCCGAAGCTTCCCTGGTTAGTGATGGCGTCCATCCTCCAGCCTCTAAAATGCCATTCGCTTCGCCCCATAGTTGAGCTACCTTTGCTATCTTACGTGGCACCCTACAGTGTTTGTCTTTTCCTCACGGTCGTTTGTTCAGGCTCACGAACGGTGTCACATTAGAGGCCTTCCTCCCTGCATCCAGCCGCGTGGCCACCAGTGGCCTCACCTCTCTCCTGGTGAGAATCACTGTGGTGGCAGGGTGTACAGACGGCTCTTCAAGGAGTGACCCCCAACACCAGCTCTATTTTAATTTGGGGAGATAGATACCCAGGAACAGAACTTCTGGATCATTTAATAGTTCTATTTTTGAGAACACTTCAAGCTGTTTTTCATGTGGATTTCCTATTTTGAACCCCAGTGTACAAAGGTCCCAACTTCACAGGTCCAGGCCACGAGCTGGTTTTGTGATGGAGACTCCTGGAAGCTGGAAGCTGATCGTGGACTGTGCTGTGAATATGCCTGCCCTGGATCACTGGTGACACTGGGACTGTTCCTTATTGTTGATTGGCTGTGTATAGCCTAGCTCCTCAAGACCTCAACCCTCTGCTAAATGTGTTGCAAGGTTTAGCTTTGAGTTGTTAAAATTCTTATGCACTCTGGAAAGCAAGCCCTCAGCAGCCATCTGCCTTCGGAACACCACCTCCTCTTTTACCTCTTATTCTTTAATTTACCCCACTTGTTTACTTTTCATTTTGCCTCAGCTTTTCTGTTCCATTCGTAAGATCATGGTTTTGCTTTCTTTTGTTTTGTTTCTCTTATTGGTTTTGTAGTGTTACAGCTTCAGGTTTTAAATCTTTAATATACTGTAGTGATATTTAAGTGTTCCATAAAGGTTGAATTTGTTCTTTGGTCTGTAACCAGTTTCTAATACCCTTGTTGAATTTTTTTTTTTTCCTATTGAGGACTTTGGGAAGCCTTGAAAATCAGTCATTGTTATGAGTATCGTTTGCTTCTGGGCTCTAGTCTGTTCCACCTATCTGCATGTCTAGCTTTAGGCCATCGCAATACTGTTTGTGTTACTATTTCTTTACAATATATTTTGAGAACAGAGACTATAATTTCTTCATCTCTTTTTCTTTCTCAAAGTTGATTTGGATATTATGGGCTTTTGTGGTTTCCTAGAACTTTCAGAATTTTTTCCTGTTTCTATTAAAAATGTCCCTGGGATTTTGACAGAGATTGTAGGGCCACAGTGAATCAGTTTAGGTGATAATGGGCACCGAATAATACTTTCCATCCGTGAGCATGAGATGTGTCTCATTTGTGCCTGTGCTTTATCTTATCCACACTTTTTACTTCATGTCTTTTATCTCCTTGGTTGTAGATTATGATGCCTGTTGTTATTTTGAATGAAGAACAATTTTTCTCTTTTTTTTTTTTCAGGGAGCTCACTGCTAATGTATACAAATATGCCTAAGTTTTGTATGCTGATCTCATATTCTAAAATACTAAATTTATCAAAAATATTAATGTATATCAATACAATGATGAAACAAAAACATCATTTTTAATTCCTCCATTAAAGAAGACTAAGGAAAATTTTTTTCATAGAAATGTTGCTTGAAAGACAAATGATGTGTCCATATCCATTACTAGCATGAATAGACATTGTCTCTAGGCATTCTTTTTTCTTCCAGAAGGGTAGGAATATTAGTATCATCACAAAATATGACAGCCTGGGTAGCTTAAACACAAAAAGAGTTTTCTCACCTCCCAAGGTTAAGATGCCTACAGGGTTGGTCATGCCTCACTTCTTAGTTTTCGATAATTCCTTCACCTGTTATACCCCTTTCTATCCTGGCAAAGACACCACTTCTGTCTGGTTGGGTCCTATACTCAGGACTCAATTTAACATGAACAGCTTTCAGAAAGAGGCAGTGTCCAGTGTCCAAAACAGTTACACAGGGGCTTGGAGCTCCCTCCCATGAATTTGAGGGGAACACATCCAGTCTGTACTAATGAAAAATTTTACCCTTTGTTAAGAAAGGATGTCAGAATGGTTCTGAATGTTTAGGTGCTGTGATTCTGGTTCCAAGTGTTAGAAACATAGCTGTATATGTACATTTTTCCATTAAAAAATTAAAATGGGTTCTTCTATGTACTGTTGGAACTCTTAAAATTGGCTGGAAAATGATTCTCAAATTATAGTTGTAGATCATGCATTAGAATCACCTAGTGGTATTTTATAAGATGCGCATTCCTCCATGTCCTTCAAGAATAGCCCAGGGCAATGAAGTCTGAACTCTAGTATACATTCTGCTAATAAAAATTATAATTTTTGAAAATAGTCAGAGGTATAAAGAAAGAAATTAAAATGACCTATTCTGCTATGAGGGGAAAAAAAAATCCATGCTCTTTCTTTTGTACATTTACTTCTGACCATTTTCTTATATATTTAAATACATGTAGTTATTCATGCTTAAAATAAAACTGGAAGTTTACTCTGAGATACCCATACACACATACCTAGTTTGAATACATAGCTAAAATTCTTACACTGAGCTGCTTTTATGTATTCAAAAACCAAAAATGAAATTTTTAAGGAGTTAAGTATAAAATACACTGATCCCTTGTCAACTTGGCATGTGAACACACCACTGTTAAGCTATAACCTTTCCTTTCTTGTTGGTCCCCCAAATCATACAGTAATATAAACATCAAAATATGAAACATTCCAACTAGAAGAATATCTTAGAGTCTTTAAAACTAAAACACTTAAAAGTCCAAAGACTCTTTATAATATACAAAATCTCTTAAACAACCTGATGCCTCCTGTAAAAATCAAAATATGGAATAGAATTTTGAGGCACAAGACCCCAGCAGTCTAATACAATTTGCTTTACATGGAGTTCATTCTACAAATGTGTCACTCAATGTTTTCATTTTGATAGAAATATTGAAAGGCAAATAGCATTTACTAATTACAGTTTTAAGTAATTTACAAGAAAAAAAATTATACAGTTGCATCTTCATGGAACATCTGTTGTTTAGAAGCAAGTTAGTCCAAGACTGTTCATTTTGTGGTGATGACTGTGAGCTCCTAAGTTTCCCTTTTGTTGGTAGTGTTTGGTGACAGCATGAGCAATGGCTCATGAGTAAGCCAGGACCAGCTTGACCCTGGAGCAAAGTGTCAGTTACCTAGGAGAGGCGCCACCTCTAAGCTCCCCAAAGAATTAGCTCAAATAAAAAATGGTTCCATAATAAAGCTGTCCGGGCTTAGATTTCATAACTAGTGATTCAATTTTATGTCTTAATATTTTATACCTTATGATAATATTTCCCCATATAGGAATGAGTGCTCATGAGACAGTAACCCCTTTGTATTGTTGGCACTAATGGTTTTGGAGGGGTTGTTGTTGCTTTAAAGAAACTTTAAGGTTTTGCCGCCCCCCAAAAGTGAATAAAGCTATGACAAAGAATAATATGATCCATTTTTCTGAGTATCAGAGAAAGCTGAAAGGGCAGGGGCAATGCGATTCCTGGCCAGGGAGCTTACACTGGAAGGTGTGGTGGGCACAGACCAGCCTTTGACTCGGATCAGCTGTCAGTCTCGGCCTTACTGCTGGCCTTTGGCCTGAGCAAACCTTGGGTGCAGGAAGCTGCCCTGCTCCCTGGACGGTGGTCAGCAGTATCTCTGGTCCCTACCAGAGTTGATGTAAGTAGCTTCACTCCCTCCATCTTTGCAGGAAACTAAAATGTGTCCAGGCATCGCTATGTCCTGGATGGCCGTGCTGCCAGAGTGACAAGGCCTGATCTAGGCTAACCTATGGGTGTTCCTTCTCGTTGCTGAGCTTGGCTCTTGAGTTCTTCTTTAGAAGCTGCAGGAGTGGCATCCTCTTCACCACCTTAGGTCTTGATGAATACAAGGACTTCTTAAGTCCCCGCAGCTGGTAATTACAGCTAGCCATGGTGACTAAGCATGATTGTGTGCACAAATCACTACTGTTGGAAACAGAGGCGCTGAGCCGTGTAGGACGCCAAGGCTAAACCCCGTGCTCAGTCCCCTGACCACAAAGATCCATCACTTCTCGACTGGTCTACAGATGATACAGTGCGATCAAACTCCAGTTTCTACTTGATCTAGCAGTCCGTGTGTGTGTGTGTGTGTGTGTGTGTGTGTGTGTGTGTGTGTGCACGTGCACTGTATTGACAAAATAAGAGATTATCTCTCCTTTGGAGATTGACTTGGGGCCTGATTTGAACTAAGTTGCTTTGTTCACGCTGTTGACTTTAGGACTGACATCATACTGATCGTCTTCTGTGTGTGTGTGCTCATGTGTGTGCTCTATACAGGTGTGTACAAGTTTATGCGAATGTTCTTACATGTGCCAGGCCATGTGCAGGCCATGGTTGATGCTAATATCTTCCTCAATGGTTCTCCACATTCATCTTTGAGCCGGGTCTCTTCCTGGACCTGGCGCTCACTGGCTGGCTAGCCAGTGGCCAGAGTCTGCTTGTCTCCGTCTCCCAGGGCTGGGATTCAAACAAGTGTCACTATGCCCCAATGTTAATGTGGGTTCTGGGGATCTGAATTCAAGTCCTCGAATTTGTACAGCAAACATTTCAAACACTGAGCCATCTCCCCAGCCTTAGTTTAATTTGTAAAATGTTTGAAACTGTATTTAACATAAAGAATGAGGATATTGTTAATTACAGACTGTAACAGTTTGTAACATGATGAACAAACACAGGCATATGGCTGTTTACACAAGGCATTAACACACATTTGATGTTTGTTCACTGTGATACGGAAAATAATAATAAGTGCGTTGAATCTCGCAACAGCGATCATTCGTGTGGAAATCGGTGGCATAAAGTTGAAATTAGTAGGGCCTCAGTGATAATTTTCTTGGGGAAATGGAGGCAGGGAATGTTGTCTCAAGCAGTGTGGTTGAACTGGAGCCAGCTGAGAACAGTCGGGTTTCCTTTCATTAAACGTGTTGCCTTTTACTTGAGATGCTGCACTGAGAAGTGCAAGCTAACTGGAGAATGATTTTCACGCCGTCAGTCTATGAGATGATTACAGAATGATCTGGCCACTGAGCAATGATCGCTATCTGAGCAATAGCAGAGCGCTGGGCCGCAAGCTCTGATCAAGCTACCGTCTCTCGGTTCCCTATCAGTAAAGCAGGCTCAGTGCCACCTCCCTCATAAGTTGGTCCTGGAGTTATGGAAATGAATCTATGCATTATGTCCAGTGTAGGACTTAATAAAAAAAATGTCTGTATTCCACAAAGAGAACTACAGCTATTTTCTTTAAGAAAGTATAAATTCTTGGCGTAATATTTCAGTTCATTCTACCTACCTACACTAGAGAATGTGGTTGCTATTTTCAGCTTTTCCAATTAGACATTCTTAATGACTTTGTCCTAAAAACACATTAAAAGGATTTTTACTCTGTTTTCTATAAGCAGTCATGTTGCTTGGCAACATGGTTGATGCTAATATCTTCCTCAATGGTTCTCCACATTCATCTTTGAGCCGGGTCTCTTCCTGGACCTGGCGCTCACTGGCTGGCTAGCCAGTGGCCAGAGTCTGCTTGTCTCCGTCTCCCAGGGCTGGGATTCAAACAAGTGTCACTATGCCCCAACATTATTTTACACTCTTTTCTAAAAGAATCTAAATAGGAAAAGATAAAGCTTCTGAACGTCTTGGGTATTTTTAATCTTCGAGGTCTTCAAGCAATTGTCATTTCATTAAGGGGCCCTGCTGAGGTATTCGCTCACATGCCATCATTAAGATGAATTGTAACTCTTCTCTGTAATAGAGATATCATGGCTCAGTCCACACGCATAGCTACGAGCAAAGCTCCTGGACAGGCATGCAGGATCTGCAGGTTTGCTCTTGGCTTCAAGGAGAAAATCCCCTTCCAGATTATGGAGACACAAGCCAAAAGCAAGAATCAGATACCAAGTACTACAATGAGTATTTAAGAGTAATTTTTTGTTTCAAATTGTAGTAAAATGTACACAAGTATTTATCTTCTTAAGCATTTGTATCCATCTGTACAATGTTGGGTAACCGTCATTTCATTTCCAATCTCAATTTGTCCTTCTCAATCAATAAATTCCCATTCTCCCCTGCCTGTGCTAGGCATGCTGGTTCGGTTAAGAAAGGCCCTGTAAGCTCATGTATTTGAATGCTAACCACCAGAGAGTGGTACTGTTTGATAGAATTAGAAGGATTAGGAGATGTGGCCTTGTCTTAGAAACTGTTCCATTGCTGTGAAGAGATGCCATGACCAAGGCTACTCTTATGAGAGAAAGCATTTAATCAATAGCTGGCTTACAGTTTCAGAGGGTTAGTCCATTGTCATCATGGTGGGAACATGGTGGAGCATAGGCAGGTGCTGGAGAAGTAGCTGAGGGCTATATCATGATTTGTAGCCAGAGAGAGACAGACAGACAGGCAGAGAGACGCTGGGCTTGGCTTGGGCTTTTGAAACTTCTACCCCCAGGCCACACCTCCTAATCCTCTTAATCTTTTCAAATAGTTGCACTCCCTGGTGCTTAAGCTTTCAGATGCATGAGCCTCGGGGCCATTCTCATTCAAACCACCACAAGCTTTGGTGGAGGAAGTGTGTCACTGGAGTGTCACTGAAGTCTATCATGCCAGGCCTAGTCCTTACTCTGCCTATGGATCAAGGTACAGTTCTCAGCTACTGCTCCAGCAACTATTACATGCTGCCATTCCCCACCCCCATGATAATAACAGACTAAACCTCTGAAACTGTAAGCAAGCCTCCAATTAAGTAATTTTCTTATGAGATTTGCCTTGGTCATCTATCGAGCATTAACTAAGGCAATGCTCTGTTACTCACGTTGTCTCTGAACATCTATGCTCTATACCTCACATAAAGAAAATTATGTAATATTTATTCTTCTGTGCCTGGTTTGTTTGTTTGTTTGTTTTCATTAAACAAAATTATTTTAGGGCCCACCCACATCAGGCTATCTGACGAAATGTTGTTCGTTGTGGCTGAGCAGTAACCACATTTTGTTGGCCCTGTCCATCCACCCATGGACACTTCCGCTGTTTCACTGTAAATAACACAACTGTGATCAACAGTGTCGCATAACCTGTTTAAGTCCCTGCTGTCAGCTATCTTGGGTATTCTCCCAAAAGGGAAATTGCCAGATAAAATGGAGGTTCTGTACTATGTGTTTTGAGAACCACCACATTTTTTGGCCCAATAGCTGCCTATTCCACCTCTACAGCAATTCAGAAGGGCTCCGGCTCCTGTACGCCTGTTCCTCAGTGCTTACTATGATGGCTATTGTCCTTCTATTGTGTATAAAACAGTATCTCATTTTGATTTTAATTTCCTTTTTCTGATGGATAATAACACCGGACAGCTTTCACATGCTCATGAGACAATTGTGTATTTTTGGAGAAAAGTCAAATGTCTACTTCAGTCCTTTGCTTGTTGCTGTGGTTTCATCTTTTTGTTTGTTTCCTGAGATTGGGTCTTTCCATGTAAGCCATACTGGCTTCAAGATTTTCATTCTCCTGACTCCACCTTCTCCTGCCTTCAAGTATTGAGATTACAGGTGTGTACCATCATGCTTGGCTTTTATTCAAGTCTTGAGCTGGTTTGCTGTTTCTATAGTTGTTGGCTTTCATTGTTATTTTAAAGATATATTCTGAAAGTTAATCCCTTTACAGGCTGTGCTTTTATTCTGTAAATGTCTTTTTAATTTTTATTTTATTATTGTTATTGTGTGTTTGAGAATGAGGAGGGGCATGCATGTGGAGGTCAGAGGACAACTTTGTGGATTGATTCTCTCCTTCTTGTGTGGGTTCTCGGGATTGGACTGAGGTCATCAGGCTTGCATGGTGAACACTTTTATTCACTGACCCATCTCACTGGTCTCTTTTGCTTTCGTGATAGGTTTTTTTGTGGTTTTGTTTATTGTTTGTTTGTTTGTTTGTTTTTATGTTCAAAGGTCCTTAGTTTTGATGTAGTTGAACTTATCACCTGTGCTTTTGGTGTCCTAACAAAGGTCATGTTGAAAGTTTTAAATAGAACCTTAAGTTTTACTTGTAATAATTATTGTTGCAAGTTGTCTCTGTCTTCTGTCATCTCACCACCAACCACTTCTTGCTTTACGGGTTCTGGGACTGCTGACTAATCCCTTTTACAGCCAACATGATGCTCAAGTCCCATAAAATACTGTGTGCTGCACATTCTCCCCAAGAGCCACATGCCGCTTCATCCTTTCTTCTCTGTGAAAGAAAAGACAAGGCAGGGCTGTGTGGTGTCTGTGGTCTGAGGACCTGCTGCCGTGTGCCCCTCCTGGGCATTTTTTATTCAGGGTTAGAGATCATCTTTGTCACTTAGGGTGCAGTTAACAAAAGCAACGACCATAAATTCAGTGCTAGAAATTTCTTTCCCACTGCAGTACGTATTTGGGAAATCTTCATTAAAGTAAGACTTATCCTAAAATATAAAAGTAGTCAGTTTTGCATGTCTCCTAAGTTATTTTCTCCTCTACTCTTTAGTTTGCTTTTCATGTTTTTACTTGTTGGTACTAACAACCCTCCCAGGACTCCATGCATGCTCATGTCCTACCCTCTCTGGCCCTTGTTCTCAGGCCTTATTTTATTTTGTCAAATTTTTTAATTCAACAGGATTAAAAGCAGAGAAGAAAAATCAGGAAGGAAATTAGTCATTTCAGATGTCCGCCTGAAAGGTGCATGGGGACCTAAGAGCCCAGAAAGCCCGTGTTAGCCTTGGAAATACCACAGTGAAATTCTGCTTCATGACCATCAGCCTCTCGTTCCTGTGTGCAAATTAATCATCCTCCCAATGAGAATCTGAATAGCAATGCCCGGGATCTTAGGGTGTGGCTTAATCAAAACAAAAATAGAGACGGAGACCAGAAAGAGCAGAGCACTCTGAGAACATCAGGAGAGCCTCGTCCACTGCTCATTCACTCACTGTGAGGACTCTGCCCTAAATCCCTTTTCCAACAACCAAAACAGAGCTCAAACACAAGCAAAAGTGTGACCATCTCATCTGACCTTCAAGAGGAAATAAAAATGCAACACTCCGTGTTAGCTGTACCAGATACAAACAGAAGAGGCTTTTCTGGAGTCTAGTAAGTCGCTAACAAGAAATCTCACTGGGAACTTTAATGCAGCAGTAAAGAACCAGCAATTCCCGGACAGTCCTTGGCTTTCTCACAGGGTTAGTAGCTGAGGTCTGTGTCACAGTCGGGGCCTTTTCTACCATCCCTCCTCACCTCCTGTCCATAGGCCCTTGCACACTGGTCTTATTCTTTAGAACTGGGATGAACAAACCTTTAAATAAAGAACCATATGATAAACATGTTTGTGGTTGTGAGCCAGGAGACCCAAACCTAGGGTCCTGTGCTGTGATTTGAATAAGAAGGTTCTATGTTATCAAGGATGGGAACTGGGCTGAGGGTGGAGTTGGCAGATGCTTGCCTAGCATGCATGGAACTCTGAGTTTAGGCTCAACATCAAACGAACTGAGCTTAGGGGGGAAAGCTGTGGATCCCAGAACTCTGTGCTTAGAGACAGGAGGATCCAAAGTTCAAGGTCCTTCTGTGTTACGCATCAATCTCAAGTCCAGGGATACATGACACTGTGTCTAAAAGAATCCATTCTTAGCTTGATTTTGGCCCACGAGGAGCAATTTTTTTACCTCTATTTTTGATGAGAATCCACAACGCCAAATACTGGTAGCATGTGCAATTTGGGTAAATGTTTTACATTTGGGAGTTCTTAATGATACAGAATACAAAGCAGTTTCTCCTCCTGGATCATGCAGTCCCTTCCAAGGTGATGCTAAAACTACAAAGAGCTTGCTTGTCCTGCCGTCTCCCTTCCCCCAGAAGACACAGTGAGCATACCAGGCTTCACACTTCATTATTGGTGTTCTGCAACAGTGTGGAAAGTCGAAAGCTTGCTCATGCCTCCCTGGCTTCCATTTATTGAGGAGCGGAGTGTAGCCATCTGGCTTCTACAGTCATGCTGCTGACCGCCAAAGCAGCACCAGAGGTTAGAACCACGAATGAGATAATGTCTGCACAGTGCTTTGAGCTCCTGAGAGGAAATTTTCTTTGTAATTAGAAAGTAATGCTGCATTATTACACTTATTATGACTGTCACCATTATTAAAGGTAGAGCCAGGAGACACAGCCCTTGCAATGAGAAAAACTGTGAATAAAGCCCAGTAACTCATAAAGGAAGTGGTTCATGCACCAATTATGAGCTTCCAGTTTGTAATTACAGTGTTCTGGGTGGCTTTGCATACCCTAGTTGTTATTCATCTAGAAGGACAACTCTTGACATCTGGAATAACTCGGAAAAGATGCTCAGTCTGTGCCAAGAGCAAAAGCAGCAACAGAAAGTCCCATGTTACCACTGAACTGTAGAATTGAAATACAACTGTTTACTGAGGGTCATCTTTGCATCCATGCCTAGCAAAACTAGTCAGGGGTGAGCTGGTATTTTAAAATTTTGAATCTGACACATCCAGAGGAGCTATCTCTTCACTTCATGCTCTCATTATACAAAGTATACCTACCCAGTGTTTACTTACAACCACTTGATGCCAAGATGTGAGTGTTCCATGTTGTTCTCTTTGATTTCTGGCTGTTCATTTTATTCTGCCACATCGGTTGCCCACCCCGCACCCCCATGTCATGTAAAAAAAAAAAAAAAAAAAACAAAAAAAAATGAAGAGGAAGGAGAAAGAATAAACAAAAGGTCTAAGAAGGGGTTGTCCGAGGCCTCAGAAGGCAGCACGGTCTCTGATGCCCACCCAGAAGGCCACTGAGACCCTGAAAGGTTGTCCCCATTGGCCGGATAGTTCTTTAAGAAAATGGAACAGAAGCTGTGGCCGAACCCGGCGCTCAAACCCCCATGGCTGGGAGCCGGAATGCACCCCTGCAAATGCTGGAGGCAGGCCTCTGCTGCCTGGGCTGTACAGGGGGTCTCCTTGCTCTGTGGGTAGAAAATCTGAATTCCTGTCACTTGCAACCAAACACTATCCAACATGTGGCCTTTTTGTTTTCCTTCTCAGGAGTTCCATGCCCACAGAGGGATACCCTTATATTCTTATACAGGGTCACTAAACAGAAGAACAGACATTTTTCAAACCTGTCATTAGCAAGTGTTTTTGCAAAAGCTAACTTAGAAAAATAAAAATTATTGACCTACCCTTTCCAATTGAAATAAATACAGCCTTATCCATTCCTTGAAGAAAAAAAGGCTTACATAAATCTTAAAAATGATATTGATGACCTTATTCAATAAGTGAAAGTCAATGACAAAATGGGCAGAGCCTTTGGACAATAAGATGTTAAAAAGCCAAGTATATTTGAGGAGAAATGAGAAATTGCATTTTAATCTTTCAACCCTTTCCTTGTAAAGTGCCTTAGAGTTCACAGATGAGGTCCATGTGTCCTCTCCTGCTTTATCTTTTCAATATCTGAGTTGCATGTGATTATCATTTCCATTTTACACTTGAAGGAGATAAGGCTCAGAGAGGCCAGCTGACCCTTGCAAGATGCATAACATCCAGGAACAGAGCTGATGGTGGAATTAGGCTGTTCCATTATGAACTTCATACTAAGAACCACGTCAGGTTACAAGGTTGGCTACTAGACAAATGCCCGACTAGGAGGAAATACTGCCACTGACTCAGCTGTCTGCAAATTAGAAGGACGGAGAGCAATCTGGAGCTGCTCTGACAGTTCTACTATGTGGATAGCCTAGGCTTAGTCCTTGATCTTCAGCTCATGACTTGTGTCTCATACTTTAACTCAATGGGTTCAGTTCTCAAATTCATACACGGTAACTCCAGCTAGTAGGAAGGGGAGAAGAAAGGAGCAAAGAGCTGTCTCCCTCCATCTGACCGGCAGCCCTTTCAGCACGTGCACACATGTTCTCTGTTCTCATCAGCAGGACCTAAAAACACCTAATGGCACAGACCTTCTATAGCTAACCTGGAGGCGCTATAACAAAGAACCAAATGTCAGAGGCATGCAGGCAAAGGCGTGTTTAGTACTTGTATGTCCAGGGTTAGCTAAGGCATTGGACAGCGGAAGGAAGAACAGGTGGGTCCCCCTCAGTTTAAACCAGCTTGTGCTCTCCTGCCCTCTGCTTGGAAGACTCCTTTCCATCCTCAGCTACACACAGTGCTTTGAACCCAGCCCCTCAGTATAATTGGCTAGATAGTGACCCCAAATTTACCATATCTAGGCCCCAAGAAGTTGTGAATTTTGCCTTATATGGAAAAAAAAAAACTAACTAAAAAAACCAAACAAAAACTTATCAATGTGATTGACTAAGAATTTTGAAAGGGAGAGATAATCCGGCACATCTAGTCAGCTTAGTCACTACAGCGGCCATTTTGAGATGAAGAAAGCTGAAAATGAATGGAAGTAGAAGAAAGTTCAAGCATGAAAGCACAGTGGTGGGCCACAATCTAGAGGCACTAGAGCCAAAAGAAGCTGAAAGAGTCAAGAAACTGATCCTCACTGTGCGTCTCTGAGAAACGTGCCAGAATCTTGACTTCAGCCTTGCAGGACTTAGTTTTTAGTTCTGATTTAGGCACTATGCATGATACATTTGAGCTGTGCTAAGGTAGTGTGTGCTGATCAGTTACACCAGCAGCAGGAAACTAGTAAGGAAAACATGGTTCACAAGGTACGTGAGCAGCCCAGATGCGTCATTTCTCAGAACAGGTGGATGTCAGGACTCACGTCTCTGTAGGAGAGGACTCAGGCTTCACCCAGGAGGAAGACAACACTCCAGTAGTTTTCGTAAGTGCTAAGGAACCCCTAGCACTTTTCAGTCTTGATTCTTTCGTTCTGAAATTAGATCGTAAGTCCTCCGGAAAAGCGGCAGACCACAGGCAACCTGTCCAGCATGAGGCATCATGGGCTTCACCTGTGGAGGCTTAGTTGTTGTTTGGTTCCAGTCATCGAGCAGCAAAAAGAACATGCTCTGTCTACCTGTACATGGCTTTCAGAGGTGAGTGGCCCAGTAATTTTCATTTGGAAAGCAGCATGTATGTGAGAATAAAAACAAAGCCCTGACCCCCAAAACCTCACCCAACCCAATCAAAACAAACAGAAAACCAAACCTTAAAAAAGACAATGGACCAATAATCTGAGCCACTGTTGGCCTGATCCCTGAGCACATATGAATTACCATGTCATTAGCTACTATTCTACTGGGAACGTTCCTGAGGCAGCTTCCTCCCTCTCACTTGAAGACACTGAATTTCAAATAGAATGGCCACAGGCTGAGCTGGAAGCTTGTGAATATGCAGAGGCTTGGCTCTTGTGTTTAGAATCTGAATTACTTGAGAGTGGATGGGTTCTTACCCTGAATTCTGGCAATGTGTCTAGTGAACAGTTAAAGGTGGAGCTAGGGGAGTCTTGTGGAGGAGTGTAGGGAAAGAAAGAAGGTCCTGGAGGGGACAAGCACCCCTAAAGAAGATTAACAATGACAACTAATCTGGGCCCATAGGCATTTACAGAGACTGAAGCAACAACCAAAGAGCATGCATGGACTGAGCCCACGACATATATTTAACCGATGGGCAGCTTGCTCTTCATATGGGTCTCCTAGCAACCAGGAGAATGGGGGTCATTTCTGACATGGACTCTGTTGCCTGTGTTTGGATTACTCTGCCCTAGCTGGGCTGCCTTGTCTGGCCTCAAAAGAAGAGGATGTACTAAGTCCTGATGCAATTCAGTGGGCTGGGGTGAGTAGAAGGGGGAAGGGGGACAGGCAGGAGAGGAGTCAGGGGGCTGTGATTGGGATGTAAAATGAATGAATGAATAAAATTATTTCTAAAAAAGCTGACAGTCGGGCTGGAGAGATGGCTCAGAGGTTAAGAGCACTGGCTGCTCTTCCAAAGGTCCTGAGTTCAATTCCCACAACCACATGGTGGCTCGCAACCATCTATAATGAGCTCTGGTGCTCACTTCTGGTGCACATGAACACATCCAGGCAGAACACCATAAATAATAAATAAATAAATCTTAAAAAAAAAAGCTGACAGTCGGCCCTCTCTTAAAGAAGGCAAAGTCAGAAACTACTCAACTTTCTTGGATGGCAACTCATAAAGATGTGTCTTTACATGTTGTCCTGCTTTTGTTTTGATTTTTTAATTTTAAGGCACAAACTTTCTATATGCAGCCACACCTGGCCTAGACTCCCTATGTAGACCAAGCTGGCCTCTAACTCACAGAGATCCTCCTGCCTCTGACTTTTGCATGCTTGAATTAAATGTGTGCAACTTCATGCTGGGCTTTGACATAGACCTTGAAGAGAACAATGAACTCAGCTTTTGTATTTGGTTTGGGTTGAATAAATTTTGGTGACAAATATTAGCATTCTGTTTTGGAATGAACAAAATGCTCTATAGACATTGTCTGCATGTTTTATCATTGCAGTGTTTTGGTAATTCAGATGCTACCATTCTAATGTGAAGGACCAGAGACTGAGAAGATTAGGTAGCTGTCTAAGAGCACTTCATCTTGGGAGCTACAGCTCAGAGCTGAATTCAGGTCTTGAACTTGGGCACTTTGATGAGGCCCCCATGGTAATGCTGAACATGCTCACGCTGCCCTGGCCTCTGATTGCATTGCTAAAACACAGGAAATCGGCTGGTTTGGGCTGTCACAGGAGATTGGATAACTCAAAGATGAGAAGTTGATTGGTTCTCACTCCTGGAACCAAAAGAGATGGATGCATAGCTAAGGAAGTGGGGGGAAGCCCACCACAATTTTATATTTGAGGGGGAGAACCAGAAATCTGGCCATCTTAAATGTTTGGAAAAGTGGAAAGTACATTGATCTACCTAGAGCCTGTTTCCCTCCCAGTCTGCCTCTCAGGGGTTTGCCTGACTCATAGTCATTCATAACGTCCTTCTCTAGGACTCCTCTACACCCAGGAGCATAGTCAGAGTCCACAGGATGTCCCAAGAACGTTTGGGGCTACAAGTGCCACCAGTGACCTAGAAGTCAAGTGTCCAGGGGCTGCTGGAGCTAACATACCCAGGTGTATCCACGCTTCTTGAAGCTGTCTTAACTCACTACCGTCACCTCCTCACCATTCGTAGCCACAGAGCAGCCTAGCTAGTCCAGGCTTTCTCATGGCAGTGTCATTTCATTCTTTCTTTAGAAGCTTTGATCTTTTCTATAATTTCCTTTTTGTTTTCTCTTTCTTGTTTATATTCTCCCTGTCCTGGCTCTTCACCTCCTAACTCTAAGCTAGAGTTTCTCTGAAAGCAGGTTGTCTGAATTTGTGGCAATCTCATCCCCAGATGCTACAGCCCTGCCTTACAGGGCGGGGCTGTAAACAGACATCTGCAGACTGAATGAATGAGGTATTTTACGGTTTCTGACGGTGTGCGCCTGGGGACAGCTCGGCTGAGAGGATCTCTGCCTAGCACAGGTGAAGCTTTGAGTTCAAACCCTAGGACTTCTTGATGAAAAGTGGTTGTGTGTATCTGTCAGAAAGAGAGCTGATGCATTTTCCTTTAGTGATCAGCAAAGTAAGGTGTCCCCACTCCAAAACTGACAGGGCCACAGTGTTTCTGACTTTCCATTTCATGTAAGAGTTACCAGAATATGCTAAGTTGAGTTCCAATATCTAGACCACGTTCCATGCTTAACAAGCTTTGTTGCTTAAGATCATTATATTAGTTATTTTTCTCACCATTGTGAGCAAATGCCTCATAGAAGAAAGTTGGGAGGGTGACCACATGGTCAAGAGACAAAGAGAAAGAAAGACAGGCAGGCAGAAAGAGAAAGATAGAGAGAGAAAGACAGAAAGAGACAGAAAGAAAAGACAGAAAGAGAGAGAGAAAGACACACAGAAAGAGAGAGAGAGAAAGACAGACAGAGAGAAAGAGAGACAGACAGACAGAGAATGAGAGAGAGAGAAAGAAAACAAGAGACAGAGAGAGAAAGACTGACATAGACAGAGAGAGCCCTACAGGAAGAGAGGCTGCAATTCTCACTCTCCACCCTTACATCCTTGCCCTACAGGAAGAGAGGCTGCAATTCTCACTCTCCACCCTTACATGCTTGGAACTGAAAGTTACTCCATGGCCAAGAGATTCCACCACCACCCTCACACTCATCCCATCCACTGACTGTCTTTGGATAGTGGTAACAAATTTGCTGGTTCAGGCTAGGCCAGCACTATAGGAAACAGCCACATTACTGTTTCTGTTGAGGCCTAGAACTACACGTGAGCCTACAGGCGGCGTGTGTCACCTGTGCTTTTAAGCGCACGCTGGTGAGTAGACACATACCCACCAATATAGCAGGATGACAGAAGGTTAGCTATGTTTTGTACAAATGTATATATGAAGCTTAGTTGATACTGCCAGGGCTTCAGGGAGACAAGGTCAGTTCACACTGTCTGTGTGTGAGCTGGTTGTGTTTGTGCTTTGTGTCACCTGCACTTGACACTACCCACATTACAAGGGCATCTACCCCAGGGCCAGCACCCCAGGGGCTGTACAGCCCTGTCTCTGTGCACAGCACCTTCGTAGTTCTCCCTGGGACAGGGTCGTCTATTGCCTGCTGTCATTCAGTCTTGTCCATTTTTAACTTAAGTTGTGTACTTTCTTTTTTTCTTTTAGACAAGACTGGCTGGCCTCACATTCCCACCTTTTCTTTGGGGGCATGCCAGCACCAGACAGTGGCTTGTTTGCTTAGTCATTGCGTACAGTGTGGTATGTTATACATATGAAATTTTGTCTAAAATAAGGAATGTAAAAGTTACCTACTTCTCAACTTGTCTCTTCCTTCTTATAAATTGTGTCTTTTGATGACTAGAGTTTTTAATTTTAATGTAATGTAATTTATCTTTTATTTCTTCTATGGTTCGTGGTATCTTGTACCCTTTTTCAAAATCCTGCCTATTCCAAGGTCATGACATGTGCTCCTAGTTTCCTCCTAAAAGCTTTAATTTTTTTTACTACTCACATCTAGATCTACAATTCAACTAGAATTGAATTTTGTAGATGGTGTGAGACAAAAGGTTCACCATTTATTTGTTTCCAAATGGATATCCAATTGACCCTGTACCATTTATTGAAAAAAAAAAACATAATTGTTCTCTTTCCCACTGCACTACAGTGTCAGCTCTGTCAGACGTCAGGTGCCTCTGTGAGCTCTGATCTGCTTCTGAATTCTAATTTGTCCCACTGGTTCATTGCCTACCCTTGTGCCAATACCAATCCATTAGCCATTACTACGTCTCGCAGTTTATGTCCTCAAGTTATGGGTTTCTTTAGAATTGCACTGAACATCTTTAACCCTTTATATTTTGTGTACATTTTAGAATCAGATTTCTCAAACGGCACATTCAGACAGCACACACACATGCTGGGATAGTGATTGAACATGGACGTTAGAGAACTGGTGTGTTCATCTTCCATCTATTCCATCTTCCAGCTCTTCAGCATAGTGTGTGCTTTTATTTATTCAGGGAGTCCTTGGGATATCTTAGTAATAGTTTATAGTACTTAAGACAGCTGTGGTGCTTCTTCTCTGGAATCCCAACACTTCAGACAGAAATGGAGGCAAGAAGAACAGGAGTTCAAGATTATCCTTGGCTACATAGAAATTTGGAAGCCAGACTGGGCTATATGATACCCTGTCTCACCAGTAATAATAATAATAATAATAATAATAATCATAATTTATAATATGTAGTGTAGAACTTTAACATGGATTTTGTTTGATTTGCTATCAACTATTTAAAACATATTGTTTTTAGACATTAGTTCAATGTTTTATTTTGTGCTTATACATTCTATATTTAGAAATGCTATGAATATTTTTATATTATCCTTCTCCTAAAGCATGGTTGAATGCCTTTGTTTGTTTGTTTTTTTGAAACAGGGTTTCTCTGTGTGTTCCTTGGCTGTCCTGAGACTAGCTCTATAGAAAAGGCTGGTTTCAACTTCAGAAATCTACCTTCCTTTGCCTGCTGAGCACTGGAATTAAAGGTGGGCACCAGCAGAATTATTTTCTTGATTCCATTGGATAATATGCACTTTATTTTGTATTCTATTCAGAGAAAAACATACTAAATATCACTAATAATAGACTTACTTTTTCATCCTATGGATATGACAACTAAAGATTACTACAGGTTAAAAATGGAGACACATTTTCTCTCCTCTCTCCACCTGCCTTCATCTGTGCAGCCTCTACATTGATAGGTCAGGGACACAGCTGTAACGAGGACAGCTTTCCTTTTGCTTTCTAGACTTCTGAACACCACATGCAAAACACAACTCTGAGACAGAGCAGTAAGTGCCAGCCTCCTGGCATCAGGAGTGGGCTCTACAAAGCTGAAGCTGTGCTCAGCTTGCAGCCATCCTTATCAAGAATGACTGAACCATCACGGATGTTCCAAAGCTACCCGGATTCTAGCAAATGCTATCCAGTGACTGGTCAATGTTATGCGTGATAGAACACCTACATTGGTTGACAAATTGTGGCACGTGTTTCAAATGCTATGCTTTTAACCCATTATATTCGAAAAAATGTTTCTATGAAGCTTTAATTTCATTTAAGGTGATCTTGACTAGAAGTAATATTTTCCCTCTTATTTATGATACTACTGTTGAGGTTGTTTTCCCCCCCTTTTTGGTAGATAGTAAGTAATCTTTGCTGTTTCAAATAATCAGCCTTGCACATTCTTGTACTGTAGGTTTTGAATCTATTCTGTACTTACCTTGGTAACTATCACTCTTTTGGTGGATATATATATTCATGCAGAATTTATACCACCAAACTTTTTTTTGTGCCTCTTATCAAACTCCAAACTCATCTTGTTCGTAAGTTCTTCCTAAAGACAGATGGTCTAGTTGCAGTAGCTTCATAAAAGTCTTGGGACTTACATGCAACTTTTTGGTTCAAGCATGTTTATTAATCTCATCAGTCAGTCTTTTTACCAGTACATTTCTGGAATACAGTGTATCATAGAAAACTTCATCCATATGCCTGGTATCATAAAATATGTGGACGTTGACTGAGAGTCAGGTGGCATTGAGTTTGTTTTGATTGTAAAGCCTTTGCTCTTAGCATTATGCTGTGATTGTTTGCACTTAATTCCTGTGATAAGCAGAGTGGGGCTCACTGATTTGGGGGTTGTAGGTGCAGGCTAGTCCAGAACAACTGCTTGGCACATGAGCTTTTCTGTCCCAAATCAGGTAGGCGATAGTCCCCCAGTATATATCCTAAGCTTTCATTATAAACATCTTGTCAGCAATAGCTATGCTTCTGATTTCCTTTTTGTTCACCAAACCACGGACAAGAGGAAACTCAGTAAATGCTGCTGTCATCTCCAACTGACCTATTTATCTGCTCATGTGGATTCCTCAGGAGTCTGGCAACAGACAGCTTAAATGCTGTTCTTGAGTGAACATCTTTGTATTTCTTTCGTCTTATCTTATTAACATACACACAAAAAGAATGATGTGGCTTGCTAGTATGGCACATTATTTAGAGTATATATTGTCTTAAAAAATAATCAGTGCACTAAGTAGGAACACATATCAGATAATCAACAGTGTCTGCTTCCTTACAAAATTGAAGGTTTGCCATTTCCTGATCGTAAGGATCTCTTGGTGGCCATTGTGTTCTCACTGGCTCATAGGGTGAGATAGGATGAGGCCATTGCCCCAGGAGTCCTGCCAGTTTTCCTAGGTCATCTTTATTTTAGGTCCACATTGTTATCTCTGTTGGAAGTAATGGCTCCCAATAACCCACTTAGATATAACTTAATTTACAGCAACAACAAAAATATCCCTCTGTCTCTTTCCCTGAATCCATAGGATGTTCCTGATCCTATACATGAACCTATCCACCATCATCAAATGCCATGTACCAGTTTGAGATGTAGCATTTGCCTCTAAAGAGCCCACATGGTGCTGCAAAGTGACAGCCACTGGCTATTCATAGGCACAGCCATTGCACAAACTCCCCCAACACATCAGTGTGCTCACAGAGCATCACGCCTACCCGTTCTTTACCTCCATGAACACTTTTTGTTTATTTCTTACTTATACTATTATTTTTAATGACTGTGTGGCACAAATGTAGCAAAGACTGAATTTTTTCCACAGAAGTATTCATAGAAGTTGCTAGTGTTTCTCTACGGGAGGAACAGAATGATACTTTAGTTGAAGTGGCTGACACAAATGTGTTTCTCCTCCTGCACAGTTTTCCGTCAAAATCTGAGAATGTGCCCTTTCATTCAATAGTTTTGAGAAATACAAGCAGACATGATTGTTTACCGTTAAGACATGATCCACTGGCTGAAAAGAAGACTCGCTGGCTAACAGGCCTTGCACCTCAGCACCAAGTGAATGGCCTCACAACTGCTTCTAATGCCAGCTCAAGGGGATGCAACACCCTCCCCTGACCTCTGCAAAGACCTGCATGTATCTCATTCACACACACACACATTGAAGAGGGGGCTGGAGAGATGCTCAGAGATCAAGAGTACACACTACTTTTCCACAGGACCTGATTTCAGTTCACAGCACACGTCAGATGGCTCAGAACCTCCCACAGTTCCAGCTCCAGAGATCTGATGGTCTCTGGCCCCCTTGGGTGCTAAACTCACATGCACCCTCCAGAAAAATGTAAACAAATTTGTTCTAAGTACAAGCGATCCATTATTTTTCAAAGGAACCAGGCAGTTATGTTTATATTAAGAAAACAATATTATATTTATACATTACATATTATATATAATGTATCATTGTATTTATATTAATAAAGCTTTATTATTTGGGGATGGTGATTTCCAAATAATTTGATTAAAGTGTCAGAAATGCAGTCTGGTGACACATAGGAACCCGGCACGGAAGCAAAAATAACTAAGATGAAAACTCACTTCTTCAATTTTATGTGTAGGGGTACGTGTGTGTGTGTGTGTGTGTGTCTGTCTGTCTGTCCGTATGAATGTGGGTATGTACATATTGAGTGCAGCTACCCTTGGAGACCAGAGGAATCCAATCCATTGGAACTGAGGTCAAAGGTGACTGTAAGCTGTCTGACATGGGTGCTGGGAATCAAACTAGAGGCCCCAGGCAGAGGAGAGTGCTCTCAGCTGCTGAGCTGTCTCTCTGCTTCTGGGAGCCTCTGCTTAACCTCCGACTCAGTTGACCTGGGAAGGTTTCTCTGCTGCTTCAGCATCTGCATCATCATTTATAAAATAAGAGTTAAATGATGGAGATTGTTTTAGCTGCAGGAGTCCACATCAGTATTTATTATACACATACTCAAAGTTGTTTTACAACACCAGAAATGAAGTAATTTTTAGCTGGTATTCTATAAGTATTCTACTTTACTACAGCAACACTGCTATTTTGTCTCTTTAAAATAAATTCTGCCTAATTTAATTGAGAATAACCAACTAATTTACCTAGCAAATGTACATTTAGCTGTTTATTGGGACATATCTGTGAAGTCAGTTTGACTTAATTATAAACTAAAATGCAAATCTGCCCATCTATCCTCTATCTGTTGTATTGTTTTTCAGGGAAAATTGTGGAAGGTTTTGCATTTGATTTACTCACAACAGAGGTAAAAGTTCCTCTACTGTTCCTTTCTTTCAGGGTCAATCATTCCTCCTTCGGTGGTAAAGAAAATGGGCTGTGAACTGCAGTTTTAGCATTTCCAGATCGAACATCATCCACGGACAGATAGAAACTCCAGTTTTCATGGGGCTTCATGCTCCCCGTGGTCCACCTCACAGACCAACAGGAGAATAAACGAGACAAGTGAATACACCTCGTAAGTTGTAAAGTTCAAAGTGTAAGGTGATACAGAATTGTTTGTGGCTTCACTGGGTGTAGTGATTCACTAACACGTACTTGGCAAATACATTTAAGTGCCTAAGATGTGTTAGATGCTCTTCTAAACTTTTGGAACAAGTAGACAAGGGAAGAAAAACATAAAAAGATTAATGATTCCAGGTAGCAATTTTATTACTATGAAGGAAAGAGAAGAAGGAAGGATGATCTTGAGGTAACCGAGGCACCACTGTGCCTGGTCCCCACTGCAGAGCGATTTCAGACTTCAGCCCAAGCAGCTTGGGAGGTGTGCTGTCCTCTGAGGGGACCAGCACAGGCACCTAAAGCTCAGACCACTTCACATGTCTGAGGACAGAAACAATCTCTGTGGCTGTGGTGTATCGAGGAAGAGCAAAGGTAGGGTAAGATGACTTCAGTAAAGCAGGATTTGCATTCCCCAAAAAAAACCCCTACAGAATGTTCCAGAATTCCAGTGTTATGTTAAGAATGTTATTCACACGAACTGGGCCCAGCTACTTTGTCCTAAAAAGAGTTAGAGTGATTCCTAGGGTCCAATTGGTCTATACTGGTTAATAAAAATTCCATAACACCTACATGCTAATTCCTGAAGTCTTATTTGGGGGAAATTGGACTTCAAAGGAGAAATCATAACCAAAATGTTTTCTTCTTAAGATGAAAGCCACTTTGCCTTGTGAAGCTCCACGGGAGCGGCTTTGGGTTTTCTGCCCATGAATTTCTCAAGTGGGATTCCCATTCATGAGGACGTAAGTGGTCACCATTCTGTCCACATTCCCACGGCCTGTTTCTTCCTTCAGCCACAGGTCTTGGGAAGAGAGTATTGGTGGAACTCTGAGAACTACAAGCTTCAAAGGAATTCTGGGGCTATTCACCCATCAGCCACGTGTTGTCCAACCCCTCTCTTCTGGTCCTTACCCAAGGATGATTTCAGGCAGCACACAGAAAAACAACAACAACAAAACCCGTGTTCCTGCCTTTGCCTTGCCCAGAGAAAGAGCCTCCCAAGCTCAGCCTTGGCCCATACAAAGATTCTTCTCATTCCCGAAAGCTGATTATTCAGTTCTGATTATCCAACTGTACAGAGACAAGTATCAAAGACAAGAGGCAGTGTGGAGAGGAGCTCACACATCTCAAGTTTAAATGCTGTCCACTTTTCTGGTCCCATCAAATGGAAGTCTTTCTCTTCTGTTCTAAGTAGGCCTCAGTGAGGATTAAGTAGCTGTAGAAGAGAATTAAGAAACCGTGGAAAGCACTGTGGCAACAGTCTGCAAAACAAATGGAAGGAGGGCTGAAATTAAGGAGCTTCACTGACTATCAGGCATGGGAGAAAAAAACTAAGGAAAAAAAAAGGCATAGCAGAGTGGACTGTGAAAATGCATTATTTGCCCATCAGCTTAAGACCTATGCTCGGGAGCAGGACCTGTGTTCAGGGCTCCTGATTCCCATCACCCATGTCAGGCCACTCACAACACCGGTAACTTCAGCTCTGGGAGATCCAATGGACATGTATGGGCTGGAGAGATGGCTCAGCAATTAAAAGCATTAACTTTCTCCTAAGGATCTGAGTTCATTTCCTGAGCCCCACATGGGGGCTCACAACCATCTGTAATTCAATGTCCAGGGGATCTGATGTTCTCCTCTGGACATGGGAAGCACCAGGGACACACATGGTGCACAGAGAGGCAAGCAGACAAAACGCCCATATGCATAAATAATAATCATAATCACAATAATAATAATAATGCCAGGTGGTGGTGAACACCCTTAATCCCAGCGTTTGGGAAGCAGAGGCAGGTAGACCTTTGAGTTCAGGGCCAGCCTGGTCTACAGAGTGAGTTCTAGGATAGCTACACAGAGAAACCCTGTTTCAAAAAACCAAAGCAAACCAACCAACCAAACAAAGTAATGTACATGTGTATGTACGTCTACACACACACGTAATTCTCTCTTTTACTATGGTTTTGGTTGGGAGCCTCGCCTCTGATGGCAGAGCCATCTTTTTGTCACCCTCTACTCCCCCCTTCTTTTTCTTAATTAAGGACAAAAGTGATTGTTTGGGTGTGTTAGAATATATTTTAAAATGCCACATATGCAGATCTGACATAAAAGAGATTTATTGGATGGAGGTGGAGAGAGGGGAAGACGGGGGGGGGGGCAGGAGAGAAACTAAGGCAGTGAATGTGCAAGAAAAAAGAGAAAGTGGGTGGGATTAGCAGACAGGTTATATCTGAATCACCTGCCCAGGTGATGACATAGGACGAAGATGGTGGCTTTGTCAGGACCCTAAAGTCTCCTAAGGGCAGGCCAGTTTAATTGCCTACACAATATAACATTCCTCCTTAATTGTTTAATTAAAAAAATGAGGAGCTAGGGATGAGTGTCAGGGAGGGGTGTCGAGGCAGGAATGAGGACGTTGGCCTGCTTCTCAAGCAAGGTAAGTTAAATGTAGGTTTGTTGGAAGCAGCTCTTGGCTGCCATGCAAGGGGGTAAGAGACAGACAGACAGAGCGACAGAGAGGGACAGAGAGAGAAATCACCAAATTGTCCGGATCATGTGGTGAAGAGGAGGAAAAGCCCAGGAAAACTCTAGAGGGCGGGGTTTGCCAGCCGTGGCCAGCAGCAGAATCCTGGGAGAACCTGGAGCTGTTTGTCCCGGGTCTCAAGTGCACAGTTCCAGGCTTTTGTTGATAATAAATGGATGACGGGTGAAGAATCTTTTCTGGCTACTTCCTGCTGACACTGAGACAGCGATAAGGAGGCCGAAAGGCTGAAATGCTGGCCACGTCCAGGAAGAGCAGGCTGCTCTGCCGCTGTCCTGGCTCTGAAAGGACATCTGCAGCGGGAGGGAAAGTGCTGGTCCAGCTTGATGCAGTCTGTGGGCTTAGACTGGAGCACTGTGGTAGCTGCTTTGGTGCTGTCATGAATGTAGGAAACACCTGGGTCTGGCAGGATAATGGAACATACATATGGGCAGAAGACACAGTTTAGTAGGTTAGGGAGAAAATTTCTTTAGGTGTATATTTGAAACTTTTGGGAGAGAGAGCAAAGAGGGAAGGTTTTGGAGTGAAGAAGAGAAAAATCTTGAACATGGAAACCTCCATCTACCCAGTCACTGACAGTAATTAAAAGGGTTTCATTTTGGATCTGTCATCTAAGGGATATTGAGGCCAAATTTGGTTGCAGAGGTGTGTAAGCTTAGATGCCTGTAGAGCAGGCGCTAGGTGTAGAAATCTGAAATTCTCCAGAAGGCATCCCAGAGGAGAATCTGGGGGAAAGGGTGAATGGACTATTCCTACTGGGCAGTTAGGAGTCAGTGACATGTCAAGGAGTCCCAGGAGCAAGGTCTGACTCAGTAGATTGGTGCAATCTGTTCCAACAGCTCATTAGCACTGGTCAGAGAGTTGTGCCCTTGCACAACTGCCCGATCAGACATGGTTTACCTAGCTAGGATTTCGTAGACGAGAGAGAGAGGAACCATGCTGGTAGAGGTCTCACCCAAAGGAAAAAAGTCCTAGAGAAAGGGTTTGGATATATGTTGGTGAGAAAAGTAGGAAGCATTTATGCCAACCAGAAGGGAAGGCTTATCAATCAGCAGGTGTTGGGTGCAGGAATGCAGGGTTGGGTAGCCAGGAAAGGGGAGTTCCAAAGCCAGGGAAGGGGGAGGACTCCCTCCCTCTGAGGTAAGCAGTAGGTGGGAAACCTACACTGTTGATTGACAGCACTTACCTGGATTCAATTTGACCTGAGAGGTGGATTCAGGTGGATTTCTTGCAGCTTACAAAAAAATGTTTTTAAGTGTTACAAAGGAGATAAATGTTAGGCATGTTGATATCACCGTTGTAACCTGCACTGAAACAGGCAGAGGGCAGAGAAGGCGGTAGACACACCTTTGTGTTAACAGCATAAACAGGCAGAAGCCTGTGAAGTAGAAGGGGCAAACACTCACTTGATCTTGACTTTTAGTATGATTACATATCAGGACGAGAAGCTTCTTTTATCCAGAAGACTGGATGTCGATAAATCCAGTACAACAAGAAACAACTTTTAAGTCAACTTAAAAGACAAACCAAAGGAGATTTAAAATTTTGAGCTGGGAACCATGATAGTGGATGGTATAGTGGAATGTTTTAACAGAGTTGGATTAATAAATCAGAGCTCTAGTGATAAATGTCAAAGCTCTGGAAAGAAAATACAACAGTAGCATAGCAAGAGAAAGAAATGTGAAGCATTTTATCTATTTAGGATGCCTTAAATCACGATAGATCTGTTTTTTGAGTCTGGTTACAAAGCAGACTGTGTCTAGACTTGACAGTATCATCTCTAGGAGTGAGGTTTAGGGCCTGGTTTTAGCCGTCAACATAATCAGAGACCTGAGAAGGATAAATTGTTACCTAAATAAATTTATGTATTTATCAAAATGACAGAGATGACCAGTCCAGTCATAGTCCACTACCTAGACAATTGTCCCAGGTCTCCATGGTGACGTGGGTAGACAGTCCGGTCATTAGGTGGAAGACCTGTGATTTTTCTGTGGAAGGAGAATTGTGGGGGAGATTACCCTCACCTCAATTTCTGCAACATGGGACAGTAACTCCCCCAGCGTCCAGCTTGTTCACAGTTTGGGCTGGGCTCTAGCAGTGGGCTAGTTGGGGCAGTCTTGCCAAGTGATTAGCATACCACAATCTGTCTTTGTGCCCAAATCTCCTCCGAGACCTTGGGGAGCTAGGATTTGGAACTCTCTGTCCTAATAAGGTTACACATGTTAAATGCCATATTCAGCAGATCTCTGACAGGTTTGAAGGCTAGCATACTTGAGCTAAACAATCTATACCTGTTTTTAGTTATATGCTCTAAACTATACCTTGCAAAAGTAAGACAGAATGCAATGATCTGTGATTATGTCATATTTTTATGGTAAGTGTTTAAGGACCATGTCTATTTTAAATAGATCTAAATAGATCTAAATATTAAATAAAGCTTAGTCCTGCAATCAATAAGAAATCTATAGCTTAACTTAATCATTAAAGACATTTGAGTAGGGTGAATGTAGATATAGAAGCCTGAGGTTTCACAAAGAGGAGAGAACATGAAGGAGCCGTTCCTGAAAATGAGAAAGGGAAATGGAATGGACCATGTGGCTAGAGGTTCACCAATCAAATAGCAGGTCTGGGGCTAAGCTCAGCTAAATCTGAGGTGCCTGGTACCAGAGCTTTGGAAGCATTTAGGCCGAGTTCTCCTAGAGGGACTCTCATCCACAGGAAAGGGTAGACGCAGATAGGCAGCTTCAGAGGTGGGAAGGGGCACAGCAGCCTTTCAGGGCCTAGGAGAGACTGTAGTTTTGCAGCTCCCAAAGCAGTGGGGTAGAAACAAGATGGTGAAAGCAGCTGGCAACGGGAAACCACGGCTTTTTATAACAGAGTTAGCTGCCAATCCTGCGACTGCCCTTGATGGCCCATTGTTAAAATGGCGGTGAGGCCATGGCTCCACCCTCTTTGTGGTTCACCATGTGTTGAGTGCAATCGCAGTGGAACAGTGGGACCAGGGGATCTTGCTGGCAGCACGGTGGTCCCTGCCCTGCGGCAGTCCAAAACTGTCCACGCGTGGCGTGGCCAAGCAGGCGTCTGCACAGTTTTAACACCCTCTTCCACTCCTGAGCACACACATAAGTGGCGTGTGGTGGGAAATTTATAAACAGTATCTTCGGGGCCTGAGGCCATGGTGCAGGGCAATTTTAAAACCATCAGTGTGCGCAGCCAACCTGAGGCAGGGAGGCCTGCAATTGCTCACCTAACAGTGAAGTCTGTTGGGATAGATTGTGACGGGCGGGAACAGATTGCAGTGGCTGTGGGTTGAAAGTACAGGTCCCGGGCACGTGTGGTTGAGTGGTGGTTAGTGATAGGTAGAACAGAAGACAAATCTGTTGTGGGTAGCATGGGTCAGTGGAAGGGGTCCTGACGTGACCACAGCAGACATTACCAGGAGAGCCCTTCCCAGCCAATGCACCAAAGTGAGGATATGCTTAAGAATGCCACACATACAGATCTGATATAAAAGAGTTATTGGATGGAGGTGGAGAGAAAGAGAGACATGGTGGGGGACCCCCAGGGGAGAAGCTGAGACAGAGTACAAGAGAAGAGACAGAGAGCAGGTAGGTGTGGCAGATGGGTTATATCTGAAGCACCTGGCCCAGGTGATGACATTGGTGGCAACATAGGACCTTGTCAGGACCCTAAGGGCCGCTAGGGGCAGACCAGTTGAATTGCCCACACATCAATATAACAGGGTGTCTTTACAGAGTAAGAAAAAAAGTCGACTTGCTCTTTTCTGAGATGTGTTTTTAAAAAGAAAAAAAAAGTTAAGGATAAGAGTTTTGGAGATTAAAAAAAAGATAGAGAGATTCAGGCACTTGCCTTTTCTTCTTCTTTTCCAAAACCCCAGGAAAGACAGAAAAAGAATGATGAGCTCAGCAGCTGGAATCACTGTGTTCTTGCAGGTTTAACTTGTATTAATCTATATTCTGTTTACTTCTGTTGCTCATTCAGTACAAAAAAAAAAGAAAAAAGAAAAAAAGAAAGAAAGAAAAAAGAAAAAAAAAAGAATTGTCCACTAAAGCTTTCAGAAATGCTCAAATCCAGATACAGACAGACAGCCTGTAGCTGCTGCTGTGCTGATCTAAGCTATTCAATCTTCCATACAGCAGCAGCTATTTTGATAATGCCAGCCACTGTGTGTGTGTGTGTGTGTGTGTGTGTGTTTACACAGGTGCAAGCATTCACATTCTTTCAAAACACTTAACTACAATTCACAGAAAACATTTTACTCTTTAACAAAAATGAAGTCATTTAAGGTTTCTCTAAGGTCATCCTTTAACTTGTTTGTTTGTTTTGAGACAGTGTCTCTCTATCTTTCTATGCAGCTCTGATGTCCTAGAACTCTCTTTGAAGATCAGGCTGACTGAGATCTGCCTCTCTCTGCTGGATTTAAATGTATGATGTATCACTATGCCTGGCTTCAACATCTCTTAATGTTAGAAAATAAAAGGGCTTGGGAGATGATTCTGTTGGTGTTTGCCATCCAAACGTGAGTTTGTAACCCTCACCCACATAAGAATCCAGCTATGGTGGTACCTGCCTGTAATACAAGGGCTGAAGGAGCAAGAGAAGCAGGGCCCCTGGACGTCCTTGCCAGGCATTCCGTGAGCTCTGGGTTCAGGATGAAACCTTGCCTCAGAAAATAAGATGGAAGTTAGGCGTGGTGGCACGTGCCTTTAATCCTAGCACTAGAGATCTCTGTGAGTTGAGTTTGATGCCAGCCTGATCTACATTGTGAGTTCGAAGACAGCCAGGGATATTTATTGAGACTGCCTCAAAATGAGAACAATGAAAACAAAACAAAACAAAAAACAGACAAACAAAAGAAAGAAAGAAAAAGCATAAGCTAGAAGTAATTACATAATCATACACATGTATAGCCACCAAATAAAGATTAAAAACACAGCTGAATTAAATAATATATATATGTTTTAAATTTAATCTTTAATTCTTTTTGTAAGAGTATTCCTTAGGCTGAAGTAATAACTGAATTAAGTGTTTCTCTCAAACCCAGGTAGTAAAGACAAGTTTTTTCCTATGGTCTTTTTTGATAAGGCCTGTGTTTTATTCTTAATGGCGCTAGCTTTGGCTGCTGGTGCTGCCCCTCAGTATCTGATTTGCAAGTAGCAAAGCCGCTGTGGAGTTTACCGCGACACTGGCTGAATGTCCCTATGGTCAGGCAACACAAATGGTGCCCAGGGTGGAGCTTCGCCTGTGAAATCAGGAGTTGAGGGCCCCCTTTCTTTCCTTCCTGGAGTTTTCTGCAAAATCAAAAGCAGAGACTTTATTCAACACCTGCATCTTTAACTACTGGAGCAGTGTAATTACCTTTCTTAAATATTCTATAGAATTGTCAAACAGCAATTTTCTTCCAGAAGACAGGCTTTTCAATAATGTCGTTTACATACAGAGTTTAACATCTCTTAAGCTAAAAATCCAATTATAAGAATCTGAAATTTACCGCATGTTAATAATTTGATCTTTATAAAATTGCTAATCAGGGCACCTCTAACATATATTATGAAGCAGAAAAAATATATAGTGAGTTAAAATGAAATATTTTGGGGTTTCTTGAATATATGTCAATTTCTATTAATATTGGTGTATTAACACTGGTAGTTTAGTGTTCTGCTTGAATTTAACCTGTTTGTGAAAAGAGGTGGGTTACTATGACATGACTTATCAAGATCACCTGATGTCATCATTTCCTCTTGGCTAATGGAAAGTACCAATACTTTAAAAAGCTGCCCTCGTTCTTGATACATAGACAGGAGATGACATATTGAACAAGCTGAGATAATTCTCTGTATTGCCACATCAGAGAGCAATGCCAATAGTAAATTAGATGAGAATTTAGGCCATGTGCTGCCATTTACTGAGGCAACTCCTGCCACGTTGTACAAACATTCATCATCTTTGCCATTTTGATTTAATAATTTTGAAGTACACATGGATTGCCAATGACTCGGGCTGTGCGGCTTCACTAGAGGAACACAAAGTGAGCGTGGAGGTGGAAGATTTAATGTATCACCACATCATTTCATTCTGGTGTAAGTGCTAAATTAATGTTATGAAATGTTAGGAGCATGTCTGTGAAACTACCACTTGGAAAACATTTGAGAGGACCTTCTGAAACCCTTAGATTGGCACTCTGCAATTCTTCTGTTGCCCACGTTTTCTCGGGTTCTCAAGCAAGCTACCTTGCCTCCTGTGGCTGTTGCCCACGTTTTCTCAGGTTCTCAAGCAAGCTACCTTGCCTCCTGTGGCTGTTGCCCACGTTTTCTCGGGTTCTCAAGCAAGCTACCTTGCCTCCTGTGGCTGTTGAGAATTTCTGTTCTGTGCACCAGTTTGTGTCCCTGGATCCTGTAACTCTTTTGTATCCTTTACTAAGCTTGTTGTCTCCAGAAAGCCATTTAGCCTGAATTCTAGTGTACAACCTTTTCAGACACTTCTTCAAAAATCATACTCCACCATTCTCAACACACACACAAAGCTTAACACATTTTTTTAAAAACAGTTTTACAAGGAATTGTTTCGAATTTCCATCAGTTGTCTGGAAACCAAGTGTTTGTCCAAACTGCCCCAGCCTATAGAAAAATCTGTCATGCATAATCATTTGTATCCTGTTTTCATTTTGCTTACACACAACATGAAACCTGATACCCTAAATATGCCAGGAAGGAGGACTCACTAAGTTCTGAGGTGGCAGACGTGTATTCTTAGAGCTACAAGACTCAGTTTAAATCTTGACATTTTGTGTTTGGAAAATAACACTTGAAAAATGAAATATAATCAAAATAACCCGCCTATTCGTGAACAGTTCTCAATAGGTGCATTTCACTGCAGGGAAATGTTGAAGTTCTGCTTCCGTCTCGTGTTTCTAGGCCCTCCGTTGTCTGTGAGCATGGCGGTATACATGCTTGGACACAGGAGTGCATGCTACACACGAATACCAGAAAGCAAGGAGCATTCTAACTTAGCATCTGTCTGTGCGTGATGGCACTATAGTGAGCTCTTTCTCTCTCGCATTGCTTTATATTTTATGGAGTTTCTCTCTTACAACTGGATTAAAGAGCAGAGACAAGTTTTCTCCATTACAAAATTCTCATTTAATCCTTATCCACACTTAATTTATCAAATTAAATCAGACAAGATTGATGCTGTGGCTTTTCACGCTGGACAACTTGTGTAAAATCGGCAGACAAGGGGTTGTAAAGGGTGCCCACCGTGACTTGTCATAGCATCTTGCCTGAGCCTCCGTGGCCCTTGCCTCCATCCAGGCGGGGTCAGGATGCTTCTTGATGTTACACTGTGGGCTACACTGTGGGCCCTGCAGGGAAGCAGGGTAGGGACACAGCCTCCAGCAGAGCCGCTTGTTACACACCCCGGGCCCCCTTCACCTGCCCCAGCCATTCAGAATAACATCGCACCATAAAATATTCATGAAGTGCAGGATGCTGCAGCCAGGCCTGCTTCTGCAGGTGGCTGTTACATCAGTAATTGCCAATACTTCCCTCCACAGCGTAAAATTGTTTTCATTATGTGTCATGAACACAGAGCCAAGCAAAGCCCTCTAGAGTGATTCCCAAGAGCTGGAGGGAGGTAGTACTTAAACAGGCACTTTTGGGCTTAGATTAAAAAATAAATAAATAAAAAATAAAAAGGAGAGTCAGTAGAAGCTCATCATTAACTCAACTCCTAAGAGCCGCAAAAAGGAGACGCTCTGCAAAACTCCGTAAAGATTATCCCAAATGTCTCAGTTACCAGGAACAGCTTTAGGCCTTCTCGGGTCTTAACGACACTTGAAGCTGCAGAGAAGAAAATCGCTTTCCACCTGACTGAAGTTCCCATGGAGTGCAGAGCTGGGGGATAAGCAGGTTTCAGCAATAAACTCCGGCATTGTGAGGAAATAATGGCCAGCCAGGTCCCCTCGTTTTGATTCAACGGTGTCTTTTTCTTTCCCCCCTACGGAGGGCTAATCACAGCCCCACTTTGTTTAATTGCAGCAAAGAGAAAAGTGTTTAAGAAGTCATTCTGGACCCCTTGGAATGAATGCTGGGGTTCTCCAGGGACAACAAACAGATGCATACTAAATAAGATTTAATTTTCAGATCAACATAGGCAGAGTTAAAGATTTTTAGCGACTGATCCGGGAGAGATGCGGCTGCAGAGACTCTGCAGTGGGGGTGGGTGGGGAAGAAGGGCGGGGAGAGCAACAAGTGGGATTAAAGTCTTGGTTTTATATGGCACAAGCTGTTTTGGCATGGTGGGAGGGTCCTTACAGGACTAAAATCTTCACAGAATGGAGGGCTGTTGGTTCTTCTTTGCAATGTGATTCCGATTTAGGAAGAAGAAAGGAAGGGAGCAGCAAGAAAGGAAGTGAGAGATTAAAGAGAGAGAGAGAAAGAGAAACGTCCTTGATGTAAATGAAGGTAAACCTTTTAATTGACAGATTTGCCGAGCCCAAGTTTCAAGCTCAAGATGGGAAAAATGTCTGCTGCAAAGCCCCTGTAGATGGCCTCAGGGTCATGAACTCCTGGGGTTGGGAGCAAAAGGGTGGACATATCTGTCTCAGGCTTTCTTCTGGAGCTTGATAAAAGTAAGCCCAGTCCGCTAAGGAAGCACCGGTCTTCATCTTTAATTTAAAATCTATTTCTTCCCACTCTGCCCTCAGGGCCTCTTCTTAAAGAAAACTGTTTCCTTCTTGCCTTTAGAAAAAGTTGACCGGGAACAATGCAGTCATTTAATTAAGCGGCTGCCTTAAAGGGCTCATGGGACCTGAAAATGTGTAAAAACAAATTCTCCATTTCAAAGCCAGGACTCCATATTTTTAAGATGTCTTTTTTTTTTTTTTTTTTTAATCCTAACAGGAATTTTTCATCAGGGTATCTAGAGAGGAGTTATTTAATTGTAAAAAGAATTTACGGTGCAATTTGGATGGCATTTTCTTTTGCTAACACGGAATCCATTGATAACAAATTGACCATAGGTAACTGTCAGTCTCAGAGACTGAGGGAAGCAATGGGCGTGAAAGCACTCAAGAGCATCTGCTGCAGGGGGTTTGCTCGGGGCTAAGTGGAAGATTCGTGCTGTTTAGTGTTCTGCAAAAACAATGTAAAGTGTGTGTGTGTCCAGCGTACACGTATGTATCATGAATGATGGATTTTCCTCGCATCTGGTAACTATAGACGTTTTCCCTCTGAATACAGCAAATGACTGTTGCAAAATGAAACCACTATGTGTTTGAATGTTGCATTATACTTCGTTCCATTTGGAGTGAAAGGCGGCTTTAAAAAGTTAGGTATATCATTGCCAAAAAGGGGCTAAATAGTATTGTCAGCATTTTGAGAAGGCATAGGTTCTTTTTTCTCCCTTCCTTCTCAAACTCCTTTCTGGACAGCTGTTAGTGACTTAGCGAACTTTTCATATGGATATGTATGTTAATGGCAGGCAATGAACTGGAGATGGAGGGGCCCAAACAGGCCCAGCTCTTCAGCGCACATCAAAAGCCTTCACAAAAGGAGCAGTAAAAGAGACAGCGATGGCAGAGCCTTCACTTTTGTACCCTGAATTAGTTCTGCAAGCAATGAAACTGATCTTTTCTCCTTGCCAGAAAAGTCTGCTGATTTTTGTGAGTGCTCATTAGCACAAGAGGCATTTGTGAAGATAATTGACTGACGCCGACACTGCGGCTGTCACAACACTGCCAGCCAGCAGTGTGTGTGCATTTTAATAGTTAGTTTTTTCTTCTCTCCACTTTGTGGTTTCTAAAGGTACTAGTCTTCCAAAGGTTTGCACTCATCTTCCAAAGGCTTAAGATTCCTTTTCAAAACTATTAGCCAGCCTTACCTTTACAAAAAAAAAAAAAATTTTTTTTTGTATAGCACCCAGTGTGGATTACAATATAAAATATTCCATGCAATAATCATACAGGTATCGGTCCAAAGTATTTAATTATGAAATGGACATCTGGGTAATGGTTTATTACTAGAGTGTTCTAACAGCACAAAGCACCCAACTTCATCAAGAAACAACTGTGGTAATGTCATACATTTTATAAGTACTGGGGGAAGGAATAGAGTTTTTGGAAGCTCTGCCTTAGCAATAGGCTAACTGAGGACTCCAGAGGAGAAATTCACCTAGAACAGGCCTCTGAAGAGGGCAACCTAAGCAGCATGCACAGTGCAAGAAGAAGTCTATCCCGAGCAATGGGAGAAGAGTTTCTAGTCAGGTCTTTGCTGCGGTAGCGTCACATCATGGAAAGCACTGTTACGTATTTGACTTTTGCCTTCTTTCTTTTCCAAAGGAACTCATAAAACATGTTCTTGATTTAATTAAACATTCATTGGGTCTTTGTGCAAAAAAGCACATCTGGAAGTTTACACGCTATTTTGAGAGAATACAGACCCCTGCGTGGCTGTATTCCATGGCCTTGTGTAGCACAGTCTGCAATCCAGACACTTGCTAAACTGCATGAGGACTCCTGTGCATATTGACTCTCTTAGGATACTCTTTTTCTGGTACACTTAGGAAGCCTGTCTAGTTGTATCAGGTGACAGGGAATATTTTCCTTAGGAAATAAGCTCTTCCAAGTCGAGGAGAGCAGAATGCATTGAGTCACATCTGAACCATCACCTTTAAAAAATGAATATGAGATGTGTGGTGTAGCCTTTAGTGAACACGCTCCTACTGCTTGGTTTCCTGGATTAACCCCAACCTAAAAGGCTGCAGAGCAGGTAGAAAGGGCTCTCACTTCACTTTGGAATGCGTTCCTCAATGTTTTTCAGAAGCAAGCCCTCGATTTCTCAAAATGTAGCTATTGTGTGAACATTTTCTGAATGATAAGGTAGCTTTGGAAAGCATTGGCCTAGGCTCACCTCTCCTCACTTCTGTGCTAGCTTCTGTAAAGAGAAGCCACTGTACCCAAAAGTCCTTACCAAGCCACTGTAGACTGGGTGTGGTGGCTAGCGTCATCCCTGCCAGAGGAGGCTGAGGCAGGAGGCAGAGTGCAGGTCTGCTATAGGATACTGCATGAGGGTCAGCTTAGTCTGCCTACATAACAGCTTCTGAACACTTGTCTTCCTTACCATCTGTTCCAACATTTGACCTGTGAGAGAAGAATTGATAACTATTCTAATTCATTAGAGACAGAGACCCATTACATTTCCCCCCTTGATTTCTAGTGTCTCAGAAACAGGATGAACAGTAACCTGCAGATTGTGTGTATGTGTGTGTGTTTTCCTTTTCCTATTCATGGTATGTTTTACTGGTCCCTGTCTTGTTTGTGCTCTATTTTTCATGTCTGATCTTTTGAATTGTGTGAAGATTACTATGAGATGCTTTTTCTCAAGTATGTCCTATTTGTTTATTTAGAGACAGGGTCTAACTCTGTAGCTTTCTCTTGTCTCAAGTTCATGATCCTGCAGCTTCTGCCTCCCGAGAGATGATGTAGACACTTTGGGCTCACCACTTTGGGCTCCTCTAGTGTGAATTTGGTTTTGTATTTGTCTTATCTATCTATCTATCTATCTATCTATCTATCTATCTATCTATCTATCTATCTATCTAACTATCTATCTATCATCTATCTATCTATCTCTATCATCTATCTATCTATCTATCTATCTATCTTAATTATTATGGTATGTATATGGGTGGTTCATCTTACCAAGTTTGTGCCTGGTACATACAGATCCCTAGGAACTGAAGTTATAAGTGGTTGTGAGCCACCACATAGGTGCTAGGAATTGAACCCAGGTCTCCTGCAAGAATAGCCAATGCTTTTAACCACTGAACCATTTCTCCACTCTCTGCCTTCTTTTTAAAGCCTGAATAGTGTCAGTGGCCCTGACTCTCACACAATGTGTTTAGACTAATAAGATCCAGAGTCTATAATTAAATAACCCATGTTAGAGAAATGTGATCAAGTTCATGATATTTCAATATTTTAAAACACAACTTTCATCACCAACTTTCTGAAAAGTCCTTGGTGCTATCTACTTCTGTTATGTATTTTGTACATTGAGTAGATTCAAAATGTGTGCGTGCTTGTACATCTTTGTGTGTCTCTAAAGGGAAGGGACTAACCAATCAAGAGGAGTCAAATATAGAGGAGTTGCTAATATGGGAATGGAAGCATATTTGCTGAGAGGAGAAAAACATGAGACAGTCTATCCTGAGCATGCAGATGTGAAGTAACTTAGAAGAAGGCATAATGCTGGGTGTGGTGGCACAACTTCAATTCCAGCTCTCCAGGGGCAGGAGGATCTCTGGGTTCAAGGCCATCCTGCTCTAGAGAGTGAGTTCCAGAACATTCAGGCCTACACAGAGAAACCCTGTCTCCAGAATCAAAACACGAACAAACAAGCAACCTCTCCTGTAGCTCATGCTAGTCTCATGCTTCCCAGGACTCTGAGGAATGACTTTGAACTCCTGGTTCCACCTCTCCATTTAGAGATTACAGACCTGTACCATTGTTCCTGGGTTATGTGTGCTTGGGACTGAATCCAAGGTTTCATACATACTAGCTACCAACTGAGCAACAACCCCAAGGCCACAGAACTTCTAATTTGTAGACCTTTTAAATATTACATTTAAATAATTACATTTATTTAAACTAAAAGTAGTAAGATATAGCTTCAAACCCAGCCCTTGAGAGACAGGGGCAGGTAGCTCCCTGTGAGATGAAGCCTGGTTTACATAGTCCCACGGCAGACAACCTACAAGAGTGGGTTCTCTCCTACCACGAGGGTCCTAGGAATTGAATCTGTGTCATCAGCCTTGGCTGCAAGCGCTTTTGCCTGCCTAGTCATCTTGCCATCCTTAAAGACTACTTTCTATTCTGAATAAATAAAGTTTAATGATGGAAACAAGTGCCAGTAAGCTGGCTGAGCAGGCTCAGCTAACCTGAGTCTGACCCCTGGAGCCCACATAAAGGTAGATGAAGAAAAAACAACTTCAGAAGGTTGACCTTTGACCTCCACAGCACAGACCATATCACAGATACATTTTCTTTCTCCCTCCCTTTCTCTTTTCCTCTCTCCCCTCTTCTCTCTCCCTCTCTCACACACACTAATATACATTTTAAAAAGTTTTATTCTGAAAATAAATACTCCTCAAATTTTTGTTTTTTATCATTTTTAAAGAGAAGTATTTTTTTAAGTATTACATTTATATTTATTTTATGTATGAGTACTCTATCTGCATGTACACCTGCACACCAGAAGAGGGTGCCAGATCTCATTATAGATGGTTTTGAGCCACCATGTGGTTGCTGGGAATTGAACTCAAGTCCTCTGGAAGAGCAAACAGTGCTCGTAACCACTGAGCCATCTCTCCAGGCCCCAAGAGTATTTCTTATATGAAGTGTTTTGGGCCATTTGTAAAGCAGGGTAGCCCTGTGCCATTTGGCATTGTGTTTCTGTTTAAACCCCGTTTACCAGCTTCAAGGAGACCATCAACTAGCAAAGCAATGTAAATTTCAAGTGGAAAACTGATGGCTTTTATTTTTTATTTCTCTGATTTGTTCCCGCTCATTTCGATTGTTCGTTTCATACATACTTGGAATGCACAGGTTGTAAAGGGGTCTTATTTGTCTTGTTCTTCAAGCCCAGTTCTTCCAACCAGCAACACTTCTCAAATGGAATTAACTGTTGTTCAGGTTGGAACCCTACAGTTCCAAATGGTTTTCTTCTAGAAGCCCACTTTGGGATAGCTCAAGACTCAAGGCTGATTTTCCCATCAAAATTAGCACAGGCTGAGCTGAATGACAACTACCCAACCCGAGCCCAGGGTGCTCAGTGTGCGTTGTTCCTGTACCAAAGGGGCTGTGCTGGTGCTTGCTTTCCTTGGGCTTTGAAATGGAGCGGGGCACTGGTGGTGAGGCAGGAGACAGACTGGTTCCAACAGTAGGCAGAGAGAAGGAGGGACAATGTCTTGCTGGACTCCACCCACCCTGGGAGAAGACACCACTGGAAGGCTGTGGTGGATGCATTTAAGGGTTAGACCTTACGGGGACTTCCGCATTTCTCTGTTCATTTGGTTTTACACACCCTCTCTTTAAACCAGGACACCGGCTTTATCCGTTATCTTACAAACGACACCCAAGGTACTTAGCTCATTAACATGTATGTTGTACTAATGTGTTCATTCACGGGTTGTTTTTATGCGTCAGGGATTGAGCTTCATTCATATTAGGCAAGTGTGTTCTACCCTGAGCAACGTCTATCCCTGGACTATTTTACTCCTCCCCACCGCCCAACACACATACAAAAAAGTTTAACACAGAGCAAAAGCAATGTTAAAGCAATGTTACTTTCTTGCTTTCCAGGAGCTGTGATTAAAGGTCTGTGCCATCATTCCTGGTTCATGTGGCGCTGGGGAGCAAACCCAGGTCTGTCTATGGAAGGCAAGCACTCTTACCAACTGAGCTACAGTCCCAGTCCTTCTCATTAGGTTGTCTTGCTTATGAGAATTACTCGATATAAGTAGGAGAACATGGAAGGTAATTATCAGAATACCTGAGGACTGAAGTGGGAAGTGGCAGGGTTAGGCTCTTTGGCAAGAACTTCACTGAACTTTTGCCGGCAGAAGCATTTTATTGTTCTACTTAATGTTGTGTCTCTATAACCACAGGACTTAGATGAGACAGGAAACGTGTTGAATGCAAGCTGTGTATAGAGCTACTTTTCCCACACAGTCTAGTACAGTGTCTTCCATGTTAAAGACAACCACTAACCTCATGGATGAGTGGGTGAAGAACCCAGTGACTGCAACTGAAGCTTCATTATCGTTTTTACCTGTTCCATGTATGCCTGCTTTGCTTTTCCAAGATAATTGTCTTTTTTTTTGGAAACTCACAAACCTAAATGCCTAAAAACAAGAATAATGAGGGAAGATATTTTTTTTTTATTGTTTGATTTGATCGACTCATTGGCCTTTATCAAATGAGAACCAGGGCAGCCGGACTACATTTGGAGAAGAATGCTCCTAATACTGCTAGTTCTGTCAAGGTAGCCATGCATACAAATTCAGAAAGCCATGGCTTCCTTAGTTAAGTCTACTTTATCATAGTCACGTGCTTGAGGTAGGCACAGTGAAGACTCTGCTGTTCTGTGGATGGACCTGCTGACAATCTGTGGGAGGGGCTATCTGAAGGGCCGGTGAGCACAGCAGTCTAGACACGAGACAGCTGTGAAGTAGCACTTTATTGTGGCAGTTGTCCTACTATGATACATTTAATTGTCCAGAACAGAGATTTCTACATGAATTATTCTTAATTTGATTTGAAACAGGCCAACTGTTGTCTCCGATGATAATGCAAGGGCCTAAATTGAAGTTCTGTTTTGTTTCAATGGCAGTAGCTTTGGAAAAGCAAATGGAATTCCCTCCAAGCTGAAAGCAAGCAGGAAGCCTGTTTAGCCACACAATTAGCACTCTGGCTGTCATCATCCCTCAACTGGCCCTAAATTGGAGAAGTTACCACCTCAGGTCTTCACCTGAGTCTCTTTACAGCTGAAAGAAAAATCAGCTCCTTTCATTGAAGTATTCTTATTCACTGAAAACAAAATTTGGTAGGTTTCTTCTCCATCTTTTAAATATAGTTGTTCTGTTTAGGGTCATTACAGTGGTTGATAAAATTAACTCTACTTTTTTTTCACATTTTTTTTCAGGTCTACTAGAACTAAGAAATTCTGTATGTCTGTAACTTTATGCCGGTATTTTTATGAATTTTAATTAAATTCTTTTTTGTCTGTTGGCAGTTTTAAAAGTCTGAAACATGCCCAAACATCTCAAAGGATTTAAAGAAAATTATAATAGTAACTAGTTTCTCCCCTTTCCCTTAAAAAAAATACAGCACACACTGAAATTATTTAAATTGCCTGAGCCTTTTAAGCAAGTAACCACATTTTAACTAGGTTTTCTCCAGTCCTTCTATTCATGCCAACTATAGAAATTAGCCTTCACTCTCCCCTCACTTACACATGGATACACACGCTTGCATGGACACAAGAAAAATTTCTTTTCTCCTGTCAGCATTCCTCCCCAACAATGCTTAGATTAGTGGCATGAAGGCGGCCGCAGAGAAAGGACATTCAGGCCAGAAGGCTCCCCACAGGCACAGCTGGTAGGGGTTAATGGCAGCTGAACCTCCCAGCCAGGGCCCTTTCTCTATTGTGTGTTCAACTCCTGGGAAGGAGGCCGACTTGTGACAGCCTCTGGGGTGCAGGGGATCAGAAGTGTAGCAACTGGGTCACAGAGGCAGCGTTCCTGCAAGGAGCTTTAGGGCAGCCAGGAAGCTGAGCAGGGCCACGGGATGGTGGCCCAGAGCTCTTTCACTCTTAGTGTAGCTAGATGTGAGCAATGAGTTGCTCATATTCAGAAGCTCTTCCATTCTGCCTCAGTGCTGTGCGTATATGGCACTGTGTGTTACTCAAGTCTGAGCACGGGCGCTTGGGGCTTCTATTTTCCACTTAGAATAAAGACTCCAGAGCTGCGACACAATGGCCCTGGAGCGATCTCCGGGGCCTCCTGATAAATAGACACGGAGATATAAGTGGAGAGTGATTTATATGGTACTTGTCTAAATGAAGTAGGTGGGCTTCCCAGGCACCATGGGATGCGACCAACGTGGATGTCACCCCAGGCTTCTACTTTATCTTTTGATTTTAAAACAAGAAAATGCAATAACAACAGCTGTTTGTGCCTACCACAGACATCAGACCTCTTTAGTTAACTTTTATTTTCTCTCTCTCTCTCTCTCCTCATCCTCCAGATAGGGTCTCATTGTACATCTCTGGGTAGCCACAAATGCAGGATTATAGCCCAGGCTGGCCTCAAACTCCTTTTGCTTCCCTCAGCCTCTTCCTCCTAAACTCTGGGATTGTTGGTCTGAGCCACCATGCCCATCTTAACAGACTTTTTTCTTGTAACTGGGTGAGTGGCACTTTATAGGCAAAATGTGTTTTCCAGAGAGACAGAGTCTTGAAGAAAGCAAGCTTGACAGCTCTGAGGGTCCTGTGTGGAGAAGGTGGGCTTTGGCACAGAACCTAATCCTATATTGGAGTAGGGCCTGGCAAACTAAGGGAGTTCCGTAAATATTAATTAAATAAAGACTCCCACAGTTACAGAGGTTGGCCTGGCTGTTCATTTTTAACCTAAAAGGTTTTCTTGTTTAGAAATCACAGTAAGCACCAAGGAGAATGTTTTTTTTGTTTTGTTTTGTTTTGTTTTTTGGTTCTGGCTAAATGAATTTGTTTCCTTTCAAAACAACTGAGCATCCCCTACCAAAGACTGTTAAGACAATTCATTCTGGTTAAAGTTGGCCTCATTTCTTCTTTGTACACCAACCTTAGGAGCTAATTGGGGACTGCTTTGGGTCACATGGAGGCAGGGAATGCTAGAGGCATCCTTGTTCTAATGCCTTTGGCTTGGTTTATCTAATTTGAAATTTTAATGCCACTTGACTAAAATTTGCTCTCTCCTTGAGTTTGTTTTGACTTATCACTCTGGGAAAAGGAAGCAGGGGAAATAGAACAAATTAGGGCCCTGGGATTTTACCTGCAGCATAAACATTTAATACTTCCTCTTTCAAGTCACAATAGTTGGGGGGAAACAATGCAGCCCAATGAGCTCATTAAAGCTGTTCTCTTCGGGTCATAATAGGGAGCCAGCCAAAGAGTCAAAGGGGATGAGGCTGTGCAAGGCTGGAGACCAGCTGAAGAACGCTCTCCTGGCTGCTGCAGATGGTTCTTTTGGAGGGATTGTGATTCTTAGGGCCCCTTCTTGGGAAGAAAGAGCAAAATGACCATCTTACCCGGACACACAGCTCCAGGCCTCTGAGAAGATATTCTGGTGGTGCGCTGAAGTAGTTGAATTTAGGTGGCAGGCTAATGGAACCGCAATGTGACCATTGTAACCCAAATCTGCTTCTGCAGAGAAGTGACATGACAGGTTTGTGTTATTTACAAAACTCACACGTGGTTTTATTGTACTCACAAATATTCCTTTTATTCTTATGGCTTCACTGTAAGCCTGGAGGATTTTTCCAATATGTGACTTTTAAAGCAATTTAATAATTTTTTTGTAAATACACAGAGGAGAAAAATAAGCAGCCTTTCTAGAATTAGAATGCACAGTCAGAAAGTCTTGGAAGGCAGGGGTGCCTTTCTGAACTTGGCCATGCTGCTCACTGCAAAAGGCTCCTCCCTCCTTAGAAAGCACTTCCTTCCCTTTTCTTTCCATCTTGCTTTATTTAGGCTGGTGGGTGTGGCAAACAGAAAGGATCAGAGAGTGGTCCCCTTCCGTGATCACTGGGATACAATGCAGAATCTGAAGGGCTGGAGGCCATTCTCTTTCTTTACAACCTAAGGCTGTTTGACCTAAACCTTAGAATCTCTCCTCTCTGGGTGCAAGGTTGCATTCGGGTGGGCAAAAATCCATACAGTTATTGTTCTTTTCCTTTGAAAAAGCAAACCACACCTAGACTGGGACTTTTTCTTCTCCTCAGGATTCAACTCACATTGCACTTTTACGCTGTATTTTAGTAAATCTGAGAAAATAAAAACAGCGCTGCCTACCAATAGCAGGGCTCGCAAGGGCAATCGCATACTCACACACTCCCTGTGCTTTTTAATAAAAAAGAGGGTGAAACTAGGCGAGTTTGTTGCACTGTAATATGTATTAGGCACACAAAAATACAAAAAAAAATTAAATTAACAACTCATGAAGAATTGAAGCAAACAACAGCCTCACTGCGGAGATTTTACATTAGCAAACTCCTGATCTCCCTGGGTGTAACTATTTTGAAGCAATTCACTCAATAGTTTGTTGTTGTCTTCTTAAAGAAAAAAATAGGTAATTTCACTTTTACAAAAACAAATTTAACAGGAAACACTGTTTTCAAATTTCAGAGTTGTTTTTAAACCAGTTGCTCCAATATGGCATGATACAACTATCCAGGACATGCTAGGGAAAGGGTTAAGCTTTCCTGACTTTCAGATACAATGAAATTATGACAGGAAGAAAATTGTGCCATTTTAGCATGAAAATGCTTGTACAAATACTGTCGTTCCTTCCTTCTTACTTTCTTTATAATGCCTCAGCGATAGCTAAGATGACAGACATTTGACAGGTATCTGTAAGCACACGGCCCAGGCAGCTCATTAAAGTTTTTCTTTCTATGCATCAGCTTTCACAATGGCAAAAACCCATTAGCATTGACTATTCCACAGATTAGAAGAATTAAGGGCTTCAAACGTTGGCTTATACCAAGCAATGTCATTTGTGAAGTGATGTTTGCTTTATTATTTCCCTTTCTCTCCCTCTGAAACCAGACTGACATGACTTTAGCTCTACATAGGGTGCAATGTGCAAACCAAAGGGTTGGCTCATCGATGAAAAGAAATGCATTCCCTTTTATACATGACTGGAATGGCCAAGAGAGGGACTTCACATGCACTATTTAGGCTCATTAGAGGACTGATTATGATAGTCCTCTGGTGTAATCTTTAATCGACTTTGACACTAGATTTGCCCCGTTACAAATCCTGTCATGCAAATTAAGTCATTTGTGTTGTTTGATATGGAAAGATCTGCTATGAAATGAAAGATTAGCTCTCAGATGAGGCACAGGAGACCAGTGCCCTTGTGCACCAGGCAACTGATTACAGGGATGACGGCGTCCGTTTCTCCCCGCTGCTAACATTGAGGAGGGCTCAAATTAACATGGCTCTCTTCCCGCACCCTGCTCGGAATACACACTCATGTTTTCATAGCTGTATTTCTCAGGCCGTCCCGAACAAGTGCTGCAGGCGGCCCGAATGTGCAGTTACCCTACCCTATTTATTCCCCTTCGAGAGTGGTCGCATCTTGCACACTCGTGGGTAAAATTTCTGTTCCAAACAGGTGATCAGGGCTGACTGACTAATAAGGCACTCCACAAACCAGAAGAACAGCCTACCGAATTATAATGCAGCTGTGGCTTTCTATACCTACCCATTACCTATTTTATTTTTACTGTTTTAAAATATTTGGTTTTCTGTAGACAGGGCCTAGTCTAGCTCAGACTGACCTTGAATTTCCTACGTAGCCGATTGGAACTCCCGGTCCTCCAGGCTCCACCTCCCACGGCCTGGGATTACAGACACCACACCCAGCCCTTCCAGCAATGCAGGAAGCTCATGCTCTCAGTATTTGTTTTGATTGACTGTAGGTAAACAAGAATTGTGACAACTAAGGAGACCTAAGAAGAGTTTTCACCAAAAATCTCAGGTGACAACTATTTCACTTGCTAACTGAAAGATTACTAACACCAGGAAGATGACCTTAACGGTCGTATGACCTCGTTTAGCCTCACTAGAGGGTATTTCTGGCCCTGAAGATAGGAGTCAGTAATAGAAGTGGAAAAGAGGTGCCTCGGCTCAAGCAGTACTGTTTCGTCTGGAAAGCACTACCCAGAACATACACATTTGGGACATGATTTTTTTCAAAGATCTCTTCCAACTTAAAACAACAAGTTTACCATTTTCAGGTCAAATTTGACAGAATTGGTTAAAAAAAAAGAATCTATGTTGAATCAAAAATGAGCATGAAAAATGGCTGACAGACAACCACTAGCAGACAGGGAGGCTGGAAGACAGAGAGCTTCCCTGGAGATAGCGGTGGCGTGCCGTGGCTGGCTTCAGGAGTGGGCAATGGGTGGAAGCCTTTCCCGTCCTCTGCCAAGGTAGCCGAGACTGCCCTTCCCAGGGACACTTCAGGAAGCTTCCGGAAGCCCGTCTGTCCTGGGTTTCCTCATAGCTGTATGATTGTCATTTATTTGGACCTACTTTAATGTCAAGCCAGCTCTCAGAGAAAGAAAGGCAGCTATGCAAATGAAATAGTTTTAAAGCTGTTTCTCAAATACTAGTCATATTGAGTACATAACCTCAATGTGTTTTTTAAGCTATACATTTAAAGTGCAGATTAAATGTTAATAAGCCCAATTCTGCTTCACTGAAAAAAAAAAAAAAAGAATGATTTCAAGAGGCCTATAACAAAGTTTGTCCTCACCTCTGATTCTGTATATAGAATGTATGGCTTAGTTGTCTCTCATCCCTATTTCTTTTCCCAAATAGTTTGTAAGTAAAAAGAAGGTGACAAAAATATGATTATAGACTTATCATTAAAGCAAAGGTCAAATGCAATGCAGCCATGGGCTGGCTGGAAAGCCAGGAGGGACGGAACGCTCCAAGCACAGCATAAATATTCTGTCTAATTCGAGGCTGTCAGAGAAGGTGTCTTTGATTGAGCAGTGATGTAAATAGTCATTTAAATCCCTCTTAAATGATCATAACACAAGGGAGAGTGGCCTCCAGCAGCTCCACCAGCATGTTTTCTCTCCGACATTTTTAATAGGCATGCTTTGTCCTTTGAATGAGTCACACACCTCTGTTTTGATTAACTTTTATCAGATTTGGGGGATTTCATTTCCCTCATACTAGATATAGCATCAGCCATTTTATATAGGATTGAAAAAGTTTTTAATGAATGAAATAACATGTAGTGTTTCCTTGGCAATCCTCAGAGGAAAAATCAAGTCCATCATTGAGTTCAACTATCGATCTAAGAAAGTTTCCAGTATTCCCAAGATGACATCACTAAGGGGCAGAAAACTGCTACTAAGTCAATCCACCCGATGGTCATGAAAGAGCTGGACATATTTTCAGCAAAGTAATGTTTATGAACTTGTGGAAGAATACAGTAGGGGAACCAAATGAAGGAAGCAAAAGTGAAAACAAACTTGAGAAATCAGTAAGATTGGATTAAATACTTGCGTTTAGTGCTGTTAGCTGAGGTATGTGACTGAGAGTTCCCGCAGTTGGGCAGTACTTCATTCAGAAGATGTAATCCATGCTGTTAATGTAGTACTTTAAACTTAACTTTATAGCACAGTGAGTTAAATGGTTGCCATGCCTCAGCTATCCCTCCTTGGCCAGGGGACCCAGACAAGCATGAATATCGTTTCTGACCACCGGTGGCCAGTTAATGTATCAAAGGGCACACTGTTGCTTTCAGACAGGGAAATCCTGACCTTAACTCCGAAGTAGAATCAAGCGGAGGGCTGTTAAACAGCAGCTCGCCGGGCCCCACCTGCGGACGTTCTCCTCGGGCTATAGAGGCGAGCTCCGGGATCCCCATGGTACTTGCCCACCAGGGCTACACTTTGCAGACCACTAAGAAGGTAACAGGAAGTGGCTGGGGGGTGGGGCGGGACAGGGAGGTCTCCACGTAGAAGAATCTCTGTGTACTGGACAGAGAAGAGGGAAATAAATCCCCAACCAGCTTTCTTTAGTATTTCTCCTCTTTTCCCTTTTAATGTAGGCGATACCCAACTTCAGTTCCCAGGACATGTCTTTCAAGTCTTCATTGAAATTCACATACATTTTTTAACATGGAAGAATATAATTTCTAGGCTCTGATGGCCTATTAATAAATAGCTGTAAAGTGTGTATACATCTGAGGCTCGGTAAAGGAGCACAGATCACAGGAAACTCTCGGTGCCCGGGACCTTGTGGCGCTGCTGGGAAAGGTCTACACTCCAGCATGCTGTTTCCACCATTCTGATGGGCACCTGCACAAGCCCCGCAGGTCATGCTCCCTCCACAGGAGGCAGGAAGAGGTGGGAGTGGGTATGCGGAATGCAGGAAGTCCTAGGCAGCGGGGATTTTAATCTCCAATTGCCACCCTTTCAGCGTCCAGTGCAGAGCCCATTTCTTGCCAGGAACTGTGTGTGAAGATGAGGGAGGAATGGAAAGTGAAGGACAGGGAGACAGATGAGCTCCTCTCTTTTGGAGCAGCTCAATCTTATTTGCTGTCTGTACTTGCCCAGATTAAATGAAGAGTAGCACTGAATGAGAGCTCGGTCCCCAGGGACCTGGACATTAGCACGTGGTGTGCTTGGAGCAGTCCCCAAACCTCACTTCAGATGACTGTTCTCATCTAGAATGACGAGCATGTAGTTTTTCAGACTTTAGATCTTGGGCCACTATACCATCATCTATCCTGGCACAATCTTAAGATTCAGATGCCCAGGAAAGTGGTCATTGTTCCCATTTCACACCCTCAGGTGTTCTTTTAAATTAGTGACCACCAAGCCTATCCTGGGACTTAGAGAAGCCTCTAGTGATAAATGCAATTTGTCGGTACAGACTTTGCAAACTATAGCATGCTATTTGAATGCGGCAGATCATTGTTTGCTGTGTGTACAGGGCTCTTCTTTACGGCAGTCCTCCGCAGGTGTTCCTAAGAAAAGTAACACTCTCACTTATGAGCCCAGAGGGTGAGGACTTCCATTTCCCTTTTCTTGTCTTGCTATGTTCAGGTGCTTTTCAAGCTGAGTGATGCTTCAACAGGATGCTGCGCCCTGCGAAGACAGAATAGGCAGGGCTCTGGCAGAAGAGACTGGACAGCCTTCTGGAGACAGCACAGTTAGAAGACGCAGCCGAGGGAAACAGGTGAGGATAAGTTCTCAGCTTCTCTAGGACCTAGGGGCAATGCCATTTTGGGGGATTACAGGAGCTGGGCAAACCTGGATTGGGATGCTGTCTTGGTGACTTCTGCTTGTGTGGTTTTGGGAGAGTGCTCTGGCTCTGCAGCCGTGTTGTAGCCGTCTTTCCCCGCCATGCCTTCCAGCACACATCGAAGTTCTTTGTCCCTTTCCTTGTTTTTTCTCTGATAACATTCATCTTCACAACTGTCCATTGATGCTGGGTGTCCTCTGGAAATTTACCTGATGGAGCTGGAACACATGACCTTTGCTTCACAGAGTGGCAGCTGGATTCTGAAAGAACTGAAGGCTTCCTGGGACATGGTTTCGCAAGCCCAGCCCAACATGGCTGTTGCAGGCAGTCCAGGAGCGTGGAATACACCTCAGTTTTCAGGGGGAAGACGTCAAAGAATTTGTGGTCATATTTCCCTTTCTACAGCAATTGTGAAAATGAAAACTGGGCAAATTTGTTCAAGTAACTTGCTCATTAAATGCAGAAGAAGCGTTGCATGAAGAGCTCAGGCCAACATCACTAAAAGATTTTTAGGCCCATTCAGGAATAAAGAAATGCTCTGTCATCCCTCATCTTGCCTTGACCTAGCACACATTGCCTGTGAGAAAAGTGCTGTGCATTCCTCTGTCCACTGTTATCGTTTACCCTAAGAGGAAAGGCTAGCCCTGAACTGCCCCTAGGTCTCTCTAGCATGCAGCTCAGATCCTAGGATATAGGAGAAGTTCTTTTAATTAGTTGAAAATTTCATGAAGCTGAGTACACTGGTACACACCTTTAATCCCATTACTTGGGAGGCAGAGGCCAGTGGATCTCTGTGAGTTCAAGGCCAGCCTGGACTACATAGTGAGTTTCAGGATATCCAGAGCTACATAGTGAGACTCTGGCTTGAAAGAAAGAAAGAGAAAGAAAGGGAGAGAGAGAAAGAAAGAAAGGAAGGAAGGAAGGAAGGAAGGAAGGAAGGAAAGAGAGAAAGAAAGAGAGAAAGAGAAAGAGAGAGAAAGAAAAAGAGAGAGAGAAAGAAAAAGAGAGAGAAAGAAAGAAGAAAGAGAGAAAGAGAGAGAAAGAAAAGAAAGAAAGAAAAAGAAAAGAAGAAAAGAGAAAAAAATATGAATAAGGTAAGAAGAAAGGCTGATTAGAAAAGATAATTGTTGACATTTATATATACTAAATTTGAGGGGCTAGTGGCGTCCTTAACTTGTCGCATGCTGTGTGATGGTCTGAGTGAGACGCTTCCCATAGTCCTGGCATTTGGGTGCTTCAGAACCAGGGCATTAGTGAAGCTGTGTGATGCAACACAGGCCAGCGCTGCCAGGACCACCTCACATTCATTACTTTGATTTCAGTTTCAATTTTGGTTGCTTCATGTTCAGAAACTTTTCACTGTTTCTAGTTTTGTTTTGTTTTGTTTTTTATGATACTGCCCTCATTCAGTAATAGAATCCCATGTAGTTTGAGAGGTAGGAACCTAAAGGACGGAAGTTGAAGCACTCTGCTTCTGTAGTGGCACATTCCTACAGGCACTCACTTCATGCAAAGGTCCCCTCCTGACCTGGCATCTGTCTGCCCCCTAGGGAACAGGCAGCAGGGACCAGCAATAAATAGCTTGCAGCAGAGTCTCCTTTAGATCTTGCCTATAAACCTACACCTTCCCTGCCAAGGATGCTTTGAAGAGTACGGGTGATGTGGGCAGGCCAACCATTCCATTTACCACAGCCAGAGATGGCACTTGGAACCCTCACATTATTAAAAGCTTGTTTAGTTCCACAAATCAAACAGTACAGATAAAAGCAATGACAAGAATCATTAGATGTCCCTTAAAAAATGACCTGTTGTCTGTGTCCTTTTCCAGAATATCCCTTGGCAATTGTCTGTCAAAAAACATACTAGAGGCTTTTCCTCTGAGGTGACACATTTGTGACAAGGCTTGCTGCTCTCTGTGTGCTCAATACTACAAGCCAAGCTGCCCATGGCTCTGCTCTGCTCTGCCAGCCACATAAGCCCTGCTAAGAGCATGTATCCCAGGCCACACAGTTCCCTGACAGCAGTCCTCTACAGCGTCCTCACCAGGACAGAGCTGGCATTTCTCAGCCTGGGAAGCCTGATTTGCTTAGAGAGAAACTACACCCAGGTTTGGGGAGGCTGATGCACAGCTTTGCAGCTGAGTCTCCAAGGAAACCATCGCTATTTGTGGCTCTCAAGCTCAGGAAGTAATTCTTACCTGCTTTACAAGACTGACAGTGTCATGACAGCCTTCGGAGGCTGTCGTTTCCATGCACAGGGATTCTGCAATGTAAATCGATTATTAATGAAGCTGTATTTTAAGTGACTGTTCCTCAGAGGGAGCGTGTTTATATTTAATTATCAAAATGGGAGCTGTGCAGTAGCGAAGTCGCACAAAAGTCAGCTATTATCCCCCAAAATGGTTCAAAAATCAATCTTCATTCCAAAACCCATAATAAAAAAATAAAAAATAGCAATTTATTGAGAAAAACCAAAGACATCCTATGTCAGAAAAGCTATCATTACTTGTGCTAAAACTAATATGTACATATTTTTAAAGAGAGATGTGCATAATTATGCGAAAGAATTTTAAGTAGTTGCTGAATGGAGGCCCCACTGAATTGTCGCTATCACTGGTAGTTTGACATTTGCCCTGCTTCTGCCTGTCACACCAACCCAGGAAGCAGCTGCTATTAGAGATGTATACGAATGGGTTTTTTTTTTTTTTTTAATCCATCAGTGCTCCTAGTCTTTCTTGAGCATGACAAGCTGCTTGCAAAAAAGTTTTGGTCTCTTCTAAAATTAAGAATTTTGCTGCTTAAGTATTTCTGAAATTCTGAGATGATTAGGGTGTCAAGTGTGAGATGAGAGAGGGGGCCATAGGACACCTGAGCAGTGGACAGAAGAAGCCCAAAAATCTCTGTACCAAGGTACAGAAACCCTGTCTCTCTTTATTAAGGAAAAGATGGGCAATGTCAAAGTTTGTGGGAACCCTGAAGGCTCCAACCATTTGCCAGGCTGTAACTGGCTCTACAGTTCTTGGCTCCCATGATTCAAAAGAATGGTAGGCCCCTGAAGTCCTGAGTGTAGTCAGTAATGGGAGTGGACATGTTCTATAAACCTTCTCCAGAGACCAAGGTCTGGAGCAGATGTCCAAAGATGACTAGAGTCTCTGCTAGATGATCTGAGAGTCGGTAAAACTGTCCACAGGAACTAGTAGAAGAGAGCTCATTAGAGAACCTGGGGAAACTCTCATCATACATAGGACAGAGAGGGAGATGTAACCACACCTGCTGATCAGGAATTCACGAAAGTTCCAGGTATCAGCAAGAGAGAAAAGTTTCATGATGGCTCTCTTGCAGTACAGCCTGAATCCATGGTCTAAGCACACACGAGTGTGTGTGTGTGTGTGTGTGTGTGTGTGTGTGTGTGTGTGAGCTGAGCCCAGTGGAGGGAGGGCTGATGTGAAGCCAGGGGGTCCCTATGCTTTTGGATCAGTGCTAAATATTGGTAGTGATGGTTTTATATGAATGTATACAGTTCCCAAACCACATATAATTGTGTACACACTCAACTGAGCCATATGTAAAATTAGCGATGTTTCACTACAGTATACCAGTGTGCCAGAACTGTCTAAAATCATACCACTGTTACGGGTTCAGGAACAGCTGCACACTGACCACGCAAACACCAGATCAGACTGAGGGAAGCTTTGTGAACGCTGGACAGAAATTGACTGATCGGGGCCATAATCCAGACTCAGGAGCCAGACTGTAACCCTGGTTGTTTCGCAGGCGTTTGTTTAATACGGAAAGCCATAACCAGGTAACCAGGTGTAGGAAGTGAGGCATCTGGGTAGCTAGGCAAAGCACTTCAAACTGATTGGCTGGGATTTAGGGTAGGGGAGCTCTCGGGGGCTTTCCACCTTCCTGGGAGTAAGGAACATGGCAGGATGCTGTGGTCTTAACTCAAGCAGAACATGCATTTGTCATCTATTGTTTATTCTAAGCAACGAGTATGAACCATTAAATTATATCCCGGTCTCAGGCACGTAGGCCTGAGAAATGGAACTTAATTTTATCTTATGATCAAAATGGAGACTTGGAGGCAGAATGGCTTTTGATATGCTGAAGGCTACAGCAGCTGTTAACAGAGGAGCCATCGCTAAGCTCAGAACTGAGGTGGGTCTCAGTGGAAGGGCTATAGAGTTTAAGCAGGCTACAACACACAGATACTTAACAACTGCACAAGAGACACCTGCAAACTATCAGCATGAGTTTGCAACTTCCTTTGAATCAGTTACTTCAAAACAGAATGAAAAGTAGAGGCTCCAAGTTAGAACCAATAACTTTAGTGTGTGTGTGTGTGTGTGTGTGTGTGTTTGTTTGAGTGTGTGTGTGTGTGTGTGTGTGTGTGTGAGTGTGTGTGTGTGCTGACAGCATCCTGGAGCGGAAAGCATAATACCAAACACATTGTTTTGTCCTATATCTCCTCACTTAAACTGTTACTGGTTGTTCTGCTGACAAAAGGACAAAAATCAGCATCTGACATTGGTGTGTGAAACTTAAGTGAAGATTCTGTTTTCTACATGCAGCTTAACCTCTAGGCTACATAGTGAGCTCCAAGCTAGCCTGGGCTACAGAATGAGAGTCAGTCTAAAAAAGTGTCTATACATTGTGTGCTAGCTAGTTTTATGTCAACTTGACATAGCTAGAGTCATTTGGAAAAAGGAAGCCTCAATTAAGACAGTACCCTCATAAGATTGGTGTAAGATACTAATTAATAAAGCAATGGTGTTCTTTAACCCAGCTAGCTTCCAACATAATTGGCACAGTGAGACTATGATTTATTATTATGCTGTAGGTACTATGCTGGGCAGATTCTGAGCTATTCTAATCCTCCTGCCCTTATGTCCACATAAAGGCCAATCATTTGACTGCCCGGCAGCTTCTACTCCATTAGTGTGTGCTCATGGCCATTTGTTCATTATCCATCCTGCCTCATGGCGACCTTTCTCTCTGGCTTCCTCTCTTCCAACCACCTCTTCTGCTTCTTCCCTTCTGTCCTCATGGTCTCTCAACCCCAAGCCCAGGAACCTAAACTCTTCCCACCTCTCCTCTGCCCAGTCACAGTCTTCAGCATCTTTATTAGCCAATCGGGGATAATCAGGAACATTCCTTACATCATTTGGGTACAGGAGATGGTTCAACATTGATAACAATGCCTGTGGCAGGGCAGTAACCAGATTTCAGCATCTGAAACACAGTACCCAAGACCCTCCTGGCCTGTGGGCAAGCTTGTGGGACATTTTCTCGATATATGATTGGTATGGCAGAGCCCAGCTTTCTGTGAGCAGTACCACCCTAGGGTAGATGGTCCTGGGTGCTGAGTTGGCCACGAGAAGAAAGCACGTAAGCAGCACTCTCTCCTTCACGGTTTCTGTCCTGGTTCTGTCTGGCTTCTGTCCAGGCTCCAGCCTTGAGTTCCTTCCTTGACTTCCTTAAATGATGGGTTACGGCCTATAAGACAGAACAAACCCTTTCCTCCCAAGTCACTTTTGGCCAATGCTTTATCACAGCAGTGGAAACCCTAACTAAGACAATTTCATCATAGAGGAGTTTATTTTAAACCACATGTTTAAAAACAAATGAAAGTAATATATTTCAAAGCATTGGCTGGACTGGGCAGCTGGTCTGAGCGTACTTGCCGTAGCCGTAATGGTGTATCTCAGGATCGGCATCTCCAGAACCAACGTCAGTCACCACCTAACCCACCTGACTCGATGAACTGAAACCCCTGACTCGTGTCTGCAGACATTCTCCCGGCCCTGCCTGTCTCATTCTCTGCATCTCTCCCTGTTTGTTTCAGTTAAAGGGCACAGGGGCTGGACCAGTTCTCTATCCTTTTCTTGTGGGTACCTCACTCAATTTTTTCTTCAGGCACAAGGAATATGTTTCTCCCTCTACCGCTTTTGCCATGGCTTCAGCCCAGTGACCAACAAAACAAGCAAACAAAGAAGTGAACAAATCCACAGCTTTCTCAGCTCATCGATGCAAGTGTAGTTCTGTAATGTTTACCTGGTTGGTTTTTCTTACTGTTTGTTAGAGATAGTCTCTCTGTGTGGCACAGGCTGGCCTCTGACTCACCATTGTCCTGCTTCAGACTCTAACTGCTGGGATTACGTGCTCATGCGATTGGCACATTGGTTTTACAGCTTCTCCTGCCTTCTGCAGGTGAACGTTTCACGCAACACTTTCTGAAGTCTGGCTGGTGAATCTGCAGGTCTCAGAACCACTAAGAATTTTACTAATCGCAGGAAAATGTAGACATTGAAAAGGAGGCTGGTTAGGTTTACTTTAGGAGTCAGTGTTTCTTGGGAGTCTGGATGAATGTAAGCTGCTTCACTTTCATACTACCAATGTGGTCTGGACTCACAGCACATAGTGTTTCCGTGAAACCATCTCCACAGAGCATCTGTACCTCCGTCTATACACACAGTGTTTATTTGTATTTGACAAGAGTCACGGCCTGGACCCTGTACCTCCAGGTTCTGGTTTTTTTATCCTAAGCAGGGAAAGAGCAGAGCACATACAGACTACAGTTACAAGCAGACCAGAGCAAAGTGAGAATACAGGTCAGGAGCGCTCGACATGAGGGTGGGCACTCCGAGCTAGAGAACTCGCGGCTCCCTGCTAGCGCCCGGCCCGCCTTTACGAAGCCTCTCTGGAAGACGAGTGGCTGACAAGCGAGAGGCTTGGACGGCACTCTTTAGATGAACACACTCCACTCTGCAAGCCTTCGCCACTTTGAACGTACGTTCCCATGGCGCCACTGATTTTAATCCTACTCCTAGCCTACTCCTCAGACGGCTGTGGTCTCCTCTACCCCGAGGCCCCCACGGCAGCTTGGATGAAGCCGCAGCTCAACGGCCTTCACAAGAGGCGGGAAGCAGGGCCCAAGCACTTGGTAGCCTCACCAGAAGAGTACTCTAGTCCTCACTTCCGCCGCGCTTTATACTTAGCGACAAACAACTACACACAGCCGCTTGGTGCCATCGCAGCAAGCCGCACACAGGACCGCTTGCACAAGCTTCTTCAGCCGTGGATACGACCGTCTGTGAACTACTGTAACTTAGTGCCGGGGGCAGGAAATCTGGTGGCATTTAGAATGGGCAATGACCAAAAATTAGCTCAAACTCAAAAGCCTGAGTATTCCGGGCACTGTTTTCAGTGATCACTTGTTTGAACACACGGCTTCACCACAGCTGGTACTGGACATGAAGTACTGATGCCTTCCTGGCACACAGCACCAGAGGACAGTCTCTGAAACAGCTCCTCTCAGATTCAGTACGACAATATGTTATAAACCAAAGTGGTTTTAGGTACCTAAAAGGGTATATGTTCTTAAAGAACGTCGTGAGTTAAGTGAAAACAAAGCCTTTTAATATCTTCCTACTGTCATTTCTTAGCATGTGTCACAGTTTATCATAGGATTGTGTTTTGCTAGAATTTTTATTTTAAAAATTATTAGTTGGGTCACTGACTTGAGTTTAATTTTTAAAAAATGATTCAATCACTTTTGTCTCAGAAATAGACTTAAATATGCTTCTGCCATTTTGTCTTAAGTATTTATTAATAGCAGCATTCTCAGCATTGATGATTATATCATAAAATCAAAAAATATTGATCAACACTGAAAAAACAGTCAAGGTTCCCTATGCCCTTCAGTATTGAATCTTCTGTCAAGATTTAAAATTTTATACAAAAATAAACAAGCACATCCACCTCATTAGTGTGCAGGTTTGCTTTTGTCTTTAATAAATTATAAAATTACTAAAGACTTATGAATTATATTCTGTATTATTTACTATCAGTAGATGGTTTATTTGTATACCTGTTTTATGGTCTATATATTCAGAGTTTTTCTTTTTCTCAAGCAAAAAGGGGTCCCAAGTTAAAAAAAAAAAAACAAAAAACAAAAAAACTTAAAAAGCTCTAGCTTAAAACAAGATACATTTATGATATTATAGTGTTAGAAACCAGAATACAAAGCAGGTCACTGGGCACAGAGCAAGGGGCCAGCATGGTCCTACCATCGCCAGAGAGTCAGCACAGATTCATCCTGGCCTCTCCCGCTCCTAGAGGCCTGTGCTCATGGGCTCCGCCCCCAGCTGCCATCTTAAAGGCCGTAACAGTGTTGACTTTCCCGTGCCCCTCTCACAGCTTCTTCTCCGACTGTTCTGCCAGCTTCTCTTTCTTTTCCTCAGAAAGGCCCTGTTACCTTGGACCTGCTCAGACAACCCAGGGTAGTCATGTCTCACAGAAATATGTATTTCCTCAAATTCTTAACGCCTCCTGTCCTGTGCAAACTAACAGTAGAGAACCTGGCAAGCAGAATGTGCACATTGCTGGGTGGCCATTATTTTCTTTATCAGTGATATTAACAAAACACACCACACAAACCCCTAGCTTTAATGCTCTAAGTTATTGTTTCAAAACCTTTCTCCAGCACTTAAGGTGGTATTGCCTTGGGTGAATCGTTTAATGGGGAATTTTCATTTCACCTGGTTGTGTGCTATGGTGGGAGATGAGACTGTGGAACAGCTTTCCCTGGACAGAACCACCTACCTTGACTGCTTTGCTCCTCCAGGACACGATGCTGCCGCCCAAGTCACTTCCTTCATGTGCTCCCCAACTGCCCCCACAGGGGCACAAAGCTCACCTGCCACTCACAGCCCACACACCAGCCCTTCACTCCTCGCCTTCTTGGTTTGTTTCGACTTGTTCAACGTTCAGTGTTTCTCCTGATCTTTCCTTCCCCCAAGATCCGGCCCCCAAGATCCAGAGGCAGTAAGCTTGTTTCCTCATTTACCCTGGCACCAGATTCCTAGCTTCCTCCTGGAAACCAGCTCAGTCATGAGGCTGGAGAAGCCAAGCTGAGAACGTTCGCACCACAAATGGCCTCAGCCTTACTCAGGGGGGTGGGAGGCAGGAGAGTTGGTGGAAAACAATTCTTTTCTTTGAAATTTACCCCATAAAAGTGAAAAGCCCAGAGAAAACCCTTCCTGTGACGCTCTGCAGGCCGACAGACGAGCCTTCTTCAGAAAGGTGAGTATTTGCACAACACCATAGAAATTGTCCTGGTCACTTTAAATATTTTCTGCTAATCTCCAGGGAACCAGACCAGATTCCCCACTGAGAAAGTACACGCAACTCACTCATTTTTCAGTTTTCTACATATTCTTCCTTGTATTCAGGTGTTCATTTTTCTGATTTTTGCATCAAGTTCTATTTATAATTATTGAACTTTATATATTAAGATAAAATGAACACTAAGAATATGTTTAAACAAAAATGGCTAATTTATAAATAGAATAATAATTTGATATTTATGAAGTGCCAGCTTCACATTAATATAATAATTCTGCAGTCATTCTCCAACTGTCCTTTGAAATTTCAGAAACTGGGAGAGAAGCTTGTTAAATTCCATAAGCCAGGAGGTGCTAGTGTGTCAGGCTCCTGAACCACGCCTCCAGCCTCCAGAGAATTAGCATGGGATGGACATGGAGCAGGTTCAGACCCCAGAAACCTGAAATTTGAGACTTAAAACATCCTGAGAACAGAAGGCATGGGACAAAGCTCTCCCCCTGTTTTTGTGCCTCAGGAGCACGTGACACAGCCCCAGGAGGATGCAGGCGGTCAGGCTTGTAAGCTGTCACCTGTTGTACTTCCCCATGTAAATAAAGCATTGGCAAAGTCCTAGCCCCAGGCAATCAAATCATTTACCCTCAGAGCCCCTCCCCACTGCCCAAGGTTTACAAGCCCCCGTTTCACAGGAAATAAACCGTCCGACATCATCTACTGGACATTTATGCTGAGCTGTAACACTGGGGGAAGTAGAGCCCCCTTCTCCCAGCAGAATTCATCGCTGGACCCCTGGGCTTGCCTTTCTGCTGGGCAGTTGCTGCAGAACCACAGAGGTCACTGCTGGAACTCACCAGCTTCTCTCCAGCGCGGCAGAGGGGAACCCTACTGCTGCCTTTCACACTGTCCACTGCAAGGCTCATCTGCACCAGCTAGTGGTCAGCTGTTCTTGAAGCAGGCCTTGGAGGCCTGAGCTCTAGCTGCTGCCATTTTGGAGCAGAAACTGGAAGGAGCAGCAGCTAGCTTTCGGGAGCAGAGCATTGCAGGCTGGCTGGGAATGGCAGTGATACACACATTTAATCCCAGCACTCTGGAGGCAGAAGCAGGCAGATCTCTGAATTTGGGGCCAGCCTGGTCTGCATGCAGAGTTCCAGGACAGACAGGACTACACAGAAACTCTGACTTGAAAAACAAAAAACAAAGCAAAGCAAAACCAAACAAAAGCATAGTTAAAATCCAATAACCAGAAAATGGTTTTGTATAAATGTATAAATTTGTGATCCTCGGTGTGGACGGAAGTCGGAAGTCCTAGAATACAAGAGCCTTCTCTCTTAAGCCAACTGCATTCAAGTATCAGACCAAGTAGTTAGTATTTATGCAATAGACTCCTGTATACTCGGAATACACTGCGCACTCAGTTAAAGATTGAATGAGGAAGCTGGGTGACGAGTGTGAAGACAACAGGAAGCAGGATGGTTGGTAAGCTTCGAGGAAGTAGTTTTACAGTCCCTGAAAATAAAGGAATGGGAGTCCATGTAGGAAATGGCTTTACAGTTCCCTGATTGTTAAGTTGCCAAAATAAATACCCTGAACTAATTGCAACACAAATGAGTTGTTTTGCTCACAAATCTACCTTTTGGGTGAGGAAGCTTCTCCCACCAACATATGCTGAAGGGCAGATGCCTGTTTTGGGGAGCAGGGCAGCAGACATTCTCAGACTTTGGGCCCTGCTAGGCTCCCTCTCAGTGGTTCTGAGAGCTCTAATATAGTAATGTTGACAATTTCTTCAAGTCTGAGTCCAGAAATTCATAGAGTCCTGTTCATTTCTCCTAGCACATGTACTGGCTGATCTCAGAGCTCAAGTTCAAGGGCAAGGGACAGAGATTTTACCTGGAAGAGGAGAGGTATCTGAAAACTGCTGTCTTCTCTACATCCAGCACGGGGTCCAGTATTTTTGTTAGGATTTTGGAACCAAACCTGCTTCTGGGTTGCCAAGCAACTTATGATATTATCATGCGTCACCGGCCAGGTGGCCACACCTGGAAGGCATGGTTACCTTCCCCCTTAAAGGGACCAGCCAATATGTGGTCTCTCTCTTGGTCTCTCTTGCTCCTGGCCTCTTCTCTCTTGGCCTTCTCCCCTTTCTTTATTAGGGTGCCCCCTCTCTTTCCCCCCTCTCTCTCTTTCTCCCCATTATGTCCTGCTCTCCCTTCTCTCCCTCTCTCTTTATATCCACCTAATAAACCACTTTCACACATAAGATCTGTTGCATGCCTAATCGTCATTATTTAATTTGTCCCATAACATTACAATTTTCATAAAAGCCGAAGTGGTACCCTGCTGATGAAGGGCCAGCGTCTGCTACAACTGCGTGTCGCCCAACTGCGCACACCTTCCCCTTACAACGGTACAGAGGCAACAGGCACTCAGTGGAACGAGGCTTTAAAAACAGGGTCACTTATGCATGTGTGTGCTGGCGGGGGCAAGTATGCGCACTAATTTCCATGGTGATGTTCTCCTCCTTCATGGTACCCTCAACTACATCGGATTATTAACGTATGTTCATTTTCTTTAACATTCTGCCAATCTTTTAGTGACTCCTGTGATATGGTGCACTTTAAGGGATCAAATGGAATTGACATTTATAGCTTCCCAAGACACTGTTCACACAGAACAAACATTTTAGAGACAGGCAAAATACAGGCAAGAGAAAACACACACACAACAAAATACGAGCTAGTGTTTAGTGCTATTGAGAAATTAGAAAAGGGCTGTGTGAGAGGCCTCAGTAAAGAGGGAAAACTGCTGAGCACCAAACTGCAAGGGTCAGCTAATGAGATATTTACAGGAAGAGACTTTCAAGGGAGGAAAACGACCCAGGAGATGGTGGGCTAGGGAGGTGCTGGTAGGACTTGACTGAGGCCAGAGGCAAGCCAGGATGCTGAGGGTGGTGTGAATAGGAATGGCCCCATTGGCTCACACATCTTATCACTTTGTCACTGACAGGAGTTAGGAGGTGTGGCCTTGGGGGAGGAGGTGTGTCACTAGGAGTGAGCTTTTAGGTTTCAGAGACCAGAGCCAAGGCCAGGGCCTCACTCTCTTGCTGCTGCCTGTGAATCCCGATGTAGGTCTTTGGCTGCTTCTCTCCCATCGTGTCTGCCCACCTGCCACCGTGCTTCCCACCATGTTGAGCCTCTTAAACTGTAAGCCAGCCCCAATTAAATGTTTTCTGTTATAAGAGGTGTCATGGTCTTGGTGTCTCTTCATATCAATAGTGTCTCTTCACTGACTGACAGAGGAGGGAAGATGTTAAGAGCTAAGACAAAACAGCAGGAAGTGCAGAAACCCACTGGCCAAAACTAGATGCTTGATGTTTTTCTATATGCCTGCATGCACTAATTCCAAACACACTCTGTGCACACATTTTGCTGGGTGGGTCATGTGTTAAGCCTTAAGTTAGAATACTGAAGGAGTGTGCTTCCTAGGAATTCTTTTTTTCTTATCACAATATCCCTAGCGCCTGGCACTTAAGGGCACCTGATAAACACTTTTGAATTAATGGATAAAAATGACATGACATCTACCTTAGGCAGCATCACACAGAAGTAGATCCCAAGATGACCCTATCTGTGAAAGTACTTTCTCAGCAGTGTCTCCAGGAACAGGAAGGTGCTGAAGGAAAAATAGCCACACCAGGCAAAATGTGAGTTGCTATCATTCAGGCAACCTACTCTACTCCTGTGTAGAGCTGAAGTCAGTGAGATTTTCCCCAAGTTGTTTTCTTTTGGGGATCAGGGTCAGTTTTCCACACTGGTCTGTCCTTCCTAGACATAATTTTTAGGAAGCTGTGATTCCCTGCTTTTCTAGCTTTAAGGGCAGCCCCCTGACAGAGGAACAAGCCTCTGGCTGTGACGGGCTGCATCACAGGGGAAAGGACCACAGGACCCATCCCAGAAACTGGGCACATATGCCATAGCATTATGAGTGTTAAATGTATGAACAGCAGAAACACTTCAAGGAAACCCTGTGTTCCAAACTTATGGATTAGGTAGGATTTTTGTAAAGTGTATCCAGCCAAAAAACCTTTCATTTTCATGCATACTATGTTCACACTTGTTCTAGTCGTTTGTTTGTTTGGCTATGTGCATATTTGTATGTAGGCTACCTCACCTGTGTGTGTGTGCGTGTGCGCGCGTGTGCGCGCGTGTGTCCATGCATTTGTGTACAAGCAGAGGCTTCAATGTTTCCTCAGGAAAACTACCCACTTTGTTTTAAAGACAGGTGCTCTCTGGCCTTCAGCTTACCTACCTAGGCTGGTTAGGCAGCAAGCCGCAGGAACCCTCTGACTTTCCAGGACTGCGATTGATTGATTAATCGTGGGAGGCACCACACCAGGCTTTTTCGTGTGGGTTCTGGGACTGAACTCCCAACAGGAACTTTCCCAACTCAGCTATCTACACAGAACTGTTCTTTTTATTTCCAAAGTCTGTGTAGATGTCATCACGGCAGATAAAACACAAGTTCCTTTCAATACTGTTATTGATCAGAATCACTTTCATTTCAAAGATTTTAACCTTTCTCTGCCCTTCTCTGTCTCTCTCTCTACCTCTCTCTCTGTCTCTCTGGAAGCATAAAGATATTTTTAAGCTCAAAAATATGGGAGCTCTGATGTATATCTTCATAAAATTTTTATTACTAAAATATATCTGTTTTTGAGAACTGAGAAGAAAAAGTGATGTGAAGGAAGCAATATGATATTTTTAAGTAAATGGTTATTCAAGTTGGATGGAGCACAGTGGGGAATTTTCCTGGGTCTTGAGACAAGAGCCCTGGCTCTGAGCAAGTCACACCCCCAATTTCTATGTATTTCTGGAATAACATATTATTTTCTTGCTTTGAGCCATGGATACTGGAGGAAAGGCAACTGCACAGCATTTTAGTGGTGTAATACAGTGTCCGTGGAGAAAGCGTTTGTGTGGTGAAACATTGCCTCTCACTTCATTTCACATAATCATAACCCATTAGGCATCTCCGTCTCTGACCTTCAGTAAATACCTGAGGACACAAAGCAACTATGCATCATATAATGGATTTCTCCACTTTCAATTTGTTGCAGAAAAAAAAAAGTTGCCTGGGGTTTTTTGATTCTCATTTTCATTCCTTTCTTTCCAGGGTGAATACCCTTTTCAAGAACACACTGTTTCTGTACCCATATCTTAATTCTGTCAGGGTCAGTGTAAATGACCACATAAGTGTGGTATTTAACACAAGATTTCTTACCTGCCAGGCAAGGCACCAACATTTCATGGCTCTTTCTGGAAAGTTCAGCCCTCTTTAAGGCCAACTTTCAGTTTCCCAAACTCAAGGTCTTTTGTTTTTCAGCTTATATTTTTCCTGTTTTATTTTTCCAAAAATGAAAGAACTTTTGTTTATTTTAATGTCATGCATCTTTATTAACTTTTTACTGTGGATACTAAGGATTAAACCCAGGGCCTCAATGCTAAGCATGCACTCTTTCCATTTTGCTTGCTTTGTTTCTGTTGATGTCAGTGTTGTGGTTCTGTTGTGTTTTCTTTTTGAAGCAGGTACTTGTTTGGTATCCCAAACTAGCCTAAAACTAAATAAAGCTCTTCGCCTGACATGGCTTCTCCAGTGCCGGGGTAGCAGTTGTAGCCTACCATGTCTTGCTCCCTGTTTTCAGCCAGGGATGCTTTTGCCTTGCCACAGACATTTGAAAACATTCTCATTAGCACAAGTGGAAATGTAGAAGGGAGGCTATTAGCACCCATGCTTCATGCCAGGGATCTGCTAAGCACCCTGCAAGAGAATAATTCTTCAGCCCCAAATGCTAGTAGCACAAAGATGGAGAAACTCTGAGCCAGATTAAAACCAGGCCTCAGAAAGTTTGACTAAAGAAGTGTACAAGCTTTTGAAGCTCAGTAGTTAAAATCGCCCTTAAGTTTTACACACAGACAGAAGCAAATGGGGTCAAAGCAAGTCAGGGGTTCCCTTCACCCTTTCCCACGTGGGGGCAAATACCTGTTTTTGGGTTTTACAAGAAGAAGCCAAATACTAGGACTCTGCTGGCTTCACACCCGGGTCACAAGTGGGTCGCATTTAAGACAACAGAGACTCTCACCGCCCCGCTGGTACGTGATTAATTATGAACTTAGATTTTCAGCTGTCTCGGGCTGTCTGTGTTTAGGAAGCAGTCCTTGATTCAAGCCACCAGAAACGGATTATGCCCAACCCACAGAGGCTCTCAGAGCCAGCCATCCCAGACACAAAAAGCCATGACATTTCATAAGCACACAGAGTGCTAAATATTTGGATGGCAAATGCACAAACCCTGTCATCAATATTCCCAGACATAGAGTTGCTATTAGCAGCAGGCGTACACACTATGACTTTATTTCCTAAACTACATAGATAGTGCTTAAATGTATGGATTTATCATCACGTTTGGCATATTTTATTTATAGCATAAGAAAGGTGAAACATTCTGCAGCATTGCATGTTAGGATTAGGATTTATTGTCCAGGAATCCTTGAACAATTTTATCAAAAGCCCATTTCTAGGTGGTGTTTTTCTGCAATAAATCATACAGCAAGAATCTATCAGTGGACACCAGGAAGAGATAAATGAGTGTAGAGGAAAGAGGGTCATCACAGATTTTTTCCCCCAGTATCATGACCTGTCATTGGCAGAAATCCATTTATTATGGTTCACAGATTATTTTTTTACCTACTCGTTGTGTTTTCTGTTCAGGACACTGGCTAAGATAAAATGAAAACCTGGCAAAACGTGGGCTGTCCAAGCCATGACAAAAGGCGTCACTTTCAGATCACCTAATACCAACGATATTCGTTTTCTCCCTTCTTCCCAAGCAGCTTTGGCTTTCTCCTTCTGATATGTCATTCTCAAATGTAACTGTTTTGATTTTTAAGGCAAATACCCTTGTCAGGCAGTAGGAAGGTGATCAAGCAGTGTGCAATGCCTGCAGAAGGAGCCCGTCCCGGGAGAGAAGAGCCCCTCCCTGAGCCTCTGCTCCTCTCTGACAGACCCTGTCACCTTTACTCACAATGAAGACCCTATCGTTTGCAACAAGCTCAGGCACATGAAAAAATAGACATTAAATGCCAGGCTAAACACAGCACAGGAATAATCATCATGAAGTTCCAACCACTGGCTACAATTGAATTTACAGCTGAGTGAAGGAATTTGGTAAGAAACGAATGGAGCTCAGTGACAATGCCTGACTCACAGGAACAAGGCCAGGGTTCAATCCCTACCAGCTACAACCAAGAAAAAAAACCCAATAAACAGAATGTTCAGATTTTCTTCTTCTTAATACTTTACCTTCAGATTTTATTACATTTTTAAAAAGCTACTGACAAAAAATTTTAGAATGTTTTGTTTTTGCTACATGTTGATGAAAGGCAAGAGGAAAAATGTATGAAAATATATGCTACTTTTTAAAATGCCATTTATTATTCACAAGACTTCTTTTCATATTATCTGTGTTTATTCTTCCTTTCCCTACAAGTTGTCTAGGCAAAGAAGAAACCTGTAAAACGTGTTTCTAGCTTCTGAAAATGACACCATCCTAAACATACATGATCAGGTGTTCCATCTCAGACAGAGGAAAGACAAAGGATGATTGCTTCCCAGCCTGTGACCCAGGCTGCTCCCAGCCTGCTACAAGGGATTGGGTGCCAGTGGGGGTGCCATCTTGTTCTTGCTGCGCTGGTTCCGGCACTCCTCCTATGGAAATCAGCCTGGACTCACAGAGAAGTTGCTTCCTGCTCTTCAAGTGCAATCTACTCTCCAAAACCCTTGGTTAGGAGAAACCACAGGTCATTTTAGTCACAGGGAGAGACGAAGCCAGACAGTACTTGCCTAGGATGCCATAATTTAAAGTGGTTGACGAATACACAGAGCTCAGCATCAAAATAGTAAATAATTTTGTTTCGAGCTAGGGTCTTCTTAAGTTGCCCATTTCTGACCATGCTCTCATGATGCACAGGAGGACATTAAACTTCACATCTTCCGAGTGCTGAGATTATGGGGGAGTGCCTTCAAGCTGATTCATGTGGTCCTAGAGCCGCCTGTACACTGCACAAGCACTCCACCGACTGACTCACCTTCCTAGACCAGAGGCCATTTTAAGGAGTATAATTACCGCAGAAACCCCATGGTGAACCAACAGTCAGTTGAAAGTAAAGTTAGACTCCATATTTTCTGCTTCGGCTTGCCCTCTGAAATAAACAAAAAGGGAAGTGGTTAAAGTGTCCATGTGGAGAGACAGTCTACCGTGCAGAAGGGAGCATCACCCAGAAGCAGGAGCTGAGGAGCATGCTGAGGAGCTGCATGCTGAGGAGCTGGGAGCGGCAATGGGAGAGCATGGTGGGATTTTGACTCTGTTTGAACCCCGCCCCCTGCTGCCGGCCCCTCATTCACTGTGAAGCCTTGCAAGAGCTGCTTGACTTTACTCTTGTCATTTCAAGTTTCTGATCATTAAAAACATTAGAGAAAAGTGAAAGTTTTAAGGTAATTCTGACCCCTGCATATATCAATTAAATATATATGAAAATGGGTGGCCTGGCCACTCAACTGCATTTATTGAAGATTGGCCTAAATTAGTAATTATTCTGTGTATTCTCCTAATATGATTTCATTCATTTACAGTCCCTTCACCTACAGCCAGAAAAACCTTGAAATCAACTCTCTGGGCTGGTGGTAAATTCCACTTCTGCCAAAATTAAATCTGCTCTGAGCACTCCTTGAGGACTTAAAGCTGGACTCTTAGGCTTTCGATCAGCATTGTGTTTCTTGTGTTTCCATATACTGTGGTTTTGTATGGATGCTTTCAGCTAAATAGTCTATTCTAGGATCCAGATAAAATATAAACTTGGCTTCAGAGACAGATCATTGGATTTTTAGGATTCAAGTTAATTTGGGGATGAAATCTATGAAAAAGAAGATTCCTAAAGGAAAATGCAGCTTTATATCAAATGATCGCATCTGAGTTCTCCAAATGGCTGTGGTAATTAGAGCTCACCCTTGTATGAGGGACATTTGGGTCTGTCGAACTCATTGCCAAGGGGAGATCCTCCCTTTCCTTAAAATCCTGTGTTAACTCTTTCCTTCTTAGAGTCTTGGACATTCTTTTCTTCCTTTTAATATAGTTAATACTTTGAAAAATATGTGTGCTCAATTTTGAGTGGGTGTTGGTGGGGTATACTTTAAAGGAAGGGGTCTATAATTATAGAACCAACAGTAGAAAGCAGAAACAGTTCACTCTTTATTATTTAAGCTGAGAAGATGAACGGTTGAAGAAAAATCACAATTGTGGAGGAAAGTTTAATTGTATATGTGGTGTGTTGTGTTGTGTGTGTGTGTGTGTGTGTGTGTTAGGGGGAGATTTGGCTTCTCCAGGGACTCTGTCTACACTACCTCTCATTACTACTTCTCATCCCCCAGCTTGTACAAAACTGAAAAAACAACTGGAGCTGGTATAGTACTTCTCATCCCCCAGCTGGTACAGAACTAAAAAAACAACGGGAGCTGGTCAGCCTTGCAGGGTTTGACTGTGAGGCCAGGAAGAATTTAAATACTTCACATTTAACATAACTAAGCTCAATTGTTGGAAGGAGAATGACTGATAGAAACAGAGGCGACTGACTGGACTCTTAACCCAATGCAGAGTGTAAATTAAAGGCTGTCTTTGGGCCTTTTAACTTACTCCAGACATTTTACACAATTATTGTCTCAACAGGGTAGAAGAATAAAAGGAGCTGGCTTCCTTTCCCACATACTTTTTTCTTACCATCTCTGACATATGGAGAGAAGAGAGTTCACTCTTGCAGATTGGAGAGTTAACCTGAAAAGGAATGTAAGTGAGTTGGTTGCTTAAATCATCCCCCATGTTAATTTATCCAGGGCCATTCAGTTGGCAGTGAAACATCACTAATTGAGACAATGAAAAAGAAAAGTTCCCATTGTTACCCCAGAAATATAGTCACCTCTAGGATGGCAGTAATAACAGAAAGAATACTATTTGGAAGTGGTGGTTTTATCAGTATGGCCTATGGGCTGTTTAAGGTAAACAAAACTACAAGCAAAGGAGATACGACATCGCTCATCATAGTTCCAGCCTCTTTTGCAGCCTTCTCGAGCTGCCAGTTAGAGGTGAATGAAGCTAACCTTTTGTATGTTTTTGAAACTTCCCACTGATCAGCCCCTCAGAAAAACACACTGAGTATCATGTTTCTAACACTTAAATATCTAATTGGGACATTGTTCTGTACATGCTGTTAGATGCTGTAGTGACAAGAAGGGTACTAGCCCACCCTGGCTGGGAGCCAACGCATACATACCTTCTGCAACAAAGTGCTAGATAATTAAAGTGCAGCTCCCGGAGAGAAGAGGGCACCACAGAGCTGGGAGCACAAAAATAACCTTCAACAAAACTCCAAAGAGCAGGCTCCGGGGCCACAGTCACCTGCCTTTCACACACGGTGCACTGATGGCCTTGCTTCCTGGCTTCCTTACTGGATATTTAAGAAAGTAAAACAAACCTTCTTGTCCACCAGCCGTGTGACATTAGTGGGTTAGACACGTGATTTTATGAAATTTCAGATTGCAGTTACAAAGGCAGAGCGCTAAGAAGAAAAATAAAAGGCAAGGGGTATTTTTACACCAGTTACAGCTCCTGTCAAAGCGGCCTGTGTGAATGTGTCTTTCAGTGCGGAGCTACTCAAATGCCCTGGCATAGCAGGTTTCGCAAGTCACCCAGAAAGCCTTTGGGCTTGTATAAAATTGCATGGTGACCTGTATAAGCTCAGTGACCATTCTAGCGGAACCATTTAAAAAGGGTTTTCCATTGTTTTGCTGTTGTTGTTTTTGCCCCACAACCACAATTTCGTGGAGTCTATCAGGTCCTAGAAACCTTTGAGTAGCAGGTTCTTACAGTGAACCCTAAAGGATTTTCACCAGAACTAAAGGAGACAAAGCATACAAATCCGTTTTGTGGTGACGGGGAAATGGGATCCTTAGAAAGCTCCTTCCCTATTCAATGAAACCTGACAATTTTTTACTCTTAAAATATGATTCCTTCCACAGGGCAAACTTCAAAATGGCTTCTCCAGGTTTCTTCAGATGGTGTATAAATCATGCACTATTCGGCACACACCACATGTAAATCACCTATTGCTCATCCCCTCTCTTTTTGATAGACTGCATTTGCAAGATCAATTTCTGATTTTACGGGACTCCTGACCAGGTTTAACTAGAGCCGGCTTGCTTTTTTGTTGGTTTGCCTTTCCCTAAGTGACCCTCAGAAAACACAGTGATAGTCTAAGTTCAGCATGCAATCATCTGGCAAGGTCAAGTGGAGAGCTAACACACAGGCGTCTGTTTATTTATGCGCGTCGCTGGGCTCTGTAGACCGCACCCTAACACATTCAAGTTTTAAAGCACAGAAGTTGCTGGAAAAATCTCTTCTTCAAGACAGTGAATTCAGAGGCCCTGGACATGCTGCTGTTTTCCTTGTTTTAATGAAATCTCTTTATAGGGTCACTTAATGATATTGTTGAGCTGCTCCTTGCAGCCCCGGGGTAGGAGGCTGCTGGCAAAGCATAAACAACGAGCCGCCCTCCCTCTGCCACAGCCTCTGCTGATTTACAACCACTTTGCGTTTGATGTTAGACAGGATAATTTCATCAGTCTCCAACCCTTGTGATCACATCCCAAAATGACTCGTCCGGTGAAGCTCCAGCGGAAGATTGCTTGTCACCTATAGGAAGTAGCTGTCTGCTCTGAGCACTCTTCCCTCATAACTATGATCATCTGCTAGTTATTCATCGAGCTACAGTTCATGGGCCCAATGGAGTGGCGAGGGCAAAGTGCTCAGCGCGTGCTGACTCCCCACCTCTGCACTGTCTCCTCCTTTTAGATCTCTCTGTAGTTTCACAGCAGGGAATCTTGCTCTGGGTTCTTGTTTGGAGATTACTCTGGAAAATATATTTACATTCCATTTAAGATTTTATCTTGATTTTTCAAGGCTTTTGCAAATGAGGAAACGGATGGAGAAATGGTTATTTGCCAAGCCAGCATGATTCATTCTAGCAGCTCACCCTTCTCCCACAAAAAGCCCAAGTAGAGGATTTGCGCATGCTCCCGGATGGAACTGAGCTCCAGTTATCCCCAAAACTCTTTGAGGAAAGATTTACCCTCAAAGGCTGGCTAGACTTTGCTGTTCTTGTTGAAGATGCTACAAAAGAAAACGGGGGTGGAAGTTTCATTACACCAGGAGGCAAGAAGGTCCATTTGGGAGTTTGACCAACATTTCCTTTTTAATTATTAGCGGTTCTTAGAGTAGATGCTATCAGGTGGTGGGGTGCCTGTGAGGCAACAGCAACATTGGAAGGAGGAGGAGGAAACTTTACCAATATGATAAATTTGTTGCTGGGAATGACAGAACTATTTGAATTGTGATACACTGCTCTATTCTCATTTTAAGGTCCTTCAGCTTCTGGATGCTGTATTTTTAAATTCTACAAGCTAAATCCTGGTGGTTCTCTTCAAATCAAGAGAAGACAAATAATACTTCGCACGTAGTTTCCATTATTGAATTTTTTTTTTTTTTGCCTCTCAAGACCTGACAACCATTTGCATATATAGTGAGTTTTAATAAATGAATTGATTTTCAGAGGGTAATCTGGATTTTGTCTTTCCCTGTGCCTTGTTTTTATGAATTGTTTGATATCAACAGAGAGTAACTTTCATTTCTAATGTAGCCACTTCATAACATAAAACTAGTATGTGTGCCCATGTCCGCAATCTCAGAATATTCATTAAGGTCACACCACACTGGGGCTCAAGACAGCGTCCATAGCCATGGTGACTTTCAAGTGACAGCATTAGACCCAAGATAAATGCTGCCGCAACTCCCCTGTTTACAGAGAAGGCTGCTGCCACAGGAAAGCTGCGGCCATCCAGGCTGTACTGACCCACCCAAAGCCAGCCAGAGCGAGGCAGCTGCCTGGGAAAGCTGCACACAGCGCCCACTCAGAGAGGGCGAGCAAGGCCGCAGCACAGAAGGCCTGGGAGACCTGGATAACTCTGTTCCTTTGCCTCCTGCACTCATGCTGCTTTTGTTCCTCTCCCTGCCCAGGTGACTGTGCCCGTCCTAGCGAAGTACACAATATGCTTGTTTCTGTGAGCACATCCTGAGAGAAATCTGCCTTGGCATAAATCATGTTTTCAATAACACCGGAAATTGACTGAGGAGTTGATTTCAGAAGACACTGCACATTAGACATTTGAGTAAATACAGATCACAAGCTGTGACTTTGGAGACCAACATAAGAAAACGACTGTGAGAGGACGTTGATTTTATGGAGTCAGAGCATTTGAAGTACTAGAGACTGGGCTGCAGAGATGGCTCCGTGCTTAAGAGCAATGACTTCTGTTCCGGAGGTCCTGAGTTCTGTTCCGGAGGTCCTGAGTTCTGTTCCAGAGGTCCTGAGTTCTGTTCCAGAGGTCCTGAGTTCTGTTCCAGAGGTCCTGAGTTCTGTTCCAGAGGTCCTGAGGTCCTTTAACTGTTGTCCCACGGGTTCCAAGCCCCTCTTCTGGTACTCAGATGTACATGCAGACAAAACACATGAATAAGTAAATCAACTGTATGTCATAAATGAGCCCTGGGTGCTGTGGTTTCCCCATCAGGGTGCCCAGTCCACCACAATCCAGATTTTCTGTGTTTGTCTTTCCTTCATTCCCTCATTGCCCCACTCAGGTCCCTGGAACCTGGATGCAGCAGAAGTAAAAGAGTATATAACTGTTTGTCCAGCACCGGAAGAAACAAGCTAATACCAGTGTGTAGGAACGCACACATATAGATGGAGAGAGAGGGAAGGAGGAGAGAGAGAGAGGAGGGAGACTTATTTTAAGTAAATGAGTAATTACTTGAAATTACCACACTGTGGAACTAGCAAACCTGAAGTCTGCAGAGCTTCTTTCTAGACGGAGGCAAGACAGACAGGCACCGTTTTGAGGCTTTTGTTAGCTGAGGTTCTCTAGACGAGCAGAACCAGCAGTGTGAGCAGAGCGAAGGCATTTCACCAAGGGGAGGCGGGAGTCTGGGTTTCCATGATAGGGTGATGGTTCAACTGTGGCAATACGTCTGCTAGGATAGTTCAGCAACGGCCTTTTGTGCGCTGAAGATGCCCAGAGCCCCATAGCTGCTCAGACAGTGAAGCTGGGAGCCTCAGGTCCTGGCTGGGGAGGCTGTGATGAAAGCCCAAGAACGAGCTCGTTGGGGAGGAAAGGGATTATTTGACTTCCTCTTCCACACCATATTCTTAGCACTGAGGGAAGTCAGGAGGGGAACTCAAACAGGCAGGAACCTGGAAGCAGGAGCTAATGCAGAGGCCGTGGAGGAGAGGCTATGGGCTGCTTGCTGGCTTGCTCCCCATAGCCTGCTTGTTTTCTTATAGAACCCAGGACCACCAGCCCAAGGATGGTTCCATCCACAGTGGCCTGGTTCCTCCCCAGGATCACTAATTAAGAAAATGTCCTACAGGCTTGTTTACAGCCCAATTTTATGGAAGCATTTCCTCAGTGAGGCTCCCTCCTCTCTGATAATTCTAGCTTATGTTAAGTAGACATAAAACCAGCCAGAACCCCTCAGTAGTTCCACTTTAGTGCTGAAAGCATTGAAGATTTTTGGTGATTCGCTGACCTTCAGTCCACCCTGTAGAGTGGTAGAGGCTGATGGCAGCAGCGGCACTGAGATAGATACAGTCATCAGCAGGAAGCAAAGACAGGTAGGCAAGCAGCCCACCTTGCCTTCATTTCCTTAGAAGGGATCTGTGGACAAGTGCAGCTCACTCAGGTGGGTCTTCCTGGCACAACTGAAAACATCCTTCCTGAAACCCACCCAGGGGAATGTCTTTTAGTTGATTCCAGATGTCATTAAGCTAACAATTGAGTAACCTTCATGAATCTGAAGGCTTGAGAGGAGGCAGAATACCCATGTTGCCATCTGGAGGTAAAATATTTTCTTCTTTGAGAGAATTCACTCTTTTTACACCTTGGATTAAATAAGGCTCACCCAGATTATGAAGGTGAATCAAATAAGGCTCACCCAGATTATGAAAGTGAATCAAATAAGGCTCACCCAGATTATGAAAGTGAATCAAATAAGGCTCACCCAGATTATGAAGGAGAATCAAATAAGGCTCACCCAGATTATGAAAGTGAATCAAATAAGGCTCACCCAGATTATGAAGGAGAATCAAATAAGGCTCACCCAGATTATGAAGGAGAATCAAATAAGGCTCACCCAGATTATGAAGGAGAATCAAATAAGGCTCACCCAGATTATGAAGGAGAATCAAATAAGGCTCACCCAGATTATGAAGGAGAATCAAATAAGGCTCACCCAGATTATGAAGGAGAATCAAATAAGGCTCACCCAGATTATGAAGGAGAATCAAATAAGGCTCACCCAGATTATGAAGGAGAATCAAATAAGGCTCACCCAGATTATGAAGGAGAATCAAATAAGGCTCACCCAGATTATGAAGGAGAATCAAATAAGGCTCACCCAGATTATGAAGGAGAATCAAATAAGGCTCACCCAGATTATGAAGGAGAATCAAATAAGGCTCACCCAGATTATGAAGGAGAATCAAATAAGGCTCACCCAGATTATGAAGGAGAATCAAATAAGGCTCACCCAGATTATGAAGGAGAATCAAATAAGGCTCACCCAGATTATGAAGGAGAATCAAATAAGGCTCACCCGGGCCTGGATGGGCAGACTACAGCGGCGACAATCCCCACTCTGTGCCACATGAGGCCCCAGGTGCCCCTAAACTGGTAAGTGGTAGAGATGGAAGAGAAAGAGAAGCAAAAAGATGTGGGCACAATGAAGAGAGGCAGAACTGGAAAGTTTAGGGAGAAAGGAACAGTCTGATGAGAGCAGCCAGCGGTGTTACTTAAGACCACATTGAGGTCCTGGCCTGTGCTGCTACCAAGGGCCGTGTCTAGGTCTATGGCCCTGCAGCAGGGCGGGGTCTGGTATCACCAAAGGCCAGGCGGATATCCTGGTCTGGTCTGTTGCCTGTGGTCATGCTACTGTCTGAAGGCTGCGCAGACCTGGCCCCACACCTGGCCTGGACATCCTGGGAGAGCTGGCCTTAAAGGCATCAGAGCAGGAGAGCTGTGGTGTGGGTGCGAAAGAGATGTCCCACTCCCACCTCTCGCTACCTGTGGCAAGCAGGAGAGCTGGCTCTGTCCTTGCTGACTGTGGCATTAGGTGAGCTAGCCAGGGCAGGGCTAGAGAGCTCACCCTGGTGGTGCGGGTGCAGGAGAGCTGGTGTGCTGGTAAGCTCAGCCACACCCAGGCCCAGGTCCAGGACTGTGAGTTGACCTACCCCAGCATCTACCCCATCTATGATCTGCAAGGATGCACAAAGGGGCCAGTCCTGCAGCGCCAAAGTTGCAGGATCTCCACGACACAGGGCAACAACAGCCTATCCAAGGAGTCCAGGTGAGGATCCAGCACTGATAGTGCAGCAGAATACAGAGGCCTCAAGTCAGACCAAAGACTCACTGCAATGAACATTTGCAAGTGAAATGCAGACAAAAGGGTGCACTGTGGGACACACTGTGACACACTGTGGCTTCCACAATAAGATTTTTCTTTTCTTTTGAAAGGGTGGTTGCAAGGGAAAAAGGCAGATATGAAGGGTGAGAAGATGAGTGGGATTAGGGTGCATGATGTGAAACTCACAGAGAATCAATAAAGTTAAGAAACAAAAAGCTGTTTACTCAAAATCTCATGGTTCAGATTTTATCTAAAAAAGTTTCTTCCCTGCAACATCTTGACCTCACAGCCTTGCTATACGTTGACACAGAAAATTAGCTATCACCATAACTGAGTAAGAATTTAGCTTGACAGGTTGGCAATGGTGGTGCACACCCTTAATCCCAGCACTTTAGAGGTAGAGGCGGCCCAATCTCTGTGAATCTGAGGTCAGCCTGGTCTACAGGACAGCCAAGACTACACAGGGAAACCTTGTCTCTAAAACAAAACAAAAGAATTTAGCTTGACAAGGTTTTCATCTTTTAGACAGCAAGTTTTAAATGATCTATGTAAACCACTGACCTATTTAAACATATTTTGTTATTTTTTTAGGACAGGCTTAAAAAAAAAAAAGAAAGACGGGAAAAGCTTATAGCCCATGCTGTCTTCAAAGTCAATATGTAGCCAAGGTTAACCTTAAATTTCAGATCCTTCTAAATCAACCTTGCAATATTATAGGCCTGCGCAGGACACCAGTTTATGTAGTGCTGGGATTGAATTTAGAGCCTGTGCCTGCTAGGAAAGCACTCTATCAATTGTGCTACATTCTTATCTGCCCCTACTCAATTTTAATTACTTTCTTATCGTCTTGTTCTATGACTATAATCTCAGAATCAAGGGCAAGATACACTAAGACCTTGCAAATTAGGAGTAATATACATTATTGTTTGCTAACAATAACAACCACAAAACCTGATGAAAATCATACTTCAGAATTTAGTAGTGCTGATGAGCCAGGAAGCTGAGAACTATCTGGTTGGATTTGGTGTTAGTGTACGTGATTGGAGACGCTGAGATGAGTTTCCCACACACCAGTTCTTGGAGCACACAGCATACCGCCTTCGCCAATTGTGTCTGATTTACCACGATTCCGGTTAGCACAGTCACCGAAGTTCTGATTAGAAGTCTCCTTCAGTTGTTCCATGGACATCTCCTCGTGAGTGACAAGTGTGAAGCAGGACCAGACATGAGGAAGGAACAGCACATTGGTGATGCTAAGACACGAGACTCTCAATAGCATGCCGTTGAAGAAGCGAATGAATGCGTGAAGGAAACGGAATGCAGGTTTTTTTTCAAGTATCATACAAGGAATAGGATGGGAGGTGGGGCTGACAGAGCGCAGACCTTAGCACTGCCAACTATCAGTAAACAAAAGAAAACCAAAGCAAGCGGGGAGCCCCTCATTCTCTGTCTGTGTTGCACACTGAGTGTTCTGGATCGCGCTTTGTCACAGAACCCTCGTGAATGTGAGAATAAACTTCTCGTCCTTACAGGGAAGACAGAGCTGCCATCTAGAACACGGCTTGCTGGCCGTCCTTTCAGTGTTGACATAGGGCTGCCAGCGTTTAAAAGAATAGGAATTAGTTCTTGGAAAACTACAACATACAAACCAGACTGGCAGGCAATGAGGCCGCAGGCAGAAGGCTGTGGTTACAGCAGTGGGTGTGGGAGGCCTCATGCCACACAGCGCTGGGGTTGCAGGAACAGCGGCTGGCGGAGAAAGGAGAAACAGCAGAAGAAGCAGGAAAGGCAGGGTGAGGGCCAGAAGGACATAGTGGTCCCTTCCCAAAGTACAAGCATACTTAAACAATGGGTAGGTGTGTATGGAGGATATTTTCCTATTAAAAGAACTACACCTTGATACACTGCTAGGGAGAGTCTTTCAGAGGCCCTCTGCTGTAGGCTCCTGTCCTGTTACTGTTTTCTCCTACATCCAATGTCTATCCCATTTGTCTTTCTAAGTGAGGATTGATCATCTTACCCCGAGTCCTCTTTCTTGTTTATCTTCTTTAGGTGTATAGATTTCAGTATATTTATCCTATCTTATAAGGTCTATCAAAGCAGATATTAAGACTCATAACCAAACCTTTGACAGAGTGCAGGGAATCATATGAAAGAAGGGGGAGTTAGTAAGACTTGGAGAGGACAGGAGTGCCACAAGGACCAAATATATCAGGGCACAGGGGTCTTTCATGAGACTGTTTCTCCAACCAAGGACCATGTACAGATATAACCTAGAACCCCTGCTCAAATATAGCCCATGGTAGCTCAGTGTCCAAATGGGTTCTCTAGTAAGGGGAACAGGGACTATTTCTGACATGAACTCAATGGTGAGCTCTTCGACCTCTTCCCCCCGACCCCTCCAGGGGAGGAGCAGCCCTGCTAGGCCACAGAAGAGGACAGTGCAGCCAGGCCTGAAGAGACTTGATAAGCTAGGGTCAGATGGAGGGGGAGGAGGTCCTCCCCTATTAGCAGACTTGGAAAGGGGCAGGGAGAAGATGAGGGAGGGTGGGATTGGGAGGGAAGAAGGGAGGGGGCTGCAGCTGGGATACAAAGTAAATAACCTGTGATTAATATAATAAATAAATAAATAAATAAAAATAACTATACCTAGTGCTGGCGAGATGCTTAGCAGGTAAAGGTGCTTTACCACTATGACTGATGGCCTGAGTTCAATCCCAGCCGTGGAAAAGAGGAGGTTGCCCTCTGACCTCCACACTCATGATGTGGTGAGGGGGCACGTGAACACCGCAGCCAGCCCCACACAGAGTAGAGAGATGTAAATAAGTAAGTCCACCTATTAGCATTGGTTACTTTCCACATTGCTGGGACAAAACAAGAGGCAAAGGCAGCTTGGGGAGGGGAGGAAGGGTTGGTTTGCTCCAGTCTGAATTACAGTTTGTCTTAGCAAAGAGCCCCACGACACAGCTTGAAGCAGCTGGTCACACTGTATTAGGGACTGTGTGCAAACCTCAGTTTACCTTCCGAGGTAAAGTCCCTCACAGGCCAGCGGAGGGCTAGTGGGAGCTCGCTTAGCCCTCGCAGGCGTGGGGGCTTGTCATTAGACTGTTCTATTAAAGGTTTGTTTGCTTGTGTGCGTGTCTGTCTGAGTGCAGACGTAAGAAGACAACTTTCCAAAGTCGATTCTCTCTTCTCACAGAGTCAGACCTTGCTGACCACACTAAGCAGAACCACTGTCTTGGGAGCTTCAGACACAATGAGCCCCTACTGAAAGAGGAGTTTGTTTGGTTTTCTTTTCTAAGCCCACAGAGATAAGGAATTGGAATTAAAGGCCAAACATAATTTTTAATTAAGTTTTAAGTTACTGATTTTGGTGTTTTAGAGAAATCAGTAGCTTAGAAATCATGTCACTTAGGCTAGACTCAAATTCTCTACGTGATGAGGAAAGGTGACTGTGAACTCGGGGGCTTCCTACCCCTACTTCCCAAGTGCTGAGACTGCAGGCTTGTTCTTCCACATCTGGCTTAAACATCCACGCTGAAAGATAACAATGAGGACAGAGTTAATGGCCTCAGCCGTCGAGACACTGTTCGGGGCTGTGTGTGGAGAAGCAGGGACTTTTCCTGAGAAGTTCTGACGTAACTGCGCGATGTGTCAGAGCAGAACAGTTGCCTCGTTCCCACCTGCATCTCCAGAACTAGAGCAAGGCACGGCACAGAGTACTGACTCGGTAGATACATGCTACACAAATAATAAATGGAGTGTGTTGTAATTACCAATCAACGGTTCAAATACTGTGGCCTTTCAGGAATATGATGGTTTTGTTTCTCTGGACTATTATTTCAGTAGAAGTGTGAAGTAGACAGTGATTTGATGTGATTACTTTAAATTATTCTTTAAAATATCCAACCTAACTTGACTCCTTGTGCCTGGCAGTCAGCATAATAAACTTAGAGGCAAGAAGTGGTCTTGGGTGACTGAATTTAGCAAATGGTCTATTTCAGTGACAGGGCCACACAGTAACGAACAAAAGCCATAGATTTGGTAAATCTTCTCCAGATTACTGCTTAAGAGGATTTTCTATTTATTCAAATAACAATAAAGTTGAACATGTGACATTATATGTACTAATTTTTTTGTTCATTTTGAGTTTTAGTAGGTTGGGAATTGCTTGTGTTCTTTTTTATATGAAATTTCTGTGTATATACCTTTTCTCTATTGTCTGACTTAACAATAATATGTTTTAAAATAAAATAAAAGTTGGGTTGTGGTGTATAACTTTAATCCCAATTCTAACAAGGCAGTGGAAGGCAGATCTCTGTGAGTTCAAGACCAGCCTGATCTACAGAGTGAGTTCCAAGACACCCAGGGCTTCACAGAGAAACCATCTTGAAAAATCCAATAAACAAACAAACAAATAAATCTTCAAAATGATAATATAATCCATAAAAGAGCCATTGAATTCCATGAAGAATACATAGGGCATTAGCATTCTAAGACAATATACTTTGAAAAAGAAAAATTTACTTAGCCAAATGTCTTTTGCGCAAGTATTCTGTCAGTTCCAAAAGGAAAAAAACGTTACAAATTTGTGTTCAGCTACAATGAAAACAGTAGTGATGTCTTAGGTACAAGGGAGTGGGCATTTTAAAATCAATATAGTTGCTGGCATAAACTTTGAGAATCACCCTGACACCCATGTCCTTAGAAAAAAGGAACTCAGTTTGATTGTATAACAGGGTAAGGTAAGATTCTCTTGCATTAAGGTAGGACTGACTGGCTTGGTAAAGTGTTTTAGGAATCTGAGGACTTGGGAAGCAAAGACCTTAGCATGCCAACCTTACATACTGAATGACTTCCATTTAAATGAGGCAGTAGCTCCTTCCCAAGAGAGCCAATGCCACTTTCTCCAGTTCATTAATCTCACAGGATTTGGTGGGCAGCCCCCAATTTACAACCACCTCCTTTCCAAACAATGACTATAAATTTCATGGAAACTTAAAAGTGCAGATTTTACTTCTCTGATTCTTCACTGCAGTGGTACTGGGATGAGCAGAGGATGAAAGAAATTTCTGCTTCCCGCTCAGCAGGCATATCTTCATGGAAGTAGACCACGAAAGCACAGCTGGAAAGACAGCACCTCTGCCAGTCACCCCATAGGCTTCCTCGGCCTGCTTCCCAGCTGAGGGCATGTGTCTTGGAGGCTGTGTCTCTACATAATGCTGGCCAAAGGCCCTCATCATGGAGAGACACATGTTCCTTGCCAAGATGAATGTGGAATTCCACTTCCACAGCAGTAAGTGGCGGTTAATGCCGAGCACAGGCGAGGTCTGCTCATGAAGGGCTGAAGACCATGGGAGTCCTGGGGCAGGGTTCCTCAGAGTGCCTCAGAGTATAGACCATTCTGGAATGGTTTTCTCTTTGATGCTGTACTCTTCCTAGTATGAGAATTCAAAGTATATAAGACAGCAAGGAAAATCAAGAAGGATGCAGTGGAAATAATTGATTTCTATCTACTCATGTTCATTAGAAACTGCCAAGTAAATTCATTTCTATATTCAAAGTGAAATGTTGCCAAGGTTGGAAGTGTCATACTAGGAAGAAAACAATGATGAGAAGACAAAAACTCAACCTGGAGGAAAGTTTGTTCTGCGTGTTGTAATGACTGACTCAGAGCGCTCTGAGCAAAGCCTGTGTTGTAATGACTGACTCAGAGCGCTCTGAGCAAAGCCTGTGTTGTAATGACTGACTCAGAGCGCTCTGAGCAAAGCCTGTGTTGACCGAGAAGAAGGGGCTACAGTATGTATGCAATGGAACAGCTGCAGTCATTACAGCTTCACCACAGCACAGCGGCATCACCGCAAGCACAGCCGCAGGGGAGTGGCTAGCAGTAGGCAAGTCCTGAACCACATCCCAGGGTTTCTAGCAAAAGGCAAGTTGCATCCTTCTGCAACCATGAGAAAGGCAGCTCTGTTTCCACTCCATTGGGATTGCTTTGGAGCAGCCTGTGATGTCTCCTTTTCATTGTCAATCTATCTACGCGCAGACTCACATAGGAGATGGAGGCACACCTCTGACCGTATCTTTGAGGGCATCCCCAGAGGGATCAGCTGAGTGCCAGTGGCACCAAGCCCTGCAGTGAGCACTGGACAGTGCAAAGGAAGGAGAACGCTTTGTGCCAGTGCATCGCTTCTCTTTGCTTCTGGCCGTGGCAGCTCCGTCGCGCACCTCCGCCGCGCACCTCCGCCGCCATGATGTTCTACCCAAGAGCAGGAGCCAAGCAAACATGGACTGAGTCCCCAAAAATCAGAAGCCCAAATAAACTGTCCCTCTCTTCAGCTCTTATATCAGGTATTTTGTCACAACTATGCAAAAAGTAACAATAGCTAGGTTGTGTGTCCTCCCACGTCTGATGGACAAAGACTGGTTGGCGGCTTAGGACACGGCCCTGTGGAGCACAGACTCCGATGACTGCTGTTGGAGACTTCGGAGTGATGCAACACAGGAAATAATCTTTGTGAAAACAAACACACATTCAGAGTTCCCAGGAAATCATGTTTAAACTAAAACCACAATCCTTTTTTTTAAAGCAACTAAAACTTAACTGCAGAAAAGAAATAATTGGATACTCCTTCCCATGCAACACAAAAGGAGGGGTAGGGTTTTCTTTCCTCTTTGACAAAGCTCTATTGTTTCATTCTGATTTCGCTTTATGGGATTTAAATTAAAGGGAAGCTACTCCGCGGTGAGGCAAAAGTTTGTTTTAAAGTATTAAATAGCTCCTATCCGGTGAACTCCCTTGTAGGCTAGCGCTTGTTCTGAGATGAGATGATTTTTTTAATTGGAAATATTTAAAATCATTAGCATGAAAAAGTAGAATTTAACGACCAAAACGTCTATGACTCCTTCTAAGAGGTATCCCAAAGCTCTTCATGTGACCTATGACACACAGAAAGGAAGCATCATTTTAAAGAGAGCAGGGTTATTCTAGTTTCTCCATGCTGGAGGGAGCTGGCGCCCTGTCCTTAAAGGCCTAGCTGCCATTTTCTGCTCTCTCTCGAAGGGGTTGTACCAACTCCTTTCAAAGTTATTTCATTAATCTCACCACATAATTATAATTGAAGAAAATACAGGGTTTACTTTTTAACCCATTATTATACAATCTTTCACTTCAAAAGCTATTATTTTAAAAGAGAATGTAGCCTTTCAGCAAAAACTAACTTTAGAAAACAGTTTTAGAAGAGGTAGAAGTTTGTCATAGGAGGGACAAATGAGATACTTCGTCCTGTAGGAAATGCCTCAGGAGTTTCTTATGCCCGTTTCTGTAGAATTTTATTAGGCCATCAGTAGATACATCATGGTGGCACTGAGCTCCAGCTCTGGGATGTGTGGGCTATTTTTTCTTTCTTCTTTGTATAAATTAAACAAATTGTGTATGACATAAACTAAAAATAGTTTTATGTCACATCGACAGAGCTGGGATCATTTAAGAGAAGGAAACAAACCTCCGCTAAGAAAATGCCTCCAGGGGCCAAAGAGATGGCTCAGCAGTTAAGAGCACTGACTGCTCTCCCGGCCCCAGAGGACCCAGCTCAATTCCCAGCACCCGCGTGGCAGCTCACAACTGTCTGTCATCAGGCCCCCAGTGATTTGACAGCCTCATAGATATACATGCAGCAAAACATCAATGCACATAAAATAAAAATGAATAAGTCATTAAAGAGAAAGGAAAAAAAAATGCCTTCGTAAAATCAATTGTAGGCAGGCCTGTAGGGCATTTTCTTGATTAGTGACCTGTGGGGAAGGGCCCAGCCCACTGTGGTGGGGCCATCCCTGGGATGGTGGCCTGGGTTCTAAAGGAAAGCAGGCTGAGCAAGCACGGGGAGCAAGCCAGTAAGCAGCACTCCAAGGCACCAGCTCCTGCCTCCAGGATTCTGCCCTGTTTCAGTTCCTATTCTGACTTCTTTCAGTGAAGGGCCATGATATGGAAATGTGAGCCAAATAAAATCTTTCCTCCCCAAGTTGCTTTTTGGTCACAGTGTTTCATTGCAGTAATAGAAACCCTAACTAAGATACAAATGGTTTTATTGATTTATACTTAGGTGACTGAAAAACACAAGGTCAGGCTAGTGAGATGACTCAGTGGCTAAAAAGGTATTAAGTTCAGTCGTGGAAGCTTTGGTTCTTTAAAAACCCAGTTATATCGTGCTTTTGTAAGATAGGGGGCTGCTTTTAGTTTGTCCACAGCCGATAACTGCCCCCTGTGGCTCAGAGAGGGGTGTGGTCTTGCCGGCTCAAGCTGGTGGAACTCTGAGGACTTGGAGAGGTATAAATGCCAGAGCCCAGAGACAGGAAGAAAAGTGTTTTATATTCTGCTTTGGTCTACATTCCTGGGTTGGCCAGGCCTACTCAGCCGGAGGCAGAAGCAGCAGACTCTTGGCAAGTCTTATTTCTTTGCGTCCTTGTACTGTAACCAGGCTAGCATGCAACTTCCTGTGGTGGACGGTCCTCCATCCCAGGGAGCGTGAGCTTCATCAAGGAGCTGCTTGAGCCTGGGGATTTCCTCAGGCAAGTGCATTGTAACTTTAACACATCTTACTAAAGCACTCAGTTTTTATAACCAGTTTTTAATACACCTCATTTCAAATATTAATCTATAGTAAACAAACTTGTTAATTTTAAACTTGTTTTTATTTCTTTCAGGCTTAAATTTGCAACATATACATAAGGCTATACAATTGAGAGATATAAATTGGTCTCTCTCTCCAAGCTTGTCTCTGTAAATAAATTATATTTGTACTTAGGATTATTTACCATTATCTTGTGTATCTTTTATTTAAAGGTTTATTTATTATTTATACAACATTCTTCCTGCACACCAGATCTTACTATAGATGGTTATGAGCTACCATGTGTTTGCTGGGGATTGAACTCAGGACCTTTGGAAAAACAGCAACTGTTCTTAACCTCAGAGCTATCTCTCCAGCCCCAACTTATGTATCCTAATGATCTTTAGCAGTTTAGAAGTCAAGTGGGAGGGAACCAGGGATCCATCTTTGGTTGCACTGTTTCTGATCCCAGCTCTGCAGGCCCCATTTCAAACCAGTCATGATTTGTTGGCAAGAAAGCAGTGTTGTGTGAGGAGGGCACAAGTCAAATCCCTTCATTAGGAGCAGTAAGACCTAGTCCTTTTTAGTTTTAGAATACAGCAGCAGACAAGGAAGCAAACTGGTCCTAAAGGGTAACTCATCTGAGCTGGCCAGACACAGAAGTTGACTGAAGCAAAAAAGATGTCAGTCCAGCTAAGTCACAAAAACAGTGCCTAGAGTGGAAAGAAGAGGGAGGTTTTGGATGGCCCATGGCCCATTAGTCCCCTTTAGAGGTGGCATTTTCACAATTAGCATAAATTTTCAGTCTTGGCTTTTGTAGTGACCTGACAAAGAGATGGTGACAACCCACTGTGGCATTGGATAAAGAAGAGCGGGGTTTTATTAAGGAGCAGAGCTTCCCTTGGTGCTAGCAGGGAAGGATGGAGGAACAGAAGGCATTCTGCTTTTCCTGAGTAAGCAGGGGGCAGGAAGTTGGGGAACTCAAACAGTAGAGACATGATGGTGTTATTTGTCATTTCTGGGTTCTACTTCATTTCTTCTTATCTTCTGAAGATTTGCTAGCTCTTTTTCAGTATGATTGCTCTGGTTTCAGTCCTCAGTGGACCTGTTTGCTGAGGTCCTTGTCTATCAGTTCATCCTCTTCCCTTCCCTCCTTCTACCCTTATAACCACATCTTCTTGTCTTCTAACCTCAAGTCTTGGCTTTTGCCATCATAGAAGTGAATCCATCCTCAGGCAGTTTGTGTATCTTCTCTTCTAACCTCACTGATCCATGAATGCCTAGCTCTTGCTCCTGTGTTCATGTCTGGGTACCTCAAAGCACCTACTGGAAGCTGTTCTGGAGGCTGGGAGTCACAAGTCCACTGTTGCTGCTTTCTCAGCTCATAGTCATCTTACTCACCAGCTATTAATGCATGCAGACGCCATCATCCCCACAGATGCTTGATCTTCCGTCTTATTGCATCTCTCCGGGCTTTTCCTGGACTGCTGCAGCGTTATCTGAGTCCACTCCTTTTGAGTCCACTATGAGATGTGAGAATTTCCTAACACACGGTTTTGAACATGCCTTGGTCTTCACTGACATTCAAGATGAAAATGAATTTGCTTCCCATTGTTTCCGTTTCTGTGGCTCGCCAGCACCCAGCACCACACCTGGAGAGAGTGAGCACCTCCTAGAAGCTTCCTGACTCGACAACACCATCGTTCAGTGAGGGGACGCTGGTTGAAATGACCATATCCAGAGCCCGAGCCACCGACCCCATGTTTGATTCAAGTCACAGCCAGTGTTGTGGAAGTGACATATTTCATTCCTCTGCTGCCGCCAACTAAAACTTAAGCCAACTAAAAGACATAAATGATTAATGACAAAGAACCCATTTTATGACTGTGTGGTTACCAAAGAAATGGTTATTACTGTTGGATCGAGTCCACAGTATCTGCGGAAATTTCAAATAGGAATTGAATGTGAACACTTTGATAGATATAGTAAATATGTTTTTAAGTAGCCTCTCCTGGTACTTTCAAAGAAAAGAGTTTTCTAAGAAGAAGGAAGGAAGGAAGGAAGGAAGGAAGGAAGGAAGGAAGGAAGGAGGAAATCTAGTGTGGAAAAAACCTGTTTTGAAACTGGAAATAAAAACAAAAGAAAACAAAACAAAACAACAGGGCAGGAAAAATGAAGCTGCCTTTCCAGGAAATGTGTTACAGGCTTAAGAAGCACGTCCCTCTGTGTGCTGGCCTCTGCCTGTACTTCCTTACACTGTGATTTAGTCCCCCAGAAGACAAGCTCCCATTGGAAACTCTTTCCTTTCTCTGACTGGGTCCCTGTACTCCTGGCTGGCCTCAACGCCCTAAGAAGCTGAAGAGGACTTTGAATTCCTCCATTTGCGATCCCCCAGGCCCCCACGTCTTCATTCTGGGGTTACAGGTATCAACCAACACATCCAGTTTAGGTGATGGGGGGGGAGGGCATGGCTGAGCTCAGGGATGCCTGTTTGCTAGGCAAGCCCTCTAACTGAACTACACTCCCAGTCCTTAAACTTCTTGTCTCCATTGCTGTGTGGGCCACAGACTTTCAATGCACCAATCTGATCTGATCTTGTAACTATACACGCTGGGAGTTTACAATCCCCTGTTTTCCCCTTTGTGGTGACGGCAGAATCTGGTTGAGCTTCCTGCCTCATGTAAATGTTCACATTTTCACCCCAAATTGTTTTAGAAATCAATCTAAATAATAACCCAAACAAGCCAGAACTTCTTTCAGCTGCATGTTCATTGTGACACAGGGAACTGTACTTTTATTTACTTTCTTTGTCTTGGACTGCTGCAATAAAAGCAGCCATCCATCTTTCAGAGAAAATACCACACAACTGTGGAGGTGCCCCCCCGAGAGAGGGACATGCACGTCCGTCCAGTTTCGTACAGTCTGATTTGGAAGTGACTCCCAGGAGTCAAGAGGCGTTCAAGAAGAAGCCAGGGGAAGCAGTCCAAGCTCAAAGAACGAGGCAGGGAAGCATGAATCATGTTTTTAACATTTTTACCAGGCTTCCCAGTGGGAAGGAGGGGGACGGAGCAGGGCCAGGCTTCCTGGGGGGGGGGACAGGGCAGGGCCAGGCTTAAAGCACAGGTCTTGGGAGCTGGAGCCCAGATATTCTTCAGCCACCAGCGAGTCACAGGCACAGCAGCTTTCCCATCTGCAGTCCACAGCATGCAAAAGCGAGGCCTGGCTTCCATGCCTCTGTGTTCTCTTGATCTCGTGTGCTTTGTCCTTTGTGTCAGCGTGCGCAACGCCATGGGGTTAGCTGAGTCTCTGTCACAAGTCCACCTTACTCGGCTCTGTGGAGCTGGCTCGTAACCGGTGCTCAGTAAAACATGCTGACCATATCTGGATGGCTCAATGATCTGCTCTTTTTCCTAGGCCTCAGTTTCATTTTCAAAACGAAGAAATTAGCTCAGTAGATCCCTGTATTTCCTAATTGTCTGTCCTCTGGTTTTTGCACACAAGATACCCAAGACCTTTTTAAATCACAAAACAAGCAATTCATACAGAAGTTCCATAAATCCAAAAACCCCATGGCTTTGCAGCAGTCGCTTTGAATTCTGACTAACCCCCTAAGGGTAGCTAAGTGCCTATAGTAGAACAGAGAACACCTGGAGCAGAAAGGGGATTCGAACATGCACTCTGCCCTGCACCTGGCCAGGACAAACTGGTGCCACCTGTGTGTCCTAACACTTCATTTTGCCCTTGAAAAATAATAATAAGAGGAGGAAAAACAAAAAGACTGTCAATTGAGAAGACAGGGCAGAAAGAAGACCAGAAACGCTGGAGGAGGCACGCTGCCCGAAGAAAGGGGCTGTGGTCACACTGTGCTCTGGAAACCACAGGGCCTCCCAGGCCCTGCACCCCCACTTCGCTGAGTGAGCACCCACAGAAAGCCTCTTGCCTTTTTACCAGTGATACATTATCGGACTCCTTGAAGATGAGAGTTTTAGCAGAAGCACTCTGAAAACGATTGAGACAAAAATGTCATAATTGCACACTCAGCCTTGTAATTTCAGAAAGCCATGGTGCGGAGAGCTGTGGACACACCATTTCAAATTTGGATTCCTTTTCACTCTCCACAGAGCGCCAGGCTGCTCAGATTGGAGCTGATCGCTGTGTTGGAGTCAGAGCAGTAAATGGCTGAAGGCCATTGTCCAAGTGGGAAAACTGTATTTTTTCCATAATTTAAAAATAATTGAAAGAATGTAGCTCACCAATTTTAAAATAATGAAGTTTTTAAAAAGACAATAGTTAAGTCTAGTCCAATCTTAGAAAATTCCATCCCCAAAGTATTTTTTTTTTCTGAAAATAAAAAAGGAAAAAGAATCGATGATCCAAAACGGTATGTTAGAGTAAAAAACATCGTTTTTAGCTGTTATCTGTCACACTCCCTGAAGGAATTCAGAATACATTTTAAAAGATATCTCTGGTGTCAAAAGTCAAGAGAAATAAAGAAAAAAAAAATACTCTTGTTTAGTCCGAAGGAGCCACCAATAGATTGTGCGGTTGATTGCTCAGGGTGCATGCTGGGAAAAGAGGGGGTGCGCCTCACTAAGCTGAGAGCGCTTTTATTTGCAGGAGTCTCACACCGTGGCGGCTCCTCCCTTACCTCCCTAAAGGGGGTGGGGGGAAGAGCGCAGGAGTGTTTAAAAGAGAATAAATAAACAGGAAATACATACGCGGAGGAAAGGAAGGAAGGAAACATGGTAAACTGAGCAGCGCTGGCACAAGCTGGGCCCCTGCCATTGTCCTCTGCCGGGTGTCAGAGCTTCGCGTTTGGGCAGCCACCACAGGGTGCATGCACATGGTGGCGCAGCCTGCTCTCTGCCACCTGCACCGCTCAGATGGCTGGCAGGTACGTGGCAGTGGACTAAAACGGAACAAAATTACTGGAGATAGAGTTGGCAAGGAGCGTGTGCGGGAGAGGCGAGCAATTGCACACTAGCACAGGTGAACTAGGAGGCAGCTGGCAAGTCCAGCCTTCCGTTTTGTTTCCGTGAAATAAGAAAGGCCAGTCTCCGAGTCAGATGCCAGCAGCTCCTGAGCTCTGAGTGTAAGCAGAGAGGATGGGGAGAGCAAAGGCCTGGTCCTCAGGGCAGCCCTTGAGCACCAGGAAGGGTGTGAGAGGGGCAGTGCAGGAGCCTCCTGCTGTCGGGAGGACAGTGCCCTTTCCCACACACACCCCAGGCAGGGCCTGTGCCGGCCTCGCTCTTCCCACTGATTTTCATAGATTTGCTGGCCATTGCCAGTGCAATGTGGGTGGGAAAATTGACTGGGAGTTAAGGGACTTCCTGGAAAGACCCGAGGGTCCTGTGGCAGGACATTGGATTCCCTGCAGGCATCACAGACCCCAATACACGTGACCACACATCGCACTGTCTCCCCCTGAGCGTGTTTAAGGATGCTAAATGGTTGCTTTTAGAGATTTATACAGGACAAACGCAAAGATGGGTCATTTATACACGTTATCTAAAGCGGTCCCTACTAATAGCATTCTCTCTCGTGTGGATATTTGCACAGGAGTTAGCTCTCTCTGTAGATTCCGAACACCGTCCTACGATTAAAAAGTTTGTCAGTAAAGTGTTAAAGCGTACTATAAGTATGCATATATGTATATGTGTGTACTTATGTAGATATGTCTCCTCTTTTGGGTGGGTCTGCCCAGGGTCATGGACACTCTGCTGTCTACTAAAATTATCCCATTTGAGATACTTTTGTCAATAGTAGTTCTTCAATGTTACCTTCCTAGAGTCGGTGCTCCTGTAGATTATTAACAGATCTCGCTCCATTTTGTCAGATTTGGAACCCCACCTCCAATGATATAATCATAGTTAAATTGCAGCTTATTAAACTGAAAGGACATCCCATTGTATTCCAGCCCTGTCCTCCTGCTGCATGAGCCTAAGGAAACACTTGGTCACATTTGCTCCGGCCTGTCACCTGTAAGGGTATCAGTTTAAGGCTGGATCTGAAAAGTGTGACAAGGAGTCAGAGGAACTAGGTAGGGCCCTGATGTAACTGTCTTATGCTCAAAACCTGTAGACTTGTGCATTTCCTGTTAGGTCAGGCAAATTTCCATATTGTTTCTGGTTCCTTACAGTATCCCAGCTCTGCCCTGTGAGCTCCGGTCCTCAGCAGCTCGTCGTGGATGACATGGATAGCCACATACATCTTGACATTCTGCCATGAGCGTCCTTTGTATGCAGCAGCCTCTCAGGAATGTCCAAAGTCTGGAGCAAATGAAACTGAGACTCTCTTAAAGGACTCTGGTGTACTAATGCCACGGGGGTCAGGTATGCCCAGTGGGGAACAAATTGCAAAGAAACAACACCTTCCCACTAAATGCCTTATCTTCTGCCAGAGCATTAGTGTGCGAGGATAAAAGATGAACTTTGTTTTAAGCTCTCTAGGTCAGATTCTGACTTGTGGGCTCAGGGTGGATCCTTGGCTTCTTCACCTGTGGAAAGAGGAGCAATAAACCTAGTGTCTGAGTCTTTCGAGGCTGCATGTGGCAGGCGGTTAGCCCCCAACACTACCCATTCATAAGAGGTTGGCTGTGTCCCTCTGCTCCAATGTTGCCATTCAGTAGGAAGAGTGGTCACTGCCCACTGCCGAATGAGAGCAGAAGCAGCTGTGTCTGAGAACATGTAATCTACCCTCCAGAGACAGAGGAGGCGGAGACAAGAGGAGGAACCGTGGTTTCTAGTGAAGTCAAGTAACAGTCGTGCGATGTGTTCCGTCCGTGTGGCGCTGTGAGAACGGCACGCGTGAGCAGCTGGGACTTCTGCTTCTCTGCCTCTGCGTTCTCCCTGTTTGTCCCTGCTACCAGGGCAGGAACAGTGCCTTTAAACACTAATTCACCTGCGTGTTGTGGAGCACGCCTCCTACTCGAGGAGGCAGGTGGCTGGGGGTTTGAGGCTAGGCTGGTCTACAAAGCGAGTCCAGGATAACCAAGACTGCACAGAGAAGCCCTGTTTCAAAACACACCAAAAAAAGCCAAACAAATGAATATTTAAAAACAATCTTAAAACTACAAACCTGGCAAAGCTATCCTTTTTGCTCAGGGCTGTGAAAAGGAGAAAGGGGCATCTAATTAAAACCAACACCCACGCCACAGTAGGTTGATTAGAAATGTAAGCAACTGAAGAGCCAGTCTGCCTCTGTCATAGGTTTAAAAGCGCCTGACGGTAGAAATCGACGAGGCCTGCCCCTGTTTGAGATTAAAGCTCTGTTCCTCAAGGCCTGGCTCTGCCCCGCCTGTAACCTTACCTACAGACGGTTCTGCACTGCTTGCTCCAGGGAATGGCAACCGTGTCTTTGCTTCAAACCATCTTGCAATCCTACTTTTGTTTTAAAAGTTTCTTCATTTCCTTATAGTTAGCCTTTTTTGGTCTCTTTTCTTCATGTTATATTGTACACACACACACACACACACACACACACACACACACACATTTGGGTAGATTTCCATTCCAGGAGAGCTCTGTGGTGAATCCCAGATTGACCTGATGAAAGAAAAGCTGAATTTGTATAGTAGAGCCCAAAAGCTTTAAGTGTGAAACTAGGGCTTTTGTAAAGCTAATTATTAATCTAATTCTAATTCTGTCATTGACATTTGTTTTTTGTTTGTTTGATGATAGATAAGTACATAAAATATATTCAATACTAGAACTGTAAAATTTAATATGAATCTTCACAATTTCCACCCCAAATGCTAATTCTCTCTATATGGGAGTTCATTCAGTTACATAGACCTTGGGCCTGGTGATGTTTTATCTTTACTTGCAAGATTTTTTTTTTTTTTAAATAATGAGGTTTATAAAATTTCAACAATGATTTTAAAAATAAGAATTTTCAGACTGTTAATCTGACTTGTGAGGGAGGGAGTGATTGAAAATGGAAAGTAGGAAGGGATTAGAGATGTCCTACGGTGATGGGGTACCAGTGTCGAAGTGAGCCAGAAGGTGGATCAGGGGTGACATTCATGTCTTGTTTTATTGAGATGGTGTCTCCTGTGCCCGGCCCTGACCTCACACTCTGACTCAGCTGAGAATGATCTGCTGACCTTCCTGCATCCACCAGCCCTCCAGTTCTGTGATACCACCTGAGCCTCAGGCGCAGCTCATGCAGGGTTGGGACAGAACCAAGCTGGCTTCGTGGCATGCTAAGCAAGCAATGTGCCAGTTGTTAATCTTGCAATTTTTGGGGAAACCCAATGTCACCATCTTGGGGCAAACTTAAAGCAAGCCTTATGAACTATTAAATACTGACCAAGAGATGCGCTTTCGTCAGGACCATTCCCCACATTCCCCGGCTGGAGTGGCCTTGAGCCTCATGTTGCAGGGCTTATAAGAACAAATTTATAAGGCACTGTGCTTTCCCATGAGGCTTTGTTGTTTTCCGGCATGAGTGTGCGGCATTCCAGGAAGTTGCCTGGTTCCTGGCAGGTAAAGCGCACAGGTTAATTCGTGGGCATTATACTTTGCCCCAGCCATTCTCAAGTATCTTGCCTGTGGAAACTCATCCAAGCTGTATTTCTTCACGACACTTCATGGAAAATATTATAGTATTGTCTCCAGCAAACTAAAATTTCAGATTGTGATTAGATTCTTGTACATCTTCGAAGAGGAATACCAAAGTCTCATGAGTTATGTATTTAGTATAATCTGACCTCTTTTTTTCTCCATAGCCCATGACAAACATAAGGAAAACTTGCATTTGGTATATGATTTGTGTGTATATCAGTTGATGGATGGAATGGGGAAGCTTGAGGGAGAATCTTAATATCACAGCTCTTAGTGCCCAAATACCAGCTTTTAAGTTTAATTTCAGTCTTGAGCTCTGTCATAAATCCACCTGCGGAATTCTCGCCTCATGACTGAGAACTGCAATAAGAAGCAAAGCACCCCTTCACACTCTTCTGACATCTACCTGACTGTGGCAAAAGGTCGACTCTGAGCCACTTGCTAGCTGAGTGCCCTTAACCTCTCTGACTCACTCTCAGAACATCTTCAGAATGGGGCAGAAGGCATTGTCAACTCTATTTGACTCATCTGTTCCTTGCTCAGAGCTAGTTTTGGTTGGGATCAGAGAACCCAACTAGTGGAAAGAACAATCGTGAGCGATGGGGGACAGTAGAGACCCCCTCAAACCTCTCAGCATCCCTCCCAGTAAGCTAGGCTTTCTCATCTGTGTGGAAACTGTATTGCAAGCCCTTAAAAATACTGGGCAGGCTGTGTGTGTGTGTGTGTGTGTGTGTGTGTGTGTGTGTGTGTGTTTATCTTTCTGTCTCTCCTCTCTCTCTGCTCTCTCTCTAATTGCTAAGGCTCCAAACATCATGCTGTTTGGGAAATCATTCACCCATCATCTTCTTTAAGGCAGACATTATGTTTTATCCACTTTTTCTTTTCACATTCTCTCACAAGGTTGCACTTCGACACTGGTAATTGCAGATAGTTGGTTAGCATTTGTTGACTTAAAATTTCCAATCACCTTTAAGATGAAAACTGAAAGAAGAATCAGTTAGGGGCCAAGATAGTGTTTAACAGTTTCTCACTTCCAGGCATAACCAATAAGCCTAGTGGACGTGGACAGGGTTGGCCAACACACTCTTGTTCCCGATGCAACCTAAAATGCAGCCTCAGGCGCGAATTTCAAGTGGCTAATTCTGCTTCCTGATGGCAGGCACTGAAAGGACAAACAAGCCACTTTTCCTGCTCAATGAGCCTTTTCAAGTTTTAGTGTGATGTGGAGAGGTGCATGGTCCACGGCACGTGGAGGCCAGCAGTTACCTCTCATCACCAACTTCTCTGGTGCATTTCAACCCGTCTTGGCTGAGAGCGGGTCCATTATAGGCTTCTCCGGCTCCAGCTTACACGTGTTTCTCAATGACAAGATCCCTGATAAATGGAACAGAGAATGGGGAAATGGACTCAAAATGATTAGCTGGCCATTTGCTTCTTTACCTCAGTTTCTGTCTGACAGAGTTATTAAGAAAGAGCCTGTAAGAAGAGCACGGATGTATTTCTCCGGCCCTGGGCAAATGAGTCACAGCCTCCTGAAGAGCTGGAAACATGCAACTGGCACCCCCATCTGATGTCACCATCTTAAGGAAGAGGACGGCCACGCAGCTCCTGATGGAGTAGAGAACGGAGCCCAGCTCTGAGGTCTGTGCTGACCTTTTGCTGCCCAGTGTTTCTAGGGAAAGCAGGAAAAAGGCAGACATCAACTTCTGAGGACACTATTGTCTAAAGGACTGTTTTGAAGTCCCTGGCTTCCTAAGTCCCCATTCCAGACGGGGGAGATGGGGAAGACATTGGCTATGAATTGGGTAAGACTTGGGATCTGCTTGTAACTGGTAGTGAAAGATGTTGAACATGTTTTGGGTTCAAGGAGAATCTGGAAGAAGCCTTATGTTGTACAAAGGCTGAAGCTCCAGAAAGTTAAGTACCTTCCCCAGCGTCACCCAAGCATTTAGATCCTGTGTCTGATTGATGCCCACATTCCTACTCTGAACTCCAGACCACCCTAGTCATATTAGCAATGTGTCCTCAGGCAAATTACCAGCTTCTCAAAACCACCATTTTCTTCATTGTAGATAGACCCATTGATAGTCTTCCTGGCTTTAGTGTGGGTGACATGACAGCTATCATGCACACGCCTGGCTTTAGTGTGGGTGACGTGACAGCTATCATGCACACGCCTGGCTTTAGTGTGGGTGACGTGACAGCTATCATGCACACGCCTGGCTTTAGTGTGGGTGACATGACAGCCAGCATGCACACGCCTGGCTTTAGTGTGGGTGACATGACAGCCAGCATGCACACGCCTGGTTTTAGTGTGGGTGACATGACAGCTATCATGCACACGCCTGGCTTTAGTGTGGGTGACATGACAGCTATCATGCACACGCCTGGCTTTAGTGTGGGTGACATGACAGCTATCATGCACACGCCTGGCTTTAGTGTGGGTGACATGACAGCCAGCATGCACACGCCTGGTTTTAGTGTGGGTGACATGACAGCTATCATGCACACGCCTGGCTTTAGTGTGGTTGAAATGACAACTAGCATGTACACGCCTGGCTCTGAGGCTGACACACAGGAGAGGCAGTTCTGCTCTCCATCTGGAGCCAGTTTCTGTTCCAGTTTGCACCAGACTTTGTGTCCTGAATACAGTGACTTGTGTAGAAAGGAGGAAGTTGAAGTTCTCACAAAGGTCAATCAGGAAAGGTTGGATGTGGCTGTATGTTCTAGATGATAACTTCAAATTGTCAAACAAATCTTAGCCTGCAGAGACCTTTGTTCCAACCTTGTTCTCTAGGGGTAAAATAAGTGAAAATCAGAGAAAGAATAAATTCTAGTTCACCAGACTAAGTTTCACATGCTGGTAGGGTTTCCAAAACCGTGTGTTCGATATTCAGGTGAAGTATTACCTGCCTTACACAGTAGCTTTGTTTTGAAGTCCCTTTATTGATTCTATTCTGTTTTGTTCTATATAAATTGAAGCAATGAAATCATATCCATTTAATAATTACAAGTAGATATCTGAAATTATTTGACCATTGCTTGAAGTAAGTGCATTCTTTTGTACTGTGGTTCTGAAATTATAGTCTAAGTATAAAGGTGATATAGTTTATAAAAATCCAATTTGCATTCAGTGTTTCAGAAACACATCTATTATCTTTAGCCAAGAACATTCTTTAGAGTTGATGACAGCTGAAGAGGTTGATCTTAAGAGGACAACACTGAACTAAAAACACAAACAAAAAGGTTGACATGCTTGATTCCATTCCCCCCCAAAAGGTGTGGAGGACTGATAGGGAAGACCAAGTGCTTTAAAATAAGATCAGGGTCATTTTAGGTTCACTAGTTGACCCCAGAAAAGATCATCCCACAAACTCCTGGATGGAAAGGTATGTGTTTATGGTTGAAATATGGGCATCTAGCTTTGTTTAAACTTTCTATCTCACAAGACTAGAGAGGACATGATGCCCAACAATAAACCAAAATTTGCCTGTAGGCTGGAAGAGGATGTGGTTTGTCCATATTTATTATTATATCAGCACACTATGGTTTTTGTTTGTTTGTTTTCCCCATAGGTAAAATTTAGTCATTATCAAAAGAGCAAAAATAAGGAGTAAGTTCTAATCTGTGACAGAGAAAAAGGTTCTCAGAGAGCTAGTGGATGAAGATTTGGACAAAACCACACTGAGTACAAGGCTAAGCACTCCAGGACACCGTGGAAGTTAATGATTCTGTCTCTTCTGGTTTTCCTGTGGATAAAACAAGATGGAGAAATCTGCTTAAACCCGTTTGTGATACAGCTCATGGTGACATGCGCTGACTACTTTTCCTAAGATGTGTTATTTCAGAGTCTTCTCTGGGACAGGGGGCAACTACACCATGTATTTGAAAATGAGTTTCCCGTGAAAGATTCTGAGATTCTTTGTAGAAGCTACCAACCATATAGAGGTTCTGGGACAACTCTCTTCTTGGCAGTAGTGCCCTGGGAAAGGGAATGCAGCTCTGTGTTCAGCGGTGCTATTGCTGACATAAAGCATTGCATCAAGCCAGGCCTGATTGTACACACCTGTAATCCCAGCACTCTGGGAGGCAGAGCAGGCAGATCTTTGTGAGTTTGAGGCCAGCCTGGTCTAAAAGCAAGTCCAGGACAGCCAAGGCTATACAGAGAAACCCTGTCTTGAAAAACAAACAAACAAATACCAGCATCGCATCAAGTTACATCTTGCAGTTAGGACTGAATTAAGCTGAGTTGTTCATATGAGGAAATTTGTCTGTATTAAGTCGCTTTTGGTGCTTAAGGGCCATTTGTTGCTCTCGTGAAGGACCCAAACAGAGGCTCACAACCATCTCTAACTCCAGTTCCAGAGGCTCTGACATCCTCTTCTGGCCACTGTGGGCATTGCACACACCCGGTGCACAGATGTCTTGCAGGTAAAACACTCATACACATAACATAAAAATAAACAAATCTTGTTTTTAAGCTCTCTCTTCTTGGGGTGGTAGAGCTATCCCAACCCACAGCTGCTTAAGTAACACCTGTTGTCCATCTTATCCTCGCAATGCTGGGGTGAGAGCAGGATTCAGAGCTTACACCCTTAACATAAAGTTCTGTCTCTTTTCCACGTTGTTCATGGAAATAGTCTCCATTCTCTGGATCACATCAGATGGTGCCATTTCTCTGTCTGCCTTTCCCAAACCTGGCTTCATGGTGCTAGGTAAATGAACCTCTCCAGTGACGCCAGCTCGCAGGCTTTGCTGATCATCAATAATCAGTTAGATTCTCTTCCTACCTGTGTTTGAACTTGGGTCCCAGAGAAGAGCAGTTCCAGACCCAGAGTAAAGACAACAAAGCCACTGGGTTCGGCTCCCCTCAGAGGGCTGCTGGTGTGCAAGGAGACTGAATGGGACATTTCTTCCCCTTTAAATTATAAAAGACGTAATTCACAAGTTATAATTCACAAAATCATCCAGGTGACAACAGGAATGTGCTGCTTACTTATATATGATTGCAAAACAGGTCCAGAACTTTACACTGGGTCTCTGTCTTGGTCCCTATCGAGATAGCCATAAACAAAGGATAGGAGGATGCCTCCCTAGAAGCCCTGGCTCTTTCTCCGTCTCCATAGCGTGGAAGTGTTGTTTTCCCCTCAGTCAGATTGCAGGCTCTTTACAAGAACAAACCATCCCTGTTGTACGGAAGGCAGAATTCTAAGGTGTTGCCACGTGAATACACTGGCACAGCCTTGAAGCCACCTGGCTTGAAGGGGATCCCAGTTAGCAGGCCGGGGGGCAGCAGAGCGGGGGTTGTTTTCTGGACTGTGTTTATGCTGGCCTGGCTCATTATTTTCTCCACACTTCCTCCGGCACAAGGGCTATATATGCACTTGGAGTCAGCGTGGGGCGTTGGGGACATACCCGACACTGTGTGTTTCGAGTCTACATCCCTCCTATTTATTTGCTGTGGCACTGCCTCTCCTGTGAAGAAAACACTTCTAATAGAATAGCTAAAATGGGAGAAAAGCCCCACGAGCATGAGATGGAAACACTTGTCAAAGGGAAGACATAATTGCTTAGTAGGTAAGAGCTGTTGTTTCTGCCTGCAGGATTCCTAATACTTCACCAGCAAGAGCATCAGGAACGGGAGGGGGAGGTTCATATGGCTTGCATATCCATGTATGCAAATGAGAAAGAAATAAAGGGATACATGCTAAATGCACATTTGAACACAGACTTTATCATTGCACAGAAGAGTTTTTATTCACCGTTACCTCTGGACTGAAATCTTTGGGGAAGACTTGTGAATCACATTCTATTCTCCCTAATTGGCCATAATAACCAATTTCTTTTACCAACAGCTCATCTTAACCCCACAGAATCCCAGGTCTCCACCTCTTATTTTACTTCAAGCAAGAGATTTGATACATAATCAAGGGACATGATTTGAGTCTTTAAAAAACCATTAGGGAAGGCAGTCCTCAGAGAAATACTGTTAATATTTCTGATATTAAGATACCTGCTTCCCATATGTGAAATAACCAGAAAGAATGGAATCTAAATATTTAAATGTCTCCCAGGAAAATATCTGGCAACTGGAGAACATCTTAAAAGCCTATAAATCTGGCACTGGATAATCAGAATCAGCTAACAGAATTCATTTTTATTAAAGCATTCAAACGATCGAGTCACTGATGCGTTTTAACACCATAATGGCATAATACCCTTCCCTCAAATCCTCAGAGAGGCAAAGTGATCACAGACTAAGCAAGTTCAACTGCACAGAGTGTTTTCATAAGCTCGGGAATATCATTTCATAAGAAATACTTCTGGTATGAATGATGAGATTTTGAGAAAGTACCATTTGGTATAAAATGATCTGGTTGCCTGGGTTATAAATTACCTCAAGCCCGGTTCTCTTTTGCTTCTACCCAGCTCACTTTCTCCCTGATGACAAAGAGAGTTCTGAGCACAGAAGAGATGAACCAGGTGATGAGGTGAACGAGAACCTGACCCTACCGAGCTTTTCTTCCTCCTCCCTCCCTCCATTTTGTTATGTGTAATAACGGAGCATGCAGCAGGAAGTAATCAACAGAGATGCACAGAGCCTGGAAGCAACGAAAGGGCAACATTTGCTGCCAGGAAAGTAATCTTAACTCAGCTTTCATTGCAGCCCTAGCCCTCATACTCCGAGGAGAAAAGAAGTAAGCTGTCATGCTTTACTCTTTGTATGAGAACTGAGGGAGCCAAGGTCTCATCACGGAAGCCCAGCAGATAAGGGATGGGGAGTGAAACAATCACCAGAGGAGGACCAGCTTCTGTGCACCCTGGAGACAGCTGTATATCTTCCCTGCAGAGCTGGGTGAGGCCAGGAGCTGCACTGGCATGGGGAATGCCAATCAGTGCTCTCTCTGCCCCTTGTTGTAAATCTAAAACCTTGGCAAGTCACAGGTACTTATTTTTAGGCCCTGAAGGGCGGACTCCACACTCTCTCATGCAGAGGCAGGAAGAAACGAGGGTTTTGAGTTCTGTGATTACATCATACAAGCTTGGAGCATTGAGCAAGCCATGTAATTTCTCTAAGATCTGTTTGTTTCTTCGTAAAATGAGGCTACTGCACATATTTTCCTTCTGAGGTGTGGTGAGGCCTAAATTCGGGAGTTTCTGAATATGTCAAGCCTTAGCCCAGTGTCTGCCAGGTAGGAAGGGCTCAGGACATATTGACTGGAAATCATGACTACAGAAGGTTTTTAAAGTAATTTATATGGGCTGGAGAGTTGGCTCGGTGGTTTAGGGTGCCTGTCGCTCTTTCAGAGACCCAGGTTCAGTTTCCATCCAAACACGTGGCTCCTGACCATCTATCGCTCCATTTCCGAGGGATCTACCACCCTCTTCTGGCTTCCACATTCACCGTGCACACGCATTGTGCACATGCATGAATGCAAGCGAAACACGGAACACACAAAATAAACACATCAAAATAATTCATAAGTTGCTTACAGTGTCTTTGCAAGACTATGAATCCAGCTGGGCAGAGTCATGGTCTTTTTGAATGTTGGGCACACACACACACACACACACACACACACACACACACACGCACACGCACCCGTTTGCAGTGATTGGTAAGTGGCAAAGTCAGTGCACACACAATGACCTCCCGCAAGTTACAATGGAACTTGACCATGTGGACATCAACGCCTGTTAGCTCGGGGCTCAGACTCCTAAAGGTCCTGTAGCTGCCACTTCCCAGCTGTGCAGGCGGTTCCCTGAGCTCTTCTCTCTCTGTTCCATGTTTTCTCGCCTCTGGCGCTGGAGTCACCGCAGGACCTCACAGTAAGCTGAGGAACCAGATGGCAGCGACCTGAAAAATGGTCGCTGGCAAACACCTTTCCAAGCCAGATCACGTGCGTGCGTGTGTGTGTGTGTCCTCCCTTTTATTGGCACATGAGCTAAATGCCCAGCAGCCACTTCTTGGCTGAATTCCATTCTCACTACAGTTGGCGCCTGTGAAAATGGCTTTGGCTCCAGTATCTTCTATGAGACTGTCTATCATGAAGATTCTCGCACGGCTGATGATTTCTATTTTTATGAATACTTGAACATACATGCCTCGAATAAGAGTTCTGACCTCCTTTTATCTTCCCAGTGGAAATTCTTCCATAAAGAGGTGTCATCTCTTTTATACAATTATGTTTTGTGTGGGCTATTTATAGTGCTGTGAAAATTAGAGAATGTAGTATTCCTTTTGACTTTCAGAAAAATTGTTAAGCATCAAATTGCATGTCAAGGGAAAAATGATCTTATGAAAAAATTAACAGGCTTCACCATCTTCCACTACCCTGTTGCCACTCCACCCCCAGACACAGAAGATGAACATTAAACAAAAGTAGCATAAAAATAAAAACCCGCTTTATCTGCTTAGAGGCAATCGGTACACTGCTGAAAGGGGCATGGAGGCTTCTTTCCAAATGCACGCCTGTGGTAAAAGCTTTCTGAGAGGAATGACTGTCTGGAGCCTAATATGTACGGGATTAATTGGGATTTTCTTCTGCTGCCCTTTCCTCCTGGAGGAGTCACTCATGACAAAGTGAGGTGTGACTCTAAAAGCTCCCGGGTCATCCAGGAGCACTCTCTGCTGACATTTACTTTTTCTTTCTGCCATTTATGCGGCTGTCAGAAACAGCAAAATTGTCATTGTACCTAAAAACTGAAAATATATTAAACCACAGAAAGAACTAAATGTCTCTCTTTGTGGCCATCCATTTAAATGTCAAGGGCATGGCCCACATTCTAGCACCCATGAAAAGGACAAAAGACCTGCTTCAGGTGTAGAAATCTTCACAAAGTAAGCAAGAACTTTTTTTCATCAACATTTCTCTCTCTCTCCCCCACCTCTTCTCTTCATGTTTGATTCATGCTGGCCTCGAACGCACACAATCTTCTTATCTAGGCCTCCCAAGTATAAAGACTTCATGTGTCCACAGTTATGCCTGACTAGGAAGAAGTTTCTTTATAAACACGATTAAAACAGTCAAAATATATTACAGAAGGGCTTATACTTATTAACATAGAACAAGTGTAAATACTAAGAAAATAAGAGATGGCATAATGTGAATTTTAAGAAGCTTGTGCAAGGGCTAAAAGAATTCTCTCTAAAAGACCTTGAGGACCAGTGCATAAAGGGGATGAAAGCCAAGCACGGGAGTGGCTCACTCTGTGAGGAGAGTTTTTGTGAACTTGCTCAGCACAAATCCTGGAACAGATTCTGGAATTCCTCTGGATATGACTTCCCATGCTGTGTGCTGACTAAGGCTCAGAACCACGTTAGCAATCCCCCCAACCGTTTAACAACCTAAGTGATGTTTCTGGTTCATAAAAGGTTAAACCATGGTTCTCCCACACAACAGAAAATGCTCACCAACCAAGAAGGATGAATGACTGACCACACAATGCTCAGAAAGGTTGCACATGCAGTTTCTTTTATATGGAATTCTGTAAAACTAAGGCAGACAGAGGACTAGAAATTGTGAATTCAAGGTGGACAGCAGCACTAGGGAGAATGGGGCCCTGTCCCTCACCTGATCGGCACAGGAGAGCTCGCCCTGGTGTTGTGGATGCAGGAGAGCTGGCAGGCTGACCAGCTCACCTACCTCCCAGGCCCAGATCCACCCCAACATGTACCCATCTATGATCTGCTAGAGCATGTGAAAAGACCAGTCCTGCAGATCCAAAGCAGCAGGATCTCCGTGACACAGGGCAACAGCAGGATATCTGAGAGGAGGCCCTACGAATCCAGTAGTGACGGTGTAGAGGAGCCAGAGGCCTCGAACCAGACCAAGGACTCATTGCAAGTAAAGATGTGTGGACAAAAGAGTGTGCCACACGCTAACACACGTCCGCCTCTGCCGCAGCAAGCTCTATTCTATCTTGTTGTCTTTTCTTTTGAGGCGGGGTGTTGCCAGGATGGAGGGTAGATACGGTGGACAGAAGATGAGTAGGACTGGAGTGTGTGATGTGGAATTCACAAAGAATCAATAAAAAGTTAAAAAAAATGACACAATGGAGCTCTACGAGATGGTAAGAACTGTAGATTCCAGCCACAGTTACATAATTGCATTTGTCAAATCTTGCAAAACTACACAGCGACAAGGATGGATTTTGCTGTACGTAAATTTTACCTCAACCAAAAAAAAAGAAGAATTCATTTCATTAAAAAACGAATGAGGTGGTGGAGTGCTGGCTCAGGGGTTAAGAGCACTTGCTGTTCTCCAGGAGAACCTGGTTCAGTTTATCGCACCTTTATCGAGCGGCTCACTCATCTGTAACTCCAGCTCCCGGGAGACCACGCCCTCTTCTGGCCTCTGTAATTACCTGTAGGTATGTGTATTTATGTGAAGAACACATATACATAAATAACATTTTAATGTAAAAATAAAAATATGTAAATTGGCTAATAATAAACTCAATAGATACATTTACAAGGAATCTATACATGTTGACTAATTTTTAAAAGAATAATTGATTTTTAATTTTTATTCATATTTTTTGCTTTTATTTTTATGTGCATTGGTGTTTTGCTTGGTCTCTTGTGTGAAGGTATCAGATCTCCTGGAACTAGAGTTAGAGACAGGTGTGAACTGCCATGTAGGTGCTGGAAATTGAACCTGAGTCCTCTGGAAGAGCACTGAGCCATCCCTCCAACATCATGAATAATGTTTTAAAATTCTGCTTCATGCTTTGGTACCTGGCTCCTCCTCTGGCAGGATATCTCATGATGTCACTGATGTTAACACTGTAAGTCTGTTGACCCTTGAATGACTAAGACACTCTGTAGTCTTAGTAGTCAAAGGCAGAGCTCTTCACAAACATGAAACTATCTGAGGACAGTTCCTCAGACACAGGCGTATTCTACACCATTGTTGACATGTTCAGGATACCACCACCAAGAAGGTGAACAGCCACTCAGGCTTCGGGATCACAGTGTCCAGTTACTTAGTGTAACGCTAACTCTACAGTCCAGAATGGCCAATGCATACATGAAAATCTTCTTGTTCTAGGTGATATTGGGTTCAAGTAAACCTTGGGCAGCTCCAAACTGCAGGGGAAGACTTCATCCCACAGAAGGTGAAGTGTTGTCCGCTCGCTGGTATTATCTGGTGAGGCCACGATGAGCACTGAGTGTTACAGGAGCACGTGCGTGGTGTGTGGGCGGGTGGGGTCTGTCTGTCAGCAGTCAGTCCATCCTTTAGTTCCCGAGAGCACTTCCTAGGATGACGCCCTAGCTTTTGGCACAGAGCATGTGATCCTTTTTCATAATTTTCCTGGTGTTCTAAGTATTTGGGGAACTATACTGTGCCCTGAGCTCCTGTCCTTGGCCCATATCTCTGCAAGGCCGTATGCGCAAGTCCCTGTCAGGAAGAAAAGCAATTACCTTTTCACCTCATTTGGCACCTCTGTGTATCATTCTGCTAATATCGCTTCTTCAAGAAGGAAAGATTTAATGTTTACACACATTCTCATGAATCAAGGAGGTCAGGATTGCTAGTCATTGCAGCTTAGCTCCATGAATCCTAGTTGCTCTACTAGCTAAAAACCTTTCTCAGGAAACTGACAACATGTACCAGCTAGACAAGTCAAAGTTTTGCTCAAACTCCCAAGTCAATATAACAACAAATAGAATACACAGTCCTCGGAGATTTGGAAAATACTTCAGCAAACAGATCAGGGTAATTTCTAATAAGCTTAGTGCTTTGGGGTATGCATAGTGGATACTGCTAAAGTGATTTCTAATGCCCTCAAAACCAGATGGCCTCCCTGAGTCTACCCTCCCAGCCCCACCAAAGTAGGCTAAACAGTTTTCTCTTCAGTCCTGTTGACACTATTAATTTGCTTTGGAACCCTGTCTGTCCCTCTCTCTCCATCTTTTCTTGCACATCGCTATCTCAAACAGAATGGAGAAATGCAGGGTCTGGAGAGCTCTTGTAGTGAGAGCCATTTGCTCCCATGGAAGCAAACAGCAGAGCCAATCAGCCTGAAATCTGAATTCTTTTAGACACATAATAGACCGTTGGCTTATCAAAGCCTCTTATCTGATTGAAAAAAAAATCAAAGGTAAACTTCAGGGCTCATGGAATTAAAAGACAAATGGGATGTCATAATTATCAAAGTGGCTAATTTAGAAAATTAAGCTGTTCACATAGGTGACATAATTGCTTGTCACAATCACTCTTTTTCTCATTAGCTTCTTCCATTCAGCACCGACACACTGCTGAAGTCTTTGGCCCTACTCACCAGCATGTGTATTTGCTTCTGGGCATCTTTCACTCCTGTGTCCTCTAGCACAGACTTGATTTCTGAATGGGGTTTTTTGTTTGTTTCTTTTTATCACAGAAAATCTTCCTTTCACAATTTAATATTTGGTTTTACTTTAAATTTGTTTGGAGTCAAACATCTTGGAATAATTACTTAATTATCAGCAGAGAATTTGTAGTTATTAGGATGCATTAAAATTCCTTGGAAAACACTGAGGGTTTTTATATAAAGTCATATTTTTAAAACTTCAAAGATTAAATATAATTTGTCTTTGTCTTCCCAACTTTTAAATAGAAAAAAATAAACATATTTTCACAGCATCCTTTTGTTTTGTTAGCTTAATGGTTTGTTACTTGCTTCCTATAATCCAGCCTAATGTGACTAAATTTAGTGGAAGAGTGTTACTCTCAAGATGGGCTCTCATACTGCTATCTGTCAACAGCTTCAGGAGTTACTAGGGGTGGCGTCTAAGGCGGAAGGTGAGCATGCCACTGGAAAAGATACAGCAGAAGGAAACAAACAAGCAAACCCCACTCTGTTTGGAAGTTAGGAGAGTGGGATTCCCTGGGGCCCTAGCCTCTTGTAAAGTTCGGGGACATAGCTGACAGGATTTACACAAGGATGATGCTGATGTCGTTTGTTTGGAGAGGGTGTTCCTTCTGAATGCAGACAGTGGCGCTGCCCTCTGAATGTTTCTGGAATCTCCATGGAACTGTGGTGTTTTGATTTTATCAGCCTCGAGCTGGTGGAGCATTCGTGTTACTGAGACAGTCCAGCCCAAGAGGAAGACAAATAAGAAAACAATTCAACCAAATCTCAAGTGTGTGTGGTCTCTATGAACCTTGCCTCCACTCATAAAGGATCCTGAAGTGGCAGTTGTACTCTAAGGGCTTAGAGTGACAGAGTTCATCTGCCTCAAGATAAATATAAGCAGATTCTTCATGTGACGGCCAGTCAGGCAGGACCAAAGATTAAGCTAGGAAAGAGACACGGGACAGACAACCTGCCTGAGCTTTCTTTGTCTAGTGTATCCCGCAGGCTCTGAGGACTTTAAAATAATAAAAGCAATGTGTGGGACTGGCAGGAGAGACAGAAAGGCGAATTCCTAAGACCAGGAAAGTGTAGAGAGGACACTGTGCACAGGCAAAGCGGGCCACAGTGCAGAAGGGCCAGCATGTACCCACCTCAGAGGCCTGTCAGCGGGGAACTGCAAGTGCGGGGGAGCACCTGCCAGTGACCCCCAAGACTGTACTGGCTACCAGCAACTCGGCCAGTTACTGCCCTTGGGTTGCTTGTTTGTTTGTTTGTTTTACACAGTGTAGTGAAAACCTGTGTCAGCCCAAGGAAAAAAACCTTTTGGCATAACTGTTTCCAGTTGGGCTGTTGAAGCCCAAAAGGCAGCACAGAGTTCTGTCTTTTGGCTCTTCCTGCTCCAGCCTACATAACTGGTTGCTTTTTTACTGTAGTATCGGTACATTTGGAGCTAAAGGCCTATAACTATTTGAAAAACTGCTGGCAGCTGAGGAGAACAGCATGTGCTGAGGCTCAGTCTGAGGTCATATGAGTCTCTTTTCTCACTTCTGTGACAAAACGCCTGACAAAAGCAAGGGTTTACTTTGGGTCACAGTTCAAGTTGCAGTGTATTATGGTAACAAATTCACAGCAGCAGCAGGCCCCCAGGCAGGAAGCAGAGAGAGGCGATCACTCCCTCATCTGGCTTTCTCTTTTTGATTCAGTCCTAGATCCCAGTCCTCTGTGTTGCTGCACACATTTAAAGTGGTTCTTCCCCGCTCGGTAAAGGCAGCCGAGCAGCCGCTCATGGAGGGCAGAGGTTTGTCTCCTACGTGTCCCAGAGCCTGTGGAGTTGACAGTGTTAGCCGCCACTGCAGTAAAATGACATTAGGGTTGCCAGAGGGACTGACTGCATCATCGGTGCAAGTCCAATGGAAAAACCTGTGTCAGCCCAAGGAAAAAAACCTTATTGCCGCCCCCCCCGCCCCCCCGTGTCCCTGCTACAGCATTTATAAGGATTGTCTCAGGCCAGGGACAGGTCACAATAGGTCACTGTGAGACATTTTAGCTCTTAGCATATATCTGCCAACCAGAAACTTGTGACTTTCCCAAGGTTCATCCTGTTGGCATCCTGTGAAGGATTAAAAGGTTATCTTATCAGAAAGTAGAAAAAGCAGAGCCTGCTCTGTCTTCTGATGACAGCAGCAGCAGCAGAGCAGGGAATGGAGACAGGTCTTGGTGTTTTACCGTTTACAGACGGGCACTGACATGTGATACGAGTGAGACAGGAAGTGATGCTTGATTCTGTGTTTTATTCTCAACACGTCCTTAAACAAACTGTCTTGAGCCATGCCTGTAGGTGACAAACAGGACTGAATCATAGTGCACCTGAAACCACAGCCTGTGCTGCGCAGTGGGAACGCTTTTCACACGGCCTGTGGACCTCCGGGTCTCCAGATGTGGAGTCCAGGGACTGGGAGCGTTATAGACACTTTCAAAGTAAGCGGGCAGGACCACTGAACGCCTGTCGAATGTAATACTTAGTAAAAGCTGTGCCTCCTACATTCCACATCTTTGTGTTAATAAAATGTTTGCAATGAATTACATGAAAGTATCATCCCTGACAGACAGACAAATAAAAACCAAGACCAAAACTCATCTCTATGACTTGAGGATTGTCTTGCTGCTCCAGACTCCCCTACACTTTAGCATTCCCAATAAGATGGATTCAAGACAGAGAAGGGGAGCTGCCTGGCTCAGCCTGAGCCCTCTTCTGGCCTCCACGATGAAAGACGGGTTTCTCAATGGTGTGGCCACTTCAGCTGTTGAGTGGCTTCATGGTCAAGCACCTTCCAAGGCCTCCTTCCTTTCAGCCTCCTGCGTGGCTGAAACAGCACCAGAGCTGTGGCTTCTTCACCCTAATCACCCTCAACTGCCTGAAGCTCAGGTGAGTTTGCTCTTATGTCTGGCTGAATAAGAGAACAACCTTCTCGTGTCCGCTTCAGGAAAACCCGGATAAGTGATCTGGCTAGGCTTTGATTTCCATGACGAAGTAGCACTTGCGTGTTTTTAAGGGCTTGTCTTTGGATATTCTCTGACAGGCCTGAAGCCATGCTCTGTGGACATCTGTGGATCAATAGAAAACACGTTTTATTTATATCTAATAGTCCAAATCCCACAGTCCCTTTCTTATAGGCCCATATATTGGCACAGTTACAAACAATTCTATTATGCTGTAACTATGTGAATTTTAAGTTGCTCCTATTTTCTCTCTTAAGACCCAGAATTTCCAGGACAAATATATTTGCCTAATCTTATTTGAGTAACACATATTAGGATTTTAAGCAATGTGTAAGCTAAGCTGTTAAACGGGTAGCCAACTCATAATCGTTTCAAAAAATCAGAATCCAAATGCGGGAGGCTTTGAATTACCAGAGGTGCTCATGTTAAAGACAGGTCTCCTAGCAACTGGAAGTTTCCCTGTGTTTATTCTGAAACTTAGGTTTGGAGAAAATGTGATAACTTGTGTCCTGGGTCTCCTTCTAAGTGAATGATGTTCCTTCAGTGTTTACAGTGCTGGTCACAGTGGTGCATGCCGGTAAACCCAGCACTAAGGAGGCAGAGACAAGAAAACTAAGGATTCGAGGCCAACTTGAGATTCTAAGGAGTCTGAGTTCTTTCTCTCTCTCCCTCTCTCTGTCTCTTTGTCTCTGTTTCTCTCTCCCCCACACAGTCTCAGGGGTAGCTCATATATTTTGGCTGGCAAGATAGCTCAGTACACAAGGGTGTCTGCTACTGAGGTTGACAACCCAAGTTCAATCCTAGTGTCCCGTATTGTTCTCATATGATAGAAGGGGAAAAGCAACTCCTGACAGCTTTCCCCTCACCTTCATACATGCACACACACGAATACTTGAATCAATCAGCCAGTTAAATACGTCTAAAAAGTTTAAATCAATCACAGCATCCTTGTTTTTAAAGCAGTATTGTCAAAATACATTTATTTTATTGTTACCACCAGAAATAACACCTACCAATTTAGAAAGACCACCTACTCTTAAGGAATTAAAGCTGTTATTCTCAGCAGTCCCTTTCTAGCAGATGTCTATTCTGAGTGCACCAAGCCCTGAATCACTTTCCGGAGTTTTCAAGACCCTCCCGACATTCATGGTCATGCCTCTACTGAAACCCGAGTGCTTTGTCAGTAGGAACATGCAATGAGCATTGCTTGGGTTGGGATCCTTGAACCCAGTGATCAATACTGAGGTTCTTCTCATGTGAAAAGAACAGGAGCTCTGTCAGTCTTCCAGACAGAATCATACACCAGCATGTTCAAGGGTCAGGAGACAGGCCCCAGACTGTCCATTCTATGTCCAGTACTGAGGTTTGTTAATGAAAGGGGACATTCCTCAGAGCATTGTAAATAAGATTACACAGGTGGAGCATTTGCAACAAAATCAGCATTTCAGCACCCACTTGACAACCTATACAAAATGTCTCTCACACAGAGAAGAGTGTGTGCAGTTAGCCTCTGGTGACATGGTGCGACCAGTTAAAGCTATTTCTTTATCAGTGGGAGCTATGGTCTGAATTACCCTACAAAAACAGCTGAGCCGGGGCTACCTGTGTATGCTCTAGGGTGGGACCGGTGCTGCCACAGCAGAGACCGCCTCGGAGCTCAGCAGAGAATGACCATCACATGGAAAGGAAGGCCTTTATTTCAGGACTAGGCTTCTTTAAGTAGGTTGACAGAGCCATTGATTTGTTAATTAGTATTAATTATCATATAAATTATTATTGATTCACACCTACTTAGGAATATATAGTAAATCCTTCCTGGAAGCCTGAAGTTGCTTTTCTTTCCTAGTGTCTAGGGCTGCAGCCGCTGCTTGTTTTGTTTTGCTTTAGTGCTTTATTTTGGTTTCACATGGGTGACATGAAAATAAATGACTCTGACAATGCCTGGCCCACAGCTGGGTTCCAGATCTTAATGTACAGACTTGTTCTCCATCAGCTGGCCACGATTCCATGGCTGTTCCTCCTCTGCCATTGCCCTGCTTGTAAACAGTGCAGCTCTCTCCCTCTGGAGCTGCAAGCTTTGATGCCTAATGTTCCGGTTAAAGCTGCGCGAAGATGACCTCCCTGGCCTTAGGCGCCCCCCTCACCCCCAAGCCTCTCTTGAATTGCGGCTCACTAACCCGGAGGAAGGTGTGGGGGTGTCTACTAGCTGCACTCAGACTTGGCTTCACCCCGCGATGACTTTTTTCCACAGGTGAGCGCTGTGGCAGTTGGCATAAGGAGCCTTTGACAAACCTGCTCTAGCTCCAGAGACCTGGACAACGCTGCTTAGTGTGGCAAAAAAGCCAAAACTAAAGTGAGAAGTTAAAGGTTTATGATGGGGAGATCATTCTGGGTTGTCCAGGCAAATTCAGTGGCGTCTCCAGGGTCCTCAGGCACAGAAGAGAGGCAGAAGAAGAGTCTACGTGCCAGGATACAAAAATGGTTCAATCTACCCTTGTGAGTTTTATAGATGGCAGAAAGGGAAATGTGGCTATAAAATTGCTGCTGGCCCTGAAAAGAGAAAAAAACAGACCTAACCTAGAACCTTCAAGAAGTAATAAAATCCCACTGGTGCCTATTTATTTACCCTTTTATTTATTTGGGCAGTGCTTGGAATCAAACCTGGGTCATCATGCAAGCCAGCGTCACTGAGCTACAGCCTCAACCCTGGAGCTTTGATTTCCAAGCCAATGAGACCTCTGGTAGCTTTGACACATAGAACTACTAGACAGAAAATCCATGTTGTTTGAAGCCATGGAGTTGTCGCCATTGGTTACAGCAACGGTAAAAAGCTCATACAAGCCCGGAAAGATGCCGCCATAGCACGCTGGACACAGTCAGCGCTGCTCAGCCTCTCGAGGGCCCTTCTTGCTGTAGTGGCTTCCCCGCCCAGGGGACATCTCCGAGCAGTTATCTCCTGAGGTCACTTTCTACCATGGCCTTTTGACTTACCGTGGGAAAGTACTATATCCCAGCAAAACTTTGTCTCCCAGAACAATAGAGACTCCTCCTAAATTTCTACATAACCTTTCTTTGTTCTCTCTCCTTAAAAACTTCCCTCTTCCCTTAATAGTGGGAGACAAGCACATGAGTCAGAGCCACAGAAACTATGGCACATGTTTAAACTGACATTGGTCTGGCTGAAAATCTCTACCAGGAATTTTGAATTGTTTTATTTTTTTCTCACTCCCTAAGGTTCATGTTATACAAAGGATTTGCTTTGTTGAAAGTATTTATAAAGTCTTGCAGTATATGTCTTGGTGTTATTGCACGTAAAATATAGGCCTGGGGGGGATGGCTTAGGAGTTAGGACCGAAGTTAGGAACACATACTGACTCCTGCAAACAACCTGAACTCAATTCCCAGCACCCACACTGGGCAGCTCACAACCACTTATAACTCCAGGTCTAAGGGACGCAAACGCTTCTTAGGCACCTTCACTCACGCAAAGATATGTGCATATACATAATTTAAAAAATTTAAAATAAAATTTAAAGAAATTTTCTCCAGCCAAAAAGAAATTTATGCACAAACAATGTCTTTATGAAATAAGAACTAATTTAAGAGAGGAAAAGAAGGAAAATAAAGGAAAGAGGACCCGAAGTTGGGAAAGGTGTGGGCACTCTGAGAGGAGGGGAGAAGGAAGAGAGGTATGATCAAAACACATTTGACATGGCATGACATTCTCAAAGAACAAATAGACAGTCTTATATTTTTATAATGTAAAAAGAGAAATAGAAAGTCTAATTTTGTTTTGGCATCATATTCTGAACTGTATACGAACATTTGTTTAATGTGTTCTTTAAGTATTTGGTATGTGCGAAATTTGTTCCGTTTGGGAATATGGAGGCATTTGGGCTGGTCCCTGCCACTCCTTGACAAGAACTAGCAGCCAAAAACCTCATGTCTTGACCACGTTTTAATGTTCTCTGCCACAGAGCCTTTTGGTAGTTCGGTGCTGCCCATGGGCTCAGTCTCTGAATGCTTTTAAACGTGTGACATCACATGCACAAGTCTACAAAATAAACCAGTATCAAAAACATCTCATTATAATGTAAAAATGCATGCCTCCTCCCCAATCCAATTTCTGAAGACAAAATCTAACTGGATTCTGGGCAGTGATGTCTTCTGTGACGCTGGTCAGATGTGACTTCCTCGTCAGCTGAAGGCCAAACAAAGATGGAGCTCTCTTCTCACCCCGCTGAAGGACTCTCACCTCAGAGACATGTTCCTCGTGTGAGTTAATGCCAAAAAGCAGTTTTGAGGAAGGTGAATCTCTAAACATTAGTCCTACATTAGAATGCACCTGCTTTTCTAATTAATTTTGACTTTGATGGGTCACCCTGAAGGACTCTACATTCTCTGGGAGGAGAAAAAGATCTTTGGAGGAAAGAAATCATGTTGGTGAAGAGACATCTGCTGCTGTCAGCTCATTTATTTATTTCCTGCCTTGTTCCAGGACTGATTTCAGGCAGGCCATTCCGCCTAAGTTCCTAGAACTTGGTTAATTAAATCTTCCTAAAATGTAAATTAAAAATGCAATAACATTATTTGACAAATGGGATCAAATTATTATCATCTTTTGAATAATTACGTGATTGGGAATGTCTACATCATATTTATCTAATCTGCAATTAAATCATTTATATGTGCAATTAAATCATTTATATCCACAATCCATAAATTCGCCTCATCAATAATGGGAAATGTGGCCAATGGCCAAGTGTGCTGCAAGAACAAAATGGCCTGTGTCAGGAGGAAGGGTCACCAATGATGTTCTAATTGAAATGCTGACAAATTAAACAAGGGCATAACTCATCCTTTCAGCGAGCAACTGACACACTATTTGAGTTACCCTCTCTACAAGTTCTGTAACACTCGCTTGCCTCCTGCCTCCTGGCAACACCAGTGGGGACCGCTGAAACGGTGGCTTCACAGGTAGATAGCAGATTCTGAGATCTGTTGAGGGAGTGTTTACCCGACTGAATAAACCTTAATTAGCGACATTACTGTAAATTTCCAGGTGCAATTTCACACCCTTTCACTGAGCACTTAACATGTGAAAGTATCTGCTAAGTCATGCATAGTAGGGGCACAATTTCTCTATGAACTGTACAGTCCACATGCTGTCCCCTTTGTAACATGTAAATAAACATGAACTTCACGCCTAAGACAGTGACAACTCTGACCACCTCTATCTATCCCTTTTCCATCGGAGAAAACTCCACCAAAGGCTGAATAACCTAAACTAGCAGAAACTATACCACTGAGTCACCACCCATCCACACACCTATGTATCTGAATTCTAGCAGCAATCTGTCTGCCATGATTTTTATGGACAGAAACCTTTGCATAGAATCGAGACCCTGATCTGATACCTACCTGTTGTCTTCTGAGGTGTAGCAGAGAGCCAGCTACCTTCTCAAAGCGATGTAGGCAGGCAGAGCAGCGAGATAGAGAGCTTCCATCACCAAGGTCTACTGTGCGCCATAGACTTCAGGTCTCCCCACTGTGAAGCAAGGCTCTTTCTTTTTCCCTCCCCTGCCAGCTGCAGAGATAAGTCCTCTCTTGCCCTCCAGGATAAGTAAGTCTTGGTACTGATGACTTTAGACTTGCACAGAAACACAGAAATGCTGCCGACCCAAAGGAGCTTCTTCCCCCTCCCCACGGCAATAGCCTTTGACTCCAGAACAAGGAACCCCAACATGCTTAGAGCAGAAGAGTAAACGTGTAGTCAGAAGAAACACATCAACATCTTGCTGTGTCTCCCTGTGGGTGTGATTGCCACCACCATGGAGCCACACCTTGGAGCTTAGCCAGGTGCCCTGCTTGGCGCTGATGAAGTTCTCATGGAAGGTGGTACTGGTAAGTATTGGGTTTTTTTTTTTTGTTTGTTTTGTTTTTTTGTTTTGTTTTGGAGGAGGAGAGTGCTCACACCACCCAGTGTCTTTCTGAATCACTCTCACCTTATTTTTGCAACACGCTCTCTCCAGTTCAAGGGTATAACCAGACTAGCTGGCCAAAGATGCTGTCAGGTCTGTCTCTTCCTCCGTCCCTCTCCACAGAGCTGGAATCACACCATGAATTTTACAAGGGTGCTAAGGGTCCAAACTCATGGCCTCTTGTTTCTGCAGAAAGACTTTACTCTCTGGGCTCACCAGCTCCCTAAATACTTTTAAGCTCAAATTTTATTACCCCTAGTAAATAACATTTAATACTAAAGCATAAGTCAAAATACATTATATAGCAATTGTTTTTTCACTTTAAAAATGGAGGATTCATAATAGATATTGGTAAAAATTAGTATAGTGGCAAAAGGCAACATATCTAAAGTTTAGGCCTAAGTAAATTTCCTGGGAATGAATGTGCAGTAGTCAGTGATGTGACGCACTGATGAGAGTTGGTGAATCTTGACCATTCCCTTATGGGGAAACTAGATTGCATCATATCTACTACTTGCTTACTGTTAATGTGGCTCCTGTCATAAGTGTTTTACATAATGGTTTTATTTCGTCCTGGCTGCAATTCCCCCTTCTGAGATGCAGGAGCAGAGATTCAGGTAAGACAGAGAATGTGTCTGCCGTCAGTATCTGTGGATTGCAGAGTGTGGGAGAGCCTGGAGGAGGCAGTTTTCTTGAGGAGCTCTTGGGAATGAGAAAGGGCTGGAGGGCCATCTTACAGTTGTTAGCTGCAGCAGACATTTTTCTCCTACTAAATATTAGTGGCTTAGGAAGAAGATGTTGACAGAGATCACAGGACTCTAACCACCAGGACTTCCTGGGTATAGCTACTCAACCATAATGGCCCAGTCCACAGGCAGGCTTGAATCCCAAGGCAGGCTGACTATGGAAAGAGGGTTACAGACACCTGGGTCAAAATATCAGTCTCCCATCTCACAGCCTTCTTTCGGTTTCACACCAAGGCTGATAGCCCTCCACTGTATTTGTGTTAGGCTATGGACACAGAAATGAGAAGCTGGCCCATGAATGGTGCCTCAGGAAAGGCTGTCCAGGAATTCTCTGCTCCTTGAAAGGAGTTTAAGAAGCCTTGAGTGGTCTTGACTTCTGGCACATGCTCATCTTCCCTTTTTCACACAGTCCTGTCAGGTGGTCTATAGCAACTCTGGGGAGAGTTTTGGGGACTCCAGTGTCTGACACTGAGTAGCCATGCCTCAAATGGACTCCATGTCCTTCAGCTTCCTCATTTGCAAACCAAGGACCACAACGTTACTTAACCGCCAGGGCCTTATAGGGGTTGAGGACTGCACAGAAGCAGGACCTAATTTAGGTAAAAAAAAAAATATTGGCTTAGTAATTAATGGAGGGAAGAAAAGAAATCCAGCAAACCAATGCCAGATTAACCTAAAACTGAAATTAGGATCCAGCACGAAGAATACACGAATATTTTCATTGTTTGCTGGTAACATCTGGAAGCCTGCAGGTCTGGAAGAACATGAAGCTAGTCCTTGCGACAGTACCAGAAATTAGGTTGTGCAGCTTTCCTTCCTTTGAATAACATAAATTTCATAGCTCTTAACTGTGTGTATGAACAGTCGTAGAAACCCAAGCAGTTTGCACAGTTACATATTCAAACTTACTTTTCCAAGCAGAAAGTGACATCTTGTTGACATGTGTTGAAAAGATGCACAAGTGTAGCAGGCTGCCTGTGCCAAACCACAGCCCAGAGAAAATCTGGCTCTGAGAGAGATAGACTTTGCACAGCGCCCAGCAAGACTAGCCCAGTGAGGAGAAAATGATTTGTCAACACTCACAGACAGCCAAAAGGAAACCTGCAGCTGTGGCTCCAGAAATGCAGCGTTTGCTCACTGCGTTCAATTCATGCTCGGTCTCTACAGCTAGCTTCTGTCTGCCATCTTTGTCTGGGGTTCAGCTTTGTGAATTCACTTTCAAATGCAGATCAGCCTTCTCACTGTCTTGCTAAGTACATCCAATCCCAGGAACATTCCCATTTTAAGACAGAAATTGGAATATTAAAATAAAAATTATAAATTGCTACAGTATTTTTGCACGTTACATGCTTTAAACGTTAGTAATCCCTAGGAGAATGGAGCATAATTTACCAATTCAACCAATTTCTCTGTTGTCACACACAGAGACAAGCCAGAACTGGGAAGGGGAATTGTTTCTTCATATGAAACCAAAGAGCTACAAAAAGAAACAGTTTAAAACTTATGGAAGAGCATTTAGCCAGGTCATGCCAGAGAAACCCTGGCCCATAGAAAGTCAACCCAAATACATAGCGAGTTTCAAGAATCACAAGATAGAAATGCAGACAGGGAAATGATTAGGAGGCATAAAGAAAGTGTGAGCTTGAAGACGGGATAAGGAAAGTTCCTTATAAGAGGTCAGAAGGAAAAAAGAAAACAGCTTACATAATCTTAATCTAGGGAGTTTCTCAAAATCCAAGCACCCCAGACCAGACAGCCCTGGGCTGGCTCTAAGGCATGAAGATGAACCCTCCCAACGGAAGCTGCTTTCCTCCTGCAGTGGAAAGAATCAGGTAGGCGAGGCTCAGGGGTTCCAGGTGAGTGGCACTGCAGGCAGAGTTTGTACCTGGAGCCCAGGACACAGGCAAGGGATGAGAAAGGAAGGGGGAGAGAGGTTGTTTTGATTGTCAATTTAATCCTGTCGATTTGGGGACTGCCGGGTTACTTCTCTTGAGAGGTCAAAGCAAGTACAGAGTGAGTGGTCCATGGCTGTAGACCCTGACTGGGGATGAAGCTGGGGACGGATGCCAACAGAGCCTGGAGCAGAGGATGTTGAGCTTGTGCATTACCAACTTCGGGCTCAGGGAAATTCAAGCGCTCGGCAGCTGCGCTGGAAATCTTACCAATGTAACCTGCTGACCCATATTTGCTTGAAGGCCCTCTTCAAGCTATGTCTATCAACTCAATGATAATGGTCCATAAACTCCCCAGTCCCTATACAAACCCACCTTCGCAAAATCTATTTTGAAACTCAACTCAGACCATAAAGTCCTGCGAGCACCCTTATCTTGGCTCTGACCAGAAAACTCAGAGTTCTATGGTAGCAGACTCTCTCCTAGGCTGGCATGAGAGTGTGGGGAAGAGTTGAACCCAGACAGGCTTTGTCATGTAACTGACTGGAACTAAGAGATTCTCACAGGTTTGTACACTGTTCTGGTGACTAGAGGTTTTCTTGCAAGGACTTGAAGAGTGTTTGAAATAGAAATCTAGCATGACAGAGTTCTTGGGGCACCACATCTGAGTGACCCCTCTTTAGGAAACCCTGTGAACTCCTTGCCAATGGATTGTGACTTGGGTTAACAGGCAAGTCTCTGTGGACCTTCAGTCTGACAGTTTCTTGGGCTAAATCCTTATTGTTATGTGAGATCCACTTCTCAGTCATCGCTCAATATTAGCTTCCACGTCGCTGTTCCCTGAGACACTAGATATTTTAGAAAGGACCTCTTTATGAGCTCCCTTTCTTCTTCAGAAGTTAAAGAAAAGTTAACTTCTCAAGTTAAGAAGGAAAAAAATACTTCAGGTAGAGGTGAAAGAAGGTGCCTTTTCAGAGTAAAATTGGGAAAGCGTGCAGAGCAGGCGCAGGGAAGCCAGCAGGAGGGGACGCGGCAGGCAGTCGGGCAGGTGGCCCAGCTGGCACGTAAACTGTGTGTCTTGCCATGATAATTGATGGAATTACACCTGTTGTCGCCATAGCTTCAGGAACTGTCAGTCTTAAAGACTTGGGAGTCTGCATTCAAATCCGAACAATTCAACGAAAACCCTGAGACTGAGACTTTAATGGAGAGAGAAGCACATTCTGCTGCTTTCTGTGAGGACCGGGAGCCTGGTGTAGGCACAAATCCAAAGCCATATGCACTCTGTTGTTGATGAGAAAAAGAGTTATGTGCTGTTTGTACCAAAGCTCAGGCTCTTGCTAGAGTTGAAAAGGCATCTGTAGAGCCTATGCTTCTCTTTCAGGCTCTGCTTCTGGTGCCCTGCTCAGACTTGGCCCAGGGCAATTACTAATAGACTCTTGTGGGACAACACACTTTGCTTTTGCAGTGTGGTCTGCTTTTTCATGGGTTGATGTAGCCTTAAGGGGAAAAAAATGACAAATACTAACAGAGTCCCTGTAACCCTGGAGAGTGTGGAGGGCTTAAATGGGGCATTGATCCAGGAAGGTTCTCAATCAAGCTTGTTAAGACATCACAGCCACAGACATGTTCCAATTAGGGAGGATTAAAAACCTGGGCACATAAACTGGCAATGTCTCACATGACACAGGGGTGTGGAAAGGGTTTATGGAGCTGTCAACTAATCAGACTGCGCTAGTCATTCACCTGTAGGCTGAAGTTCAGGGACAGCGGGCTGAGGTACAGGAAAGACCAGGGGTGGGGACACACAGCCTGCAGAGATTCTGCTGGCCAGAGGTCTCTCCGAGAGGATCCCTTTTGCTGGCTGGGGAGGGCAAAGGGAAACAAATTCTGTGCTTTCCTCTCAGTATTGGAATATTCAAGTAATAAATCAGATATACCTATTCCCAAATTAGGACCAGAGTCACTCTTCTGGGATCCATCCATATGGCCTAAATGTTAGGCTGAACTAGAAAAAAAAACAAAACAAAACAAACAAACAAACAAAAAAACCCTTACTTTTTAGAATTGAAAATAAATAAACAAGTCAACAGAAAACAGGAAAGAGGAATCAAAAAAGACATGGACAAAAGAAAATATATCGTCCAAACAGTGAAAGAAAACAGAATGTTCAGAAGTCTCGGTGTTTGGGAGCTAGGAAGATGTTCTAATGATTGGTCAAGAGTCCATCCTGTGTGGAAAGTGACCGGGCGAGCAGTACAGAGCTTAGAGGTGCATGGGGGCCAGGGCCTGACCAGCCAGCAAGTAGACAAAGTGAATATGACCAAAGGACCCAGAGCTGAGCCAAGGGCTGGACAGAAAAGCATGCTGGGAGAGGGACCCCTATTAAGGTGTCTGGGGGAAAACAACCTGGTACGTCTATTTAACTTGGAAAAAGTCTCACATTGTCAGAGTAATTCCTCACCTTCTCTTGTGTTTGACGTATCAGGCACAGGCGGGGCTGCAGCTCAGTGGTGATAGAATGTTTATCTAGCATGTGCCGGCCTTGGACCCGATCTCTGAGATTACAAAATGCATACATAAAGTGTGTTCTTTTCTCATTAGACGGGTTTGGTGGGCCTCCCAGAGGCCCGTCTTTTACGCTGACCTGGAGCTGAGAAATCTGTCTACTTTGCCCTTTCTTGGCATAGCCTAGCACACCACATCCCAGTATAGACCAAGTCCATGCTCTGAGCTCCATCCGGAGAAGAAGCTCTGAGGAGCATGGTCACTAACCCTGGTGAAGGTTTTGGTTGGTACTTTGACTCGAAGGCATTTCTACTTGTGAGCTGTGGAAAGATATTAATCTATCATGAGCAGGACACGAGGCCCAGCACCTGTGCCCCGATTTACAAGTCACTTCACCATTAGCGTGGCAGCTCTCACACGTCAACAGCCAGGCCAAGCACATTTGCTTTATTTTAAGGTGGAGTATTTATTTTGGGTAATGGATTATTAAATAGATGTGTATCATTTATTTCTGTGCACTATTTTATTGAGAATGATTCATATCACATCTGCAGCCACTGCAAATGCATTTGCTCTCTTCTGAGGGCTGCTCATTTTGTTATGAATGGCTTGCTGAGCGGGAGAAGCCCTCTGTAGCAGCCCTGCTCTCCCAGGGCTGTAATATTTTACAAGGGGTGCCTTATAAAGATTTTGTAATATTACTCATAAATCTCTTCTTGGAGCTCAGTGTTCTAGCCCTCTGTGGCCATTCTGGGTAAAGAGGGTGCTTATGAAAGGGACTCTTAATGGTGGCCTCCTTCACATTATGGGTATGCGCGCAAGGAGGCTCTGCTCTTTGAAATGCCACTATAAATGAGGCTTTGAGGCTGCTAGGATGTAGGTGCTAGCGAGGGAGGCGTCACAGCTGGGAATGTGAAAAGAGCAGGTCCAGTTCATCTCTAACTTTTAGAGAATGTATAGTTTGTATTCAAATAAACTGTGTGTGTGTACAAAAATTAACGAAAGTGTGGAATTCAGCCCTGATGGCAATTACATGGATTGTTAAAAAAAAAAAAAGAAAAAGACTATTTACTATATCATTAGCACTCTAATGTCTATCTAGATTAAAAACATGGGTTCTTGGCTGCCGTATAATACTGTCAAGTTCTTCATTTAGGGAAGGGCAAACATAGCCGAGTCCTGAAGATCTGCATCAAGGAAACTGACATAACTTTCAAGTCACCCGTAATGCTGTGGCACCTCCCTTCTCCATGAACCCCTGGGGGCTGACACAGCCCTCCTCTCACTAATCCATCCCATGCACCACAACGTGGAGCCCAACCTTCCTGGGGATTTGCAAGCACAGAGCAGACGAGGGTTTTGCAAATGAGGTGGGGGTGATGTATTTTATTGCTGATACTGTTTCACCTGCCTTTAGTTCCACTGACATGGCAAACCCTGTGGCCAACTGTCCTTATTATAGCCGCTGTGTATTTCTCCCCAGTACGCTTGCACAGGAGGAAGACGTGAGCATGGAGCGTACTTAACTGCCAAGCTGAATGGCTCTGTAATGTAGCTTCAGTGTGGCATAAATTAAGCTGTCATTTTTTTGGCAGCAAGTGCAGAGAGGCGATTTTCCTGTACTGTAACATTTGAAACAACAATTTTCTGGCTCCAGCACTGACTGACAGTTCTGTGTGATACATTCTCAACGTGTGTGCTTCAGGCTGCAGCTGGAAACAGCCTCCGGGGCAAGGTATTGTCTCTATTAGCAAATCCTGGCTGCGGTTGCCCTAGCACAGGTTTTCCTGACTCCTGCTGCTGCCACTCAGGAAAAAAAAAAAAAAAAAAAAAAAAAAAAAAAAGGCTGCCACCAAGCCAGGCAAAATAGCTCTGGGTATCTGACAGCCTTTGGAGAGGTGTGAAGCCTGCTTCTCTATGCAAATGGCCTCTGATCGTGAAAATCAGATCGTGTAAATCGGATGGTGTGTTCTAGGTGTGGCTCTAACTCTGCTGAGCCTTTCTGCACAGTGGGAGGTTTTCCTAAGATGGGCTGAGAGCTTGTGGATGGAACACTGAGGGGTTCTACCAGGGGCTTCCTAGGGGTGGACTGGCAGGCCTCAAACCACTCAGTTCCCCGTGCAGGGCTGCTCCATGGAACAGAATGTCCATAAAGGTAATGAGCTAGGTAAACAGGAGGGTGTTTGGAAGGGGAACCACAAACAGCTCTTTCTTTAAATGTCTTCTGTCCCTCCCTTCCACTCTCCCACACTCAAGGGTGACTACAAAGCAATAAGGCACCACTTGCCAACTGCCTTGAATACATAGAAAGGGCAGAAAAGGTTACTGTGAAAGCAGTCAAAAGAATAACACTGTAATCACAGCAGCAGGGAGAAATGAGTTATGTTAACCCTGAACTTGCATCCAGAATGGTGCTGGCATCCTGGTAGAAAGTCGCTGCTCCCCACGACTAAAGCCAAAGCTGTAACCAGTTCATGCTTAGATGACTCCATGCCTTGCCTGCTCCAGAACCTGCCAAGACCATATTCCCAAGGCTCTCCAAGGGTGGCCTCCCTGGGTTGGCAGTGCCAAGCTGTTTGCTGAGTAGCTTGTCCCCTGCCAGCAGGTTTTCTCTTGCACAGAATTAAAGTTTTCATTACGTTAGTTTCCTCCTATCGTGTCTGGTGCTCTATGAGGGAAAGCCAACAAACTTTCCCATCAAATTACATGTGGAGGCCAGCTGTCCTTAACTTCTAGAGTCTTGACTTCCACTCACTCTGTCTTGTTTTTGTGGGGTTTTGTGTGTGTGTGTGTGTGTGTGTGTGTTGGGGAGGGTTGTTTTTTTGTTTTTTTTGTTTGTTTGTTTTTTTTTTGGAAGCCTCATTTCCTTGTCCTAACAGTTAATACATGTTGATTATCAATAGATAAGCTTGAAATGAATTGCTAAGCAATAGGCCACAGCTTACAGGGAAGTCACACCCTCCTCACCCTTTCCTAGTTGAGCGGTGCGTGGCAGCCACCCTCCTTGCCTACCTCATCCAGCCACCGTGAGTGTTTTCCTCATCATCGGCTCAAGTGGCTTTCTCTACAGGAAAGGCCACCTCTTCCCTTTTACTTCCTGATATTCTCAGCTCAGACAGACAGCTTCTCTGATCAAGTCTAGCTGCTAAATTGGGGTTAGGCATCTTTGCTCTCTCTTAAGGATTTTGGTGTATATAGCTAGTTCAGTTTTAATTGTCTCCTCTTTCTCATGCCACATTTTAGATTTCTTTTTTTCGGACAGAAACTGAACTTTTCTAGGTCCTACCACAATACATGGTTAATGGGTATTTAACACATCCTTAACTAAATGAATGGATAAATTTATGCTTATCGTCTTCATCATAAATTCACAAATCATAAATCTCCAATATCAGGAGAAAAAAAACCTGCCTGATAATGGCTCATTTCACTTTGGCTGGTATGAGTTGAAGAATTACAATATAGGTCATTCACATCATATTTCTTTTATGATCTCCTATCAAAATCAATTTGTTATTGTTGCTTTAACTTTCTGCCCTGCAGCCCATGTTCAGCCATGTTCAGCAGCTCCTGGATGTTTCCCTGCTGTGCATAATATTCTCTATTCTCTGCAGCTTTTTTCTGCAATTTGCTGAGCTATGCTCACCCATATTGAATTTTCATTTGGCTTATTCTAAGCCTCATTATGAGCTTGTCAAAACCAATTTAAATTCTCAGGCTAGATTTGAGGTTCTGTGTTCTATGTATCCATGAGAGAATAAAACAGGGATTACACAGGTGAGAAGAGAGCACACAGGGAAGCAGTGAATGGCTCTTCAGGCCCCAGCCACATGGGTTCCTACTGGCTGAGACCGGGAAGTCAAGCAGGGACTTTATTCTGGTTCAAAGTTCAGCATTCATCAGCTATGGGTAATGCACACAATCCCTTCGGAGCCTAGTAATATTTATGCTACATGTAGACTTTATACAATTGTTGGTTCTGTGATGATGCATATTTTAAAATATCTGATAGATTTCTGTTGCTTTGGATTCAGCAGATGTTCTAATTTACAACTAATGGGAAATCAGTCTCTGTTAGCTCTCTACCTTTTCTCTATCTTTTCTTTCTCATCATGATAGCATGCGTAAAATTTCTTTTCTTTTTTTTTTATTTTTTTTTGAGACAGGGTTTCTCTGTGTAGCATTGGCTGTCCTATACTTGCTTTGTAGACCAGGCTGGCCTCAAACTGAGAGATGTCCCCTGGCCTCTGCCTCCCAAGTGCTGGGATTACAGGTGTACACCACTGCACCCACCTTGCATAAAATTTCTTAATGACATCTTGCCCTGGAAAAGTCATTAAATCAAGTCCTATGGCAAACCAGAATCAAATGAACAAGGAGAGGACTCATCCCCTGTATCTTGCCTCAGAAGACTTACAAACTTCCCATAGGAAAAAACTAAACACAAGTACCCACAAGACCAGCACCAGTGAGCATGCCTATGATTACCAGCTAGGGTAGGCTGGGATCCATGGCAGCTTCATATCCAGAGTTACTTCAGCCAGGATTTTGAACTTTTGGTAGAATTATAGTCAACAGAGAAAAGGAAGGCTGTCCCTGCAATAGGGAGATAGTGTGTACAAAGTTCGAAAGTAAAATTTGTATGACCGTGCTCATAGCTGCATCATCTTAACGATGGCCAAAAGGTAAAAACAATACACGTCCAATCTTCTGTGGAATGTACAATGGAACATCCAACTCTAGAAGAGAGGACATCATGGAATACGGCACACCATGCGTACACCCTAAGAATACAATGCTAAGTGAAGTAAGAAAGTTGTAAAAGGATCGGTAGTATGTGATTTCCCGCTGGGAAGTAAACTCAGTGAGTCAAACGCATGCAGACAGGAAGCAAACTGATTTTAGGGGCTGGAGATGGGAAGCTGGAGAGCGTGGATAGGGAATCATTTTGAGGGGAGGAAAAGTGCTCTGGTGATGACTGTAGCGTAGATTTACTTAGTGCAACTAAACTGTCTACTCTAAACCATTACATTGGCCAACCCTTTTGTGTCTGTTTGTTGGTTTGTTTGTTTTGAGACACTGTTTCTCTACATATTCCTGGCTATTCCAGAACTCACTACATGCTTTAGGCTGGCCTGAACTTGCAGAAATCTGCCTGCCTCTGCCTCCCAAGTGCTGGGATTAACGTCATGTACCGTCATCATGCCCATCTTAAATTGGCAAATTTGTGTTCTATGTTTCCTACCACAATTTCTTTAAAAAGCTCTTAAGAAATTACGAATTATCCAAAGTAGATGTATTTTGCTAAAACATAAGTTGATGTCAAAATAATGTAGAAAACACAGTTCAGATGGGACCACAAAAAGACTTTAGTGATCAACAAATATATGATGATGAAGAGTCATCCCTGGGATCTTTGAGCCAGAGAATGACACGTCCAGAGCTACGTGTTAAGAAGTATGGCCTCACCATGGTCTGTGGGATAGGCCGGGCAACAGGGTAGGGAAGGGGATAGCCCAATGTGATCACATGTGATACTGGAGAGGACTATCAAGTCGTAGAAAGGTGAGTGGTTGCAGAAAGCATGACAGTCTTTGACAAATGTCTGGAGGAAGATAAAATCTGACATAGATTAAGCTTGTGCTTATGGTGCTTACAGGCTGGGAGTGCTAGCCACAGGCCAGTATTAGCAGTGGCCATAGTAAAGAATGTGATGAACCCAGTCCAAACCATGTTGAGCTTGAGAAGTCAGGAAATTATATAAATGAAAATAGTCAATATGTCACCAGTGTACATTCTGTGATAAGCCTACAGATGAATCTGATATGTTAGAGAAAATTGGCTCCATGCCAGAAAGGAGAAGGGAGGAAACCAAACCATTGAGTGGACTGTTGTTGATTCTTAATATTTAATATTGATATAGCTTTTAGTTAAACAGTAGTTATGCCTAAACCAGCTGTATACCCAAATCACCACACAGAGGCTAGGATTTATTTAATTAACCTAGAGCACAATTCTGGGGAATAGTTACTCCATCCTAAACCTCCAAGTCTGCATAGCTTCCTCCATTCAGAATTCCCACATTATACTTGCTTTTTAGTCACATCCTAGGTCTGCTTCACTTCTCCTGATGTTTCCAGGTCCTCTCCTCTTGGATCTCTCTTCCCAGACTTTCCTCCCACTCACTTCTTTCTCCTCCCCTCCGGACCAGGAGGTCTCACCTTATTCTCTGCATTGCTCCGCACTGGCTGGTTGTTCTTACTGGCAACACAGAGAACAAATGGTAGCATGTTCACACAAACTTTAGAATAAGCATCCCAATGCAATGTGCAGATTGAAATGAGATAGTGGGATAGAGAAATCAGCATGGTAATGAACAAGGGTAAACTGTATACATTCCACAAAAACATTATACCACCAGTGGACTTACTCTAGCTAGGCAAGAGTACTTACTTTTCTAGGCCAGGCACCTGTGAAAAGTCTTGACCCCTCCTTTCACAGCCGCAAGCATCCTAGGAGTTCTTCATATCCTTGCTCTTCACAGCTGGCCTGTAGACCAGCAGCACCTCAGCATCTCCTGGATAGGCCAGAGCCTGTGTCAAACCTGCATCTAAATCTGCATGTTAACATGACTTTCCCTGACCTGTACACACTGAGGCTGGAGCTAAATGCTCCCTCCCTGCTGCTGTGCTGGGGTTCTATCAAATTTCCTTCCTGCTCTCAGCACACTGAGGACTTACTCTGCAGAAATGACCCCGGGTTATGTATTTGTCACCAAATATCCCATTTTCTCTTATCCATTGAGAAGTTATGTCATTTCCTTTAAGGAAACATGACCTCTAGTGGTCTCCACAGCCCTCCAGTTCTGAACTTGACCAGGAGCTGTCTCTTTTGCACACAATGTAACACACAGATCACTGACAGAATCAGGCTGTCCTGGTCCTCATCTCCTCAGGAGCTTTTGTGTCTGGCACACCCCTTCCTAACCTGTAGTACTGCACTGTCCTTCCTGTTAGTTCTCTGCAGATTTCAGCCACCCATGTGCTCCCCAGTGAGGAGCAGCGTCTGTTCTGCTTCCTGGCTGCATCTCTTCCTCTGAGGTACTGGCCTTTTGTGGAGTAAGACCAGCTGGGGACCATAGAAGATACACTTGAGACGCCATGCTGCTGAAGGGTGATGATTTCCTGCCTTTCTGCTTAAACATGAGACTCTGTCACAGAGCTGAATCAAGAAGCATGGACCCAGCTGGAGGCATTTTCCTATTCAGTGTCTTCCCAGGCAAACTCAAAAGACATGGCTATTTGATAACTTCTCATATTACTCACGAGTTTCGGGGGTGAATTGAGTGTTTTATGAACTAGCTCCACACATTTATTATATCCACACCAAGAAGCACCATTGTAATTAGCACCTATCACAGTTTTCATGACACACCCTTTGAAAGGGACCTAAACACGCAACCATAAAATGTACTCTTCAATGAAACTTGACATCACTGAATACAGGCCTCGATCATTGCTTTTCATAAAAAGCATAAAATTATATTGTGTTTCCTAAAGGCTGGTTTACACATCATACTTTATACTCAGAGGATAAAATATATTATTTCTGTACTGCAGATTGCTCATCTGTTTTTAATAAAATTAAAAACATAAATATAATGAAATTGAGTCTAGAGAAATTTTACACCATAGGGTTGACTTACAAACCTGATGGTATATTTTCACCTGGGAGTAGTGTGGTACTGGCAGCAATACCAAATTGGTTGTAGTAAATGGTCCTTCATGCTGGCTGAGCACAGAGGCAAGTGGACCAGGGTTGATGGTCCTCTTTAGGCACTGAGGCTTCCAGGGGATGCAGGATTTCTTCTGGGTCCTCAGCCCCAAATCCTGCATCCTGCGTCACACGCATTAATAAAGGTCCAAGTACAGATTATGAGCAGGAGGGAAAAACAAACAAAACCCCAAGCCAGGGCACCATGGTCCCACCCCCCTCTGACCACACCACATACTCACGAAGGAGATCTACCTCCTTCACGGCTTTGTTGTATGTCTCTCAATCCTATAAGTAACCAAATGAGACTCAGCAATTTCCAGAGCATAATGGAGCCATTAGATTATTTTACCTGGCTTTACACTAAACGGATTCCTGGGTAGCTGAACAAGAGCTGAAAATTGACCTGAATGCTCAGGGGACCCTGAGCTCAAAAACCTTGGCACCGTTTGGACGTTATGTACGGCTCCTACCACCTTGGGCATTAGAACGTGATTTGTGGAGGTGTCTACACTCCAACGCCTGGGCTGTAAGCCTCTAGAATCTGTGTGTGACCAGGGAGCTCTCAGTGTATGGTGTGCATTTCCTGCAAGAGAGACAGAAAATGCGATGAGGGGGAGGGAAGCAGGCCAGTCCTTTCCACATGCCTCAGACATTTCCACAGAAAACAAGAAATAAAATAGGAAACCTGTTCCCTGCTTGGCTGCATGAATTGAGGAGCTTGTACCCTTGACTTTTCTGTCGCTGGCTTTGTAAGTCACCAGGTTTTCAGCACTTGGAGCAAGGCGGGGAGTGGGGGGAGAATCATCATGACAGAGGTGTTGCAGCGACCTTCCTCAACCACAGGTTCACGAGCATCTGCCTCCCACAGAGGGCTGGTGCTGGACCACTGGACCACTTTGCCCTTCCACACAGCCATGCACACATGAAACTCCTCCCTTGAGTAATTATCATTTACTGTCCTCGTTTTCAGTGTGGTGTCTCCTACATGGTAACTGACGTTCACCTGTTTTTGCTGGGTTACTCATTCTACCCAGAAATCTCTGGGACCATGCTGTGTGGCCTTGTGAACCAGATTCTCCTGGCACTGATCTCTCTGAGAGGGATGTTTACTCAGGTTCTCTCTACCCTCTGCTCATTCCTGGACACAATTTGAAACTCTGAGTTGAGAAAAGCATCCTCTAGTTGCAGAAAGATGGCAACTTCCTGTTGGTTCCTGTTTGAGTAATCTAGTCAGCAGCTGATGTTGTTAGGAAGAGCAGGAGCTGAGACCAGGCTAAAGGGCTACATGGATCTTTCATCCTGCTCCTGCAGGTGCGTCTGTATCCCTAAGTGGCCCGCATGGCAGGTTCTCCTGGTTCCGCAGAGCCACGTAGGGCGGCCTCTGTTCTCCCCTTATTTCTTATGGAGGCACCCTGGATGTTAACAGAAAACAAGTCAGGTGTAAGTTATGGTGATTGCCCGATATAATGAGACCATGAATTCTCTCCCATCCTCAATTTTGCAATCTTTCCCTTAGGAACTTTTTGTTTTGTTTTGTATTGTTTTTGCCTGTGTGCAGTTCCATCTGCATCTGTCACCCGTCCAGAGGGTCATAGTACTCACTCTTGACTGTGATGGTTTGAATGAGAAATGTCCCCACAGGCTCCAGTAGTTAACACTAGATTGCCAGTTGGTGGTGCTGTTTGGGGAGCCTTAGGAAGTGTGGCCTTGATGATGGAAGTAGGTCTCTGTTGGTAAACCTTGAGATTAAAAGCCTGTGTCATTTCCTGTTCGATCTCTCTGCTTCATGGTTCATCAATCAGGATACAAGGTCTCAGCTCTAATGTCCTGCTCCAGCCACCAAGCCTGCTGCCTGCTGTACTTGCTATGATGGTCTCTAAACCTTTAGAACCATAAACCCAAATGAACTGTTTTTTTTTTTCCTATAAGTTTTCCTGATCGTGGTATTCTACCACAGAAACAGAAAAGTAGCTGACACAATGGCCATGTTGCCTTTTAGAAGAGCCTACTGTGTGTTTCAATAAAACTCTCCGGAGCAGGCCTCTGAGGGTGTAAGCTGGCCTCTGAGGGTGTAAGCAGGCCTCTGAGGGTGTAAGGCTTCCACATAGGGTGGTTAACCCTCTGAGGATGGCAGGGGCTGGTCACTGCAGCCACTGAAGGACCAGTTAGAACTGCCAGGGTCCTTTCCGGTGGCCTGTAGCCCCCGTGTGAAAGTGCCCAGAGCAGTCCCTGCAGATAGAAAAGCAGGACCCGCCCACTGGTGGCACGATCTCACACCCTGCAAGGCAGCCCTTTGTGAAACAGCTTCATCTCCTTGTGGAAGACTCAGTTCCTGACCCCTGCTATGCCTTAGGGCGATATCTTCAAGGCTTCTCACACCCCTCATATCAGTCACCTCTCCCTTTTTTTAGATCTGTTAGTACACCTGTGTTATTTATCCTTCCTGTTCCTGTGATAAAACATCCTGACAAAAGTGATGTAAGGGAGGAAAGATTTATGTTGTCTAGCAGTTTAAAGTTATAGTCCATCACGATGGGAAAGCCATCACCTCAAGAGGCTGAGGCAGCTGCTCTCCTTGCATCCATCGTCAGGATGCTGAGAGCAATGGCGGCTGTGCTCCACTCACTTTCTTTCTCTACACAGTCCAGGGCCTCAGTGGAGGGAATGGCGCCCACAGCAGGTGGGGCTTCCTACCCCAACTAACCTAACAATAATTCCTATAGGCATGCCCAGGAGTTAGCTAATTCATCACAGGTGCATCTGGAGGACACAGGTAGGTAACTCCAGCCCTGGAAAGCTGACAAGGCTATCCTCAAATCACCTTCCTTTGTCTTATTGAAAGTCTAACACAGTAACTCACCCATTGGCCATCCAGAGCCACCATGTCGTCCGTTCTCTGTTTGTTGGATGATCTTTCTCTGCCTTGCTCCAGACTGGCCACATGGCACGTGTTTAAGCTCTGGCCAGAAGAAACTGGCATCTATGAAATCCTGCTTCGTATATAAACAGCCACTTGATCTTTTTCTAGAAAAACCACACTTTTGGAAATTCTCAAGCCACTCTGTAAGAGTCAAAGTTCATTCTCTAGGGCCCCTCCTTTTTCTTTATTTCTTCCTAGGAATAAAGGACAAATTGACACTCTCTGAAGACTATATTATGCTTTCTTCTCTGACAAGGAGCAGTTTTAACAAACAGATCAGTTGGTTCAAAGCCTTGGGCAGTGGTTTATCCTGGTAAAGAACACACTATCCAGGACTCAAATAACTCTAGAGGAACCAGCAACCCTTAGCTTAAACCACCCCTGGGCCTCGCTGTGGGAGGTTCCGATGTATTCTCTTGTCATTGAATCACAGACTTAACTAGATCTTTAGCCCACATCGATGTTATTTTAAAACCTTGATCCAGCCCACCCTCTGAGTTGCCTCCTCCCCTGTGCAAGTTTTTTGGACATCCCGAATGCCATCTTGCATGCATTCGTGACTCCACTGCCATCTCCCCTGCCTCCCTCTCCGAGCTGTGGCTAAGAGGGTCATGGCTAAATGTTGCCACTATTAGTCCTGCTATGAGGAGCTCACTCAGGATTCTCTTGTGCTTAGAGAGGTGGTTGCCATCAAAGCTACTGCCATCTTGATGCTTTAATCCCAAGCTGTCGAACACTGAGCAAAGCTCTGCCTCAGTGACACCAGTGGGAAGCCCCTCCTTTCCTTTCTGCATTCTTTTCTGCTAAGAGGGCCTCAGCTGAAGGGTTTAGTACCTGCAGGGGAGGGAACAAGCTTCTTCCCATTCACCTGCAGCCTGTGCCCGTGACCAGCCAGGCATGGCAGCACTTGCAGTAGCCCTAGGTGCTTAGTGGCAGAAGCGGGAAGACCAGAAGTCATTCTCAGTGACAAAGTTTGAGGCCAGCATGGGATGCATATGACCTTATGCATAAGGTCATATGCATAAGAGAGAGAGAGAGAGGTGAGGGGGAGGAGAGAGGAAAAAAAGAGGAAAGAGGGAAAAAATCGCTGGCATTTATCAAAGGCTTACCGCACACTGCTCTGGCTCACTATTATGTACCTTCTGCAGTCATTGCTAGTGTTCTTTGTTCTTTTCCTGTACTTTTTCTTCCTTTCTATTGTCCTGTTTATTTGTTTGGGGGTTAGTTTTGAGACAGAGAATCTTACTGACGCAAAACTCACCTACTAGTGGGGTAGATATCAGGAAGTTCCAGAGAAAATTACCGTCTTTGCTTCCAGAACCATGTTCCCCCGAGGGCAAGGCAGGAGGCTAGGTCCCAGCCATCAGGTTTGTCTCCCTCTCCAGTCTTGGCAGGCAGCACATGCCAATGGCGTGACGTGTGAACTTTTAGGGCAGGCGTGCAGCCTCTTCCACAGAGATGCACCCATGCCCGACACTCCAGCCAAGCAAGACCCCCCTCTTAAAACGAGGGATTATTACACCATTTCCCCTGCTTTTCTTCCTCTATAAGCACGTTTTACTGAGGAAAGCAGTTAAAGAAACTAAAAACAGTTCAGAACGTTTAGGGAAAGTTGCCAAAGCCACTTGATTTTATGTTGCTGTGCCATTTTCATCAACAGAGAAAAAGAAAAGCAGCTCGAATGTCTCTAACGGCCTTGGCCCATCACAGCCCAGTGAAGCTAGTTCAGGCCAGTCTAAAGCCAAACAACCAGCCCTCACATCAAGTTTAACACTCGTGTCAGCTGGAGAGCCCTTGGGCAAAGAGCTTCTCCACCGAGGTGGTTTTCCTTCAGTGGAGCTCTCCATGTGCCCCGGCCCTGCCTCCAAGCGTCTCCACTGCCATTACTAAGAGCTTTTATCCTTACACATCTTTCATTCAAATACATTAAATGCAGTACGTGTTATACAAGCCATTATTTATTGTCATATCAAAATATTGTAGGTCACTCACCACATGCTAATGAGAGAAAACCCATCAACAAATAGGCCCCGTTCATTCAGCTCAGTTGACATGTCCAGAGCCTCTCACTGGAGCCCTTTCAAGGCAGCGCACGAGAGAGGATATGGCAAGTGTGGCCACTGGCTGCTGCCTGGCCTTCCCCTGTAACCGAGCCCCGTCTAACCAATGGGGAGTTTCAGAGCGTGTTTTCTGCCTTTGTCAATGTTAATGCAATGCCAAATGATAAAGATGCCCTTTGGCATGTAATACTCTTAGCCTTTAATAACAGACACTTTCTGCATCTCAAATTGCTGCTATACATGCACAGGTTTCAGTCAACCCCTGCAGCACATACGCACCTTCTCATTACAGGGCAGCAGCAGTGAGAAAGCAATTCACTAAGCCAGAGGGTTGGCAATCACCCATATTTTCTGCTATGAGTAAATAACTTCAATTGATTTAATCATAAAAGAATAACAGGAAAACGACATTGATTTCCAAATCCCTAATGTGAGCATCAGCCGCTATTGACCAGGCTGCGTACAAGGAGGTTGTAGCCATTTGTACAGACTCAAGGCATGTCAATACTTGATCATTACTCCAACAACAACAACAAAAAATGACAATTTGGACCTGTTTCAAAATGGATTGAGGTAATATTATGCGGGTGATTGGGCAATCTAGGGTGATACAAGTGATAATATGCGGCAGTGCTCATTAGGTTAAAAAGAACAAAATCTATAAACTCTGGCCAACAGTTTTTCTGTTCATGGTAATAAGTCATCTGCCCTCTCTGGAAATGGTGAGGGCACAGTGGCCCTCTGCTCCTAGCGAGGTAGCCAGGTGTAGTGGAGAACTCATCCTTGCTCACGGAGTTGTAGCTGCTGGGGGACCTGCCCATGCCGGGCTCGCTTCAGAAATTGAAAAACTGCAGACTTTTGTCTCAAACCACATCTAAAGAATCGTTTGTTTCCCTAAGATTGGCTGCTCAGTTGGAGTTTAAAAGCTCAGTCAAAAAAATTTAAGAGGCTACTCAACATCAAAATGCAAAAGAAATAACTATACCCCTTATTTTAATGCAGTAAAAAGTGAGCTGGAGAATCATGTAGATGGCCATCTTTAGGGAACTGGGGATATGAGCAGAGAGGCAATGCTAACAGAGGGTGGGCAGAAGCTCGGCCACAGGGCAGGGCAGGGCATGGATTAGGTGGATGATCAAAATCTCCTCTAAATGGCTTCATAATCTAAGCAACTTCACTGCTAGTTTCATTTCCCTTCTTTACCTACAAAACAAGACAAACTGTAATCTCAAAGCTCTCTGCTGGCTTTAGACTGATGGTTAGGGAAGAAGGTGATAGGAAAATACTGTTAAATGGATCCAGGGTTCTGAAAAATGAAGGGAGATGTACTTGAAATGGGTAAGATGATAATTTAATTTCATGTACATTTTGCCAGAACTGAAAAAATAAATCTGACCCTAAGCCAAATGCTTTGAAAATGTTTAATGTCATTGTTCTTTCACTGGTTGTATTTTACCATAAATGCTTCTTAACAATTGATCAGCTCAGTACTAATAGTTTCTTCTTTACTAAGATTTACTGAGGCAAGCTCAACATTTCAGTGAAAATTTCTGTCTATTGCAGAAAATGTAACACGTAGGCTCTTTTCTATTCACACCCCTACCCACCTCCTAGCAAGGCTTAAATATATAAATTGGTGAGCCATCATGGAGCACTGCATGCTGAACCAGAGCTCATGACTAAACTGGATTACACTTGTATGAGTCCAGTCCAGTCCAGGCCTATTGAGACATACAAGTGACATTAAGAAGTCAGGCTTGGTGACACAATCCTTTAATCCCAGTGCTTTGGCAGCAGAGGCGAGAGGGTCTCTGTGAGGTTGAGGCCAGCCTGGTCTACATAGGAAGTTCTAGAACAGCCAGGAGTACAGACACCTGTCTCAAAAGACAAAACCAGACAGATATCTGGCCTCATGTATCAGATATTGTCATTAGGGGAGTAAAATTAACACATAGTAACTGCTGAGTTAGGGTTGTAAGAATAGAAAAATCAACCCCAGAGTTTAACTTAAAACTTTTTAATTTTAGGAATTTTTAAATTTTTTTTTATTTTAGGAAGGGCTAAATCGTAAGAACTGGATTGTTCAGTAGGGTTTATGATAGGCTAGTGAAGTGGCTCAGAGATTAAGAGCAAATACTGCTATTGCAGAGGACTGGGCTTTGGTCTCTAGCATCCATGTGGGAGCTCACAACTGCCTGTAACTCCAACTCCTGGGAAATCTGACACCCAGGCCTCTGTGGGTACCTGTGCTCATATGCATATCCACACATACACATAATCTTAAAAAAAAACCTTGTATTTTATGAAGGTGATCCTGGAGTTATAGCAAGAATGTGGGCTGGGCTCTGTAACAGAGCTGGCTGGTAGGAGGGATCGACGAGCTATATAAACAAGAGCACGCACACAAGGGCCGGCATGCTGAGGGGGCCACTGCATCCTTGTCTTAGACCCATGTGGACGAAGCGGGGGAACATGCTTGGACTAGTAAGATCAGATTCCAAGGCACAAAAAATGTAATAAATGTCATGCAACACCAAAAAAGAAGCATTAGGAATTGTGGTTCCTCAGAGCATGAGCTGCTTATGACATAAGCCATGGGGTAGGGTATGGCTGGGACAGAGCTCCACAGAAGAACACTTGTCTGGCATGTGCAAAGTCCTGTGCTCTAAATGTAACAATACAAACAAGTGGTGTTGTGCCAAGGACTGCAAGTTGACTATGGTGACTCCATTTTGGTACCTCAGAGAATTTGTCTTGCTGAGAAAAAATGCCAGTAACTTCAAGGGGAGCGCTTAAGAAAAACAATTCCTGGAAAAACAACCCAGGATATAAGGTCTGTGCAACTATCAACCTGACCTCATCTTTGCTAAGCAAACATTTTTACTTTTATGACCAGCTGCTTAGATTGCAGCTTCAAGAAGGGAACCTTGGGGAATTTCCAGCCAGGATGTGGTTTTCTTGCTTAAAATATGGAGTCTGAAAAAGGCTCTGGACTTCATTTGGGTCCCAAATACCCAAGCGTAGTCACTAGGAGCTGGACTGAAGACCTGGAATTGGCTCGTGGACTGTATCTGCGAGGTCTTTTCTGATGGCAACATCACAACGATGTAGAAGCAGGTTTGTGTTTGTTTGTGTGTGGATGCCACATCGCGTCATTTTATTTAAAAAGTATTTACCTTTTGATGCTCTTGATTATGTAAATGAAAAGTCAACAACCCAGTATCATTTTGTACAAAAAGCTGAACCAGGTTTCAGAGGAGAACCACTGGCAGCCGAAATCACCAACCTATGAATTAGGAGCACTGCTCTCCTGGTATTGATTTCACTGTGGTCCTCTAAGTGCACCCAGTAGTAGTTGCTAGCGTCTTGCCATTGTAATAGGACATTGCTTTGAAGCCATAATTTCCTTTAAGGAGCAGAATAATTCACAAGATGGGAAGTAAGTAATAACAACAGACAGATCTAACAAAAATGTGACGGCTGGAAGTTAGGAGAACAGGGAGCTACATTAACCCCCGTGGCAAGAAGCCTGGCTTTCAGCCCCACCCTGCAGCATATTTACATTGCCTCGCCTCAGTAGGATTAATTTTGAAATTAGAAGAGAATAAAAGTCTTGAGGAAAGAGAAAGATAAAGATTCTAGAAAGTGAAATGAGAAAGACTGTGATCTCTACACTGTAAAGTAACAAACACAGTCCACCCTTTGTCACCGGAGTATCTGTAGTTAACTTTACAGAAACATTCTTCAAGTCTAAGTCCTTTTTCTTAGCATTTGTCTACCAGCTTTTGTTGCATAAAGTACTTTAAAAAAGAGTTTCTGTTTGTTTTAGTTGTTTTTCTGACACTATAACGAAATGTCCATTATATGTAACGTCTGGGAGAAAAGGGTCACCTGGGCTTGCAGCTCGGAGCTTGCAGTCAGGACCTGGCAGGCTTCTTTGCTTTGGGAAGGCCATATAGCACTGTGAGAGTGCGTGGTTCAGTGAGACTGCCCACTTCATGGCCAAGGAGCCGAAGAGAGCGAGGAGGAAGGCCTCTGCTCTAAGGCTCCTCGAGGGCCCACCCCCGGCATCCCTCCAACCTACCACTTCCCCATAGTGACACCCTGGGTCCCAGGACCTCACGGGCATGGGAGGGAACTCAAGGTCCAAACTGTAGCCATCCTGACTGTCAGAGTTCTCTGAGGCAGGCTTTGCTGTAGATTTGTTCCTCTAGGACCTTCCAATCTCAGTGGCCACTGACACTGGGCCTTTTCCTCACTCAGACCAGAATACCCCAGCCTCATCCTTCTAGCACTTACATTGCCAAGCCACAGATCCACAGCCACACCTGGCAGGGTCACCAAACATTGTTTGCTGACTTCACACGTGCTCAGTGGTTTATGGTGATTACCTTATATAGTGTGTGTGGGCTTCTCCAAAAAGCATCTGAAAGACTCTTAACTAGCAGTGTTTTCAAAGCAAAGACTCATGACCAAACCTTTGGCAGAGTACAGGGAATCATAAGAAAGAAGGGGAGTTAGTCTGATGGGGAAAGGATAGGAGCTCCACAAGGACCAAATATATCTGGGCACAGGGTCTTTTCTGAGACTGACATTCAACCAAGGACCATGTATGGATATAACCTAGAACCTCCACTCAGATGTAGCCTGTGGTAGCTCAGTAACCAATTGGTTTCCCAAAGTGAGGGGAACAAGGACTATTTCTAACAGGAACTCAATGACTGGCTCTTTGGTCTCCCCACCCCCGAAGGGAGGAGCAGTCCTGTTAGGCCACAGAGGAGGGCTTTGCAGCCAGTCCTGAAGATACCTGATAAAACAGGATCAGATGAATGGGGAGGAGGTCCTCCCTATCAGTGGACTTGGAAAGGGGCACGGTGGAGATGAGGGAGGGAGGGAGGGACTGGGAGGGAATGAGGGATCGGGACACGGCTGGGATACAGTTAATAAAATGTAACTGATAAAAAATAAATAAAATAAAAATAAAAAAATAAAATAAATAAAAAAACTGAAAAAGAAAAAAAAAATATTATGAACCAGGACCTCAGTTTACATCAGCAAATAGATCAGGCTGCCATGGGACAAGAGTTTCCATCCTGGGGGGAAAGTTCTTTAGGAGCCAGATTGCCATCCTTTGTAGCTCAAGGGAACTCCTTCAACTGAAAGTGCATCATCCATTTACTGGAACAAGAAATCCCAATAGGCAATATGCCTGGATGGTCAGGTGCCTATAGGAAACCTTTATACTTGACGCATCCCCAAACAAAGAGAAATGCATTAGTTACCTTGGGATCAATTACCATTGTCATTCTGATTATTTAGTTTTCAGTGTCAGGCAACATGTCATGTTAAAAGTAGAGAAAAAACAAAACAACAACAACAAACCCATAGCATCATAAAATCCCGAATCTTTAATTCTTAGTGTTCAACCTTGGGTAGGCTATTTAACTCCGTTCTTTGTCTGCAAGACCGGAAGCCTCTTGGACTAGCAGGCTGCTTGTTTGGCTGAGCAAGATTAAGCTAGTAGAGCCCTGAACTTGTGTAGATCAGTGAGCACAACTGTTAAGTTTCAGGTACTACCGGGAGCTACTTCTGATCTAATGGGCAGATGGACATGAGACACAGGAAAGTTGAAACTGGATGACAAATTAAAATAGATATTCTCCAGTGATTGGTTTAATGTTGCTCAGAGTCCACATCGTGGGCTCTGCCTACTTTTACCCCTGTGGATGTCTAACATTCACTCCTCCTCCAGTCTTCCTTTGAAGTATTACGGAAAGAATTTAAAGCTAAGTAAAACCTTTGATCAGTTTTGAGCATTAATGCAAATATAAAAGTCAAAATTCTTGATAGATACTAATGTTTAGGCTGTATGAACAAGAACTCCAAGCAGCTGCTGGGACTGTACAAAGCATAAGCTTTCTCAACTACATCATCACCGAAACAACTGCTGACTCACTGTTACAGGCACTGTCACGGTTTAGACATGGCTGTCTCCTCTACCACCCGCGTTGAAATTGGATTGCCATGGTAACTAAGTTGAGAAAAGGTAGGACCATTAGGAGATGATTACATCCTGTGTGCACCATGCCCAGGAATGAGTGAACGTAGCTTGCCTGGGACGGGGTAGTTCCCTAAGGGAAGGCTCTTAGCCCAGTGAAATGGCTCAGTGCGTTCTTGCCACCAAGCCTGAGAACCTGAGTTTAATCCCTGGAAGTCACGTGGTGAAAGGAGTGAACCAACTCCCTCAAATTGTCCTCCGACCTCTCCATGTGCTTTGGCACATGCCCCATTCCAGTAGATAAATGTAAACTTTAAGCCAGGCAGCAGTGGCATACACCTTTAATCCCATCACCCAGGAGGCAGAAGCAGTGCGGACTTCTGAGTTTGTGGCCAGCCTGGTCTATACAGTGAGTTCCAGATTGTCCAGGACTATATAGAAAATCCCAGGCACCTTTAAAGCCTTATTTAATACATAAGACGTTACAAACATGTAATGTAATTATTTTTTAATTATTTAATACATATTTAATACATAAGACATTGCAAACATGTAATGTAATTTGCCAAAGTATGAAAATGTTGTGGGGCAGGGATAGGAGAACTGGAACACCAGAACTCAGCTATCCTCAGCTACACAGTAGGTTCAAGGCCATCCTGTGATACATGAGGCACTGTCTCAAAAAGTAAAAGCCTTGTAAGGAAGAGTCACAAGGAACGACAGCCCACAACGATTATCCAAGCACTGACGGCTGTGACTGACTCAGATGTCTCCATGACTCTGGCACAGCAGCACATGCAGATGGTTGTAACGCGCTGAGGCATCTGTAGCAGCGTTAGTGTATTGGTGAATGTGTCAGCGTCAAAGAGGGCTGTCAATGAGGCTGTTACCTTCCAGTCTTGGAGGTGTCCATGTTAACCTGTTCCTTTCCGTGTTTTCTGTTTTAAAAAATATTTAATTTAGTATGTGTTTGCACATATGCACTCACACTCATATGTAGAGGGATTTTAATCCAGCAACATGGGTATTCTGGCTGGAATACAGACATGCCCAGAGTACACATCTTTAATGCAGACAATGAAGGAAGAGTTAGTTTGCAGAAGGAAGTACCCATGTTTGAAAGTGATGTCTAATTGAGAGACAGACAAAGTGACGAATCAGAAAAAGGTTCGACAGGAACGGATATGCCCAACTCTCAAGGGAGAGCAGTGTAGATGGAGGAGACAGGGGACAGGTCACAGAGAGAACAAGCTAGACACAGGTGAAGACAGAAGGAGCCAGAGAATGAGAAGACAGATGATTAAAACAGATTGCCAAAGTTAGTATCAGGCCAAGCAGAGCAATTCAGTCAGAAGCTGAGAGAGAAGTCTGATTGAGTCAGTCAGGTCCTAGCTGAGTTTGAGACAGAACAGCTTGAGTTTGAGTTGAACCAGCCAACAAGAGTTCAGAAAGAGTGAAAAAGGCTTATTCAGCTGTAAGTCTCAGAGGCTGAAGACATTCTAGGCCTAGGTTAGCTTGTATGGAAGCTAGAAGCTTCCAGGACTAGGCCTAGGTTAGCAGATGATGGAGGCAGTCAGCCTCCAAGATGACAATTCCATCAGGGGAATAAAAGTTATTTTACAGCATGCCATAGCACACATCACATGTGGAGTTCGGGGGACAATGTGCAGCAGTTGGTTCTCTCCTTCTACCACACGGGCTCCAGGGGTCAAACTCAAATTATCAGGATTACTTTAAGCAATGTTGATTATTACTTTGTAGTTCTCGAAGGAAGAATTTGTCTTAGTTACTGTTCTATTGTTGTGAAAAGACACCATGACCAAATCATATTAAAAGAAGCATTTAATCAAGACCTGTGCTTACAGTTTCAGAGGGTTAGTCCATGGCCACTATGGCAGGGAATATGCTACAAAGCAGGCAGGCACAACACTGGAGAGCTGCCGTCTGATCCCCAGGTAGCGAGCAGAGAGACCGAGGCACAACACTGGAGAGCTGCCGTCTGATCCCCAGGTAGCGAGCAGAGAGACCTAGGCACTGAGCCTCCCGTGGGCTGTTGAAACCTCCAAGCCCACGCCCAGGGACACGCCTCTTCCAACAAGAACATACCTCCCAATCCTTCCTAAATAGTCTACTGGCTGGGAACATCCAAACATGTTCCCATGACGGAGGCCACTGTCTTTCAAACCACTGCAGACTTATAATCCATTCTCCTAATGTCTCAATTGATTTTCTTCAAGATTCAGTATTTGGAAAAATTATGAGGTTCTCACAAAAATCAAGGAAGGAATTTGCACATGGCGTGAAGCTACCTGAGGAGACAAAGTCGGGGTGTGGCCGATGTGCCACGGTGCCTGTCTAGCATACAGCCTGTGTCTGGGCTCCAGCACCAAATAAGGTAAAAGTGGTGGCTCGTTCCTGAGACCCCCAGGAGGTAGAGGAAGGAGAGTCAGGAGCTTCAGGTCATCCTCAGTTCTGCAGGAAGTCTGAGGCCATCCTGAGTTACAAGACACACCATCTAAAAACAAACAACCCAGAAAGAGCAAACCCCTGGAGAGGAAGGGGCTCTACAGACCAGCAGAAAAGTAGCAGGAGTGGATGCCAAAATCCTGGCTCCCTCAAAACCTCTTCTAAGGGCTTGGGGTTCTGTTGGGAACTCTACAGTGTACACACAGTCAAAACATTTGTATTCTTTCCACATTAAAACTTTAAGGACATACTTTTCTTTTTTTTAAAGATTTATTTATTTATTTATTATGTATACAGAGTTCTGCCTGCATGTACACCTGCACGACAGAAGAGGGCACCAGATCTCATTATAGATGGTTGTGAGCCACCATGTGGTTGCTGGGAACTGAGCTCAGGACCTTTGGAAGAGCAGTCAGTGCTCTTAACCTCTGAGCCATCTCCCCAGCCTCCGGACATACTTTTCTTAAAGACTACTTGAGGTGGGAGAGATGGCTCATTGAGTAAAGGTACCCACCACGCAAGTCTGGTGGCCTCAGTTTAAGCCCAGAACCTAGATAAAGATGGAAAGAGAAAATTGTTGTCTTCTGACAGGTGACTGTGGCCTGTACCTTCACATACACAGACACACACACATACATGCACACACACACACACACACACACACACACATACATGCACACACACACACAATAATAATAATAAAATGAAGCTGGGCCATCAGCAGTATAACTGGACTGCTCACTGTTGGCATCTCTATCTGTCAAGAGGCGGCATCAACAATGCCAGGAAGATTAAAGTGATTAACTGAACCTGCTGAAGTAGGGGTGTAAAGGTAACAATCCACAAACCCTGAGGCATCTGAGACTGAGGAAGTTACAGTCACAGACTAAGGCAGGAGCAGCTAGGATGGGCACTGAGAGATATGAAGACACTGTCTTGGCCTGGTGTCTTTTGCTGTGATAAAACACTATAACCAAAAGCAACTTGGGGAGGAAAGCAGTTATTTCAGCCTACAGTGAAGGAGCAGCGAGAAGAACTGTTGAGGGGAGAGCTGAAGCAGACACCATGAAGGAGCACTCCTCAGCTGCCTTTATTTCAAAGCCTAGGACCACCTGTGAGAGGTGGCCCATGGTGAGTGCCAGACAGGTGCCCACAGCAACCTAACGGAGGCATCTCTCAGCTGAGGTTCCTCTTCCCAGAGAACTCTAACTCGTGTTAAACTGAAACAAAACAGAACACCCTGCACAACTAATCGACTGGGACATGTAACAATGTTGGTTTTTAAAATATACGGATGGCCCAGGTTTGAACTCTGGAAGACTGTCTGACTTTGCTTCAGGTGTTGTACTACGTGAAGGAAACAGGTCAGTGAGAAACACAACAACGTGGCTGCCAGCTCACAACCTCTGACTCTATGGATTCACTGAGAACTTGTCATTTCAAGGCCCCAGAGCAGCTAGCGTGAGACACACCACTGAGCTCAGGAGCTAGAATCACAGCTTCGTCCTCCCACAAAATCCGTGATCCAAAAACATTGCAGATTTTTGTCTATATCTTCATGAGGTGAACAGGTTTCCTGTCCCGTGTGCTTCTAGCCTGCCGAAGACTCAGCTCTGGAATTCTGAATTCAGTGTCATGGCTTACGCGTGCCCTTTAACAAGCTGGGGTTCATCTCGCAGACAAGACCCTTGTCAGCTGGTTTGGCCTTAGTCCTTATGGTAGAACTCTCTCTATCACGTACATGATGTAAAACGAACAGAGGGAGAGAGACAGAGAGAGTCAGAGAGAATGGAAATGAAGTAGAACATGCTTGCATATATTAGACTGATGGGATACAAGAGATCCAGGAAGAGCCTGGAAAAAATGCCATTGGCTTGAGCAGCCTTTTAGAATATAAGAATAATGACTCGAGGGAGTTTTAATTATATAAACTTCAGTAAGAATCCTAGAGAGCCTTTCAGAGGAGGAGGAGGTGGAGGAGGAAGAGAAGGAGGGTGCCTGTGAAAATGGGATGAGTTTGCACATATTTAAATTCAATAGCAGTCTATCATAGATGCTAAAAATTGAGTCCCTTGTGCTTCTGAGGCGGCTGCAAAGAGAAACTTTCAAGGAAGGCAGATGAACATTCAGTACAGAAAATTTTATACACGAATAAATGGTATGCAACCATCTTTGAGGTTACAATTTTATTATCTGCATAGGCCTGAAGAAGGCTGTAAGTCACAAATGCACACCAAATGGCAGCAGAGACAAGTGCATGTATTGGCTGGCTTTTCACCTTCTCTCCATTTGTGTACTGAATAGCTGATATGATGGGCTTTTTCCCTTACACCTATAAGCCAAAGTCATTGTCCTGTCAGAAGATAATGACTTTAGTATTCTGGAGTTCTGGCCCCCGTAAAGGAGCAGCCTCAAAATCCACAGTCAGACTTAATGCAGAGGGGAGGGCAGACTAAAGGAAATTGGGTGGAGGACAAAGCAAGAGAAAAGAGGAAATCCTCCAGCTGGAATGCAGCAGCCCCTCCTGGAGAGCTGCAAAGGCTCTCCAGGCTATCTGGTTTCTCCTCCATCATTTTCAGTCTCCAGGCTCAAAATGGCAGACATTTTTAAGCAGCCTCTTGTCCCTCACATTTCTGATAGCTTGGCTTGCAGGAAACTGATCTAAGGTAAAGCTACCTTCAGACTCTGCTTGCAGTGCTTTTCTAAGCCCACTTTTGTCTGGCCTCTAATCCATAGGGCATTAATGTTAATCTGATATTTCTGAAGTGCTGAACGGCGTTTGTCTAGGGAAGAGGCTGTGGAAAAGCCAACTGATAGGCTGACTGGGGATCTGACAGGAACTGAAATTTGAAAAACCAACCTACTTATCTGAAAGTGCCAACTAACCATCGTATGTTTTCCTAAAATAAGAGCCATATATAAAGGACTGATAAGATGCCGACACTAATTTCTGTGTTTGTGGCACCATTTTAGCACTCCCATAAACCTGTAGAGGCTTTCACAGAAAATACGGCTGTGGGAGGCGTATTTTATCTCTCAACATGCAAACCTAATGAATAGAAATGTCACGTGGTCTTAAACAGCCGCTGCCTCCAAACTGGAAGCATTTGACAAGCAGAGCTCACACTTATATGTGGAGGGAGGGGCTCTGGACATAGCTCAGTTGGTAGAGTTCTTGCCTAGAATGCAAGAAGCCCTTGGTTCAATCCTCAGCAGAGCATTAAGTTGGGTATAATGGTGCATGTGTGTAATCCCAGCACTCAGGAGTCTGCAGCAGAAGGACAGCCAGTGTAGGCTACATAGCAAGTGCCAAGGCTTGGCCAAATCTATGGCAAATGTCACCACTACAGAGTTAACCCCAGTGGGTATCCAGATGACACTCCCAACTATGAGGTTCTGTTGAAACCATTCGAAGTACCCCATGGGTACTATGTTCAACTCCACATGAGAGTATGCCAAGAGGGAGAGGTTTGAGTTCTTTGGACGATATCTTGGAAATGAGTCCAGACACCCAGTATTAAGCTAAATTCTCTATAAGAAGGAGTGAGGGAAACTAAACATTATAAGTTTTATTCTACTTAATCTTCCTTTTGAAACTTGGATAACCATGCAGAACTGATGTCTCTGTGTTTCTGTAAAAGCTGAGTAGGCCTGGGCCCCAGGTGAACCTAGAGTCTGTCTGTCTGACAGTTAACAACCATAGCACCTTCCTGCCAACTTCTTTTTCCAGGCAAACGTCAAAGTCAAATGTTAAAGCTCTCCCTCCAAGCCAATGATTTTGATTGCATGTGATTTATGAGACACATTAATTTAATCACAAGATTGATGTCCATCCAGGAGCTTGGTGTATCTATTTATTCAAATATTCTCATGTACCCTTTAGTTTTCTAATTTTACATGGTTGTCTTTTTTCACCAATCATGCACCTTTTTATTAGATTTAGTTTTAGTATTTCTTTGTTTTGAGTGCATAAACATTCTTATTTTTATTATAAACTCTCCATACTGATGGTCTGACATTGCAGGCTGGACTGTCCTGTATTGCATTCATTTGTCATATGTCATCAGGACTGTTCTGAGTGTGCACTCTGAGCTACAGTGCAGTGACGGTCACAAGCTCAACAAGGTATGATGAGGAACACAAGACTGAAGCTGTGGCCTTGGCCAGACAAGACTCCCCTGAGGAAAACAACACTTCAACCAAGTGGGATACACAATATTTACAGGGAAAGAAGATAGGGAAGAACATTAGGAGAATGGAACTCTTTGCATTCCAGTCTAGGGAGTACCTGAACAGGGCTTGCACACAGGGTAAGAGTGAGCGAAGCTTCAGGCATTTCTATCACACTAATACTTTTGCATTTTGTCTCAGAAGCAGCGGGAAAAAGAAAGTCATTTATTTAGTAAGGCTTTGTCTTAAACATATCTCTAATCTAGAAGGAACCTGCTAATACATCTATACCTCAACTCCTGCACCCAGGGCTCAGACATCATAGTGGGACAGGGGTGAGAGTGTAACAGCCAGAGGAACAGGGAGTTTTGCAAGAAGACTGTGTCTCCTGGAGTGTCAGAGAAGCTACACCTGTGAAGCCTCACCAACAAGACCTAAGCAAGGATGACACCAACAGACATACTCCCTGGGAAGGGGGAAACTAGAGCCCTCAACTCTCCGTAAAGAACTACAGGCAACTGAAGAATGCTGAGAACAGGAGAACTAGCCTTCTCCACGGAAGAGCACACCAAATGGGTATCCCATACCAAATGGGTATCCCATACCAAATGGCCAGCCCCCAAAACATGTCTACACAAGGAACACTATTTACATATTTAGAAATACATTCAAACAAGCATTCATGTAAGAACAATGAAAAAGAAAGGCCGTAAATTTGTGAGTGAGCAAGAGGAAGGTGCATGGGAGGAGTAGGAGAGAAGAAAGGGAGAAATGATGTAATTATATTATAATCTGAAAAAATAAAAATTTCTAGTAAGTTTTTTTTAAAAGAACAGAATTTAGTATGGAAAAATTTAAGGAGAACAGATAATTTTGAGGGAATCTAACAACCATGCTCCTGAAGAAATCCATCTGACAAAATCAGGTGTCTATGGAAAAGAAGTTACTATCAAACCAAGGAGGAGCTCCAAGTGCACACCAAGTCATGGATTCGTTGTCATCGGGAAGGCAGCACAGCAGGATGTGGGCATCGGCTTGACCTGGACCATCAAGGAAAGGGCAGGGGAAGACTCCGTCATTCGAAGTGCTACCTCTGGACCAGGGAACATTGGAGGGAGATTTGGGGAGAAGACAGAGTCTAAGTTGTCATTTTCGATGCCTGTGAGGCATTCTAAACAGACACATTAAGGAGACAATTTATGCATGAAAACAGAAATTAATGAGAGAGTTGAGTGGAAAACAAAAGCCAGGGATTGTTGGGGTAATCTTTTTGTGCACTGACTGAAGGTTGTCTTTGTATATGTAATTGTTGATTGTTAAACTGGCAGAGCTGAGTACTGTCTGGACTTTAATAGTGTCATTCTTATTGATCATCATCTGCCTCAGATTTTGTAAACACTCTTCCTCTCTCACCTTTTGATTGACTTAATAAATATCTGATGGCCAGTATCTAGCTAGGAAAGGAAAGGAAGGACTTCTGGGTTGAGAGAGGGTTTCTGTGGAAAGACTCAGATGCTGGAGACTCTACAGTGTGACACAGGAAGGAACAGGTCCAGGACTAAGAGCGGTAACAGGATTGTGGTAGACCCCGGCCACGGCTTGTGGGGTTAGAGCAGCACTGCCCAGCTACAGTGCCTAAGCTCTTATCAATAATGATAAGTCTTCCCTGCACTGGCAGGTCCAAGAAAGTCCCACTCTAAGTGATTATGCTTGTTTTCTTCACTGTGACAAAATGCCTGAGGCTAACAGCTTAAAAGGAGGCGAGGCTTATTTGGCTTATTCAAGATGCTTTAGTCTGTAGTCATGACCCTGTTGGTTTTAGACATGCGGTGAAAGTGCATTATAATTGAAAGCACATGGCACAGGAGACCTGCTCCCCTCATGGAAACAGGGTAGTGAAGAGAGAGGAAGGGGGCGGAGACCTACTTTGTCCCTCAAGGGTAAGTCCCCAATAATACCAGGGGGTTCACCAAGCCTTTGAACAGGTTTTGGCTGACACTCCAATTCAGCTGAGCTCAGACATAGAGGACCAACAGGAGTCCTCAGGTGAACACAGCTGCTGTAGAGAGAAGATAGCCATGAAGAGTGTTTAGACCCAGGAGCTGAATGTGGCACAGCCAGGCTGGGGGGAGGAGCTGCTGTGGAGGAGCTGCTGTGGCAGTCGCTAAGACGGTAAGAGGACTGAACCTGAGCGGGGCAGTGAAGAGTTAATTCAGTGATTAACCCACTGTAAAACTCTTAGATTTTTATCTTACATTTCTGATGTCCCTTCTGAGAAGGATCATGCCGTGGCTTCTTCGCCTCCGCCGGTACTAGATCCTCCAGCTGAAATCAGCAGGTAAGCTTGCCTGTGGGGCTGAGCCGAGTGCACCTAGAAAGGGGTGCCCTTCTCTGCTCACAAGGTCAGGCACCTCTCCTCCTTGCAGCAGGGGACGGGGTGGGACTCCCTCAGAAATTCAGGAGCACACCTGCCTCAGCACGGGCACCAGGCCAGCAGCTCCCCTGAAGTCAACAAGATGCATCACTAAGATCAATGTCATTACTTAGTGACTCCTGTGGAGCAGTTTGTTAGACCTCTGTGAGATACTCTACCTGACACCAAAACAGAGACACTGTAAAAATCAAAGGCGTGGGAAGAGACGGAAGCATACCCAGGGTTGGGCCTGCCCACAGCTCCTAACTCCACCGGCTTCCGTGGACAGAGAGTCGGACGACAGGAAGACAGTCACACCAGCCACCACTGCGGCTGCTGCAGGCCGGCGGTTTCAGCTGGCGGTGTGCTTGGTCAGTAAAGCCAGGCTGAGTGTCCATGCTGGCCTCCCGGGCGCTGAGGGTGGAGCGCGTGCAGGTTACACGCCAGTGATGGACAGACAAATGGCAGGGCCGAGAGGAAAATCAAATCAGTGACAGGAGTGAGGATGACTGGGGGCTCCCCTGGGTTAAGGAATGGTTAGATCATTCCCTGGGAGAAGAGGGTGGGTTAACAGCAGGTTGCACCCAAGGCAGATCGGGTGGGACTTCCCTCCCGACCACATGCTGGACACAGGCTCTCAGAGAGGATGGTTAAAGTCTCAGGTGTGGTAGAGTAGCCCTTCCGGCCAAAACAGCAGCGATGTAAGCTAGGGTACGATCATAACTCATCCCTCCAAAGTTACACATTACAGTTTCAGCTCCTCAGAACTTCTAAAATTACACTATGTCAAGGGCATGCAGCTTAAAACATCACAACCATCTCTTCCTTGCACGTGTTTCAAGTTTTTTACAGCGGGAGGAGGAACGGAAGTGGTTCTCCGCGGGAGAGGGTACTTGCTACCAACCCTGGCGACCTGAGCTCTGCTCTTGAATCCCACATGGTGGAAGGAAAGACCCAGTTCTCTGAAGTGTTTCTCTGCTCTCTCTCTCTCTCTCTACCAGGGAGAAAATAAATAAATGTTAAAATTAAATTGTAAAAGGCCCATTAAAAAAAAAAGTAGTATTGCAAATGTACTTTGAACTTCCAGAACAAAGTTAAAAAAATGACCTTTACTAAGGAGCTGATGTGCCCTCAGAATTAGTACCCAGGATGGGTGTGGAAGGAAATCCTAGTAGGGGCACAGGCTTCCTCTGTGCTGACAGCCTGCATTCTTCAGACTGCTGTCCAGACATCACCGAGGTGCTTTGCCGTCCATGTGTGCAGGCTCTGTAGCTCACTATAACCACCAAATACTGGGCCCCTTTTATCTCCAGGCGCATCCTTATGACCCTTACACATTTGCACATTGTTCAAACAGCTGGAATTCTTTATCATCTTCTGTCTGTGCCTTATATGTGTGTGTTCTCTTCCTTGGCCAGGCAACCACCTATTTATTATTAAGTATTTTGTTTAAAACCCTCTTCTGGGCTGGGTGTGGTGGTGTATAGCTTTAGTCCGACACTGCAGAGGTGGTGGAGCTCTGTGCGTTCAGCTCTGTGCAGGGAAACACGCAGAGACCTGTCATGAGGCAACAGACACCTCCCCCCCCCCCCGCCCCATACTCAGGCTAGCCGCCCTCCCTTAGCACTCTGCCCTGGAAAGTGTCCTGTTTAAGGCACATGCAGCTGTTCGTCTGCCCTGTGCACATCCAGGCGTGTGCACACACCCAGGGAGGTCTTCCTGGGCCTGTTTTGAGCAGAGAGCCTTCCACACCCTGGCTCTCAGCAATGAGACCAATGAACACACGGAAAGCACGCAGGCTACGGCTCACTCTGAGTAGCCGGCCTTGGCTCCCCTCCCCTACAGTTCCTGCGAAAGCCTGCAGGGGCCTCTGAGGTCTTGGTCATTCTCCGCCATAGTGGCCCAGGACTGTGACTTGGTCAGAGAAACCAGCCATGGCCTCCTGACAGGCTCTTCGCTAGGAGGGCTGCTTCTTCCCAGGCTGTGCTGGAGTGCGGCCTGGCTTGGAAGCACTGTCTCATCCAACCTATTAGTGAGCATCAGGGCCAAGAAAGAGGCAAGAGGTGACTTTTCATCTTTCTTGGTCTAGAAGCTCAGTAAAGTCAGGAGCAGGCTCTTCCCAAGGAGCTGAGGCTTTTAACCGTGAGGCCTGACTAAGGTTCTTGACAACGGAAAAGCACTCAAAACCTTCAGAAGTTAAAAAATGGGAACGGGAAGAGGGAATCTAATTTTATGATATAAAGGCATGTGTAAAACAAAAGAAAAATTACTGCCAAATCACCCCCCCCCCAAGAATGTTCTGGAATATTTTTGCTGTAAGAAAATTAGTTATATATTCCAAAATCAGTTATATATTCCAATTTGTATAGCAAAAAAAGGTTACTCCTCGACATCCCCCCTCCCCCCAAAAAAATGAGAGTAACTGACCAGGGCCGGGTGTCCGAAAAACCATTCTGTTTTCCACATCAGGGAAGACTGGCTAGGGCCACTGCCTCTTTACTGATTCTGTGGGTGCCCTTAGAGGACCTGTTTACCAAACTTTCCTGGATGGGCGAGCTGTTTCATCAGCTAAGCACAATTTGTAGATCCCAATCTTTCACCTGGACAGGAAGAGTGGAGGGAGGGCAGCGAGGGCCGGGCCTGCAGGGCCTCCCCAGGGCAGCCGGGCGGGGTGCGGGCTTTATTCCCCTCCTCCCCAGGGCCAACGAGTATCACTGAAGTGTGACAAGCCTCCGCCACAGGAGCATGGCTGGGAACCGCCCCGGGTTTCTTTGGAGCCCAGAGAGATCAAGGGATTTGGTGTTTACTCGGTGGAGGAGGCCCTCCCACTCCCACCACAACACACCACCTTCGCAAGCAGTGAAAAACAAACCCTCAAACCCAGAGCCTCCCGCCGCAGGGAGCCCCGAGGTTTTACCTGTCTTTAATGTGCGAAGCATTTCTGCAATTGTGCCACCTCGGCAGGTGTGACCGCGCTTTCGCAGGGCCCCGTGCTATTTTACCTGCTTGAATCTGTCAAAAACCCATTTGTATGCGCCCGGCTAATGTGCTAGAAATAAAAGCCCGGACCTGTCAAACAAACTCGCTGCACCTGTTCCAGGCGCTTAAATTGTCCCATCTGCCACTAGGCCGGAGATCAAAGGCCCTCCCCGGAGAGGGCCCGGCGCCCCGCGAGGACGGGGCTCGCGGCCGGGTTAGCAGGACGGCGAGCCCCGCGGAGAAGGTGCGGGCCGGGCTACCTGAGGCGCCTTTGTTCCGCCCGGGCGCCGGGGCGCATTCTTTCACACCAGGAGCGGCGGGGAAGACGTGCATTCAGTCCGCTCTCTTGGTGACGTAGTTGGGGCATTCATGTGTTTTTAACCTTGAATAATTTTTGTCTCTAAGCTCCAAACAAGCCTTATCCTGTCGTCCACAGGTCAGTTTTGTTACAGAGGCCAATTAGCCGTGCTACCTTCGCCTGGGGCAACAGGCCAAGCGGGGCAGGCGGTGGCGGGGCAGGCCCTGCGAGAGGCTGCGAGGAGCTCCGCGGAGCTGTAATTTGAAAGGGGGGCCTTTGAAGCATTTACCTTACACGGGACGCCATTGTCACTGCAGGGTGTTTGATCTTAAAATAATTTACTTAATGATCTCACCGTGGGAGCAATTGGCAGAGTGAGATTAGGCTGGAAGGCCTAATGGACATGGGAAAAGTTAAAATTGCTCAGAGGAAGGTATGTGCAGACTGAGGTCCGTCGGTGTGGTGTATTCGTTACTCCCAGGGTGCAAAGCCCGGGCAGGGCCTCCAGCATTCCACGCCTCGCCAAGAAGAGCAGAGGCGGCCTCTCCCGGAATGGCAGCAACAGCACACCGGACCTGAAAAAGCTCGGTTTTGTCCCCTTTCTCTGGACACAAGGTGACGGACATCGTTGTCCTAGCCAAGGCCACTTTGTCCTCTGGAAAAGAAATGTTTTAGAGCACATTTACAGCTCATGTCCTGTTTCGTACATACCTGCCCATGAGGCTTATGCGGCCATTAGAAAGGTGAGGGAGGTTGGGTGCTTCCTCAAGACAAAAGCCCTATATGTCCGAATCTTCTCAAAATCAGGCTTCTTGACTGCTGAGCGTGCTTTTCTTTTAATTGCCACAGCCCCCACCCCTGTGAAAAGCATCTTATTATTCTCAATTACAGAATCAAAATGATTCCCTTTGGTGCTCCGGCCTAGAACTGGGCAGGGACAGGATGGGGACAGTTAGTGTCAAATCCCTGAAACGCGTTCTGGGGAGAGCAAAGCAAACTCAGGAAGCATGGTGACATGTCACAGCCAGGGCATGTGTTTAACCGGGGAGCATCAGCCTGCTCCTCCCAGACCTGTGCTCCGGCAGTGAGGTAGAAAGTGAATTACACATTCTCTCATGGCCGCGCAAACTGAGCAGTTCAGAGCAGGGACCTCGGTTTGCTTATGCAAAGACGTGGCTCACAAGCCTTTGGAGTCTGCTTCGGGTTAATCCTTTCGAGTTAAACCTGGGAATCTTCAGCTATCAAAGCAGAATAGCCTTCCTTTGAACTTTTTTTCCTGTGTTTTACCAGTAGTGAAAAATTAGCAACTTATTAATGTGCTTCAGTAAGTTCTGCTGTGATGTGTGGAATCTGCAGTCTTAATCAAAGTTGATCTGTTCATATTCGCTCCTTGTTAAAATAACATGGAGCTCGTGCTTCATTTCTGGAGCCAAGAACGGCAGCGGATGGGAACTGGCAACTAGCCAGCGAAGATGCGCTATGGAAAATGAGAGACTAGGCAGCCAGAGTTAATGTGGGCCACAGTGCGGGACCCCAGTAGGCCCTCTGCCGAACAGGGAAGTCCAGGCCTGCCCTCCGGACACTTGTTCTTCTCTGCAATAAGACCGCTGAACCTGCGGTCAGTGGGTAAATCTGAATGCTAAGACACTCGTGCCACTCTGTTCCTTCTGGAGAAATCTGTAGAGAGCACACAGCGAGCACAGACCCGGGCATCCTGCACCCAGGCAGGCTGGCAGCAATGGGCAGCCCTTTCTCCATCTTTCCTCGCACTTTCCACTCTTTCCGGTGCACCTGTAAAGGAACTCTAGGAGATATTATAATTTAGAAGCCAGGAAGGGAACAGGTTATTCCCACCAAGAACTATTGGTACTGAGAGGCTGGAGAGATGGCTCTGTTGGCTAAGAGCACTGGCTGCTCGTCTAAAGGACCCAGGTTAAACCCCCAGCACCCATGTGGTAGCTCACACCTGTCTGTAGCTCCAGTTCCAACACCCTCACACAGACAAACGTGCAGGCAAAACACCAACACATATAAAAAGATGAAAAAAAAATTAAAAAGAGAAAGAAAAGGGAATGATTAGGAAAGACAGTTAAGAGGACCCAACCGATTACCATTTAGAGTAGCACTTGAACTTAGTCCTTCTCTAACGCCTTCTTGTCTCCCTCTCCTTTGCTCAGCTACATCTCCCTCTCGCCCTGTTCAGGATGTTTTAATTTTTGTCTCAGTCTTTTACAATTTCATCAGCTTCTATCTCTCATATTATTTCTCCCCCTCTTTTCTTCCTCTCAAGCTCTTCCTGAAAGTCTAGGATCTAAATTAGAAGACCAGAGTTTGGCGTATGAATATTAAACCATCTTTTAAAAAAGAAACCATCGACTGGTAATGATTCGCTTTTCCAAGCCAAGGCTGCAAATTGTCAGCCTTGCTCTCAGCTCTCCAGTCCGCTGGGGCGTGGAGGTCAAGGCGCACTTGACCATCTCTCACGGAGCAAGCAGATGCTGCGCCGGCCTGTGCTGGCTGGAACACTGCAAGGAGCAAGTGCTCTGTGAGTAGCTGCACTCCGGCTGAAGGACAATCAGAAGGAGAGGGCTGAGAAGACGGCGGGGTCAAGCCGCTTACCCACCTTCTCCCGCCCAGCACTCCGCCCCTCACCTGCTGATTGCAGTGCTGTGTGTCAGGGTACTCCTGCTGGCCTAGAACCATCATCTCATCCAGAAGACACATAAATTCCACCCAGGTAGCTCTAAAATCACCCAGCTGATCATTCAATTTATATACAGTATCAAGTGTTCATTTCAGAGCTGTGATTTCAGCCCCACTGACCTCCCAGTCCTTGACATGTGCTTGCTAGGGCCCGCCAAGATGTAAGAGTAACTTTTTAGTACTTGCACAAAAGGCAATTGAAGTTCATTTCTTGCAGATTACAAGCCCATCAGAAATGAAAATAGCATCAAGCGCCGACAGACAATTTTCAGACGTCCATCACTGACGTGGAGTGAGCCTGTGAGCTGCTCACTGGCTGGGACCAGTCGCCTAGTACTTTGTGCTCTGCCACACCACAGTCTCAGGGAACACATGTCACCAGGAAACAGATACTGCCAGGATCACTGCAGGAGTTTTATTTCAAAAATTCTGTCCTACCCAATGTTATTTTTAGACAATTGGCAGAAGCAATACTGAGTGGTTATCCCAGCTTATGGGGGGGGGGTTTCTTCTGGAGAAATGGAGGTGGCCCACTGTTGTCACAGGAGCTGGAAGCCTCTGGGTAGGAGACAGACAAGGACTGGGGCTCTCACTGCATTCTTCCAGCTCCATGCCCTGCCTCCTCCACCTCACAGGGAAAGCTCTGACCCCTGCTTCCCGACCCTACCCTCTCTCTCTGCTCTGTCTCTTACACTGCCCTCTCACTGCTTGTCTGAATCAGGCTTCCAGGAATCTTGGGAACTTGAAAGATAGCTGGTCCTCCCCCAGGAACCCCAAAGGTAACTTTACTACAACTAATGTTTTCAGAAACCTCAGGATAGGAACTACTAGAGAGTTAGTCACACGGCCTCTCTCAGATGGCTTCAATTTAAAGGAAGGAAAGAGAGAGAGAGAGAGAGAGAGAGAAAGAGAAAGAGAGAGAGAGAGAGGATTTGGCAGGATGCATTTTTATGCCTTCGAATGATAAAAATAAAAAGCAAACAAAAAACTCCCAAACAGGTAAGTTCAAGAAGATTACTGGAAACAGAGGCTTTCCTTCCTTTAAAATGGCTGCCATAAGGCAACATCCAGATTGATAAATTCTAAACTTTAGCCTGATTCTGTCAATCATGTGACCTTAAACAATCTTTCCTTTTTTTCTTTCAGCCACCATCTCTCTCTCTCATCTCAAGGATAAACATCAGTAGCAATGTAGCCTTAAAATAGCAACAGTCAAAGCCTTTATCTGTTCCAAGTAGATTTTGGGGGTAGACATTCCCTTTAGGTGTAGTATAGGAAGTTGCCTAGTGGTTTACAATGTATACTTTCAGAATAGCAGGGAATGTGGTTCCCACACTCCAGTGGGAAGTCAGACTTTACTGTTTTAAGAAGGGGATTTCTCCTGGGCTATCTCCAGGCCGACAGATGCTGGAAAGCTGGAAAATCTTTCCCATGTCATGGGTATCAGGGACTGTAGTTCACTGCATATAAGATGCTTATTAGTCACTGTCTGGTTGATGGGGCCTGCTATGGTGGACGGTATAGTGCTGGCCCCAGCAGCTGCACTTACTCTAGCTGCCCAGGCCCTGTTGATAAAGACTCTCCAGAGAAAGGCCTCCCTCAAGGTGAGGCCCTCTCCCAGTGGGGGTCTAAGCCCTCTAAACAGGTGGTGATAAAGGAGTGTGATTCCTTATTCCTTCTTCTTTTATTCCTCCACCACCCGGCATCAGAGGGCAGTGAGAGAGCAGTTAAAGTCATGGCAAATGACACAGCAGAAAGGAAGAGCCAAGTCTGCATTTGAATTTTGGCTAGACATGAAAGGAAGCAGGAAGCAGAAGCCAAGGTTAGGTCGCCCGCCTGTGGAAGGATTAGCGGTTCACCTCTCGACATCTTGACATCTGTATCTCCTGGATGTGAGACTCCTCCCTTCTCCTTCCCCGAGTCTTGGGCCTCTTTCTTCCGCTCAGGCTGCTTGAAGGCACCTCAGCACCGCAGCCCTCTGGGGCTGCCTGGGACTCTTCTTGGTCTTGCAGTTCATGCAGGGTACAAGGTAACCCTGTTCTTTTTTCTTTGTCAGAAGTGTGGGACACGTGGCTCAATATTGCTAGCTACATGGCTTGGGGAGTCCTTTTCAGAAACATCCATTGGAAAATTTCCTGCCTAGGCTTTACTCTCCATCTGTCCTTAGATGGGTTTCTTTGAGTGTGTCGTCAGGTCAGATGGGAAGTGAGAGGATGTGGGTAGATTGCAGCCAAGCCCAGTTAGCAGCCCCGTTAGTCACCAGATGTGTTCCCGCTGTTTGGGGAGGAGTGCTGCTACTGCATCAGGCCTGGGCACTAGCCATGCAGTCTGTCTCCTTGTCGCCTGTGCCTCATCTGCACATCCCCAAAGGATGTTCCCAAGAGCCTAGCCAAGAATCTTCCTGCCTGAAGGATTCCACCTTGAGGAGTGCTCCCAAACAGGGCTGAGGCTTGTGAAATGTGATGCTGCTTCGTGCTAAGTGCATTAGGTCTCAGGAAGGAAGTAGCTGGGCACACACATCAGGCAAGGGCTGCTCATATGGCTACTGACCCACGCACGGCTGGCTCTTACGAATCCGGTAAGAGGCATGTGGGTGTCCATATGCAACTCTCCCATTAACAGAGACACCACCTCTGCTAGGCAGCACTGGCCCACAGGGGAACCACAGGTTGAAGGCCTGGCATCTCTGTCCTCTTTTCTTCATTAGATCAGATGCCTGTCCTAAATCTGTAGTCACCTTGGATTCCAGGAAGCGTAAACTAGGGCAGGCCTTTCCCTGTGTAGGAAGAAACAATTACCTCATTAGAATCAGCCTGCCCTTCCAGTCAAGAAGACTTCTCAGGACTGCTTTGCAGGGCCAGGGCCTGCCTTCACTAGAACTGCTTCTGCACAAACCTCCTTTCCCAACCCTTCTCTATTTAAATCTGAAGCTCACACCAGCATCTCAAAGAGCCCTGTGAGGTTGGAGCGATGGCTTGGAGGTTAAGAACCCTTGCCGCTCTCCTGGAAGGTCCAAGTTTTGTTTACAACAGCCATGTCAGGAGAATCAGGTCCAAGACGGTGGATCTTCGGCCTCCACAGGCCCCTGCACACACAAACCTGTACCGATACAGGGGAGGTCAGGTGCTTCTTAGTCTCATTAAGAAAAGGCTTTGGGATGGACTTAAACAGAAGCTCAAGGACAGTTTCACTAGACTTTAAAGAAAGACTGAAGGCAGGCAAGTCGTAAACTTCAGCAGCTGTCCCCAGAAGGAGAAAGGGGGAAGCTAAGCCACTCAGGCTGATGTGGAGCAGAGATGAAGTGGTCACGCGCCTCCATGGCAGCAAGGGAAGCTTTAGAGAGAGAGCAAGGAGGCCCCGAATGTTGCCAGGGTAGGGCGTGGGGTGAGGAGCCCGAACTATTAGGGAAATCACATTTAGAAGGGAAATATACAAACAGAAGTTCTGCTTTTCTGAGTAACTCAGAAGGCAGGCAGACTGAAGACTTACAAGGCTACAGTCTGTGAGCTTCGCCCTAGAAGCGGGAATTCTGGGAAGAAAACTTATGTCAACTCATCTCACTAAAGGACTAACTCTTCCACTCTTCTCTCCTTAGCATGATGATGAGGATCACTTCCTTCCTAAGGGTGCTCCCTTAGTCAGAGTGTCGAAAGCACTCAGCTGGAGCGTTCCGTGGACCCAAGCCAGAGGGCTGTCTCAGCACCAGTTTTGGTGTGTTTTTGTTGATGTTGTTTTGAACTCTAAAAAATAACACACAAGCACACACACGCTTGATTAAAATTTGAAAAATAAATATTTTTTTAGAAAGCAGAGTTGGAGCCACTGAATCCTTCCTGTCTCTTCTGAATGTGTCACAGTGACCTTTCTGCTGACACCACCTCTCCTCTCTAGTCGGTGGCTGAGTGTAGCCCACGGGGCTCCAGGAGGGGCCTCCTGACCTGGAACTCCAGTTACACTGCTGAATCTGTCACTCATAAGGCTCTTCCTTTTGTTTTCTCACCTTCATTTCTATCCTCGTTTGCTAACAAAACGTGCTCTCCCAGTCAGGGTCCCACTCTGCCTCCTGCTGGTTGCCCCAGGAGGGAGCAGACTTGGTCCGGACAGGCAGGGACAGGGATGCCTGGCTGACTCGAACTCTGGTCAGCAGAGATTGGCAGGACCTACCAGTGCCCACTGGAATCATGCTGGAATGATCCCAGCTGCTGGAATCATGCCTGGCATGGACCTCACTGCTCAAACCCGCGTGCCTTGTTATAAAGCCGATCTCATCAGCGTGAAGGCCACTGTCTCCTTGTTTTTGCAGAGGGCAGATTTTGCTCAGTAAATGACCAATCACCTAAGCAGAATCACTGGCACCTGTGACAATTTCAGGAGGCTGGTGGATGGTTCTCTGTTTCCTTTATTGAGTTCTTTGTACCCTCCCAAGATCCCGTGGGTGCCAAGGAGCTCGGGCTAGTGACCATAGGGCAGAAACCCTTCTTTGTGCTTCTGAGCAATTCCTCTGGGGCCTATTCACTGCCTAGAATCCCTACTGCTTCCAGAGCCTGGAGGGATTTCCATCTAACCCTGGAAATCCGCTGTGATTGGCAAGCTTAGTGCACACCAATTAGCTTCTTTGCTTTGCCCCAGGGCAGGTGTCTGGGGAACTAAAGGTTCCTAGGGGCCTGCTATTTGGTTTGAGGTCTTGAGTTTGTTCTGTGCAATTTTGGTTTTGACAGTGTTTTAGGAGATGGTTTAGTCTGTTCGGATCCGTCCATCCAATGATTACTTCAACCATCCTCAGAAGCCACTGCTCCAGGGTGTACCTTCAGCTGGAAAAGCTAGAGAAGTATCGACAAACTTAGCAGCCAAATGACTCCCTTGTTCTTCACCGTCACTGCTAAACATAGCACCCAGGCCCTGAGCCTTCGCTACTGCTTGCCCTGCCTAGCATTAGCTTTTAAGCAGCCGCACTTTGAACCAGTGTACATCCATGTTTTAATTCAACCTCATGAATTCGGAGCTTGACTTTAAATGGTCTTTTAAAATGAACAAGCAAATCTGTTGTTTATGTTTATGTCTCTCCTGTAACACATCTGTCTTGGAGTTTATTTCCTGTGTCAACTCTGCTGTAACACTTTCACTGCAAAGTGGTCCTAAGGGCACCCTAAGTAACAGCAGGCCCCTGGCGAGCTGAGAGGATTCAGCAACTCACCTAAGGCCATCCTCCCAGCCTTGCTTTCTAAGTTTCCTTTATGAGTCTCCAGCTCCAGCAACTCTACCATGTAGAGAGGCAGCAGTGGGAGCTTGGATTCAGTTTTCCTAGACTCAGATCACGCCCACTTTGCCCAACTGGCCAGGTGGATGGCCTTAGGTGAGTTGTTCCATCTCTGCTCCCCGTTGCCACCTGTAACTCAGGGTACCTTAGGACTACTGTGCAGATGACAGCTTACAGCGGAGTTGACTCATGACACGACATGTCCTCTGCTGTCCTTGGATAGCTCTCCTGTGTTTGTCATCTCGCTCTGCTCTGTTCAAGCTTAGAGATTTTAAAACAACTGTCTGCTCTGTGTCACTGGCTGGTTTGTGCCAAAGCACAAGAGATGCCTTGGGACATTTAATGTGTGTTCCACAGGCGAGTGTTTCGATTTGCTGAGGAGAGAGATGGGAAGGTGGACACCCTGTTTTAAGCTAGGAGGACAGTGGGGGTGCAGTTTTTAAAAAGCAGCTTTCCGTCAGCCTCTGACCGGTTTACTGGCTTTAGTGCACAGGGAATGTGGAGAAGGAGGTTAGTGTTCTGCACAAACTCCGCTTTTCAAAAGCTCCAGGAAGGGTCAAAGACCAGGAAACGCACTCACTGTGCTTCTGGCTTTCAGCTGAATTGGACTCGGCAACCAGAGTGCGGGCCTGAATCATACCGTGTTCCGGAGCCTTTCTCTTTGCATCGTAATGACCTGCAGCCCACAGAGGCAAACTGCTGTGGGACTCAGAAGGATAGACTCTAATTTCTATTAAGCCGCTATTCTAATTTAAGCAGCTGCTTGTGAAAGCAAAACTCAGACCGTCCAGGTTGGTCCTCGGCGAGGTCCTCAGTGCATCTCCCGTGGGACCTGGAGAAGGCTCTGCTTGCCGGCAGCCTGGGGGTGCACTGCACAGCACTTCTTTGTCTCCCAGCCGCCGGCTTCTCCCTCAGCTGCATTCTTATGCTTTAAGCTGTCGCCATTGTCTTCTAAACAGCATGATTAGAAGCTGAAGAGCTTCTAGCACCAAACCCAGTAAGATCTGCGGAGGAGCACAGATTTCTCCCAGGGCCCAACAGGTGACCGCGGTCAGGCCAGCAGAGTGGAGTGCAGTGATGCCGCAGCTGGGCAGAGGCTCTTCTGCTGAGGTGTGACCCAGCAGCCACACCCAGGTTTTAGACTCTGGGTCATGGTTGTATTCTAGTTGGTTTCTTTGTTTAGTTTCTGCAGCTTGTGTTTTCCTGTGGAGAAGGACCCACAGCTCCTGGTGCCCTTCAGTGTGGGTGGCGAGGAGAGGAGAGATGATGATGCTGTAAGTAGTTGATTCAGGAAGGAGGAGGAGGAGGAGGAGGAGGAGGAGGAGGAGGAGGAGGAGGAGGAGGAGGAGGAGGAGGAGGAGGAGATTTTGAGGTGAAGTGTTGTTTGGTGCTTGGCACCCTTTCCCACTTCAGTGAGTTTTGAACTCTGATCAAATGTGAATCTCTGAGATACAGAACATAGCAAGTGTTGGTGTTTCACATGGCTATAAGCACACGCTCTGGATCTCTCTCTCTCAACAGGAAGGGACAATGAGAAAGGGAGGAGGAAGACAAAAGGAGCTGGAGGTTGAAAGAAATTTTCAAAGAAAAACTAAAACACCTTGTATGTCCACGTTTCGCCTGGGGCTGTTGCTAACCGGAGCCCTCTTGCTTGGGAACGTCTCTGGCCCTGGTCACGCTGTCAGTAACCTTGGCAGTGCTGGGTAGGGTGGAGGGAGACGTCTTCTGGCACCTACAGCTGTTCCAGGAGGCCCTGTCCTGGAGGTGGGTACCAACCAGAACCCGCCTGACTGTTGCACTCAAGTTTAAGCATCTGAAATGCGAAGATGAATCTTGGGAGTTTTCTGCTTTATTTTAAATTCTGCAGCTGAACTCTGAAAAATGGGCCTGTCAGCACTGTTTTTCATAAATCTACTGATCTGTCATGTGTTTCTTCAGGTTCCTGTTTGCTAATTGTCACGCGGTATTTCTCTTATTCCTCTAATCTCTAAGACACAATGAAGCCTATCAATCAGCATAAACCCGGGAAGCTGTGGCCTCTGTAAATCCAGCTTCCAGGAGCTGGGCTCCCAGGCCCCCATGTCCTACTGGGCCAATGCCCTCCCTCACACTGACACTCTCTAAAGTTGCCTTTTATTTGCCTCCTGCTGTCCCCAACCCTCCCAACAGGCCAAGGCCCAGCATAATTGCTCAAGAAACATGGGCTGATGCTCAAACCCAAGAGAAAGGGAGCTGGGTCGCTTGGGTAGACACCGGAGTGCCTGCGATTTTTCTGCCTGGCCACTGTAGACAGGAACCACTCACTTCCCTGAACACTTCAGCTATTCCCATGCAGGACAATTTTTCTGACTAAAGAGAGAAAAGAAAAAATAAATCAGAATTTTTTCCTAATTTTTCTAATGATGAGGTGGAGGACGTATGCTGTCCGGTAGCCTCAGCTGGCCTGGCACTTTCTATGCTGCGAAGGACGAGCATGAACATCTAAAGCTCTCTGCATTGGCCTCCTGGGCACACCACCATGCCCAGTGAACCAGGGAACCAGGGTTTGTGCAAGCCAGGCGAGCACCCTACCAACTATATCCTGTAATTGCTTTTACTTTAAAATCCTAGTCTTGAGTTGATACAGAACTCAATAGCTTTTCCTTCTCTCCCCCCTGTGTTAATCTCCTGTGATGCCCATGGCAGGTCATCCCGGGCTCCTCAGAAGCAAAGACTGTGGTTAGAAGGACCTTGTAAACTGTCTCTGCCTCCTCTAATTAGGCAGAGATTGAGCAGGAAGATCCAGGACAGGAATCCCATTTTCAGTATTTCTGTGTTTTACTCATGTGAGTGTGTTGCCTGTGTGTGTACACACCAGGGGAGTACACTGGATCCCATGGGACTGCAGCTGTAGATGGTCATGAGCTGCGTGTAGGTGCTGGGACTTGAACTCAGGACCTCTGAGAGAGTGGCGCTGTTCTTAACCACTGAGCCACCTCTCCAGCCCAGAAATCTGATTTTGATCCAGCAGAAGGGAAAGAGAAAGGCCCCCTTTCCACGCCCGGCGCCAAGGCTTCATCTTGGAGACCGTGACTCCACCAGTCCTCCAGCGCATCGGTCGCTGGTCAGGGTGCTGGTTTCTCTCTGAAGAAATGAGTGGAGGAGACTTTTAGAAAAAAATTAAAAATCAAGCATTTGAGGATGTAACAAAATGTGCACAGCCCTGGTCCCAGGGCAGGAATGATGTTCCCAAAGTTCTACCAGTAAGAGTGTTAGTGCTTATTTAAAAATAATGCCACACACACAACCAGTCTTAAATACAATGAGGTTTATTAGATGGAGATGATGAGAGAGAGAGAGAGAGAGAGAGAGAGAGAGAAAGAGAAAGAGACCTGATGGGGGAGAGAAGGGGGCCAGCAGAGAAAGGGGAGAGAGCAGAAGAGAGTGCAAGAGCAAGAAGGCAAGAGAGAGACAAAGTGGCAGGTTGGTCCTTTTGTGGAGCACTTGAACCACTCCTGCCAGGTGTGACTACCTGGCAAGCGACACATGATGACATCATAGGTTGCTAGGCAACCCAGAAGCAGGCTGCCTAAATACTAACAGAGGGTGACATCAAAGAGCTAACTGTTATGGTTTGGGAAGACTGCTGGGTGGGAGTGTGGCAGCTGTAGTCACAGCAGAAAGTAGATATGTGAGCATGACACTCTCCACACTTCCACCGATATGTCTGGAGTGATACCCTCAGATGACTGTGAGAGACTGTGACCTCCTCAGACTGTGACGCCCTCAGACTGTGACCTCCTCAGACTGTGAGAGACTGTGACTTCCTCAGACTGTGACCTCCTCAGACTGTGACCTCCTCAGACTGTGAGAGACTGTGTCGCCCTCAGACTGTGATGTCCTCAGACTGTGAGAGACTGTGATGCCCTCAGACTGTGACCTCCTCAGACTGTGAGAAACTGTGAGGCCCTCAGACTGTGACCTCCTCAGACTGTGAGAGACTGTGATGCCCTCAGACTGTGACCTCCTCAGACTGTGAGAGACTGTGATGCCCTCAGACTGTGACCTCCTCAGACTGTGAGAGACTGTGACGTCCTCAGACTGTGAGAGACTGTGACCTCCTCAGACTGTGAGGCCCTCAGACTGTGACCTCCTCAGACTGTGACCTCCTCAGACTGTGAGGCCCTCAGACTGTGACGTCCTCCGACTCTGAGCCACAATGAGCCTCTTCTCCGTCACGTGTCTGCTCACATTTCATAAAGTACTATAAGGACACATCCCACATCCCAGCCCATCCTATCTGTGTCACCACCGGCGGGAATTGAGAAAAGAACAATCGCAGAAGAAGCTACAGTGAGTTCAAAATTAAAGGTTGGATTTAAAAAGAAAAACAAACAAACAAAACCAACTTTGTTTCGGTGGCTCATTCTCCCCATTTTTAATTAGCCAAAGGCTTGTTAAGTTGCTTTCTTTGGGAAAGTCACGAGGTGGTCTTGTGACAATAATAAATAATAATAAAATCCTAAAAGAAAACCAGGAGTGTTATGTGGTCAGGTTGACTTATCATCACACAGCCAACCTTTGAAAACACCGGAAACGTGTGCCTGGCTGCTCTGTGGCCACTGCCTGTTCTATTAGGCTTCGGTTGCTGTGATGAACCACTCCTGCTCAAAACAAGCATGGGAGGAGAGAGTTTATTTCAACTTGTACTTCTGGGTAACAGCCCATCACTGAGGGGAGTCAAGGCACAAACCCACGGCAGGAAAGTGGAGGCAGGAACTGAAGCCCTGAAGCTGGGGCATGGAGCACAGCTGCTTACCGGCTTGCCCCATTGTCTTGCTCTGTTTGCTTTCTTACACACCCCAGGCCCGACTGCCCAGGGATGGCCCACTCACAGTGGCCTGGGCTTTCCCATATCAGCCAGCCATCAAGAAAATGCCCCGCACACATGCTCACAGGCTAATCTGAGGACAGCAATTCTTTAATTGAGAGTTCCTCTTCCTAAGTAGGTCTAGATTTGTGTCACGTTGATTAAAAAAAAAAAAAAAAAAAGGACAATAACAGGCTGTCTGCACACTCAGGTTTAAGTCACTGGTGAAGGCCTGGCAATAGGTACAAGCATCTGCCCCGGAGATCGTGACTGCTCTTAGGAAAAGCAGAGAGGTCATCAAAGATGAGGCTGGAACTCTGACAGCCAACTGCAAGTGTCCAGAAGAGCTCCAGACAGGAGGGAGAAGCCAGCCAGAGGGAGAGTGTCCCCGCAGAGCTCTGCAAAGGGCATTTGCTTCCGGAAATGGCAATAGAGTGACCATGCAGGACCCAATAGAAGGAGCAGGGAAGAAGAAACAGAGAAGGTCCCCAAGAATCTCAGGGACAGTGGAGGCCAGAGAACACAGGAGGGATGGTAAAAGCTTGAGCAGGAGAGAGGGCTGTGTCCAGATTTGGCAGACAAGCCTTGTGGGGCTCTGCTGGGTACGGCTGAAGCTGGTGGTCTCCGGATAGGCAATTATTTGTGCTTGGTCTATGATGACAGACTCCTCTTTCTCTGCGGAGTCTGCGGAGTTCTAAAGGTCTCCCCTGCTCTGGGTGCCCTCAGGTCTTGTAAGGAGCTAAGGAACATCCATAGCTCTCAGGGAAGGTTACAGACCAGACCTTCCCTGATAAGGAAACTGCTCTGGTAAGCATTTAAGAATTTCTAGAAATGTCCCACTCTGCTAAGGGTACTAGTCCAGGAGTGGCCATCAGTTGTTCTTGGAGATCCTCCTCCACAGAATAATCAAGTGCTGTATTTTCCTTCTTCTGACAGGAACACTAACTATCCCTGACCCCCTGATCCCAACAAATCAAACACATCACCCTCAAAATCCCTCCCTCGGCCCAGGCAGGGCAGAGATTCATCATTTATCCTCCCAAGGCTACATCACGAAGGACCTGCCCTCCGGCCTGTGAAGCCTGGGCCTTACCAGGCCTGTGTCTTGGCTGCAAGCCCACCAGGCATGGGCTTTTGCCCACACCAATCAAGAGCCGTAACACTTCGCATCACCATAGGCTTTGGAGTTTCCACTGCCACTGGTGATCTCGTGCAGAAGAGCTAAGCTGTAACACTCTGTGGAAAACATTTTCCACACCTCGGCTTAGCCTACTTAGGGCCTCACCCTAAAGCACTCTAGCTACCCCTGAGAGACATGGAAGCCCGCTCTCCATCCTGAAGCTGAGTTTCAGGACCCCAGCTGGAAGCCAGGCCTCTGCCAAATGGAGAATGATAGACAAAGATGGGGGTGCCAAGAGCAATTTTGTGGGAGAACTGCAGGGAATCGGGAGTGGGCAGCTGGATGCCTGTACTCCCTCAAATTCAGACCCAGTGGTGGGTCATGACAGCGAATTCCCAGGGATGGCACTCCAGCAATTTTAAGAGTTCAACAGAGATCTCTTGCTCCTTTTACCTGGTGAGGTCAGAGTAGGAAGTTGCCATCGATGAATCGGAAAGTGACTTTTCCTACTCGTAGAATCTACGGAACCATTAACTGGGCCGCCTCTAGCACTTAAGAAAGTAGTGTTTTCTTGATACACCACACTCCCTAGACAGTTTGGTGACAGGAACACACGCGTGGCTGGGAAGGTGACCAGAGGAGCTGGAGTCCTTGCTTCCTTTCCCTGTCCTGACGCCTCCGCTCTTCACCCAGTCAGTTTTCCTCTGTGAGGTCTCAGAAACCACCCTAGCCGACTGCAGCACTGAAATCAGCGCCACTCCCTTACACTTGGCCTTTTGTCTCAAGCATGAAAGCACAAACCAGACCAAGATGGCCCTGAATGTAAGGTCTCCCGTGCCTCCAGGAAAAAAAAAACATTCTTTCAACATTGCCTCTAAGGCCCTTAGACTCCAGGCCTGGCCGGCGATGATGCCACGTTAGCCTTCGCTACGTAGATTGTTTTTGGAGCATGGCGTGTTTTCTGGTTCTGTATTGTTGGAAGTTCTTCCTCATCTCTCCTCCACGTGACTTCTTTGCTGTTATTGTTGATGGTTTTTCTTTTGAGGCACAGTCTCATGAAACCCAAGCTGCTCTCAAAGTTGCCCTGTCTCCGGGAGGCCTTTGAGCTTCCCCAGCCACCATCACTAACGCTCAGATTACAGGCCTATACACCATAACCAAATTAGGAGATGTGGAGGGCTGAACAAGACTTGAATCATGCTGGGCAGGCACTTTACCAGCCGAACTATGTCCTGAACCCGTTTGCCAGATTTGGAATGGATGAGTGGATGGTCAATCAAAAGAGCCCAAAGAGCCATGCCAAGAAAAACTAGTTAGTTCTACTTATGGAGAAACTACCCTATTTGCCTAGAAACACAGGTTTAAAAATGGAGAAACTGCTAGGATTCATTTCACAGCCCACGGGTCCCGGATGTCCTTTGCTGTGCGATTGTATCCAAGGGTAAAGTGGTGAGAACCAACAGACAGCACGTTCAGATGCTCAGCCGAAAATGTCCTCCGCAGCTTCTGTACACAGAACGAAGGGCTGGTCAGTGACTCCAGATGAAAGGCCCTGGCTTTTATTCCGAAACCACAGGAGACAGGCAATTAACAGGACTGAGGATTTGTATAGAGAGTTAAGCACCTTTTCAAATGATGGCCCTAAGTTGGTTTCTTCTCTGTTCCTCCAAGACCTTTGAGCCAAAGGATCCATCGAATTCTTTTCTAGTGCTGACGTCACTGGAATCTGAAAATTGCTTAATTCAAAGGCTCCAAGTGCGTTCGAAAAGTTCTAATACAGGGTTCAGCTGCCAGAGCCAGCTTGCCTCCAGGTGCTGCTATTTTGAGGAGTCGGGGTGGTGCTGAAGCATTCTAGGCTGTTGTTTCCCCACACCGCCCTGAGCTGCTTCTGCCAGGTCACAAGGCTCCTGCTCCCATGTTGCCAAACTCAATGCTAAGGGCTTTTGCCAGATGGCATTTCCTCCTTCCTGAATCCCTTCTCAGTCTCTTGTCCTTTTAGCTCCTCATCTTCCCAACTTTCAGCGTGTGTCTTAGTTTGGATTTTATTGCTGTGAAGGGACACCATGACCACAGCAACTGTTATAAAGGAAAGCATTGAGCTGGGGCTGGCTTACAGTTCAGAGGTTTAGTCCATTGTCATCATGGCGGGAAACATGTCGGTGTGCAGACATGGTGCTGGAAAAGGAGCTGAGAGCTCTACAGCTTGGTCCACAGGCAGCAGAAGGAGACTGTGTGCCACGCTGGGCATAGCTTGAGCGCAGGAGACTGGAAAGCCCGCCTCCACAGTGACACACTTCCTCCAACAAGGCCACTCCTAACAGTGCCACTCCCTAGGAGCCAACCATTCAGGCACATAAGTCTAGGAGGACCATGCCTCTTCAACCACCACACACAGTCACCTGACACAGAGTGAGGAAGGAAAGGAGGCAATCACTCATTCTCCTCCTAGGGGACCAGCTTCACGCGCTGGAGCAAGAGCCTTGTGTCCTCTGCTTTAAAGTGGGCTCCTGTTGTGTCCCATTTCTCCAGGAAAGCCACAGCCCAGGTCATTGTTATCACAGCCTTCCCTAACACTATACCCTCAATGTTATAGCTCAAACTTCATTTTAGAATGAGCTTTTAACTGACAACAAAAATATAAAAATTGCATATATTAATGGTATGTGTGTGTGTGTAATGTGTAGGCCAGGGTAAACCTAATCTACTTATCTCCTCAGACATTTATATTTCATCTTATTTATTCTTCCTTTCCTTCCTTTTCTTGCTTTCTTGTTGATGAGCCCAGGCAGGCTCTAACTTGCCATGAGGATGACCTAACCCCTCCTGTCTCCACTTGTGTCTTGGGATTACAGTGTGAGCTCTGGGTTTTACGTGGTGGCAGAGTGAACCCGTTTTCATGCATGCTAAGCAAGAACTCTGCTGACCGGGCACATACCTTTCAACCTCATTTATCATTTCTTAGTGGGGAAAGCGTTAAGAATGCGTATTTCTAGCCTTTTGAAATCCACACGGTGGTAGCTGTAACTGGTATTCGGCCCACAAGGCAGGATCAGCCCAGGACTTCTGCCCCATTGGGAAATCGCACAGTCGCGAGTAACTTCTCAGCCCTCCTTAGCAACAGTAAATTTTTTCTTTCACCACTGCCTTGGGTTCCTGGTTATAAGGAACTAGTCAAGACCCCAGGGAAGCAAGACCCCAGGCCTCAGGGCCCTTTCTTTGCTCAGACTCATGGGACTATGGAGCAGGTAGGAGTCCCAGGGTGCTTACGGGAGTCTGTGATGAGGAAGTGGCTGCTTGTTCTTTTATTTTTTAATTAAGAAATTTTTAATTACACTTATCTGTGCACAAGTGCATGCAGGCATGTGTGAATGTGTGTGCGCTTGCATGTGTGCATGCTTGTGTGACCTTGTATGAATGCATGAGCATGTGTGTGTATGTGTGTGCATGTGTGGTGTGTGCGTACCTTCCGGCATTTGTGTGTGTGTGTATGTGTGTGGCGTGGGTGTGAACACTCATCGAGGAGAGAGGACAGCTTGCAGACGGTGGTTCTCTCCGTCCATCATACTGGCAAACCGGTCACTAGGCTTGTGCTCAATCACCTTACCTGCTGAGCCAGCTTGCCTCCCTGCTGCAGTGTACATGTCTTTGAACTGTTTGGGAGAGGTTTGAAAACACTACCTGACCAAATTAGTTTTCTCATGATTTCACATGTGTCCCTGGGACTGAGAGACCCCTCTCAGGGGTAACTTGAGGTGAGAAGGAAGCAGCTGCTGAGGCTGGGACAGGGTTCAGCTGGGGAGAGCTTGCCTATTGTCAAGGAAGCCTAGCTTTGGACCCCAGCGCAGCACAAAACAGTGGGATACACAGCTGGAACTGTAGCACTGGAAGGTTGGGGGGCAGGGAGCAGCGAGAGCTATTTCGAGGCCAGCCTGGGCTACATAACCCTCAAGGCCAGCCTGGGCTACGTGAGAAAAGGCAATGTTGCCCTAGGACACTTGATCTGCATCAACATCTGCTCAGCACTGTCGTGTCCCAACGCCCATGCCACCCTGGAGCGTTCCAGAGGACGCTGTGCTGCCATCTGCTGAGAAGAGTGCCTTTGCCCCCAGAGCACAACAGACCACACCAAAGCCTGACGTTAAAGCAACAGCCCGTTGCTGTGCTCAAAGACTGCAGTTGACTGGTTAGCTATCCTAAATGTCACCCCAGTCCTGTCAAGAGTGGGAGACAAACAGACAGATGATGAAGAATGGGCTGCGGGTGGAGGGCGATGCGGAGGGGAGCGGGAGCTCTTGGTTGGGCAAGTTGCATGGTGCAGGACAGTGCGGAAAAGTTTGCAGGAGTTTCGGCTTTGGGCAGCGCTGTGAGATGGGATTACATCTTTACAGTAATTGTTCACATAAATGGACTTAGCACGGAGCAGAAGCCCATATTGACTTTCTGTTTCCCCAGAAAGGGGAGGGAAGCACCACACAAGCTTTTCTTTAACTTACAATGGCAATCTCCTAATAGCAGCACTGACTCGATCCAAAATACAGGATTCAGAGGTTGATAATCATCTTTGGGCTCTGGTTATTGCATGCAATTTTTCACATTCATTCGGCTTTCTTCATACACCTCTTACTAAAGTGACTCCCTTAACAATGAAAGCTTTTATGGAGCCCATTACACTGGAGAGCTAACCACTTCTGGGTTGGTTTTCTTTCCCCCTCCTTCTTCTTCATCTTCTTTTATTGGCTCCCTGGAATATTTATGGCTGTCTTTGTTCTCACTGCAAACGTATTCCTCTGGCTGCGTGTGGTCACTTCTGCTGTTTTCATTGCTGTTGTTTGACCTGAAATAGACGGTGGATATTGACGTCCGGGCAGAGCCCCCAGAGCAGCGGTCCTGTTTTCTCATCTCCTTGCTGTTGCTGGTCTACTCTCACAAAGTTTGCTCTGTCCTAGATACTTTCTCTTTCAACTAGTGTGTAAAACTCTCTGCTCTGCTTCCTGATAAACAGGTTCCCCAGAGGAGGAGTCCAACAATGACTGAGCCTTGGAACAAAACTTCCCTCCCTAGGCACAGAGGGAACAGATTAAGTTCCCTGGTAGAGTGTCAGGGCAGATTTACAGCAGAACAAGGGAACGATGGTTCCAGGGGTGCGAGCGATGTGCTCTTGCTTCCGTGAATGAAAAAAGAAAATATAAAGAAAGTAAACATGACTGGTCCCAGGTTTTGGCACCAGATGAATGGAAAGAAAGAGAGTGAGAGAGAGAAAGAAAGAAGCTAAAAAAAGAAAGAGAGAAAGAGAGGGAAAGTAAGAGAAAAAGAAACAGAGAGAAAGAAAGAAAGAAACAAAGTAACAAAGAAAGAAACAAAGACACAAAGAAAGGGAAAGAAAGAAGGAAAGGAAGGAAGGAAGGAAAAAAGGTAGGAAGGAGGAAGGAAGGAAGGAAGGAAGGAAGGAAGGAAGGAAGGAAGGAAGGAAGGAAAGAAGGAAGAAAGGAAGGAAGGAAGGAAGGAAGGAAGGAAGGAAGGAAGGAAGGAAGGAAGAGGACTGCTGCTCCTAGGTGAGATAAAGGAGAACATTTGTTGTAGACTTATGTGGGAAGAGTGTAGGCAGAAGAAGCAGGGACATCTGGGATAGTCCAGAGTGGACATGACCCTGAGCCGTGTAGGGAGATGGGGAGGGAAAGGGAGAGGGGAAAGCAGGGAACCTGGTGCAGCAGCAAGGAGGCCCAAAGGTACAAAGAGGTGGGTAACCAAAAGGGCTGGCTTGAATAGGGTGGAGTCTCTGGGGGAGAGAACAGCCCAGGCCCTGGGCCGAAGAAGCTCAGGGTAGAGTGTGGGGTATTCCAGCCAGGAGGACCCTGTAACAAGCAGGGACTGAAGGATGCTGGGAGAACCCAGTGGCCAGAGCGGCTTTGATATGTTGAGGAGCCGCCTCAGTCACCTGGCCCCAGTTTGAAGCCTAATGTTTAGATGCTGTTTTTGGCACCAGCATCTTCACATGCACCTTGAACTCACCTTGCCGTCCTAGTTGCTGTGCCTGTGACTGCTGGCTCCAGAGCAACTCAAGCATCTTGCTTAGACTCAGCTTCCACACTGTGAAATGGGACCAACAGTATTTCTTTTACAGAGCTGATGGGATGGGTTGGAATAGCACAGCAGCACATAGGCTTAAAGCCCACCTGGCCCACAGGAAAAGCTCAGAGTACCTTGTTAGCCCCCCGCAGGACTGCAGCTCCGTGAAGGCACACAGGTGGCTTGTTTCACTCATTGCAGTATCTAAATACCTAGGAGTCAGCTGGTGCCGAGGAATATTTATCCAGGACCGCTAACCAAAGGAACTTGCTTTAAGCCTAAGGAAGCCATAAGCCTTCTACAGGCCCTGGAGCCCTGCTTTGAAGGACTTACATGGAGGAGTTAGCAGGAAGAGCTTCAGGGTGCTTCCCGTCCAAATATGACTATGCATAAAACAACGCACATCTCACATCGTCCATTTTGCTTTTCTTTCTGTCCTCACATCCACACAGGCCTGCTTGCTTGCTTGATTTTGCTTTGCCTGGAGCTGTTTCTTATGTCTCCCCATAGCAGGAGTTGGGGTGGATGCTGTGGTCTCGTAGCCTACTGTCTAACGTACTGAAACCAGCAGGGACAGAAAACTTGTTCAGAGAAACGTAAAGAAGCCAGATCCTTGGTCTTTCAAGGGCCCCTTAGGACCTGCTTTCTCCTTGTTGTATTCACATGCAGTTTGTTAACGTGGCACTCCTTCTGAGTTCACTTCAACAGATGCCCGGAAGGCCATGCAGCAGGTGCCAGGTGCAGGTGGAATTTTCCTAACCTGTAGTTTCGCTTCCCTGGGGATCCACGATTTCCTCACTTTAGACAACTGGATGAGTTGTTGTAAAACTTGACCCCTTGTGTTCCTCTGCACACTCAGCTTCACAGGGGAACCACAGTGGCTATGCTGGCGACAGAGGGGCACAGAAGTGCTTAGGGATGGCTTAGCCTACCTGAGGGTTTGCACTGTGAAGCAGGACCCTCTGGGGATCTCCCTCGGATGGGCCAGCAGATTCAGCTGTCACTTAGCTGTGCCCAGCGTCCTCCATCTGGCTGCTCCCCTCATGTGCCATCTGTGGAGAAAATTGTCATCAATGCAGAAGGCAAGGACTTACTGCAGTGTTTGTCCATGCTGGGGACTCTCTGAAGCCATGGACCACTTCTGTCCAGCTAGACACATGCCTGCCAAGATTCACTTGCTCCCTCAGGTGCTGCAAAGGGGACAGGTAGGTCTTTCCTGAGTGTTCCTGTGGTGGGAAGTGGCAGGGGTTGTCGGCACAGGCAAAGAATGCCTTAGAAGCACCGGCTCGTTCTGAAGCCGAGCGGTGAGCGGGAAGAGCATTTGCCTGGCTGCGTTGCTCTGGGGCCACTGTGGCACTGCTGTGCTCAGGTAGCAGAGAGTGAGGAGGGGAGGCAGGAAGAAGGTGCCTCCCTGTCTGTCCCCCCCCCCCCATACAACAAAAAAGCATGTATTTTTATAGGAAGATGCAGACCCTTGGTGACAAGGGTCTTTCTTGTGAAAAGAATGATAGGGAAGGAAGGGTCGGGGTGTGCTGACGAAGAAGGCAGATTGGTTTGCTTGACCACCAAGCACACCCTCCCAAAGCCATTGCCTGTGCCACTTCCGTCACAGGCGTGGGGTGAGTGGTACATTCTGTTAGAGGGAACCTGCCTGGACATCCCATTCACTTAACAGCCTGGGACCCGGTAGCTATAAGCACAGACATGGAGAAGAAAAAGCTGCAAAAGCACAGCGTCTCAGAATCAGGCCAAGCCTCTGCAACCACTATATGTCACTGTCCCAGGAAGCCTTCAAGACCCAGCCACACCTGAGTCCCCTCGGTCTGAATCACATGAAGGTCTAGAAAGCTTAGTGAGATCTTACTGCCTGTGGAGGCAGGGTCAGCTGATGCAGAGGAGAGTGAGCATCCCAGGACACCTCCTCCAGTGACGGACAAGCAGCATTTGCCCTCACAGAGCAAGAAGAGAGAACAATGCTCTTGAATAGTAGGAGGATGCCATGCGGGCTGTTTTAAGTTCTAGCAACCACTACTTGAGCACCTAGAACCTTGATGTTGAGCGGCTAGTGTGATGCCCGGTAATCAAGTTCAACTGTGCACGTGGTACTATGTTGGCAAATGTGAATGCAGGTGGCCTGCAGGTGTGTACACAGGTGTGTGCACATGCCACAGGTCCACTTCAGGTGTCTTCTGCCTTATTTTCGAGACCTGTTCTCTCACTGAAACTGAGCCCAGTTTCTGTTTCAGCTACACAGGCTGGGCATCAGACCCCGGGGCTGGGCCCGCCTCTGCTTCCCTTAGCACTGGGTTAGAGGTTCACGTGGCTGTGCCACGTTTCCAGGAAGGATCTGAGCTCAGGTCCTCACGCTAGCTCAGCAAGACTTCTGCACACGGTGCCGAATCCCCAGCAACGTGCACTTTCAGTTCAGGCCACATTGTCCCTCCCCACCCCCGCAGTGTGCTGAGGACGGGCTCCGGACTTCAGGCGCTGAGCACTCGTCCTCAGCCCCGAGCTAGCTCTGGCTATCAGATGTGGAGGGGCATTGCTGCTGGGCGACTAGCTGCTGGGTAGGAGCCAGGCACGGGACATAGTTCAGCCACCAGGACACATGAGCTCGTGTAACAAGTGCCAAGCTTGAGATGTGAAAAAGCGTGTGTGATACGTGAGTAACAGCCAAGGAAACTTCTCAACCAGCACTTCCTTCAGAAAGAGCTAGAGAAATCTCTTCAAACTCAAATTTTACTTGTATTAATAAATGAAAATGTCTAAGGAAGATGTCAGAGCCTTCCTGAAACCGCAGCAGCACGCGTCTCAGAGCATGAAGAGTGACACAGATGCCCTCTCTCCAGGGATGACCACCGGCTCACGGGGGGCTCCATGGCCTGTCTGCCCTCGGGAAGCCTGGAGGTGCTGCCCGCTCCTGCTGGCACACAGCAGCCCTGGCAGCACCCTGACATGCATGGCAGGCTCAGTCCCACTGCCTTCTTTTTTCTCCCTTGTGTTGAAAGTAAGAGGTAAGGCTTCGTGTGTGTGTGTGTGTGTGTGTGTGTGTGTGTGTGTGCGTGTGTGTGTGTGTGCGCGCGCACACACACACACGCGCGCTCTCGTGCGCACCCGGGGGGCAAGAATGCATGCTAACTGTGGCCCCGTCTCTGCACAGCCCAGCCTTCCATTCCTTCTGGGAAGCTCTTTGACCGTTTGCTGTTGTTTTGTTTTTTATATTGGCCACGATTACATTGAACGAAGCCCCTCCTTCTCTCCGTAAGAGTTCACTTGTCTTTGCTTCACTGTTATGAGTAACGGGTGTTACACACATCTCTTGCCCTTAGTCACTGAGTACACCATGGGTTCAGACATGCTACTGTAACATAAGACATTTTAAAGGTTTCTGTTGTTCTTTGTTTGCTTTGAGACAGGATTCCATGTTGCTCAGGCTGGCCTCAAATGCATTCTGTAGCCAAGGATGGCTGAGAACATCTGGTCCTCCTTCCTTTGCCTCCCCCCTCTGGGATTACAGACATATGTCACCATACACAGGCAATGTCGTGCTGTGGACAGAACCTGGAGTCCTGGGCATGGTAGGTCGGAACTCTTGCGATGCAGCCACGCCCCCAGGCACTTTTCTATGGGATTTATTTGTTCTCAATAAGCTGCAATTGCAGGAGGATGTAATCAGCAAAAAATGATACCATGATACCGTGTAGATAAAATCCACAAAGAGGCAGGGTTTTTATTATGGTTTTCTATGATATGAAAAGTAGGTCTTACCTTCAGGTCCAATGGCTCTGTGCCCTGGGGAATCAATAGCACTGGCTGTGCAGGCTGAATGGAGAGCACATACATATACTTGTATGTATGTGTACATACGTGTACATGTTTCATAGAGAGATTTCATTGATATTGGCAGACAGTCTTAAACTAGCAATGATCTATCTTGCATGAGTTTATAAATGGAAGTATAATTCTTCTTTGCACAGGAGAGCGAATCCTGGACTTGAGTATGGAAAGATATGCTCTGTCACTCAGCTATAACCCCAGCGCCAGACCCATTTCCAATAAACATTAGAATGACAAGACAGGGAACAATTAATTAAGCCTGCATGCCACTCATGGTAAGTGACCAGTGACTTTTTAGGATGATCAAGAAGGCAGGAGAGTGTAGCCACCAGGAGCTCGACACGAGGAGCCTAAGACTGCTTTGGTCCGCATGTCAACAGCTTTGGAGGTGGACAGACCACTTCGTCCTTTTATGCCTTAGCTTCCCACCTGTAAGATGGCAGTAAAACCAAAGCCTGCTTCATGGTGGCATTTTGCAGATTTAATGAAAATGACACTTGTTGGATATATTTATGCAGTATCTGGCACATAAGAATTTTCCAGAAAATGTGCAATAACATTATCACCTAGCTCTGCAATGCTTGAAGCAAAATGGAAAATAAGATAGTTTTTAAGGAAACACAGTAAATTGCTCCCCGTGCATTTCAGTTATGCATATTTCTATCCGGTTGCACTTTACTTCTTGTTAATGACAGGTCCATTCAAATTTTATTATCCTGATGGCAGGACCACACTGCACTGGAAAAGTCCTTGCGCGGCAGGCCATCCTCTCCCAGAACATTAGGCATCCCAGCATCTTTGGAGCCTTTTCACGAGCATGGCTTCTATCCATTGCGTCTAATTATTGAATATGGCCATGTCATTTGAAAGCATGATCATAAAGCAATAAAAACAAGATGTTTCTGAGACTTCTGTGGAGAGAAAACCCAGCGGACTCAGCCCCTTGCACAACCTCACTAGAAATGATGGGGATAAAGCAGCAGCTTTCCCACTGTGTGCTGCTTATGAGCTCTCTCCAGACAATTCACTCCTTCTGAAGTGACATGAAAAATCAATTAATTTTAATGGTGGGTAACAGATCATGGCACTTAGTAGTTCACCTGATTTCATGAGGCAAAGCGAACCAGCACAGTGCACTGTAAACCCAGAAAGAGCTGCGGGGGCCCATTCGACCGTTTGTCAAAAGCAAAAATGGATGGGTCTATCAGGGGTCAGCTACCGACTAAAGCACTATAGGAACTGTGTTTAGTTTCTCTACAAAGCAAAGTGAGGAGCATAAGGCCTATGTACTCAATTTTTTAGTTTGCCTTTTAATGTTTTATCATATAGTATTCGCTACACTTTTTACTGTGCATGTGAGCATGTACAAAGGTCAGAGAAGAACTCACAGGAGTCAGCTCCCTCCCTCCACCATGTCGGTAGCAGGGAGCAAACCTGGGTTGTCAGACTTGGAGATGGGCATCTTTGTCTGCGGAACCACGTCACTGGGCTTGTCATTCTTTTAAAAACTCCCCATGAAGCATCCTCTACAGCAAGGCCTGTCTGCTCAGCACAACCAACATGGAAGGATGCATGCTTTTGCCTCTCCTAAGCATAACTAAAATAATCTGGATGTATCGGTAGTAAAGAGGTTTCCAGGAGAGGCCATCATAAACATGAAGAAAGGACTCGGGCCTCAGTCTCTGTCCACCTGCATGGTATTGGACATGGCCTGGTTTTCCTAAGGAGCAACTCTGATTCTTAAACAGCCCCGCGCAGGCTTTGACAAGTTAGTGCTGTTCCACAGTCATTAGCACAGTTGAAACATTTGGCCAGTGCCTTTCCTCAATTTACAGGCCAGCTTCTATCCATATGAGTACAAAATGGACCCAGGCAGCTTCCCTGAAAAGTTTTTTTTTTTTTTTTTAAAGATACTTTGAAGTGGTGGCTTTGAAATGGTCTCGGTGCTGAGCAGTGAAGGACTCACAGGGTCACGGATGCCTGGCGTCTATCGATTCTGCTAGTTAATAAAGAGTTAAACAGAGCAGTGTGGCCTTTTATCTTTATTTATTTTTTTCGAGGCATTTTGAAGGTGCTGGAGAGGGAGGCCTGGTCCTAAGTGGTCATGTGGCTACCGCCATTCATCTTGGTAGTGACTATCTGTCAAAAGTGGCAAGCGCCCCTGTTAACAGCCCTGACCTGAGCAGTAATGAAGGGAGAGTGCACGGCAAAGTGTCCATTATCAGCAGGTCGGGAGCAGTAAATTGGAGCAGTTTGCCTCAATCTTGCTGTAAGTTGAAATGTAAGATAGGTGGGGATCAGCGAGAGGCAATTTCATCCTATGATCATTTTTGTCAGATCGCATCAGACCGGCAACTTAGTTCGATGCATGATTTCAATTAACCAAATCTGGCTAGAGTGTCTCTACGGCTGCGGGAAGCTGTTTGCGAAGCCCGGGTTCCCGAGTATTTATTATTTAAACCCACCCGAGCGCTCACGAGTGTAAGACACCAATGTTATGAAGAAGACTGACCCTTCCGGACAGTCACTGCGTGCCATGACCCGCACCAGATCCTGTGAGAACCTAGTGTCCAGGCTGGCTGGAGGGCTGCCTGGCTTGTCTGCAGATGTCCAGAGGCACAGGTCTACTCCCAACGGCATGCCACGGTGGAGCTCGGCTACATCCTTCCCCAAAGGACTCCCCTTTGGGGTGTCAGGGACCCAGCTCTCAGGATAAGCGCTTGTACTAAGCATCAGAAATCTGGGTAAAGCCGAATGCTGATGTTTTTAATTCCTCCATGCCCGGGGAAGCACCCCAAGCTGATAGAAATGAACTCCTGGCTGCATGGTTTATTAAAACTTTTTCACGAGTTCATAAGCAATGCCATCTCTGCTTTCAAGAAATTTATAATTTAGGGAGAGACACACATACACACTAACAGATAAAAATAGGGAATATCATTAAAAAATGTGCAGAAATGTAAAGAGGCCATTTTTAGCCTGGGAGGTCGCGCAAAAGGGAAGAAGATAAGCATTTAAAGTGTCTCAGTGACAAGTAGGATGCCTCCAGGTGGCTCTGTGCCCTTTCCATCCCTGCACATCACCACCTCAGCCACTGAGTACTGCTGGCTTGCTGACATGGTCCCTCGGGGTAGGTGCCCTGGCTGCTGTGTCCTTTGCCTAGGAGATTATTAGTCTAAAGCCAAGTGTCCTCTGGGCTCCCGTCCCACCGGAGCTTCAGCTTCTTCCCTAAGATCTCTAAGATGTGCAGTTGTAAGCCTCTCTTACTGGCTGCTGACGGTGTGTGTGTCTGTGTGTGTGTGTGTGTGTGTGTCTGTGTGTGTGTGAGGGGCTGTCACTGTTAATTTCCTGAGCTCCTAAGGGTCACCTGCTGTTTCCAGACCAGCCGGAGGAGGCACTCTGCTCTCAGTCGGCCAACACGAGCCACTGTGTTCACAGACAAACTCCTTTATCCTTTCCCATGATTCCTGGCCTAGCCAGTACTCCCATACCTTGTGACAGAGAGGCTGCAACAGGCTCTGGTTTCTTCTGGGAATGTGCAGACTTTACTCTCTCCCAACTGCTTGTTTGGTTTGTTTTCTGAGACAAGGTCTCATGTAGCCCACACTGGCAATGAACTTGGCCCAAAAGGACTCATCCTCTTCCTGCGTCCACCCCCCAACTACTGAGATTGCAGGCATGGACACTGTGCCTCTGGCTCAGCGCATCAGCCTGCCCCGCCCTCGCTCTCCACAGCAGAGGACTGCAGACTGCCGCTAGAAAGTCCTTTTCTGCAGAGCGGGAGCTGGAGGCAGCCTAAGCCATCCAGCCCTCCGCCAGCCTTGAGCAGTTTGCCCCATTCTGTCGTCAGGTTCTTCCGTTTCCTCTTGTGAAACTTTACAGATCCCTTTTCTTATTCCAAATACTCTGAAATTCACAGAAAATCCCCTTTCTGGTTCAGATATTCCCGGAATGTTTTTAACCCGCAGGACAGTTCAGTCACTTGTAAGCAAATTCCTTTAGTGTTTCTTTGGCAATTTCTACTTTTCCTCTCTCTCCTCCCCCCATTTTCTGAACCAAGACATCATACATTGGGTTTGTTGGATTCCTTTAGTTTCCATGAAATTTTCATCTCTCCCTCTCTATTTTGAGTTTTGCATAATTTAGAGAATTATTTTTGTTTTTTTTAACAATATCTTCCAACTGAAGTTAATGTTTTGTTATGATTTGTATTGTCAAGAACTTCCCTTTTGTGCTATTATTTTTTAAAAGAGATTTATTTTATTTATACATAGAAGTGTTTTGTCTACAAATGTGTGTGTTGCGGGTACTGTTCGCTCACGGTACACTCAGAGGCCAGAAGAGGGCGTCAGAGATCCTGAAACTGGAGTTACGGACGCTTTTGTGAGCACAGCAACAAGCTGCTGAGCCACCTCTTCAGCAATTTCCTGCTATTCTCATTTTCTGGTCGCAGTTTTAGAAAATCTCTTATAATAATGTGTATGTGCACACACATGCATGAACTTCTGCAAAAACGTGAGTCACACAGATGTGTGTGTATATATATATATACACACATGTACATACATACTGGTGACAATGTATGTGAAAATATGTATACAGATGTATGTGGTGTGTGTGTGTGTATGTGTTTACATGCATTTGTGAGTATATGGGAGGACAGTTTTAAATTAGAGAAAAAGAGACAGCATTTATTAATCTTATTAAAAAATGTAGCAAGACTCCCAAAGGCTCACCTGGCCCACGGCTCGCCCACAGCAGGAGCCACAACAATGTGCACGTGTGTGGTGGAGAGACGAGAGAGAAAGAGAAGTGGGATAGTGTGAGTGCTCTGAAGAGAGGCAAGGGTGGGGAGGAAAGGCCTGAGGTGGCAGCCTTGCTGCCGCTGAGGCCACATCCCAGCCTTGCTGCCCCCGAGGCCATGGTGGAGCCCAGCCTTGCTGCCGCTGAGGCCACGGTGGAGCCCAGCCTTGCTGCCGCTGAGGCCACGGTGGAGCCCAGCCTTGCTGCCGCTGAGGCCACATCCCAGCCTTGCTGCCGCTGAGGCCACGGTGGAGCCCAGCCTTGCTGCCGCTGAGGCCACGGTGGAGCCCAGCCTTGCTGCCGCTGAGGCCACGGTGGAGCCCAGCCTTGCTGCCCCCGAGGCCACGGTGGAGCCCAGCCTCGCTGCCGCTGAGGGCCATTTCTCGGTCCCTGGCCACACAGGAACAGGGGTCATGAAAACAGCCCTGCTCTGCTGCCTGGACCAGGTTGATGTCCAAGGCTGTGCAGAGCTGTGTTAGGGTCTGGAATTGCCAAAAGAAGACCCCAGACTCAAATAGTATGCAAAAACAAAGAGCGTTTATTCTGCAGAAACAGCCGGCATGCAGGGGCCATTTGGGCAAAATGGGAATGAAGAGGGCGGCTTGCTGGCTCCTTTCAGAGCCTGGTGGGGGTTTCCAGCCTTGGTCACCCGACTTTCTCAGGATGGTTGAGTTCATGGTAAGGGGTACTTGTGCATTTCTGATTGGTTTCGACTGTGGGGACTTTTTAAAATTAATTAATTCAATTTAAATCTCAGTCATAGGCCCTTCCATCCTGTTCTCCCAGTCCCACCCTCCCTCCTATGTCCCCTCCCCCCATTCCTCAGAATAGGGGAACCCCCTACCCAGACATCCCAGTTCATCTATTCACATGAGGATTGAGTTCATCTTCCTCCCCTGTGGCCTGGTAGGAAAGTCCCATGGGGGGAGTGATCAAAAAGCAGACAACACAGTCCGTGTCAGAGATATCCCCAACTCCCCTAACTAGTGGGCCGACATGACGGCCCATTGGACTTATCTTCTTGGGTCTGTGCTTTGTGGTATGTCTATCCTGTACTATATGACTAAAATCTGCTTATAAGTGAGTATATGCCCTGTGTATCTTTGGGTCTGTGTTACCTCACTCAGGATGATCTTTTCAAGTTCCATCCGTTTGCCTGAAAATTTCATGAGTGGCTGAGTGGTTTAATTGTTTAATGTGCCACAATTTCTGTACCCATTCCTCCATTGAGGGACATCTGGGTTGTTTCCAGCTTCTGGCTATTACAAATAGAGCTGCTATGAACATAGTTGAGCAAATGTCCTTGTTGAATGGTGGGGCATCTTTCAGATATATGCCCAGGAGTGGTATAGCCAGGTCTTGAGGTAGAGCTGTTTCCAATTTTCTGAGAAAGCACCAGATTGATTTCCAAAGTGATTGTACAAGTTTACATTCCCATCAGCAATGGAGAAGGGTTCCCCTTTCTCCATATCCTCTCCATCATGTATTGTCACTTGAGTTTTCGATCTTTGCTATTCTGATGGTGTAAGGTGAAATCTCAGAGTCATTTTGATTTGCCTTTCCCTGATGACTACGGATGTTGAGCGTTTAAGTGTTTCTTCTGCCATTCAAAATTCCTCTGTTGAGAATTCTCTGTTTAGTTATATACCCCATTTTTTAATTGGATTTTTTTTGGTGTTTAATTTCTTGAGTTATTTATATATTCTGGATAGTAGCCCTCTGCTGGATGTAGGATTGGTGGAGATCTTTTCCTAATCTGTAGGCTGTCATTTCATTCTTTGATAATGTCCTTTCCTTTACAGAAGCTTTTCCGTTTCAAGAGGTCTCATTTATATACTTGACATCCTAACTAGAGCAATAAGACAACTAAAGGAGATCAAAGGGATACAAATTGGAAAGGAAAAAGTTAAAGTATTGTTACTCTCAGATGATATGATAATATATATAAGTGACCCCAAAAATTCTACCAGAGAACTCCTACAGACGCTAAACTCCTTCAGTAAAGTGGCTGAATACAAGATTAATTTTAAAAAATCAGTAGCCCACCTGTATACAAATGACAAGCAGGCTGAGAATGAAATTAGGGAAGCCACAGCCTTGGGAACTTTCTAAGTTGGTTACTTCATATTGATTTAGCTCCTAGCCAGATGTCCTAGCAGCAGCTGATTGGCTGCCCATCTTCTTGGTTTTTCCAGGAACCCATTAACAGGAAAGGAGGAAGGGCAGCAAGAACTTTGACCCAGCTTCAGGCCCAATCTTAAAATAGAGTTAGTCAGGTCCTCTCAGCTGGCCCTGTCCCTCACCAGCTTAGACATTCAGAAGAGTTGGCCTCATTCCTCACTGGCTGCACAGTAGAGCTGGGAGGGGGGAGATAAAGGGAGGGCGAGGGGGGATAAGGGGGGGACAAGGGGGGATGGGGAAGGATATGTGGTAGCCCAGAGGGACTGAGTACAGGAGAGCTCTCCTGCCCAGGTCTCCTAGGAGGAGGTGTGGGCCCAGGAGAATACCCTGTGCCTGCTCGCCCCTTGCCAGCCACAGCAGGCAGAAAAGCTAGCTCCAAGGCCATGAGAACAGGAGAGTGGGTCCTGCATGTCACCTGGGCAGCACGGTAGAGCTAGCGCTGGTGGAGTGCGTGTGGTGAGCAGTGACACGCTGTAAACAGGCGTAACAGAGGCCAGAGCTGAAACCTGTTTAGCGCTTGAGTTCCCAGTGCTCAGCACACTCCACATACTTCTGAAAGGAGGTGGGAGAGATATTCATCTAAGAATTAGTGAGGGGGCTGGAGAGATGCCTCGTGGTTAAGAGCCCTGGCTGCTCTTGCAGAGGACCTGGGCTTCATTCTCAGCATCCTCATGACAGGCACAGGTAACTGCGGTTCCAGGGCATCTGACACCGTCTTCTGGTCTAAGAGTAGGCCAGGCATTCGCATGGGGCACAGACATACAAGTAGTCAGAAGACCACACACATAAATAAAATAAAATCATAAAATCGAGTTCATGGTAAGGGGTACTTGTGCATTTCTGATTGGAATCAGAGTGGAGACAGAGCCTCACTCTGCTGGAGGATGATGGTTAGGCTGCTCACTGCCACGCTGATGCTTCTTTGTAGCAAAATAATAACTACTAATATCCCTCGTCAGCCTACTCTCAGTAGGATGGAGTCTGAGATTCTCGATTAAAATTTAGTAAGTATTAATTTTATTTCTGGTTCTTACAATCATGTTTATGCATCACGGGGCAAAACACTTTGGACTCAGCATGCATCTTTTCAGAGATCTTTCTGTATTTATTCCCGGGGACCAAAAATGAATTGTCTGGTTATTTCTTCTAAGTGCTTAAGACTCAAGAAATAAAGAAAACATAGAAGACCCAGGAAGTAAATGAAACCTAGAAGGTTAAGGAAGCTCCAGGAAGTTACAAGACTCGCAAGGCCCCTCCTGAAGGCTACAAAATAAGTATACAGTTATCAGGGAGAGAAGCCTGCAGCAGGCAAGAAGCCTGAGAGCTGTCCTGCGATGTGGGAGTCCTGGGATGGAGCTTTGTGAGTGTCACCGTGAGAGCTTTAGAGCAGCAGCTGGTTAGATCATCCTCTCTCCCGGAAGTGAGCTCTCCCGCACACTTCAGTAAGTAACCTCCAAAACGCCTGCCTCAGCCAGCCGGCTGTGGCCAGAACGGCTTCTTTAGTGCCGCCGCATCGAGGTGATCAGACATTTGCCTATGCCCCCTAGGAGGAGCTGCACATCTCTATGGGACATTCTTGGTGCTCATTTCCTTAAGCTGCAGTTGGGGAAGATTCCATCATTGAAACCCTCCTCCCCAACATCACTAATATAATATTCTAGAAAAACTTTGAAAGTAGAAAAAAACTATAATTTTTAACCAGGTTAGAAAAGAACACAGGACTAGGAATGGCCAATACGACTTTGTCCAAAGCGCTTCAAAGTTCTCTCTCTCTGGTGGAGAATCAGGTAGTGAAAGGAAAACCACATCTGCTCGTCACTCTGCAGTTCACACGGGAGAACGAGGACAGGCTGTTCTCAGAACTGTTGTCTTTACTCGGAGCGCACGCCTGCGCATGCGTGAGCTTTCCTGGTCACTTGCTAAAACGTTGAGGTTGGTTGACAGATACGGAAAATACAGGGAACATACAGAAATAAAGAGATACTGTTACATTTTCCCGGCGTGAATCTACTGAAGATAACTAATTTGGAGTATGTTAATTAGTGAGATCCGGGGCGGTTAAATAAATAGAAGACTCGGGCGGAAAGCACTCGGTTGGTAAAATACCTGTCCTGCCACCATGGGGATTTCTATGCAATCCCAGAGCCATGTGAAATCAAGCAAGCAAGCAAGCAAGCAAACAAATCCAGGCGTGGTGCTGCCAGGTGTGATCTCAGCCTGAAAGAAGGGAGACAGACAGCTTCCTGGGGCTTCCTGCCTAGACATCTAAACCTATTTGCTAAATTTCCTGTCAGTGAGAGATAATGTCAGAGAGAGAGAGATAATAAGGTGGATGTCACTCAAGGAATGACACTCAGAGCTGTCCACTGGTGGCCACCCTCATGCTTATACATGAATTATATGTATATGCATATATACATTGTATCTGTACACACATACACACATGCGCACACACAGAAACAGACACGCTCACAGAACTGGAAGACAGTTCTCTTCAAGAATGACTAATGTCATTAAATCAGTTAGCCATTCAAACTGGAATCAGAGTGGAGACAGAGCCTCACTCTGCTGGAGGATGATGGTTAGGCTGCTCACTGCCACGCTGATACTTCTTTGTAGCAAAATAATAACTACTAATATCCCTCGTCAGCCTACTCTCAGTAGGATGGAGTCTGAGATTCTCGATTAAACTTAATTAAGTAGAGTCAAATTCAGTTACCATGGGGGAGTGCTGGACATGGAGACCTCTGCCGTCGCAGGCCTCTTCTGCCACTCTCTTCACGTGAACAGTGAGGGGCCTCAGGCCAGTTCCCCTAAGGAGCCTACAGGAATAGGGAAATTAGCTGTCTGGAGGGGTTCAAGATGAGCCCAGACACTCACTGAGGATTTTAACCCCTCACTGTGCCCTGGCTTTGCTCTCTAAACCAAGGTTTCTTAGACATTAACACTGTGACCAAATTTAGCTCCCTTCAGTGGCATACGGAAGACAAATCTAAAATCTTCGTGGGGAAGCCGAGGCAGCTGTGCTTAATACATGTGTGGACATAATGTTGAGCACCTAGAATCCTAGAAGCATTTACCTGCTCCTTTTAAACGTTTGTGCCACCATTTCTTTTTTTTTAAAGATGTATTTATTTATCATTTATACAGTATTCTGCCTGCATGTGATCAGGAGATCAGAAGATCAGAAGAGGGAACCATATCTCATTATAGATGGTTATGAGCCACCATGTAGTTGCTGGGAACTGAACTCAGGACCTTTGGTAGAACAGTCCATGCTCTTAACCTCTGAGCCAATCTCTCCAGCCCTGTGCCGCCATTTCTTAACCATTATACACTAATGATTTGACTAGAATGTTTTATACACATTAATGTTCTATTTCAAACCGTCACCTCTTGTCGCCTGTCACCCCTTCCATCTGTTAATAATCCTTTTCCATTCCCAGTTAGTCTGTCTTCCAGTTTTACGTCTCTTTTCTATTTTTTCTTTTATTTATTTATTGCGATGCAGTGCGCTTTCTTAGGGTTGCTCACAGGTGTGGCAGAGTTTGTTTGTAGGAGATGGTATCATTGGCTACAGCGCTGACGAAAATGTTCTTCCTTCCCGCACTGACTGCTTCGATCAGGTGCAGAGCTCACACAGACAATCACAGCTGAGTTCCAGAGTGTGACAGCCACGCCTAGCCTGGAATCAGCCTTCCACACTGCTCCTGCCTTGCTCTAATCGTGCCTTCTCTCCATATTCCTGTGTGTGTCATATACAGGAAGATTACTGAGCTTTGTGTGTTAATTCTGCATCTTATCACCTTGCTGAAAATGTTTATTAAATCCCAGAGTTTTCTGATGGTCTTTACCGTCTCACATACTGGGTCACGCCATCTGCAAACAGGATATGCTTATTTCTTCGTCCTTTTTGTCTTCTTAGCTTGTCGAATTGCTTTTGCTAAGATTCTGAGGACTGTCTTGAAAGGACTGCAGAAGTAAGCTGAGCAGCCTTGTCTCGTTCTGGATTTGGGTGGAAATGCTTCGAGGTTTTCTCGTTTAGCATGATGCTGGTTTAGGTCTGACATAAAGATCCTTTGTTATGTTTAATTATTATGTTCTCTGTAGTCCTAGTCTCCCCAGAACTTTGTCATGATTGGATATTGACTCTGTCAAAGACTTTTCCTGCATTTATTGAGATCATTGTATAACCTGTTCTTGGATCCATTTTTTTTTAACTGTATTAAATGTATTGATTTTTATATGTTTAACTCTCCCTGCATTTTTGAAATATGATCAATTTGATCATAACGAGTGATGTTTTAAAATGTGTTCTGAGTTCATTTTGCAAGTTTGCGATTGGTCTATAATTTTGTTTTTGATGTGTCTTTATCTCAATGTAGTAGTATCACAGAGATTCTGGCTTTATAAAATGAATTTAGAAACATTTCTTTCTTTTTTATTTCATGGACTAACTTAAGAAAGACTGACAGGAATTCTCCTTTAAAGAATTTGTAGGATTCTTCAATAAATCCATCTGGGCCTAGACTTTTTTTGGCTGGAATGTTTTTCATTACACCTCATTGGTAGTTATGTATCTGTTTAAATTATTTATCTCATCTTGGTGTAATTTTGTTAAGTCATATACATTTATGAGTTAATCAATATATTTTAGATTTTTTTTCGAGTTTGGTAGAATATAAGTTTTTAAGCTATGTACTTATTATTTTCTTAATTTTATTGAAATCTTATGTAATCTCTCCTTTTTAATCTCTAATTTTATAATTGGATCATCACTCTCTTTTTGGTTAGCTTTGTTGAAGGTTTCCTAATCTCATTTGCCTTTATGGTAAATGAATAAGAGTTCAGATATAACTTTAAAAATCAACTAATGTAAGCTATAACTTTGGTTTGAATATTTCCTTTCAAATTTTAAAGTCACCGACACACAAAAGGACCCTTTCAGCGTATTATGACTTCCCCAGCAGCACTCAGGCACACGTGTGCCCCGGTGGCCCCTGAGTGGAAAACCACGGTGCAGGCCTGGCCGTCGCTGTGAGCAAAGTACTTCCCTGTCACAGGAAGATGAGCTAAAGCTCATGTGTTCGCTAGCCACCATGGAAGCTAGCACGGGACAGCTGGATGGTTCTCATTGTCAGTTAAAACCAGATTGAAATTGTTTTCCGAAATGCTTAGGGTAAAAAAGATTTCAGATTTGGGACTTTTTTTTTTTTTTTTTGAAAACCAGATTTAGAGTATTTGCATATGCATGATTATGTAGCTGGGTGGAACATAGGTCTAAGCACACAGCTCGTCTATGTTTCTTATACCTTACACACAAGCTGTGTGTGACATTTTGTAATTCTTCGTATAACGTCTTCACTGTACCTGCCTTTTAACAGCACCATGTGACACCAGGTTCCGAATGTCCCGACTGAGACGGCAAATCAGTGCTAAAAGAGCTTTGGATCTCAGAGTGTTTCAGCTTTTTCAGATAAGGTACATCCGACCTGTAGCATGAGAGAAAGGGCTCAAGAAGAAACATGCTAAGCCTTCTAGGCTGCTGAAGACGCTGTGGCTCTCAGTAGCTGCGCCTTTACCAACAAGCTAAGCAGAAGGTTTTCTGAGTCTATTCTGGTAACTAGTAACTTGAGGAAAAGGCACAAGGAAACTCCACCTTTCTCGCTGTGGTGGTTTGAACTGGAATAGACTCCTGTGTTTGAACGTTTGGCCACTAAGGAGCAGCACTGCCTGGCCGGGGTTAAGAGGCATGCCTTTTTGGAGTGTGACCTTGTTGAAAAAAATGTGTCCCTTGGCAGAAGGGTAGGTTTGGGGTTTTAGATGCTCATGCCTTGCTCCCTCCTGCTGCCTGTCAATTCAGATGTAGAACTCTCAGCTTCTCTGCAGTACCATGTCCACGTGCCGGCATGATTCCCAGCATGGTGGTAATGTAGTAAACCTCTGAACTGTAAGCCAGCCAGCCCCAGTAAGTGTTTTCCCATCTTAGATGCCGCGGTTGCGGCGTCTCTTCCAGCAATAGAGCGCTGAAGAAGGTGTCAGTTACCCACAAACTGGACCTTCACCACCTACGAAGTGCAGCACACACAACCTTTGAAACAGGTTGGAAGTGAGTAGGGTATGTCCTGCTGCCTGTGGTAGGCCAGTGTGCACTGACACAGTTGCACCATTACTGAGAACTCCATCCCACCCACAGGTGGGAGTCCTCAGCCGTTGGCACGTTTCAAGTGCTGCCATGAGGGAAGCGGAGGTGGGCAGGTCTGTGAGTTCAAGGCCACCTGGATTACATACCGAGGCAGTTTAGGGGAGCCCAAGTTACATGGTGAGACCCCGTGTTAAACAAATGACAGCAAGAAGAAAACTAGCAAGAGCCATCAGAGATGCAAGGGAAGACTGGGGACTATGGGCTTATGACTGCAGAGAAAGAAAATCTTGTAGCCACTATTTAGGGAGTTGACAAGAAGAGAATACTGAAAGCAGCCTCTGAGAGTTAGAGACAGGGATGTAAGCAAGAAACGTTCCGTGTGGGGAGGCTACAGTCATCCCTCAGTCAGCAAGTGACCGACTTGAGAACTGGGAGGGTCTCTCTGTGGGGAACACTCTGGAGCAGAAGAAAAGGAGAAGGACGGTGTGGTCTGGTGCAAGGTTTTTCCTGGCTCGCCCTTGCTCTGAGCGATGGCATGGACACCTTTATATATATCAAAAGCTTCAAGCACCATAGCTGGGCAGATACTCACTGTTCTAACACTGACCTGGTCTTCTCCCCAGCCACATGGCTCATTACCTGCCACCTTAGTATCCCCCCGACACCTCCTTCTTTATCTGTGTCTCCACAGAGACTTCCCTTTCCTCTGGCCTCTGCTTAGGACACACTCAGAGGGGTCAGAAGTCCTGCCTTATCCTCTCCTGCCCAGCTATTGGCTGTTCAGCTCTTTACTTAACCAATCAGAAGGTAAGAGAACAATGTTTACAACTCACCGAGACAGGAGATGCTTCAAGATAACGACAATGCCAAGGTCCAGACTGCATCCAGATCCCTGGACACAGAAATCAGCATTGGAATACACAGCGCACAAAGACATCCTCCAGCAGGTGCATTTGTCTAACTGGAAAAAGAAGAAAGCACATTTTGTGGGAGGCGTTCTTCAGGAAGAAGAAGAAGGCAGAGAGGCAGAGAGACAGAGAGAGAGAGAGAGAGAGAGAGAGAGAGAGAGAGAGAGGACAGACTGGATGCAGGGAGAGAGGATGGGTGGATGCAGGGAGAGAGGATGAGTGGATGCAGGGAGAGAGGATGGGTGGATGCAGGGAGAGAGGATTGTTGGATGCAGGGAGAGAGGATGGGTGGATGCAGGGAGAGAGGATTGTTGGATGCAGGGAGAGAGGATGGGATGGGTGGATGCAGGGAGAGAGGATGAGTGGATGCAGGGAGAGGATGGGGTAAAGGTCCCTATAGGTGGAAGATCTCAGGGAAGAGGAAAGCCAGGGGGCAGGGGCAATCAGCTAATTTGCTCCTCTGGCTAGAGATGAGAACAGATGAGCGCTTATATACAGTGGAAATGGGTCCTCATGAGTCACTGGAAAAAACCTCAGCTCACTTTGATGACTTCTCTCTTTAAAAGACACATCCCACAACCGTTATTAACAAAATACGCTAGACAAAGACAGCCTGCCCCCTGTAACATACCCAGCCACAGTCACACCAAGCAAGGTCATAAGGGAGAGACTGAAGAGGAGTAACTCATGTATCTCATGAGCAACAGAACATGTCAGCTTAACTGGGAAGACAGGGAAGTGAGCTCACTCCCTTAAATGCATAAGAGAGATGTAATTAAAACAAAACCTTTGGCTAAAATTAGAGGCAAGTGAGGTTTGAAAGCTCTCCATGTAAATGAAGTTGATTCCTTCGTTCCTGCCTGAGGTGTAGATAGTGAGCTGTGCAGCCAACGTGGAAAGTCAAACTTTTCATTTCTGCTCCTGTGGCGCTCTTCAAAATGAAGTGTAAATAAGAAGCAGCTGAATTAAACAGGTGATGGCCGGCACCCAAATGCAGTGATTAATGGCTCCCGTACAGTAATTTATGGAAAAATTCTATTGAGTCTGGGTGTTATCATGACCATTTTTACCCATGCTATCATTCAATACACGTATAAGAGATTACTATTTCTAGAAAGTACAAAACAAATTTATCTATTTTCTCCACGTTATGAACCTCAATAGACAGATCCTGCCAACTGTCCCTAAGAAGGGCCAGACCCAGCACACACACGTGGAAACGTGTTTCCTCCACAGACATGGCACTGGAGAGTCACACTGGAAGGAAAAGAACTCAGGAGTTTCAAGGAAAGAAATCCACATACTACTTGTGCAGATTTGTCATTCTTAAAAGATGATGTGTGTGCTGAATTATCAAAAATATTTCCCCATGTAAACAGAGAACTTGAGCTGGCTAGAAACAGCCTGGCGTCACTGCTGATTTCCGCACGGCTCTTTTAAGAGCAGCGTTAGCCTTTCGTGTTTGCTTTACAACATTGGAAAGATTCAGGTCCACGCTATACAAAGAAGTTTATTTGATATATAGATCAGAGCCATGAGCCATATTTTATGCATAACAGTGATTAAATGCAAGGTTGATATATTTCAGTGGGATGAGAACCGTGGAGAATGGCTTACATTTTCATAACTTTCCTTTTGGGGGGCATTTCTAAATTATTTAAGTCGAAGAATAAAATGACTTGTTTGTGAATTTACATGCTCTTTTTAATCATCTTTAGGTAATGCTGAGATGGCAGAGATGCTAAATTACAGGCAGCAGTGGGAATCTGCTGTGTAAAAGGTACAGGATCATTTCATCTATGAGTCCGTGAGGAATATTCTGTTCAAGAAGTGGAGACAGAAGAAAATTACCTAACTCATGAAGCACACATTAAGAGTGTAGTCAGCGGCTGTGGATGCGTCTCAAACAACAAACCATTATGGATCTGTGGTTTAATTACACGTGCTTATTACACACCTGTACTGGAGAAAGGAGGCGGCTATTTGCCTGAGATGTGGCTTTCTCTATCAAAACAGCAGCAGCATTATGAAGCTTCTCAAGGCTCTGAGACACAGCTCTGTGACACGGCTCTGGGTGGCATGCACGTGTCCCTCATTCTGTGCACAACCTGAGTAAGACTGGTGCTGGTGAGGACTAAGAAACATTTTAATCACATTAGCAAATGATTTCTTATAAGCATTGAGAAACATCAGCAAATCACTAAGGCTTTGTAAATCAACCTGCTACTTAGGAAGGAAATTAAACAGTTAGATGGATTCAACATTTATTTTTTTTTTTCTTGGAGCGCCATCTTAAAGAATCTTAATTATCTGCTGTTATCCAGAGTACTTTACAACACTAAAGTCTTGACTTCCAAATAATTAGTGATAGACAGCTCTTAATGAGTTATGTTAAGTCAATAATCCGGATGGAATGTTCTGCTCGAGAGCATTGCAGCTAAATAGAAATATTGAAACAATGAAAAGTTATATCTTTTAAGTAATCCTCCATAGGTACATGTTTTAAAAGGAAAGAAATTCTAGGAATAGCTAATTTATATGCTACCCAAGCTTACTGTTCACAAGGCAGATTCCTCTCGATGTTGGCACAGCATGCTCGTGGGCACAGCACCCTTGCGTCGTTAGTCTCCTGCTTTAATTTCACCACCCACACTTCCACGGCCCTCCTTTAACCGCGTGGCCCTGGCCTTGCAGGGGGACACAGGTGCACATTACTACAGCGGGCCACACACCCCAACGCACATCATCCTATTATCATAACGAGAATGATGCCATTTCAGAGGCACAAACAACAAAGGGTGCCCAATGCCCGGAGAAAATTAAAATTCTATTTGGGACTCCCACAGGGTTTTGGATTCAGCCCCACGGATGAAGTTTGATAGTTTCTCAGGAAGATAAAAGCTTAATAATAAGGGGTTTGGACCCATGAAAAATATGATAATAATAATAGCAAGAATAATGTGATTGATTTATAATCCATACCAGCAAGGAACAGATGGTGGAAAAAAATGCAGTCATTTTAGTGCAGGCTTTTAACAGGAAACAAATATGAACTGTATTTTTTTTTTTACAAATACAGAAAATTCATCTTTAAAGATGCAAATTGATTTTTAGAAATAAAAAGTTTTCTTAAAACAAAACATAGCACCAAATATGATGGATAGAGAAAAAAAAACCCAATTACTTCTTGCTGATTAATATATTTTAAGAGTTTTTTTTATGAGCCCTTCATCCACAAAATTACAGATACTTAAATAAATTGGTCACTTTTACATGTTACAATGTAAGTTCCCAAACAAATTTACCTTTATTTATATAAATGTTCTCAGGTATTTTTACTTAGAAATAATTATTTTGATCAACACTGCTACAAAAATTTTCTTATGAATTGCTTTTTACAGTGAGATCATCTGCAATGAGTAGAAGAAAGAGTGATGTTTTAAAATTTAGATTATCTCTACAATGTCTATTACATATTTTTGCAAGTCAGCAAATTGTTTCATTTTTCTCTCTCTCATATGGTAATTTAATCTAGGTATTTATTTCATTTTCCATAGCCTACTTGAAGAAAGACTAACTACCCTCCAGTATGCAGTATTACATTATACATTCAAAACGGATACTATAAATTATGTGATCTAACAAAAAACGATTAATGGTTTATGGGGAAGAGACAACCACGAAACCTCAGTTGCTGGCAACAGGGTACCGTTTTCCTGCCCCCGCTGGGGGTGTGGGGGAAGGAACCCACAGAGTCTCTGTTTGAAGAATTTTATTGCTGTCATTCTCTTTGACAAGTCACTGTTTATAAAGAGAAGGGACAGAGCGGCTCCAAGTTGACTTTAAGTCTGCCATGGACCAAAAAGATAGCAGTGAGCATTCTAGAGCCATGTCAGTGTTCTCTGAAGCCCTTGACGGAGGTCATAGACCCACCTTGTGTCAGTGGAGCGAGGAGATGCTATTCTGCTGAATGTCACTGGCCTAAGGTGCAAATGCAGCTACCTTTCCTCTCTGCTGGTTATCAGTGAATGGGAGACCTTTCTGTGAATAAATTCACTCTGTGGGGGCTGAGGAGATGTCACAGGAGGTAAAGCGTTTGCCTGTAGGCATGAGGACCTAAGTCAGATTCTTAGAACCCATGTAAAGCTGGGCACCGTGGCCCTCGTGTGCAATCCTGGCACCACTATTGGTCCAGGTAATCCAGCGGCTGAAAACCAGCACTCAGGGCGTCTTCAGATCTTCCACATGTGGTCTGCACTCATGCAGACATGCGCACGAACATCATACACACAATTAAATTAAAATTACTGTAGGTTCTCAAGCTCTTATGCTAAGTTTGAAAATAGTCAAGTTGGAGAAGGGGTCCTCTAAAGGGAAGGAGACTCTTTCTGTGAGGTCTGTGGCTGAAATGAAGGCCCTGCACCTCAGTTCAATGGGCTAACCCTCATGTACGTACACACACACACACACACACACACACACACACACAGCATATAGCATAAAATTAATAATTGTGTGTATATGGTTGTAGTTACAACAGGGTCCTCACAGTAAAGTGAAAGTACAGCGTATTAAAGCAGATATAAAGCCAACGGCTGGCGTCTTGGTCAGAGGAAGGAGAGGGAGATTTTAATACAGAGACACAGAGGGTTCACACAGAGAGAGTTCTGTGTGATCGGTGAAGGCAGAGACTGGAGTGGTGCCACAGTATCTGCTAGGGACCTACCAGAAACAAGAGAAAAGCCTGGGGCAGACTCGCCCTTCTGTCCTAAGGAACAGAGCTTGGATCTGGCACATGTGGCCTCCTGTGCTCTGGAGAAAACATTTATGCTGTGGAAAGCCTCCAGAGGTACGGGTAGGAAACACATGTTTTCTCTCTGGAAAGTTCTTTTTGATTTTTAACTCTCCCAAGACCACCAACTCACCAACCTTCTCTTGCGATGTACATACACTTTTAATTTACTCTTATTGTCGCTTAAAAGTATTGACATCTTGAGAGGAAATAGTGTGATTGAAAGTTGGAAACCACTACTGAGCTGAACCTTAGTAGGAAAATATTTACCTCATATTGGAAGCTTCAGCTTCCATCTCCGGCTGCCTCCAGGTCAACTTCACTGAAAATTGGAAATACGTTCCCTATGAGACTCACAGCCAAACTTTGGGCAGAGGTCAGAGAATCTTATGGAAGAAGGGGGAGATAGAAAAACCTGGAGGGGACAGGAGCTCCACAAGGAGAATAACAGACGAAAAAATCTGGACCCAGGAGGTCCTGCAGAGACCAATGTTCCAACCAAGGACCATGCATGGAGAGGACCTAGACCCCTTGCACAGATGTAGATCATGGGAAGCTTAGTCTTCATATGGGTTCCCTAGCAAGGGGTTCAGGGCTGTCTGTGACATGAATTCAGTGGCTGGCTCTTTGATCACATCCCCCTGGCAACCTGGCCTAAACAGTCCACAGAGAAAGAGAATCCAGGCAGTCCTGATGAGACCTGAGAGGCAAATAGCAGGGGAGGGTGATAAAGAGGAAGAGGGAGGGAAAGCGGGACTAAGAGGAGATGAGGGAGGGGCCTACAACTAGAATACAGAGTGAATAAATTGTGGCAAGTAATAAAAATAAAGAAAAATTTAAAAATGAACCTGTCGATCATGCAATAATACTCGTGTATGAAACCTTCAAACTTCCAAGGAAAAGAAAAAAAAAATAGCTGTTAGCAGAATTAGAAGTTTTGCTTGCTTGTACAGATTCCCGGCATTTTGTACAATGAGTCTGACTTGTTTTATTTTTAAAAGAAAAATCAATAGGGTGCTGCTAGTGTAAGGTATGAAATTTCTGTCTTTCCAGATCTGATGTTTACCTGACTTCCTCATGGTACCAAAGAAATAAGCAACTAACTGTGAAACCACCATGGTCTCCTTACTTTGGAATTTTTGTTACACACACACACACAGAGAGAGAGAGAGAGAGAGAGAGAGAGAGAGAGAGAGAGAGAGAGAGAGAGGAGCATCAACTTCCTCAGCAACAAGACAAATCGCTGCTCTCCTGGCACTTAATCCATTCTGCCCACTTCACATACCTCCTGTTTTTTAAGCATGTCCCCTTGGGCTGGAGAGATGGCTCAGAGGTTAAGAGCACTGGCTGCTCCTCCAGAGGTCCTTAGTTCAATTCCCAGCAATCACATGATAGTTCACAACCATCTATAATGAGATCTGGTGCCCCCTTCTGGCGTGCGGTGTACACGCAGACACAACATAAATAAATAAAAATTAAAATCCTTTGAGCCTTTAGAGAAATCACCGTGACCTCACCTCACCGTGAGGTCAGATCCCTGGCGGGATATGAAAAAGGACAGCAGAGAGGGTTGCAGCACACAGTAACTCAGCCTCTGCTCCTGGAGGAGACACAGAACCTACTCCTGCTTCCTGGGCAGTGTGCTATGTGGGATGTGAGTGTGAAGGAGCTTGGCGGTTTATGGCACCATCCGTCTTTAAAAGCCAGAACTATAAGTCTCAGCGTCCGCTTCGATAGTCTGCTGGGCAGAGCCTTTCAGAGGCCCTCTGTGGCAGGTTCCTAGGTTGTTTCCTGTTTTCTTCTTCTTCTGATGTCCATCCTCTTTGCCTTTTGGGATGGGGATTGAGCGTTTTAGTCAGGGTCCTCTCTCGCTGAGACTTATGGCCAACTGTTGGGCAGAGAACATGGAATCTTAAGAAAGAAGAGGGAAATAGTAAGACCTGGAGAGGACAGGAGCTCCACAAGGAGAGCAACAGAACCAGAAAATTTGAACACAGGGGTCTTCCCAGAGACTCATACTCCAACCAAGTACCAGGCATGGAGATAACCTAGAACCCCTGCACAGATGTAGCCCATGGCAGTTTAGTGTCCAAGTGGGTTACATAGTAATGGGAACAGGGACTGCCTCTGACATAATCTGATTGGCCTGCTCTTTGATCACCTCCCCCTGAGGGGGGAGCAGCCTTACCAGGCCACAGAAGATGACAATGCAGCCACTTCTGATGAGAACTGATAGACTAAGATCAGAAAGAAGGAGAAGAGGACCTCCCCTATGGACTTGGGCAGGGGCATGCGTGAAGAAGGGGGAGGGAGGGTGGGGCTGGGAGGGCAGGAGGGAGGGGCTTATGGGGGATACAAAGTGAATAAAGTGTAATTGATAAAATAAAATTAAATTTTAAAAAAAGCCAGAACTAAGTGAAACGGCCTGTGGGCAGCAGGATGCAGCGCGCTCTGCCAGCCGCATCGCCGGCTGCCGCTCTGCCCCGCAGAGGTGGCAGTCGCCCACAGCGTGAGCACAGGCCGTCTCATTTCCTGAATCCAAGGCTCTCGGCACGCGTTTAGCTCTCCGTTTTGAACTGAGCTCCATTTGCTTTGACACATTTGGGGCGTGATTGCGCTCCTTGTCCCGTGTGTTCTCATGCCTGTGCCGCCCGGCACCAGTCACTGAGCACCGTCTGGGCTGCTAGCCTGGCCTTCCTGGAGCTGCAGCACACGTGTGTGTGTGTGTGTGTGTGTGTGTGTGTGTGTGTGTGTGTGTGTGTGTAAGGGCACCGCAGCAGAGGCACAGGATGTACCTATGGTTTATGGCACTCACCGAGCAGCTCGTGGCATGCCTCCCTCTGCCTGCGACAACCTTCCTCTCCTCCTGTTGCAGTTAGGTTCCTGCCAGGGTCTCTGTTTTCTTGAGTAACTCACTGCTACTTTTTTTTTTTTTCTGTTGCTTTTCAGACAATGTCAAATGCCTACACTTTAAGTTATCATAGCATTCTCCTGGTTTCCAGCACCAACCAAGAGTGGAAGCTTACAATCAGGGTGATTAATTCACTGTCACTTATTACACCTGTAGGATTTGTGATTTGGGTGGTCTTGGGGGTCAAGTCTGGGACATCGCCCATGAGAAGTGAGCAGCTACAGGATGCACCCCACCCCTTTGTTCTTGTTTATTTCAGAACCTCGGCTCACTGAGTCATCCAGGCTGGTCTTGAACTCAGTCTTCAGCACGGGTAAGACTTGAACTTACAGCCCTCCTGTGCTGCCACACCCAGCTGATGTTCTATTTTGTTTTATTTGTTTGTTGTAGTTGCTTGATCATTTACATAGCACCTGGCCCATACCTCATGTGAAGTAAATACTCAGTGAACACATAAACGGATTAGAAATGCAAACCTTTTCAATTTAACTCCCATGTTAATCGAACACTTCGGCGCTTTCCTTGCGTCCCGTTGCTGGGATCATTAAAGGCCCCCTCTGCACACAACCATAGAGGCTGTGCACTTTGGTTCCCTGTCTGCTCAGTCACTCCATGTGGGGACTGGAATTCCTCCATACCAGCCTGTGAATTCAAGAAAGCTGACTTGTGGACATCAGGTTCCAGCTGCCATTTAAGGCATCTGCTAGTGACAGTGGGGACAGGGGCTGTTTGCTCTGGAATCTCCCTCCAGAGAGAAGGCAGCAGCCAGACTTGCCATTTAACTGGGCCCCTTCGTACCTGTTCTGGGCATCAAGAGTGACAAGAAAATTAGGGAAATGGAAACCTCCCTCATATATTACAGAAATGAACTGGGAAGCCCTGAAAGGCCACCAAGATACAGGGCCTTGCCGCTCCCTGTTTGAAGGCTGAGTAGCCTGTGTTTGGAAGTCTGAGCAGGTTGCAATCTGCAAAATCATAGCCCTGGTGCCAGCTCCCTATGCAATATGCGTCCAAAGAGACCTGACTATATTATTCCTTCCAAAGTCAGTTACAATTGAAGCCACTAAATTGACTCTGCGTCTTCCTGCCTTGGGCAGTGACAGAGGAATAGCAAGTATTTTTTTTTTCCACTAAAAATTCTCATTTTTAACCAACTCCTTTTTTGAAGATTTCTCGTTCAAAATGCCAAGGAACAGGATCTTTACTTTATAGACGATGGCAGGAGACCAGCAAATCAATGTTGGGATCCAGGGGCCGCTGTTAGTGCCTTAACCACTTACCCAGCTGCTGTGTCCTTGCCAGCAATGTCACGCCGAATCGAGGGCAGAATTTATTATAAACGTACAGGCCTCACATAACAGGGAGCCACTCTGTGCCTGTGTGTGCTCATGCCTGCATGCTCAGAGGGCCAGCTACAGGTCCGCACAGCTGCGTCCGAGAAGACTCCCAGGAGACGAACACCCCTCCCTGATGGGTCGTACCGATTACAGCCAAGAAAACCGTGATTGTAGAGATCTTGCTTAACAGCAAGAAGGTCTGGGAGGCCCCCTTACCCGGCACCCCCATTCAGCACCTCACAGCGATTCGGTGTTCATTTGCCTGCTGTGTTCATCTTCACGGGGAGCCCACCGACTTCTCCATCTGCACCCGCCTCTCTTCTAGTGGAATCATCCCACCCTAGGTTGATGATTGCCATAGTGACTAGACAGAAAACAAAAGCAGAGACAAGGAGGGGAAATGTGGAAATCACAGACCAAGCCCTTCATCTTCCTTAGTTCACTTGGATAAAGAAGCCCTGAAGCAACACCACATATGGGCAGAGCAGGAGCTCTGGGTGTACCTTTGTTCTCAGCCCTTCCGGAACGAAATCCCTCCCTCCATACTTAGGGAGCATTCCTCCCGGACTCAGTGGCAGGGCCCTGTCCCTCCAGGGCCAAGCTTGATCACTGTGTGGCTACCGGCATGTCTCCGTGAGGGGAGCCTGCTGAGGAACGGACGTCTACGCTGTTCAAAATCTCCTCTCCTAAACAGCACCATGTTCTTACAGAAGGCATCTTCTCCAGCCTGTGCCCGAGCCGACCAGAGACATCAAGAAAAGAATCACCCACTTAGCTGATTTTGCCGGCACATGATCCATTAAATTCCCTTGATAGTTGTTTAATTAAACACCCCTTCTGGAGGCTCCTTTTCTGGTCAGACTATGAAGGCTGACATCACTCAGTCAGGACTGTTAGCACTTCATTGTTTGTGCCTGCAACATTAAGTCCAGCCAGTTTACAAACTAATTGTCCACCATACAGACGATCAAATTTGTATCTGCTTGCAGCCTAGAGAGATAATGGGAAGGGTATGATCTGAGTGTGAGCCTTGCTCAGAAGTATCAAGGGAGCTGGATGCCGGGAGGCTGCTGTTTGTTAAAGCACCCCTTCTTATTTTCATATTTGAGAGATTCTGCCTTGTTAAAATCACTTGCATTTGTGCTAGGATGATGGCTCAGAAGTTAAGAGTACTAGCTGCTCCTTCAAAGGCCAGAAATGGGTTTCAGGTACCCACAAGGTAGCTTACAGCCATCTGTAACTCCAGTCCCAGGGAGATCTGATGCCCTCTTCTGGCCTCTGTGATCATCAGGCAGACATGTGGTGCACAGACATACATGGAGGCAAAGCCCCCATACATGTAAATAAAATTCAACATTTAAACTATTTTTTAAAAATTACTTTCATCTACTCTGATACAAATTTGAAGGAAGATTTCCCTTTTGAAATAGATTTTCAGTGCTAAAACCCATGCACCCTCCAGGCTGGTCCCCTGTTTCATCTAGTTCTTCCTTCTTGTTAAAGTTCTACTCTTTGGAACTTTCTCAGGGCTGGTACTTTCTTGGCAAAATATAAGGTGATATCTGCAGCTGCATGGGACCTTTGAGCCAAGGTAAGAAGATAGTCCCCTTTTGTGTATTGCTGTTCATGGACAGTACAAATTGTCCTGTCGGTTATTGGGAGTGACGCTGACATACACCCCCGAGACTTAGTGATTGTGGCCATGGGAGCCCCAGCAAGTTCCAGAAACAGCCAGAAACTCTTTCATTCATAAATGAGTGTATGTGTGTACGTATATATGAATTATGCCTGTGTTTATTTGTCTGTTTTTAATAAACTGAATGGACGAATGAGGAAGCTGGCTCTGCTAATCTGGGTAGGTGGTGTCCATAGGGGAGGTGTCAGGCTTTAAACACTAGGGAGCTGTGCTGGCTACTTTCTGCATACGCTGGTTTAGCCATAAGCGGATCATTCTTAGCATCTGTACTTGGTCCAGAAGAAGGCTTGGTCATCACGTGGGCCTGAGGCAATGGGCTACTTGGCAAGACCTTGCTTAATATGATGTTTTCCAGGTTTTGACATAAGTATTTAATAATCAGACACCCGTTTATTTTGAATATCCTTGAGCAATGAGTTTTTGTTGTTGCTGGGCTTTGTGGCTTTGTTTTGATTTGGCACATGCTAGAAAACAGCATTGCTCAAAGCAAAGCATCTGAAAGCTTCAGTGAGATGGTGCCGTGGCCACTGTGGAGGATTGCAACACCTCCCTTCAAGATTTTCTTCATAAACTTTTTCCACCTAAGGTCTAGAAACAGAAACTTGGGCTTCAGTCCTCATCTGTGTGTCAAAATAGAGCAACATTTCTAATAGAGAAGATGACCGCGTCCATGTGTGCTGGGAAAGTACCCTACCAGGAAACCGCTAAGCCAGAGGCGCAGGCCTGGCTTGTCTTTCCAGAGGCTCCGTTCTGCTCACAAGCAGTGCTCTGCCCTTTCAACAACCCTCTACACACAAGCAGAGCACATTTTCATGCCTTCTGTTTCAGTCACCAGGGCTTTCCTAGGCTCTTGCACTTCCACAAGGGAGTGCCAACACTACCCCTGGCTTGACTTTATGTTAAGGTGAGATTCTATCAGCAATTGGAAACGGAGAACATGGTCTCAAAACTAGAGCTGTCAACGGTAAATCATATGACTTCTCTATCGCAAAAGCCGAAGACAACACAGTTCACGGAAGACCGCATCCCTGATGTGCTCGGAACCCTTAATACTCCAATTGTCTCTAGACTTGCTTTGCCTTTGATTTGACTATTTGTCCATGCCCTTGGCCACAAGTAAGGTGCTTCTAGGACACTGAGAGTCCCTAGTATGAGACACATCAACACAAGAAAAAATGTAAATTTTCTTTGATGTTGGATATAAACAACATAAACAACAAACTTGAAAGTGAGCTCGTGTGAGAGGGGCACCGCTCACGCCTCAGCCCCAAGTCATAGGATGAATTCTTTTCCCTACAAGTAGATATTGTATTTCATAAACCAACTGAAGTCTGTCTGTTCACAGAACACAGGAGACAAGTTTAGAGAGAGAGATCACTATGTTTATTTGGTTTGTTGTTTAATATACTCTGTGGAAAACACTGGCAAATGGTCAGAGCTCCTAGTCTTATCTATTCTTCAAGGCACCTTTTAGAACATACTGAGTTACAGGATAAATATAAAATATAATAAAATAAATATATAAACATAATAAAATACTAAAATATAAATATAAAAGGGGATGGAATTAAAGGACAAAAGAAAAACAAAGGCGTAATTATTACAAATAAAAAATGCAGACTTCAAGGACAGAAAAAGCTTTAAAGCAAACCAAAATTTAAATGTTCAAATATATTGGCATCACACAAGACTCTGGAGGCTCTCTCCTGATGTGTGTGTGTGTGTGTGTGTGTGTGTGTGTGTGTGTGTGTGTGTGTCACAGCAGCCTGAAGCCCCCAGAAAAGAATGTACCAAGGGTTTAGGAAGCAAATGTACAATAAAAGTAAATGCACACACATACACAAACTTCAGGTAACTGGATTTTAAATGATGATAAATTTAATGCTCAATCTGATAAAATAACTAATTGGGGAAGGATGATAAAACCTCCCATCTGTACTTGAAGGACATACAGGACAGACTTTGGGACTGTGTACAGGAATTTTAATTCAGGACATGGCTGTTCTGGCAAGAGATCACATCCAAAGGCCTTCCAGGTCTGTGTGATCTGGCTGGAATTCAAACATACCTTTAATCCAGGAGACAGAAAGAAGCAGATCCGAGTTCAAGGCCAGCCTGCTGTAGAGCAAGTTTCAGGTAAAGAAAAACTTAGCTTTAATCCCAAGCAATGAAGGTTAAGTTAATTTGTAGAATGAAGCACCCATGTTTGGAAGCAATGCCTAATTGAGTAGCACAAAAGGTGACAAATCAGAGAAGATTTGACAGAATAGGAAATGCCCAATTGTCATGAGGAAAGGGAAGCTATCTGAGGGGCAATGCAGAGTGAGAACAGGCAATTTTCCCTGGACAGTAATAGAGAGACAGATTGCAGAGAAAGAACTCAGCTGAAGACTGAATGAGCCAAAGAATGAAAAGAAACCAGATTAGGAAATATTGTGAGAGTTAGATTGAGGCCAAGCAGACGCTGAGAGACAAGCCGGATTGAATAGTCAGCTGGGAGAGGAGTTTGAGCCAGAACAGCTGAATTAAAAGAGCCAGCCCAGAGCTTAGTAAGAACGAGAAAGGGTGAGCTTATTCAGCAGGAAGTCTCAGAGGCTGAAAACGTTCCAGGCCTAGCTTAGACTGTACGAAGGCTAGAAGCTTCCAGAACTAGGCCTAGGTGAGCAGACAGAGGCAGGAAGCGTCCGTGTGCACACCCCATCAGGAAGCTTGGCCGGGGCTCCGATACAGAGCTGTGTGGCCAGCAGGCCAGGTAGGGACAGCACCCGGCAGCGGCTTGCTTCCTTCCAGCTGGTCCTCAGTCTGCTGTGACATGAAAAGCGTTTTTGCTGTGGCTTGGATTTAAGTATGGGCATTAACATTTTAAGCATAAATGGAGTGGTGTGCAGAAGATGGTCATGGATTTTTGCCGCCCTTCTCCCAAGAGGTGGATTCTGTCTCCCTTTTCTTCAGCTGGGTTTTCTTCATTACTTGCTTCTGGCTATAACAAGCAGCCAAGTGCAGCTGATTAAAAGGTTCAGAATTCCAGGAGGACGATATCCCAGGTCAATGCACGACAAGGACATTGGAGACGCAGCCAAATGTACTGTGCTTGAAAGTTATGGATAGGTTGTGAGTGTTCACCTGTTAGTGTGCAGCCCGCAGCGCTGTGTGCACAGCCACAGTAACCTGAGGACAAGGAAGGGCTGTGCAGGAGACACGCAGGACTGTGTGCTGAGCTCAGACCTCGTGAGGCACACGTGAGGCAGTTCATGCTACCCAGCGCCTTTAACTATCGCACGGTTTGCCCACAAGCATACAGGGTTTGACTGGTTTGTTTGTTTGTTTGTTTGTTTGAGGCAGGGCCTCAGGTTAGCCTGGCTGTATTGTGCTGCTGTGTATAACCACTCAGCAGCAAACTCCTGCCTCTGGAACACGGAAGTGACAGGCACCCCTCCCCCCCAGGTGCAGCTAACAATTTTTATTTGTAAATAAAAAGCAGAGATGAGCCTGACTTACCGCTGGTCTGAAGAAATCCATGCTAGAAGGAAGGGCATTTATAGAGGCCCTGAAGGAGAAGAGTCCAACTGGAGACAGGGCTGGAAGAGTGGGAATCAAGGCTTTCCAATGAGGACAACTCAGAAAAAACTTATCTTGGATCTTCTAACACTGTCCAGCCGTCAGCTGTGTGTACCTGTCCAGTGACTCCAAGGAAAGGGTAAGTGACATCACAAGGCCTCTGCTATGCGGTGCTTTGCCTTAAAGCAGTGGATGAGACAGATGGATTGCTTTCCTCGTCTTGAAGTGGTAAACTCTTAATGCCAATTCACACTGTATCGAAATTTGGTGTGTCAAACTAATAGCTCTCACAGTTTCCAGACAAGCACTGTTCTCGTTCATATCCACGGCTGCCATTGATTTCCGTCCAATGACAAAGGCTTCTGGGAGCCTTATACACACTGATATGCTTTGGAAGTGTCTCTCAGAGACACAGGCAGTGAAGGCTTGGTCACCACTCTGTAGTGGCATTGAATGTGAATCCTCCAGCAGGTGGGCTCCTGTGGATGCCTGTTGGCCAGTGGGGACATACTCTTGATGGGGACATTGGGCCCATCCCCCTTTTATCTGTCACCCTGAGGCGAAGAGCCTCTTCTGCCATATGCTCGTGATGGAGCTGCCATGGGCCCAAAGGAAGAGGAGCAAGTGCCCATGGATCAAAACCCGTGAGACAGTAAACTCAGGCGCCCTCCTTTCTAATTCATTGTCTTGGGCATGTCACCATAGCAACAGAAAGCTGATGGGTACACAGGCGCAGCCAACCTGCAGGCGACTCGCAGGGAAGGCCAGCCTGCCTTGTGGTTCAGCATGTTGGATGTTATACAAATACAGAGCTGGAATCAGTTATCAGGGGAAGGCAGGGAAGACACGGGATTTAGCTCTGACCCATCAGGCGCACCATCACTCCCTATCAGTAATCCTCTAAAACAGGAAAAACAGAGAAATAATTAAGTAAAACTATATTATAGAACGGAATTATGGTTAATTTTTTACTTCCAAAAACAATGTGTGGCTTGGGAAAATATGATACATTTTAGTACAAAGAGAAAGATACTATGTGCATACTTATTATAGACTTACAAGAAAATGCCACAAAATCAGAATTCATCATCCCTTGGTGGTAATGTTCTATGAATAATTTTTAAATTTTCTACTTTAAAATATCTGTACTTGAAATAATTTACATGCATTATTTTTCAACCACAAGAAATACATCAAAAGACTTTCCCTCAACGACGCAGAGGCTAAACACTAATTAGACCAATGGCAACAACTGTTCTAGAAAATTCCCTTCTGCTTAACTGAACTGAAGTAATAACACAAGCAGGTAAGCAGTTCTTACACGAGAAAGCAGAGAGATTGAAAGCACGAACAATCGGCTGATTAGAACCCTCATTTCCTTGGTGCTGGGGCATTTTGTACAGAGGCAGGGTGGAGTGTAATTGAAGCAGCGTTGTTTGGATGGAGGCAGGAAAGATTAGAAGCTGCTCAGTGTATACTGTAAAAGAAAGAGCTGTGAAATTGCTTCTCTGTGTACTATCAATCACTTCCTGGGAGTAAGGTAAGTCCTGGTGACAACAGGGGCCACTTTGCCCTTCCTGGGAAAGGGGATCCTGGACATCAAAAATGGAAGCTAGGGGTTCCTGTCCAGCAAGAACGGCTTCTGCACATCAAAGCATCTCGCAGGCAGACCCTGACCTCCCACACACTAAACTATGTGTGTCTGAGTTTGAAATTTATCTACCTGCTTCTTTTCTGTGGCCCCAACTTTAAGACCAAGAAACAGTCTCATATCCTGCAGCCCAGTCTAGTCGTGAGCATGTGTGGGGTTCTCATGGAAGCACACAAATGAAGGCAGCTTAGCAACTCCACGTTGACACTAATAAAAAATCCTCCTGACAGGAGAGACCTAGCAGAGCCAAACTCACAGAGAACAAAAGTTGAACAGTGGCTACTGGGGTGGCAGAGGCAAGTGGAGTTTTTCTTAATGGCTACTGTTTCAGTTCTTGAAAGCTCTAGAAATGGAAGGTGGTCATGGTGATACATCAATCGGGAAAGTAATGTACATGGAGAGGAAGAAAAACCTGTTGAAACATTACTTGAAGACACTTTATCCTGTCTGTACAGTGTGGATGCGCAGTCCCCGAAAGGACCATATGCTGGAGGCTTGGTCCTCAGCTGGCTGCCAGTCCCTGAAAGGAGGCTGAGGCTGGGGGCTCTGACTTAGCCTTGATGGATCATCTACTTAATGTCATTATGGACCATGGTACCTGGACGGAGGTGAGCTGTAGAAGGCATCCGCTGTTCTGATCATGCCCCGCCCCTCTGCCCCCGTCTTCTTTGCTCAAAGGCCTGCCCCCATGGTGTCCGTCTGCCTGCACGTAGGCCCAGAAGCAAGGAGGCGGGGTACCATGGGTGAGACCTCTGTCCACAGTCTGGGAGCATCCTTCTTTCTTCATCTGCTGGGGGTCCGGCCATCGCGTGGAAAGGCTGACCATCAGTCTGCCCTATCATGATTGTCTTACTTTCCTACGGCTACTGGTTTTGCAGGGGTGGTTATACTTTTAGTTTGTGAGGCAATAATAATTAATTTTAATAGTCTATTCTATGTGTTTTGAAAGAAACTCAGATTTGGGAAAGATTTCCAAAGAGAAAAAGCACTCCCTGCGGCACCAGCCTCAGACTTCAAATGCTACCTTCCTGAAGGCTAGTGATGGTTCCAGGAGCTGTGTGTGTCGGCTGTGGCCAGGGCAGGCTTTCAGTTCTTCAGAAGCCAGGTTCTGGAAGACAACCTGCTTACTGTCACAGTGGCCTGGGCTCGCGGTCCTGCCTTCATGCACCCTGTGGCCAGCTCGTGGAGCTGGGCCGTGTGCCCTTCTGGGGTCTGCGGGCTCCGTGGTTCCTGCTATATCCTAGGTGCAGCCCCTTGGCTCACACACTTGAGTAGCTGAGCATCTCCTAGAGGACCCTGCCCAACCGTCAGCTGGGTATTTCTCGTCTCCATATCCGCTTATTACTGTGTTCTGTACCTGGAAATTTAGTGATGTCACCCAAGCCCTATTGAACACATATACCTAAGAGAACGTGTGTGTGTGTGTGTGTGTGAGAGAGAGAGAGAGAGAGAGAGAGAGAGAGAGAGAGAGAGAGAGAGAGTCTACAAATCAAATAACTCCTTTCTGGTGAGTTGCGGAGTTGCGTAGTGCCTCTGGTCAGCCTTCTCTCCTCACTGCCTTCCTTCCTTTCTTCCTTCCTTCCTTCCTTCCTTCCTTCCTTCCTTCCTTCCTTCCTTCCTTCTTTCCATCTTCCCTTCCTTCTGCTGAAGACTGAACTGGACGCATGGCAGGAGACACTGCTGAGCTGCACTTCCTCCTTGCAAATGTGTCTCCTTCGGCACAGCCCAACTTTCCTAGACATGCAAACCAGCCACGCTGCAGGCTGAATTGCATGGCCTCCATGTGGACTGCAAGGGACTTGGTTTTTCTTTTATGCCACGTAGTGCATGTCACGGCTTCGACCTCTTTCTGTGTTCACCACTTTTCAGCCTTTCCCCACAAACCTCCACGTTCCTGGAAGACAGACCTGCACATCATTTATTTTATCTCCTAACCCCTAGTGATGACACAACCGCTGGATGATCAGCACATGGGGTGCACACACAGGGCAACTCAGAAAACAGCGAGGTCCACGCAAAACCAGTCATCAAACATCTAGCGAAAACTCCGCATTTCTCGTTCCTCCCTCTGCCGCAAGCTCCACTAAAGGTTTTGAAATGTGGAGCTGGGAAGATGGCTCAGCCATTGCAGAGGACACAGGTTCCATTCCTAGCACATACGTGGTGGCTCACACTATTTATAACTCCAGCTCCGGGGACTCTAACACCATTTTCTGACCACTGAGGGCACGAGGCACGCATGTGGTACACATACTTATAAACCAGCAAAATACTTATATCCACGAAACAAAATAAATACCCCCCTCAAATCTTTACAGCCTCAGCGCTCTCAGCCTGTTGCAGAGTGTGTATCCATTGCTATGACATTTCTGCTTTATTTTAGAACTTGCTTTGCTAACTCCGAAATGAGTTGGTTTGAATACACAATTTCCAGCTGAATGCCGTTCTAATAACAAAGTTCATCAGACAGAGGCATCCTTCAAAGGCACAAAGAGTTAAGTGTGTAATTTTCTTAATAAGTCTGGAAAGGCAGGGCATCATTTTTTTTCTAACTATGGCATGCTCTGTGACACCATGTAATTTTGGGGTATCTACACTTTGCTGGGAAAAGAAAAAAAATACCTAGTCTCTTTTAAAACTATTTTTGCTGCCAGGAAAAAAAAAATCATTTGCTCTGTCACAATTATGGCAATAAATCTCATAGTGAAGACATTTAACGATGGCTACAGGCTTTCTTTATCTAACTTTACAGAGACAAGCTCTCAATGCACTCAACATGGGGGAAATGGCTACGTTCTAGTTTTTATTTTTGTTTTTAAATATGTGGCTAACAAGTAGCAGCCTTCTGGCCTTGAGTTTGTGTGGCCAGGATGATAACCTTTGCTATATGTAAACGGAGCATGCTTATGCTAAAAAGTTCAAATCAGAAATGCTCCCAACGCCAAAAACACATGAATGCCACTATGGTGTAATGAGTGGAAATTGACACACAGGATGGGCAGAAATCACAATTCAGGCTCAGTAAGAAATATTTTACAAAATGACCTGTAGGCTCCCGTGGAAAGCAAATATAAGCCGTGAAGGACCTCGGTGTCTTGACTTGGGCCTGATCCCCAGGACACCTCATTTTGTGTACCCACATATCTCAAATTCTGAAGTCCAAATCCTTTCAGTCCCAAGCACTTTAGGTTAGATAAACTCAACTGTGATAAGCTGTTCGTTTTTGGTTTTGTGTTTGTTTGTTTGTTTGTTCCTGGTTTTGGAGAGAGTCTCACTTTGTATTCCCTCCTGACTGGCCTGGAACTCTAGGACCATGCTGGCCTCCAGCTCGGAGATTTGCCAACCTCCTCTTCTGCGATCCTGGAATTAAAGCATGAGGCGTGCCACACCTGGATAATGTACTTTTGAAAAAGACTTCTTTATTTTACCTGTTGTGTGCACACCCCACGTGGTCAGTATCCTCAGACGCCAGAGACAGTGACAAATGCCCCAGAGCCGGGACTGCGTGAGGCTGTGAGCCACCTTATGTGGGCTCTGGGACCCACACCCAGGCCTGCTGGGAGAGCGAATGAGTGCTCTCAACCCCCGAGCCATCTCTCCAGGCCCGACCGTGCTAAGTTCACATTCAGAATTTAGAGTTTTCATTCTTGAGTTGATAATTTCACGTTTATTTTTTATAGAAGATTCCAATGGGCCTTATTTTTAAAATTTATTTGGAATAGTAAGTAGATTCTAAGAATATAAAATTCAAACGGCCAAAAAAGGAATATGGAACACTTTCCCTCCCACCTCGAATCCCCACTCATTCACACTGTACCTGCCTTTTCCGTGTTATTTCAGAGGCAGTGCACATGAAACGAAACAGACAGGATCTATTCTTAAGGTCTCTTTAGTATCACCCCACACCAATGGACACTGAGGTTACTAGCTGAAGAGTGCTCTGTTACACAAATGAAACAAAACCAGCACATATTGAGAAGCAGGCTCTTAGACACGACGCCTCATTGAGTATCTTGGAATACACATGTTTACACAGAGAAGAATTTAAATATTCAACTCAAATTCTTAAAGAAGGACTTGCCAGGTCATGCCTTTAAACCTAACAGCTGCCACAGGTCACAGTCCCTGAAGCTCACACCAAGACCCACTGCCACCACCAGTGTGTCTTCACACTCTCCTCACACAGTGTCCACCTTCACACTCTCCTCACACAGTGTCCACCTTCACACTCTCCTCAGTGTCCACCTTCGCACTCTCCTCAGTGTCCACCTTCACACTCTCCTCACACAGTGTCCACCTTCACACTCTCCTCAGTGTCCACCTTCACACTCTCCTCACACAGTGTCCACCTTCACACTCTCCTCACACAGTGTCCACCTTCACACTCTCCTCACACAGTGTCCACCTTCACACTCTCCTCAGTGTCCACCTTCACACTCTCCTCAGTGTCCACCTTCACACTCTCCTCACACAGTGTCCACCTTCACACTCTCCTCACACAGTGTCCACCTTCACACTCTCCTCAGTGTCCACCTTCACACTCTCCTCACACAGTGTCCACCTTCACACTCTCCTCACACAGTGTCCACCTTCACACTCTCCTCACACAGTGTCCACCTTCACACTCTCCTCACACAGTGTCCACCTTCACACTCTCCTCAGTGTCCACCTTCACACTCTCCTCACACAGTGTCCACCTTCACACTCTCCTCACACAGTGTCCACCTTCACACTCTCCTCAGTGTCCACTCTTCACACTCTCCCCATGTGTCTTATAAAAATTGATCTTTGTCGAAATTAAAAGTTAAACATGTTCCTGGATAATATATAATACAGGAAGTTTTGAATTTTTTCCAAGGTAGCCATTTCAAAAGTTTTAAGAAACAAAATAAAAATATTCTTAGATAAACCCAACTAAGCTGGGTTATTAAGATTATGTATAAGAATTTACTACTCATCAAAAACAGAATTTCCAAATTTTATTCAGAAATGATTTACACATGAGGAAGGAAAAAAAATAAGGGGAAAGAAAAGTTTAAGTTTTCTACCCTTCTTCCTTTGTTCAGTCAAATCCTTTCCAACTTGAGTTGTCTATGTTTATTCCATCTTCTCCCCGTTTAAAGGAGATTGGAAGCTTCTTTTCATCCTATATGTGACACTGATCTTGGGGAGACATACAAATGTCTACTCACATCACATAAGGAAATGCTGACAGACCAAATTAACATACTACCAAAGTCCAGGGTAGTGTACCAATGAGGTCATTGCTTTAACTCACAGGTGTGGCTGAGGCGCTGCTCCCAGGAACAGGAGCCACAGGAAACAGCATCACAGCACTCACCCCAGCCCAGTGATAGCTCACAGGAGCTGGAGCCCAGGAGCTTTCTGAGCGTCTTGCAGAGAGCTGGGTAACTCGGAGACTCTTCCTCACCAGCCCTCACTGCCGATGGAAGCTCCGGGAAAGAGGCCTTGCTCAGCTGGTCCGTTTGGAGACTCCCCGAGACTAGTTGTTCACTTCCTGTGTGGAGGAACCTCCTTTTGGAATTTCCTGATTTCTTAGTGAGTGTGCTTCCAGGATGGAGTGTTTCATATTGGAGAAGCATGCTACTCAACAATTCCTGTGTGAATTCATTTTAAATATAATAAATATATAAAACCCAAAGCCTTTGGAAGTTAAGGGCAACTGATTCGCTTACCAAATGATAAAAGAAAGAATATTTTGGTTCTCTTTAACTGGCTTACCAAATTATCCTCTGTACAAATTCCCTCTATAACTGAGTGTGTATTTCTTCTGCTGCTTTTTAAAGAAAGAAACCTATGCCTAATCCTGAAGTACTGACTTAATGCTTACTTTTCTGGAGCAGAGCACAAATTACTACAATCCTTTATTATATGCTTGCCTCTACCAGCATGGCTAAGTACAATGTGGCATAGATGCATTTTTTATGCGCGCACGCGTGCCCACACGCACACCCACCCACACCCACACCCACACCCACACACGCACGCCCATGGTTCTTCTCTGATGGAAATGACAAGCTGCTTGTTCACTTTTTCACAGTTGTAGAGAGGACAGTCGACCATAGTAAACAAAATGCAATCTATTTTGCAAAGGCAAAATGAAGCAGGGGCTAAAACTTCTCCAGGATTCTTGGGCTTGACCTTATATTTATATTTCAGGAATAAGTTTAAAACCATGTTGCACCATTTAAGAATTGCGGCAGAGACCTGGACACTGCCACAGTGCAGCTGAGACGGTGTTAGAGGCAGGCATGACTGAGCATGGAAACCAGCAGGCTGACCTTACAAATCTTAAGCCAACAATCTGTCAGCATGTTTCTGATATAAACATACTGATTAGAGCGAAGCCAGTAACAAAATCTTGAATGAATACGCGAGCCGGGAGTCGGGGAGGGACGGATGCGCTCGGTCCGCGTCTAGGCGGCAGTGTGCCTAACCGACAGTGCAGGCGCCGAGCCCCAGGCGCCGCTCAGCCCACGAGGGTGGCTATCTCAGTGGCTGTAATCTGGGGCTGAGGGCCTAGGGGGTCCCTCGGGAGCGGCCGGTCTTTCCGCTAGAGGTCTGAAGAGGCTGAGGCAGCAAGAGAGCAGATGGCAGAGCGCAGTGTTCGGAGAGCGTGCGCTTGCTCATGCGCACTCATGGACTGACATGCTCTTCAGTGGGGAGCAGTAACCGGGCTGAGCACTGCACTGAGAATAACCTCACTCCGTCCTCGGTGTGTGTCAGTGCGGGCAGTCACGCGCTCATTTGTGCAGAGAGGAAGTGCGCCTTGAGGAGGGCAAACAAAAGACTACTACCAGCGAGTGCTGCTGGCGGTCCTCTGGACAGGGCCGCTGCGGTCCTCACAGCCCGTGCCTTTGACGTCACCTTACTGGCCGCACTGTCATATCCCCCTGTTGGGCTTGGGGCTGCAGACATGGCTCAGAGAGAGCGTTTACTGCTCTTCAGAGACCAAGTTTGGTTCCCAGATCCCACAACAGGCCATTCACCAGGGCTGTAGCTCCCGCGGCAGGGGCTCCGATGCCCTCTTCTGGCCTCTTTGGGGAACTGCACAGGCATGGCTTTGCATACCCACAGATACACACAAACACATTCGAAAAGAGAAAGTTCCCCTCTGGCTTCCGGGGCAGACGGCCTTGAGCATGGGCCTGGGGTGGCTCCTTGGTTAGAACCTGAAGTCAAACATGTATGCAGAGGGCAGAAGAAGCGCGTGAGACCAGAAGCAAGGAGATAAAGGGGGCACATGGACGTTAAACTAAACATAAGGAGGACACAGAGCTGGGGGCCAGTCAGCGACGGCAGCTCGCAGTGGCTTTCAGAGCCACCGCGGCCTTCCTTGTCGGAATCAGCACTGTGAAAGGAGCTTTTCCTAGGGGTGAAGGAAAGGTATTCACCCAGAGGTCGCTGATTTGGGGCGAAGACACAGCACCAAGAAGTGGAAGTAATGAAGACAAACCTTCCCTACCTCATTCTTCCTCAGCGCTTCCCCCAGATAGACAGGAAGTAACTGGCCATTGGCTACCACTAAATAGAGACATAGATTTAAACTTTTTACGTGTGCGGTCATCCAGTATAGAGTCAAATCAAGCAACCGTATATCCCAGTTTGCAAAAAGGTGACAGAGAAGCCCTGGGACCTAATGAGCCATAGAGAGACGTGCGTGTAAGGGTTCGTCACCTTCAGAATGCTCCTGAGGTCACAGTGCTCTGGAGAGACAAGCCTCGGGAGTCGTGAGGAACGATGGAGGTGGCTTAGGTAGAAGAGCATGTGGAAGGCGCCGCAGAACCAAATGAGCTTCTGAAAACTCAGGGGCCCTGTGTTAGGGTGTGTTAGATCAAGGGCTCTGCCGTCAGCTATTAGCTGCGTGAGTGAGCACACCATGAAATGAAGACTCCTAAGAACATGTCTGAGGCCTCCCCTCCCTGGCCATGGATGGACACACTGAGCCACTGAAGTCTTGACCAGTTTCCACAGTAGCCTAAAGCTAGTCTGGACCACAGCTTCGCCTTAAAAGACTGCTCTTCAGAGTGTATTTCTCAGTTCAACATCAGTCTGCAATTGCTGGTGGCTCTGCCATTACAATGTATGTACAGAAACTGAGAGAGAACACTTTGAAAGTTTTGCAGCAATTTTTTAGTATAATTTTATACCTACCCTTTTTTAAAGTGACTAGCATTTTTTTGTCCTTTAAAATGAATCATTTTATTGTATTTTTCCAAAAAGTATTAATATGTAGAAAGACTGGGGTAGAAGAGAGTTGTCTGTTATCCTAGGTTAGTAGTTGAGGAGCCCTGGGCCAATTTCTAGCTGTCATTATCTCTCCTTCCAACAACTTCCAGGGTTAGTACTCAAGATGTGTGACTATCTGGCCGTTTCTAGGATTCCTGTAAGTTAACGTTGGCTTCAGTCCCTGGCGATGGGCAAAGAGACACCTTGTTGGCATTGTCAGTCTTCTGTCAGTGAGGGAAAGAGCAGATGGCAGCCCTTTGTCCATCCTAGCTTGATGCCCGGCTTGATGGCCGAAGCTGTCTTATGCCTAAGACTCATAAAAATCAACTCAGAGCAAATCTAGGCGGCACAGGGCAGCAGCAGAAGAAAGACAGACAGAGACCTGCGGACAGACCTCCCCTTTAGTGCATGGCATGGGTCAGTCAGAGACCCAGCTTTGTCACCACGCCACTCAGCATAAGTGGATGATGTTGCCAGGGGCCCACCAGCCCCGTGGCCAGCCTGCAGCTGTAGCCACCACAGTGTATGAGTGTGAGTGAGTGGTCATATGGGAGAAAAAGAGAAGTGTAAAAGCCTGTTATGAGTGGCCAGCCGGGGCTGTGGTGAGGTCCCAGCCCAAGCTGCCACATAGGGCCATGTGTGAGTCTATGACTGATATTACCACATGGGAACATCCCTGGTCGAGGCAGCCTCAGGGGACCACATGGATGTCCAGGGGCTGTGCATAGCTGGACCCATCCCTCACCGGGTGCAGCTCTTGGGAGGCCCTGTGCCTCACCATGAGCTTGAGAGAGCTAGCCCTGTCTTTTACCAGCAGCAGCATTTAGGAGAGGGCCCTGCACTTCACCAGAACAGCATAGCAGAGCTGACCCTGGTGGCTGGGGGTGCAGGTGAGTTTCCCCGACAGTATGAGCTCAGGAGAGCTGGCCCTGCCACTTATCTGCCCTGAGATGAAATGGGTGTGAGGGTGATGCCCGCCCCTTTGCCCCTGACACCTGCAGCAGGAAGGAGACCAGGAGAGCTGGCCCTGCCACCTGTATGGTGTGAGGTGGTATGGGTGGGAGGGCGATGTCCTCCCCTCCCCCCTTGTCACCAGCAGTAACCAGGAGAGCTGATTCTGGGGCCTAAGAGTGGCAGACCTGTCCCTGCACCTCACAGGCTGTAGCACTCAGGAGAGCAGGCCCTGCAGCTGGCCTGGGCAATCCAGTGGAGCTGGCCCTGATGGTGAAGACATGGGTGAGCCAGCCCAGGGTCATGAAGTGGCTGGGAGAGCTAGCCCAGTCCCTCACAGGCTGAAGCACTTGAGAGAGTGGGCCCGGACCTTGGCTGGGCAGTACAGGGAAGCTGGCTCTGGAGGCGTGGGTGCACGTGAGCTGTCCTGTGTCTCCCCTCCCGGGTGGCCCCTGAAGGGCATGAGAGCAGGCGACCTGACCCTGCCTCCTGCAGATGGCAGCCCTGGTTGCCGGAGCAGTGCTGGAGGTGCAGGTAAGGGGGAAGCAGTGGGCTGACCAGCTCAGCTACCACCCAGGCCCAGATCCAGGGCTCTGAATTGGTCCACCCCAAACTTACATCAGCTGCGAATGGTTGGGACGTGTGAAAGGGCCAGTTCTGCTGGTCCAAAGCTCAGAATCTCCATGACACAGGGCAACAAAGAGGCAATGGGTGGAGTCCTCAGGGTCCAATACAGACGGTGTCACAGAGGCCAGCGATCGTGGGCCAGACCAGTGGCGCACTGGAATGAACATGTTCAAGTGAAGGCCTGGCCGGGGGCTGCGCCGTGGGACATACTGTGCCCCACTGCAGCCCCACGGTGAGATGTTCTTTATGCTTTTGTGCTGTTGTTTGCTCTGCGTTTTATTTGGCGGGGGAGGTAGCAAGGGCAAAGAGTGGATATGATATGAGGGTTGGGGAGATGAGCAGGGCTGGGGTGCACGAGGTGAAACTCAGAAAGAATCAGAAAAAGGTTTTAAAAGTTGCCTTCAGAACGGATAAGTAAATCCAGGTCTAGTCACAAGTGCACAGCTCAGTCCTGAGACAGCGGGGCCAGGGTCTCTCTGCAGCAGGTGTCTGGGAACAGAGCCCTAGCAGCCAAGACCTTGCCCTGACTCTTCCACAGAGAAGTGGCAGGGTTTGGGGTGAGGATGACTCTTTGAGATGAGGTAAAATGGGGCTAATTGTTTTTATAAGGAGACGTTGGGAATGACTCGGTCATGGGTAACACCTAGTGCAGGCACATGGGCTCGCTAACTAGTTTTTAAGATTATCACAACTGACTATTTTTTCCTAGCGCTGCTAGGAAGGCACTGGGGAAAGACCAAGACCTATGGACTCGAGTTGCTGTGACCCACATGGTTGGGGGCAACGAAGGAATGAAAAAAAAGGACAGACAGACAGACGTAAAGAGAAGCTGGGATGGCTAGGCTGTGTGCTCTGATGAAGACACACCAGCAATGTTTATTAGGTCCTACTGAGCCAGAGGCAGGTTTACATCTTGGTGGGGGGTCTCTGCCGGGGAGCAGCTTGAGGTCTGTTGGTTGGAGGCAGGAAGCTGTGGTTAACAGGTCAGGCACACACTCGAAGGCAATGTTTGTTCACATCCATACTCGGACCAGAAGAAGGCTCTGCGGTTTCCACGGGTCTGAAGCACTGGGCTCCTTACCATGGCCGTGCTCAGGTCAACAGAACACTCAGGACTTCACCGACCACCACCTTCAGCAGACGGGCACGGCACAGTGTTCGGTCTTCAGTGCTCTGACCCGTGGCTGGCACATCTCAGCGCTTCCTGGTTTTAACCTCACAGTCGTCATCCAGGGTGGAACAGCACATGGGAAGCCTGTGATTCCACTGCTATGGCTTCAGGTGAAGCAGACGCTGGACCACACTTCCAGTAGCTCTGCTGTGAACAGGTGAGTCACTTGCACACACGGGAAGACACGCCCCTAGAGTACAGAATGCTATCCAGTCCCCAGAGTTTCTGGCTTGGTGCGTCCTGGGCGTCACCTTGAAACTGCATTCCTGGTCACAGAGGTGAGCATGCTGAGGAGCAGCTTCCACAGGCTTGGGACGCACACAAAGAACCAATTGCCTGGTACTCTGAAACAGAAATCGGGGCTTCTTCTTCGTCATCTGTTTGCTTGCTTGCTTACTTATTTGATTTTTGAGACAGGGTCATTTAACCCAGGCTGACCTCAAACTCCTATCTTCCTGTAATCACGTCCCAAATGCTGGAATTACAGGAACGTTCTACTACCATGCCACACCCAGCCTCCTTACTGATCTTAAGTAAATTATATGATTTGCTTTAGTTTCATTGTCTAAAAAAATTTTTTAAATAAACTACATTTGCAAACTCTTGCATGAGTCACTTATGTCACTGCTGTGCCAAAACTCAAAGAACCAACTCAAAGGAGGAATTGTTTTGGCTTGTTTCAGAAAGCAATACACTACAGTAGGGACAGCATGGCGATGGATAACGCTCTGTCCATCGCTGCGGAAGTATGAGGCAGCAGCTGGCTGCTGTCAGGGAAGGAAGCAGAATGCACAGGGCGGAAGCAGGCAGGGGAGGACACGCTTGCTTTAGAGGCTGCCCTGATGACCTGCATCACCCGAGCATCCCTCCTCAGGGCTGCACACCTTCAAAACACTTCCATCAGGGCCCGAGCATTCAAAACATTGAGGATATTTCATATTCAGGCAGCAACAGTTCTTGTCTAGTTCTAAAATCTTCCTGGTCCTATTGGCACTTTCTTTCCAAATAAACTAATGTGCCATGGCCATTGTAAAATTCACACAAACATATTTTGACATTAATGTTTCTCTTCCTTGTCATTTCTGTGTTTTTAAAGATTATTTTATTTTCATTGACGTCTATTTGTGCACAGCATGTGGGTAGGTGCCCGAGGGCCAGAAGAAGGCCTCTCTGCCAGTTAGCTCTTGCCATGTTGACATATAAAGCAGAAATATCTGGAAAGAGGACATCTCACTTGAAGAACGCTTCTATCAGATTGGCCTGAAGGCAAGTCTGCGGACACTGTCCTGGTGATTGATGTTGGCGGGGCCGTTGTCCGGGTGACACCACCCCTTGGAAGGTGAATGCTGGAGTTACAGACACGCACTACACCTAGCAGAGTGAGGCAAGCCAGACGCCGAGTGCCCTGCTTAGGCTCTGCATTCAGAGCCTTTGACTTCCTTCCATGCTGGGCTGTAAACTGAGGGCTAAAATAAACCCTTTCCTCCCCAATTGCTTTTGGTCATGGTGTCTTATCCCAGCACTAGAATGCAAACTAAGCCGGCCTCGGATCCCCCAGAGCTGGAGTTACAGTCAGTCGTGAACCACCCAGAGTGGGCGCTGGGGCCCGAACTTGCATCCTCTGCAAGAACAGCAAGAAGGCACAGCTGCGGAGCCTTCTGTCAGCCCCCTGGCTGTATTTGGTTTTGTTTGATTGTTTTGCCAGGATGTCATGGAGCTCAGAAGGGACTGGAACTCGCGTCTGCAGCTTCCAAACGCCGAGACTACAAGCGTGTAGGCCACATGCCCTGCTTACAGCCGTGTTTCCTTCTTCAAGGATGTGCTATGCCAGGCTCTTCCTTCTCTTGCTGTTTGTTTGCTGGGTAGCCCTGGCTGGCCTTCAGCTTCATTCGGCCTTCTGGTGATCCTCCTGCCTCTGCCTTGGGCCTGTGCTGCCATTACTGTCTCAAGTGCTGCCTCATTCACTGTAACTATTCAGGCAACACAACCTGGCTGAGCACCACAAGAGGATTTTCTCATTTAGCCCTCACGACAAACACAGGAAATGGCTTCTGTGGTGTGTGTGTGTGTGTGTGTGTGTGTGTGTGTGTGTGTGTGCGCGTGTGTGTGTGTGTGTGTGTGTGTGTGTGTGCGCGCGCGCGCGTGTGTGCCTGTGTGTACATGCTTGTGCATGGTATGATGGGTTATGAAGTCAGTTCTCTTCTCCCCTCTGTGCATCTCATGGATTGTCTCAGGTTGTGGGGCTTCACCTGCCAAACAGTTATTGATATTATCTTTCTCATTAGAGTCTGGTGTGTGGCGGTTTGAGCAGGTGACCTGCTTTCAGGGGAGTGGTGGCGAGGCTGAAGTCACTGCCCACAGCTGAGCGATGCCAGAGCCAGCACTCAGCCTCTGAACTGCCACCATGCAGAACTTTAAAAAGGGAAAAGCGAGATAACTGGGTATTTTGGGGTCAGCGTTTAGGATGTAGATAAGCCTGTTTTCCCAATTCCCTCCAGCCACAACACGGCAGCTAACGGGTCTGTAATGAGCACAACAGTGCACATTCTGACATGTGTGTACACACTCATGCATTCCGGGAACGCTGGTCGGCAGACAGTGTTAGCATGAATAACCTTGGGGAGAAGCGGACTGGATGGGGCAGGAGAGAACTTACTGTGTCAATGAAAATACTGATGTGCGTTTTAGTCATGGGGGTATACGCATAGACAACGCACTGTAAGCAGTACGCGGCGTTTTTCAGTAGATTCTGCCTGTCAGTTCTACCCCAGTCAAAAAAAGACATAGCTGGATAGCTGGCTGCTACCGGAGAATCGGAAATCTCCACCGCACTTCCCAGATCAAGTGCGGCAGAGGGAGGAGGCTGGAGTGTGTGGCTGGCTTTCCCACTCTTGTCACTCTTCACAGCTCCACATCAGTGACGGAGAGGAGACAAGCTTTTACTCATTAAAGCAGCCGCATTTGGAAGAAGGCAAAATTAGGGTTGAAATGCGTCATCCCAAACCACAGATGATGTTAATTTCAATAGTGTGCGATTCCATGTCACACACTCAGCGAGGTCCCCGAGGAACCATTGTTTGTCGGCGAGGCCGCCACATTTGCTCACCTTCACTCACCTGTCCCTCTCTGACCGTGGCTTGTGTGCCAGGCCCCTAGTCTGCGTGTCAGATAACGGCAGATAGTTCCCCGAGGACCCCATTTGCTGTGGCCATCCGTTCAGAAGGCCACTTCGTTTAGTGTCCTCATTAACTGCCACTCTAAAGTTTAGTAATTTTCCTGGCTCCACTGTTTCCTCCTCCAGTGTATCTTGTGTAATTTATTCTTGTTACAACTCATTCCCCTTCATCTGCCCATAAACGGCAGTCATGATATTTCATGATATTGCCAGTACCGTGTAATTTACAAACGGCCTTGCATACCTAAAGATCTTTTTAGAGAGAAAGACTAAATTGTTGCAGAGAAAGCTGGGTGAAACACGTGAGATGGAGAAATTTCCTCTGAGTCGGCTTGAAGAAAGAGATTTTTATAGCGGTAGTTTCTTATTCTTAGACAAGGAGCCGCCACACACAGGGGAAGTAGAGCAGGCAGCTGTTTTGTGTTTCTAATTAAACTGTTTGCTGCTGTGGCAAAACAGAATCTGCCAGGGTTTCACAGTCAACATCAAGGTACCCGGCGCTGGCATTCTCGCTGTCTCCCAGCACAATGACAGTGTGTTCTGAGAAAGGACCGCACACTAAGCCACGAAGCCTAGCTCTGAGGCATGCTCTGCATGATGAGAGGTCTGCCTTGAAGGCTGGAGTCAGCAGAAGCCTCGAACTCACAGGATGCACCATTTTAACCTGCTCCACTGTGTCCACGTGTCAGGAGAGTCAGGAAAGTCCACAATTCGAGCTACAAAACAGAAATCCGCACAGTCTCCCTGCACTTTGATATATGGTTCTAGTAAAGGCAACAAGAGTTACAAACCAGAAGAGAAAACCCCACATCTGTCTGCTCTCCGACATTTAGAATTGTGAGCTGAATTTTCTCTTCCACTGCCTGGGGTGTGAGAGAAAAATCACACTGTGATCTCTGCCAGTTCTGGAAAAACAAACCTCTCTCCCGGCTGCCTGCACCCCTGTCCCGTGTTCTTCTGGGAATGGGGGCGGGTCTGACAGAGGCTGATTTGAAGCACTTTAGAGGCACCGTTTTTTAGGTGACCTGTTAGAACAGCGGCGAGTCCAGCGCAGGGCTGTGACAGTGTCTTTGGCAAAATGGAGCTCTAAAACCAGTGATTTTCCATTCATGTCATAAATGAGAAATAGTGAGCAAATACTGCTGAGGTGTAAGTGCTATTTAAAGATTCCTATTTTATGACGCACTCTGATGTTTCAGGAGTTAAGTAATACCGCACTGGCCCTAAAACTGCAGAATCAGAGGATGCAGCTTTCTGCAAGGGTTGGCTTCCTCATGCTGTTGCCTGATTTCAGTTTTCAAAGTCAGTTGTGAGGCCCCTCCCCACCAAACCAAAGAAGATGCACAGCAGCAAAAGCCTCCCATTAACACAGAACCGTCTCCTCACCCCTTCCTGTCCCCTTTGCCCTTCCTTCTCAGGGCTTAAAGATGCAGCTCTGAAAGTCTCTTGCAAGAGTCTAGTATGATTATTGTTCTTTAATGTAAGAGATTGATAAGACCAGGCTGAGAAACGTAACTACAAGCAGAAAAGAAAATGGGATTGGCACTTTTGTTTAACACACCAAAGCCCCTGTATGATTTCAGAAACTTTAATGTGATTGAAGATTTGTGAATTCTAGATCTCCTTTTAAAAATGCTTCTGTGTTCTTCCTTGGTAAGCTGCTTCAAGTTCCCAGCTGAGGATGCAAAGGGGGACGGTGTTCTGGCTGACCCAGAAAGGGATATAATGGAAGTGGCCTGCACAGTGGCCACCTGGATCATGGGCATCAACAGTCAGGGGGAGGGGCAGCATCCTGGAAAGTTCCCTCTGGCTGTTTATGTTTAAAGAAAAACATTATCTGTGTTTGAGTGGGGCTGCTTCCATATTTACAAGAGAAATATGGTACAAATATGACTTCTGTGTATGCATGAAATGCTGACACTAAGGCTATTTAGTGATCCAAGAAAAAAAAAACTAGACATTTATCTTGGTTTATATGTTTTGCATATAAAGTATGTTCATAAAGATGGATACAAATAATCATATATATGGCTTCATAATCAGCCCTATGTCTATGCCTTTGAAAGACACAGACTTAGGAAATACAGACTATTCCTGTTTTCCTAAGGAAATTAGGGAGTGTGTTTAATTAATACAGAAATGCAATAAAATTCCTATGGAAATACTTATGACATTCATGAATACCAGATGAGTTCATTATGATCTATGTTATTACAATGAATACTAAATGAATTAATAGTGCTGGAATACTCAAAATAAAGTGTTATAAAGTGTTGTGGAATGGCAAATAGAGTTAAATATTATGTGATTAGGGCTATCATAAGCAGTCTCAATGAAAAGAAAGCAAAATTTCACATCTACTGCAGGGACTGAAGAGTGGGATCAAACACGCATTTCCAAACACCGTGATTCTTAACTTTGAATGTCCCTTAAAGCCTCCCACAAATACTGTAATCATTGAAATTACCTTGGCTCAAAGAGGCAGAGGTGGTGGGTGGAGGTGGACAGAATGATGGGGCGAGGGTGGAGAGCAGGTGGGTGTGCGTAAGGGAGGACTTGCACTCGAGAGGAGCAGCTGACTGAAGAGCCCGGGGCTTCCAGTTCATCCTCTTCATCTCCTGACATGCTTACTGAGATATTGTATAAAAGAAGTTAATGTAATTTAAAGAGATTGAACTAATGGCTAACAACATCTCAGCTTTCTCACCAACTCAGTGTCACAGGACTCAGATGGGCTTGATGACGCTGCCCGGCTATGCTGGTGTAAATGGCCGCTGGCATTCGGCTGCAGCAGAGCTACGTGTGCGTGGCATCCTTCATGCACTGAGATGCAGTACCTTGTAACAATTCATATTTATTATAGATTTAGTAAGACATGAAGGCATAAGTGGATTTAATCAGACATGTAATTATTTTTATGTCTCCAACTCAAAAATATGCGTAAATAAATTTATGGTTATTTGGCGATAGTGGGAAGGTTCTTTATAAATGCTGAAACAGCTGCTGGCAAACATTTGCAAAGGAAAGACAACGGCTCTCATCTTCCAGTGGGCAAATGACACAGGGATCCGTTAGCTGAAATGCACTGTCCTAGCTGTTAAATGTTTGTTTCTTCATCCTCAAGATTACACAAACATGCGTCCGACGTAAGGAAACCTGCCATTTCTTTTGTGGCCACGGAGCGTTACAGTGGTCCTATTTTCTAGTCTGAGCAGCTGCCATCAAGCTGTTTGATTTCCTCATTCCCGTTTGTTCTGTTATTGGTGGCATCACTCCGGTTCTTGAGATGGAACGTTCTCGTTTGAAATGATGGGTGTCAGTGACGTGTGCACCTCTGTCCCTATGCCGATTCTGGCTTCTGTTTGGGCTGCTCTGGCATTCACAGGGGCTGTGTGACATTTGTAAAACTTTGCCACCAAGGATAGTGAATGCAATCTTCATGTTATCATTGCTTCGCTGTGTTGAAACATCTAATAAATTACACATCCATAAATGTAGATGTTGGACAAATACTCTGAGAAAATCTAATTTTCTTGAAGTACATCTTTTTTCATTCTCTCAAGTTTTCAGTTGAAATTTAGTGCTTCTGACGGGCGAGAAATAAATAACACCGGCATCTGGAATCTTCTCTCTAACCCGAAGCAGAGAAAAAGCTTCCCAGAGCCCTCCTGACGCGTCAGTTAGGACCCAGGCCTGTTACTCAGGCCTGTCTAGGACCAGGTGTAAACAGTTTAGTATATTAAAGCCGGGCACCAGCAGGCACATTCCCGCCCTCAGGGCTGGACTAGGCCGTGTAAGCAAGACTGTCGCCGGCTTCCCCAGGTGAAGGCATTTGCGCCTGCTTCTGTGCATGCGATCATTTCCAACACTAACCAGTTGAGTTAGCAAGCAGCCTTAAATGTCACAGGCATCCGACTTCTGGAAATCATGGGGTTCCCTTTCATCTCCGTACGTTGTTTCAATGAAGAGTAGCATTTCCAGTAAATGACACACTAGCCTCTGCCCGGTTCTGCACGCGGCCCGCGGGGATGCTCGGCTCACCGCCCCGCGGAGCGCCTTGGCAGACCTCAGAGCGCCCTCTGTTGGCGGAAAGGGCGGCGCGGCGGAGCCGGGCACCGAGGCGCCTCGCTGCTCTCCACCGTCCCGCTCGCGGTGCAGAAAGGGGAAACGCGGTTTTAAAGTCTAAGAATACCGATTATCGGGACACGGAAGGCCGCATGTCGGACGGCTCAGGGGCAGCGGCGGGCCGGAATGTGCTCAGGCGGACACGCGCGCACACGCTCGCGCGGTCTGCAGCACCTGAAGCTGGCGAAGCCCCCGCTCCTCCCCGGCGCTCGCACTATTTCGGCGCTGCCAGAAAACATGGCTTGAGCAACGATCATAAACCGGTAGGGCCTACACCTTACAGTTTTTACATGGAAGACTAATTAAACCTCCTGTGAGCGCGCGCACACACACACACACGCACACACACACACACACACACACTAGCTGTCCCTTGACCTCCACGAGGGACAAACAGAAAACAAGCCACCGCGACAGCTTACCTTCGCTGACGTTACCCTGGCTTGTGCTTTATCGCCTTCCAGCTGAGTCCCAGCAAGCTTTTATGAACCAGCAGGCTGGGGCTCATTTTATTGGGGGCGGCCGGGGGCACAACTTTAAAGCAGTGACTCTACGGCAGACGCTTCCCTGGCGTAGTCTCATAGACGTGACAGCTCTAATTTAGGGTCACTGCACATGCTAAGGAGTTTTAAAAGCACACTTGCTTTAAGTTACCTCGCTGTGCCCGCTTTCAGGCGGCGCTGGGCAGCCTTGCTTTCCTGACCTCCAGGGGCTGCTGGGTGTTGAACTGACTTGGGGCCCCGCACAGCTCACACCCCGTCACGATGTGCTCCTTTACACAAAGCTCGGGATTTACAGCCTCGGCATTAACCTGACTTCCTGATTCGATTTCCATCTTTAATTCCACTGTCTCAAAAGGAGACTTCTCTCTCTTGTAAGTTTCCATATCAAATGCTAAAGGATTTGAGAGACCAAAAATTAGGCCTTGCTAAGACAGTCACCGAGAAGGAAGGAATCTTGTCATTTTCACTTTTCGCACAGAGACGGTAAGAGTTTTTAAGTAATAAGCCTTTCATTTTTCTCTTTTACCTTCAGCTATTTGAACTACCCGCATTAATGTGAACCCAGCGGTTCGCACAAGGTCTGTTCACAGAGGATGGGCACAGGTGCTGAGGAGGTAATTTATGTCTGACGGTGCCTGGGAGGCCGCTCAAGTGCAAAGTACACTGCCACAGACGAACACTGACAGGCTCAGCCCACCCGGGCGTTCCGGGACGGAGGGCTCAGTGTCAGCACCTCTAGTTTCCCTGTGAGCAATCTGCCTCAGCTCTCACGCTTTGATGGGATGTATTTTAGGCTTCTTTTTTCAATTAATATATTTTATTGGAAATAGGATTATGCTATTTTTTTCAGACAATACAATTACATGAAAATGGTGCCCAGAAACAGAACTTAACTGTCATAATCATGAAACTTTTTCCCATTGCTGGGAGCACCTGAAAATTACCAGACTGTCACCATTTCAAAAATGAAAATGAGCTTCCAGAAACATGATTTTCTATTATCCCTGCTTTGATTGAGGTTTGAAAATCTGATAAATTTACTCACAAGTGGAAATTTTAATTTAAAAATTGCAAATCAGCTAAACTCGAGTTATATAATAAAAAGTATTAATATTTTTAACATTTCCTTTAACAAATAGTTTTATTTTCACAAATTGCATCGCAAATAATTTCATGCCACTGTGAAGTATTTTAAGCATGTCAGTTAATAACACACTCAGTATTTAAAAAACAGCCCACCAGAGGGCAGTCAGCTTTTAGTCTAACACATTTGAAATGAATTTCTTGGCATGGTTGGTTGAAGTTTGAATTAAAATCGCATCATTCCTTGCATCCATGAGTTCCTGACTTAAGGTGGGAAAGTCTAAGGCGTCAGTGAGTCTGACTGAAGGTCTCCGAGCAGTGGCGCAGTGCACTTCTGTGTACCCCAGTTGGTTATTGTGCTGTTTATGTTTCATTATAAAACACAGTTTATTCTGATTTACGTTGCCCTGGAGGTAGTGATAGTTTTCAGTCATTAGAGGCTTCAGGAAAAGCCCCACTGAGAAAGTATGAGAGAGTTTCCTTGCTGAGCTCTCTCCGGGTATTAATTCCAGCTGTTAACACTAATCTTGGAGTGAGTCTGGTAGAGGTGCTAAAGGTAAGTAGCACACTTAATATTGCACGTTGTGCAAAAGGTGGACGCTCAGAGCATGAAGGGGCTGAGGAGCCCTGGGTCTCCCTTCCCACACAGGCGCTGCAGGGCTGCCACAAAGGCTCTGGCATCTCAGTCATTGCCCTGACGGTGCTCAGAAGGATTAAAGGAACCTGGGCGTCCTCGTTAGACCCGAAACAAACAAGGCAGGTGCTTGTAATTCTGGCCCTTCAGAGGCTCCTTCAGCAGGGCGGGGAGGTTGAGGCCAGCCCTCGGTGTTTGCAGAACACGCCACTGCTGTCAGAGGGGATGGTGCTGTTTATATTGTCATTATTTGCCAAGCCCTGGCTGTCACAGTTCTGGGGATGAAGCTGTGACCTTCCAAAGCCAGCTGAAGAGACACTGGTAACAGGGTTTTCCTTTGAGGATGTAGCTGTTTTCAGATACTTGTTTACAGTAACCTTCCAAGCCAAACACCTGAGTTAAATGACTTGTTCAAGATAAAAGAAGCAAGCCAGTGACTTGGAATTCAGGAGCCATAGAAAAGCCTGAAAAAAATCCTGGGGTGCTTTTGCCTTGGGATTATTTATTTTTGATCCATTTTTGGGGGACACTGTCCTTTTCCTTCCCCGAGCTCCTGTGTATGTGCACCAGTCAAGGTGTCCAAAGAAGCCAGAAGAGGTCGGAAGTCCCTGGAGTTGGAGTTACAGGCAGCTGTGAGCCACCTGATAGGGGTGCTGAGAATGGAGCTCAGACTCTCTGCAAGAAATAACTGTGGCGCCATCTTTCCAGGCTTGGGAACATTTTTTAATTAAAAGTATCACATTCATAAGAAGACGATGAAGTGACCTCTGCAGGGACTAACAGGTAACGGAGAGGTGTGATGCCCTAGTTATGTCTGATGCATAAATCCGTATTTGGGGTAGAATCGCACTTGCTGCTGATCTGCCCCTGTTACCATGACCTAGAAGATGCCCGGGGCACCTTTTCATGTTAGTTCTCATACATACTAAACACTAATAGCAGCTAAGCTGGCCCGTGTGTTAGATGTCCGTTAATACTCAGGCCACCACCAGGAAATGGGAGCTATTATTTCTCTCCCTCTTAGGAGGCAGAGACTACCGAGCAGCAAATAGACCCCATATCTTAAGGCTTTGGCTTGTATGACCATCGTACGAGTCTGATGTGAGACTGTGCTGTTCTTTCTGTAAGTGTCCTCCATTGGAAGGCTAGCTTCATGTTTTTTGACAAGGCCGTGTCCTACTTTGCTTTCTATTGCTGAGGTTACCACCATGACCAGCTTGGGGAAGAGAGGGCTTATTTGCCTTACAGGTTATAGATGGTCATCCCAGGCAAGAACCAAAGCAGAGGCCATGGAGGGATGCTGCTCACTGGCTTGCTCCCCATGGCTTGCTCAGTCTGCTTTCTTATACCATTCGAGGACACCTGCCCAGTGTGTGTGTGTGTGTGTGTGTGTGTGTGTGTGTGGTGTGGTATTTCACAAACCAAACATTAATCAAGAAAATGCCCAATAGACTTTTCCACAGGCCGGTCTGGATTTTCTCAGGTGAGGTTCCATCTTTCCAAATGTCTGTAGCTTGTGCCAAGAGAACAAAGCACTAGCAGCACAGGCAGCCCCAAACTCATTTGTTTCTCTGATGTAGACAGACATATTTCAAACCCTTCTCAACTTTTCTTCTTCTTTCACCTCCTTAAAATTCCCTTTTCCTCTCCAAAATATGGCACTGAGACCCACTGTCTGAGACATCTTAATCCAGGTCCTTACAGTGTCGCTGAAGTACAGCAACTCTTACCCACTTCCATGGTGATGATTCAAGCAAAAGTCCCAGCCTGAGTGCTACTGTGGGTCAGCCAAGCGGGTTTGGGCTTTTCTGAATATCCTCGGACTACCTTTCTTTTCTTATGAGAAAATAAGGATAAAATGAGGACCTCAGAGGTCAGCTTGAGAGTCTTAAACATGATAGTAATATGACAAGTGCCTGACAGATACTATTCAATAAATGTGGGAAGAAAGTGCCCCCTTGTCCAGCTAAGGGCGTCGAGGAAAAAATGAAAACGAACAAAAATGGTGGAGCTTATATTGCTATAGAAGTCAAACCCAGGGCGTTGTACATGCTAAAGTACTGCTCTACCACCGAGTTTATCTTTAGCCCACAAAGGCGTGTTTTCCTGTCAGGTGTTAGTGTCATAGAGATTTGGCAGTGCCAGGGTCCTTGTTTGACCCGTGCATATGAATGAGATCAATTCCTTTTCTGGAGATATTTAAATAAGAACTTACAGGTGAATCAAATTAAAAGAAAATTGAAAATGTCTTTGTAAGTGTTTTTTGTGGGGCAGGGTCAGCCAACTGAACCAAGTGTAAGGGGTTAGAAGGAAGGCAAAGCATGCCAGTCTAGCCATTGCCCCGTTTCTTCTTCTTCTTCTTCTTCTTCTTCTTCTTCTTCTTCTTCTTCTTCTTCTTCTTCTTCTTCTTCTTCTTCTTCTTCCTCGACAACCTCAGAATCTCTATAAACACCCAATCATGAAAATATGGCACATGTACTCAATACGCCTCATGGCCTATGCATGAGGACTATTTGCTTAGAACCCAAACCAAGATGCTAATTCTGAATCCATTCCTCAAAATAATTTATGCTCCAAACTTACACCTGCAGCGTTTACTGTCCAGTGCTGTGACTGTGAGAATTTAAGAGGTGAGCTCGTGGGTGAGTGTTTCTAAAGTCAGCAGGCAGAGACAAAAGTTTAGCAATTCTCAGAGGTGCCCAAACCAGGAAGACTAACACTCCCTCTCCTGGAGCAAGGGTGTTGCCGAGAATCCAGGAAGCTCAGGACACCTGGTCCAAGCCATGTGCATAAATGCCAACGGCAGTCTGCTGGGTGAGTGCCCACTTCTTCAGAGAGCCCCCTGAGACAACTCCAGGAAGGAATCTTGTTTCAGCCTTCCTTTGGATTTTGGGGGGTTAGCAGTGAAATCTCTCTGGGTGCAACTACAGTGGACCCATTCCAGGCAAGCGCTTAACAAGGAAAGAAGTTCATCCCTTTGAGCTGAGCAGCATCGCGCACACTCTGGGTGAGAACCCTCACCTGTGACCTCTAATGGATAAAGCATTTGAGAACTGAGGGCTAGATTTGCACACCCCGCCCAAAGATCATCTTGTAGTGAATTCAGAGCAATAGCGCCGACTCTCATTGCTGACGCTGCTTCTGAAGATCTGAGCTGTTTTCTTCACAGATAGGAGAGGAGCTACCAACAAATACAGACCAGTCAGCAGCTGCTGGGTCACGTCAGGAGCTCCTGTATTAATGGCCCAGTTGTTCGAGCCAACAGCCAGGGATGGTAGAAGGCACTAAAACACACATCAAATGTGGCATTTATAACTCCTGTTTTTACTGCCGGCACTTCAGAAAGTGATAAGGGTCCCTCCAGCTCCCGGCATTTAAGGCTTTAGAAACCAAGAACCCTGTAGTAAGATGATTGGTCATATCCTATCGTTTTTGTAATCACAATAACCCTAAAACTTAAAATGTCCAAACAGCCCCAAATGTCACAGTAAAGAAATAAATTCCTGCCTGTCGTAAGAATGCTCTGAGTGACAGCCAATGGGAACTGTGGCAAAAACACTTGTTCAGTTTTCCAACTCAGTATTTCACCTGCAGAGGATGAGGCAGGATAAATTAAGTTCTCCTTCAATAAAAAAGTAATCCCCAGGCCTGGCAGCTTTCCCTGGAAGTGGAAACTGCTCCCGGACTGAACTCATCCCAGTGGGCAGCCACTTAAGTGGGCTTCAGGTGTGCCTCACACCCAGACTACGAAGATGAACAGCTGCTCTGAAATAGTGTGTTCACAGGACTAAAGGAAGAGAACTCGGGAGGGACTCAGACCAGCACTATCACAGACTGGATGGCAAACTATTAATTCCCTTGAAACATGACCATTCCCATGCCCCAGAGTGTGAGGGCCAGGAAACCCCACCACAGCACAGGACAGAAGATATTCAGTAGCTAGGAGCCAGGCGTTCCAAGAAGATTCCAGAAACACAGATGTGCGCCATTCTATGTTTCCCTTGTCAAGGGAGGCCTCCTCGAGGAGTAAATGGGCCGAGGCTTGAGGAAGCACGGCACACGTTTTGGGATATTTTCTTTGAATCGATTTTTCTCTAGGCGCTCTTATTTTGACACAATGGTATAAAGAATTCTTTAGTGAAGAAAACTAGATCTTCAGGTTGCTAAGTATATTATTTTCGATTAGAAGGAACTATCTGTTAGTCTGACTTATCTTTGAGTATTCTCCTTTACATAACTGCTTTACATTATAAGATGTCTGTTAAAGGAGATTTGGAACACAGGGACCTACATTGTGAGCTGCTGGCATCACGGCTGCTCATTCACTGTCCATTCCACATACCGTTTACCAACAGGTAGATACACAAACCAGATACGCAGAGGAACTTACTTCGCCTGCAGAGCTGGGAGTCCATCGGAGCCAGGGCCATGCGCTATGCTACGCAGGGCAGTGGGAAGGTTCCAGAGACGCCAGGGAGGGGCACCTGTTTGGTTGAGGGGCACTTCCTGCACGACTGACCCTTTGTACCGAGGCTGAGGAAAGTGTCATCTTCCCATAACACCAAGGAAACTGTTTAGGAACTGACGTGCGCTTCCCTAGAAAGCTAGGCCTTTTTTTTTTTTTTTTAACTTGAGGAAATCTACATTATAAGTTGCTCCCTACAATAAATATCTCATGAACGAAATTCACAAATGTGGGAGTTTATGGTGCTGATACAAAAACATATGCTAACGAAGAACAAGCTTGCATTTTTACTTCTCAGTATTTTATTGCCTTAGCCTGGCTGTCAACCAACTGCATACATTGCAAACATTTAGAGGCACAAATCAACCCACTAAAATATCTGTCAGGGCTTTCTGCATTAATCAGATTTGATGGATTGTAAGCTACAGGAGAAAAATATTTGTGACAGAAACTCAAAATAATTGAATAAGCGTGATATTAAAAAGCATGATTTTGAGTTATTACTTAAGCTTAAATATGAAAAAAGACTAGGAAGGCAAACTTTCTGTTGGCCCAGCACATTGCTGCTCATTATAAAGTTATTACACGTTTAGAGAAATTACACTATGTACTTCTTACTGAAGAGTTTCTACATAATTGGACATAAGTTGTATTAAAATATGTTTCAAATCTATTCTAGTCATCTCAAAGAACAGTTTAAAAATTTTAAATTCTACTTAATTAAAATTTCTTTAAATTAATAATTCTTTAATGTAGATAACTAATATGTGTCTTTAACCAAGAGGCGACACTGCATTTGATGGTCAAACACCACAGACAGTTCCACTAAAATCCAAAAGAAGAAGAAAAGAATGCTCTTCACAAATTATTTATGATTATTGGTATGTTTGTGGCTGTTTATTGTTCCTGTGGGGGGGCATGAAACAGATAGGAAACATCAGTAAAAGACACAGATGCTCAAAAATAAGGAAGAAACTGTCATTGCATTTTGATTTTCCAAAAGAGTCTCATGCTGCCCAGGCTGATCTTGACCTTGCTTCATGGGGTAGGCTGGCCTTGAACTCCTGATCCTTCTGCCTCCTCCTTGAGAGTACTAAGATTACTGGTGTGTAGTTTCATGACTAACTGGAAACTGTCACTAATTTTGAACAGAAAAATACATACCATAAAAACTTCTCATAATCATTTAAAATATAGTGATGGATAAATATGTCAGTGAAGAACAATTTTGAGTTTTTCTTTGTTATTTAAAAAGCTAAGATTAGGCAGGCAAGGTGGCTTACATGGTGAAGGCACTTCCTGCCACATCCGTTGACCCGAGTTGGATATTTGGAACCCACATGGCAGAAGGAGAGAACAAACTCCTGCAAGTCGTCCTCAACTTCTACAGGCCTGCCGTAGTCACACACACACACACACAGAGAGAGAGAGAGAGAGAGAGAGAGAGAGAGAGAGAGAGAGAGAGAGAGAGAACAAACTCCTGCAAGTCGTCCTCAACTTCTACAGGCCTGCCGTAGTCACACGCACACACACACACACACACACACACACACACACAGAGAGAGAGAGAACAAACTCCTGCAAGTCGTCCTCAACTTCTACAGGCCTGCCGTAGTCACACACACACACACACACACACACACACACACAGAGAGAGAGAGAGAGAGAGAGAGAGAGAGAGAGAGAACAAACTCCTGCAAGTCCTCCTCAACTTCTACAGGCCTGCCGTAGTCACACGCACACACACACACACACACACACAGAGAGAGAGAGAGAGAGAGAGAGAGAGAGAACAAATAAATAAGCGCACTGACGGTGAAAAGCTGATCTGCTTCATTTTATTGTGAGCCAGGGTCTCTCAGATAACGTGACCTCCATCCTCAGCCTCCTGAGCGCTGGGTTTTCTGGCGCTCTCTACGCCTGCCTCGCCTTAACTTTTTTAAACACTAGTTTTTAATATCTGCTTAGATTTTAAATAGAACAGTGTATGTATGTTTGCCCGTCCATGTCAAGACTTTCCCATGAGTGCCCCATTTACCTTCCCTCCCCACAGCCTGAGACGCAGAATACTGGGGCTGGCAAAGCTTCCAGTTGACATCAGCTGGAGTTCCCCGTGTCATGTGTCGTGTGCCGGGCAGTGTCTCAGCAATAGGGACCCTATTACTGCCAAGGTGCGGACAGTGACCAGCAATGGCAGAAATGTCCTGTAGTGTCTGGAATCTGTGAAGCCCCTTGACCAACTACACAAAACAATGCACCCCATTCCTGTTCCTGGGGGTGTTGTTTGGTACCATATGACGCCTGGTTGGGTTATTGTCTTCCCTGTATGAGGTGACGCCTTTATATGCGTGTATATTTGGCAGCGTCTGAAGTAGTAGGTTTTCATATAGCTCTTCACACGGTCAGTGTCAGTTCCCCCCCCCCCCATTCACTCCTTTACCCCTCCTCTTTAATCATGCCTGCTCTCATTTCCCTTGTTATTCCTTTGTCATACTATATTTTATTGTCTTCTCCTTGGAGGATCTCCTATTCTCCCATTGTACCTAACTTCTGTGGGTATTCTAAATAAAGCACACACATCTAACTCATAGACTTAACAGCCACATACGGGAGAAACCATGCAATGTTTGTCTGTTGGGGGTTTTGGTTGCCTCACTCAGGATGATATTTCAATCCATTCATTTACCTGAAATTTCATAATTTCACTCTTTTTAGCAGATGAATAATATTCTATTGTGTAAATACGCCATTCATTGACTGGTGGACAGCTAAGCTATTTCCAGTTTCTACCTATTAGAATGCAGCAATGAACACGAATGAGCAAGCGTCTCTATGTAAGTTCTTGCAGTATATGTTCAAGAGTGCTATGGGGTAAACAAATTTTAGTTTTTTAGGCACCTCTCCACTGATTTTCATAGAAGCTGTCCCAGTTTCTGAACAGCAATGAGGAAATGGTCTCCATTCCCACAACCTAGGCAGCCCCTGCCGTCATTTATTAATCTTGGCCATTCTGACTTACCTAAGATGAAATCTCAAAGTAATTTTAGTTTTCATTTCCCTGATGACTAAAGATGATGAACATTCAAAAATGTTTTCTTAACCATCTGTTTTTCATTTTTTGAGAACTCTCTGTTTAGTTCTGTACCTCATTTTTAAATTGGTTTCTTTTTTCAATGTTCAGTGTTTCCGAGTTCTTTGTATATTCTAAATTCTAACCCTCTGTCAGAGGTATAGTTGGAAAATATTTTTCCCATTCTTTAGGTTGTCCCTTAAATTATGGTGTCCTTTGCTAAACAGAAACTTTTTAGTTTCATGAGGTTCCATTTATTAGTTGCTGATCTTAATTCCTGCACTATCAGAGTCCTGCTCAGAAAAAGCCTTCCTATGCTAGTGTATTTACAAGTATCATCCACCTGTGAATCCTGAGAGCTGTAATAATGACCAGACCTTGAAGCTGTGCCCACGGGTAGAATGGTGACAAAAATGTTAGGGAAGTAACCAACCGCTTATTGATGGGATTTAAGGCCCACAGAATGAAATGAAACTCATACCTTTGTTAATGAAGCCAAGAACCTAAGACTTGATGGGCCATGGAACCAAGTGACTATTGTTCTGATAAATGAAAGGTAATAAAATGATTCCTAATGCAGTAACACCATATCCAGAGATCAGTGCATTGCTCAACCCTCAGCAAAGATGCTTCTCCATGTAACAGATGGTAATTAACACAGAGACCCACAACCAGAAAACACAGAGAGAATACAGTGCTTGGCCCCGAGGAGACGGTCTTTATCAGACCCTTCCCTCAAGAATCTATGTGGAACAGTGGACAGAAAGATTTTAAGAGACAGCAATTTCTAGAATCAGGACAGGTGCACACATGAGCTCACAGAGACCATGACAGACTGCATGCACAAACCTGCACATGCTCAAGCCATGAAAAAACATCCTAGCACATAGGAGGAGAAAGAGTCCAAACCCACTAGTCAAGAAACTGTGCACTACTAACAGCTTATGGAGCCAGAAAATCAGTTGTTCCCAGTGCAGTGACACTGGGCCTGTCAGCTACGTTCCAGGGCTGGCCCCAGGGTCAGGAGTAGATGGCCAACACAAACTGACTCCTTGTTTTACAGCGACTTTTCTCATGTGTTGCGTTTTTTGAGAGAAAGTATAACAAGTATAACAAGGTGGGTGGGGGAGGGGTGGTCTGAAGGGACTGGATGAGCAAGAAGGAGATAAAATATACTGTATGAGATTCTTAGAGAATAATTTTTAAAAAGAAGGACATAAATAAATAAAATTCTATTTTGTCAGAAGGAGGGGGGAAGGAAGGAAGGAAGGAAGGAAGGAAGGAAGGAAGGAAGGAAGGAAGGAAGGAAAGAGAAAAGGAAAACTCGGGTATCTCCCAGGGCCAACAGGAATGACTTGAGTGAGGTCAGCTTTCCCACTTTTCCCAGAACTCAGGATTTTCCCCAAGTTTTGAACACCCTCCCAATCCTCCCAATCCCCACTAAAACTAGGGTAGTTCAGAGTATAAGAAACCAGAGGTGGGATGGCCAAGAGACCCAGGACAGAACCAAACATGATTGGCAAAACGGAGGAGGAGGAAGATGAGGAGGACTGTGATGAGGAAGGAAGAAAAGAAAGGAGGAAAAAAGAAAGGAAGGGAGGGAGGGAGGGAAGGAGGGAGGAAGGAAAAATAAAGAAAAGAAAAAGACACACAGGGGTGTCAGGGGTGTGAAAAAGGCATAGGGGTGCATGCTTGCAACCCCAGGTAGGTCTCTGTGAGTTCAAGGCCAGCCTGGTCTACAAAGCAAGTCCAGGCTATCCAAGGTTACACAGAGAAACTCTGTCTCAAAAAACAAAAACAAACAAAAAGTCAATAATGATGCCCAGTGATATTCTGCTATACTCATAGGTTGGTGCCTAATCCAATTGTTATCAGAGAGGCTTCACCAGCAACTGATGGAAATAGACCCACAGCCAAGCATCAGGTAGAGTTGGGGGAACCCTGCTGTAGAAGCAGAGGAAGGATTGTAGGAGCCAGAGGGCTCAAGGGCACCACGAGAAAAACCACAGGATCAACAAACACTGCCTCATGGGGCTGTTTCTGAAGGATCAACAAACACTGCCTCATGGGGCTGTTTCTGACTCCTTCCCCTGCTTTTGGAACCCTTGTCCTCCCTCTGAGTTTCTCTGTTCAGCCGTAATGAGGGGAGGGGCCTAATCTTATTGCAACTTGCTGTGCCACGTTTGGTTGAAGCCTGTTTAGGAGGGAGGAGGTGGGGAGGGAGGGAGGAGGGGAAACTTCGGTCAGAACATAATATATGAGAAAATGAATTAAAAAGAACTGGGGAAGTTCTAGGCAGTTCAGCTAGGGGATCATCCTAATAACAGCCACAGTGGAGACTGTGTGGGGTGTCTTTAAAGGTCCAGATCCCTTTATTGGGTGTGTTCTTGTTCTGAACACACCCACCAGCACCCCGCTGAGGGTGGGCACTCCCAGGTCACCTGTGTGTAGACACCCTTGCTCTCAAGTACAGATCCACAGAACATGGGAGGTCACATTAACTGCTCAGTGCAAGCTTGAGAGACTCCCCAGAGGCTGGAACATGACCAGGAAGTGAGAGTAGGACTCTTCAGGCAAGTTATTTGGAAGATTATCTGTGTGGCTACATATTTCCTGATGCAGAGACTGAGTACAGAAGCCGAGTAGAAAGATTTCTCTTGACTCACAGTGGGAAGGTACCATCCATTCTGGCAGGAAAGGAACGGCAAGAGCTGGTCACACCACATCGCAGGCCAGGAGGCAGAGAGAAGGAAGCTGTGGTCCTCGGTTTTTCTTATTGTTTTATTCACCCATTGGCTGGTGTCACTCAGATTTAAGGCGGGTCTTCCCCTTCCATTAAACCTTTCTGGAGACACGTTCATAGACTCACAGAGATGTGTCTCTGTGGTGATTGTGAACCCAGGCAAGCTGACACTGAAGCTTTGCCATTGCAGCAGCTAATCCCACCTGTGGAAAGGAGGCAGCTGAATCATGGCGGAAGCCTGAGTGTTACCTCTAGAGGCCCTAAGCCAGAGAGTTACAAAACCAGCTTTCCAGGGAGGGCTCTTGAAATACGTGCTGTCGATGTTTTACCTAACATCTAGAAACTAGGAAGATGCACCACAACAAGGGCAGGAGAAGTAAATTTGACAACTGATGGCTACTGAGGCAGGAGAGGCAGGCTTCAGCGGGCAGAGATATTCCAACTAACACAGAAGCAAAAAGAACACTTTACATCCACCAGCCTGAGCCAAGATCTGAAAAGTTACGCAGCTCCAGGGCCAAATGCTGGGAAGTGAGCACTTTCAGCCCCCAGGGCTGCACATTGCAGTCTTTTTAGAAAGAGATGGCAACATCCACTCAAAAGCGCATATTATTCTGCATCCAATAGTCACACTTCAAAAAATAAATAGAAAGGCTTCTCTGGAAATAGATTCCAGTGTGGCTAGTGAGATGGATGGTCCAATGGTAAAGATGTTTGTCACCAAGCCTGATGGTGGCTTGAGGTTGATCCCCAAGACTCCTGTGGGTTGCCCTCTGACCTCCACAAGTGTGCTATGGGATGTGTGTATGCATGTCCACAGACAAATACACATTAAATAAATAAATGCCAAGTCATGGTGGTGCATAGTTTTAAAACCAGTGCTGGGGGAGGCAGAGGCAGGTGGTCTCTGTGAGTTCAAGAGCAGCCTGGTCTACAAAGCAAGTCCAGGACAGCCAGGGCTACATACAGAAACCCTGTCTCTAAAAACCAAACACCAAACAAATAAACAAACAGCACCCCCAGTGGTCCACTTAGGACTCTAGGTGTTGATAACATTGTTCACAGTAATAAAAGACCCCAAACAACTGGAGCTCCATTAATAGTAAAAGACTAAAAAATACAACAACAACAACAAAACCCTAAAAAAAAAAAAAAAAAGAAACAAAAGAAAAGAAAAAAGAAACCTACAAAAACCCTTGCTCTTCCAGTTTTCAGCAGCTATTTTGAAGGTGTAAAATAAGTCTAAATAGATTTAACACTGATATGTAAGAAAGCACATATGCAATCATTATTCTATTTTGTAACAATAACAAAAAAGTCTATAAACTCTGCCTGTCTCTGTGTGTTCTTGTGTAACTATTCATGCATGAGAAAACTGAGTGGATAAACTCTAGACTGTTAGCCTTGGTTCTTGAATACTGGGTTTAGGGGCAAATAGAATGGAGAAGGTAAGAGTCTCTTTTTCTATTTATTTTTCTCTCACTCTCTTGAGTGACTTGTTACACTTCTAATTTATGAACTACAACCTAATAAGAACATATACGTTAGTGCCTCCATACTGCTGTTATAAATTACATAGTGGTTTGCTTATTATCTTATAATTCTGAAAGTCATTAGTAAAAACTGAGGAGGCAATGTACATGAATAGGTTATATGTGAGGTATAGATACATGAATTCATTTTACTATAGTAACTGTTTTATTACAAATTTGCAACCAGTAATATCACGTGACTATTACACTGTAGCAGTTTCCTCCAAGATAAAACACTCTGTCCTGGAGGGAAGCTTCTTTCTTTTTGTTTGTTTTTGGTTTTTCCATTTATTTACTTATTTAATCACTTTACAGCTTCATCCAAGCCTTCTCTCTCATCTCCTCCCACCCCCATCCCTACACCTCCTTTCCTTCTTCTCAGGGAAGAAGAGGCTCCCCCAAGGGGTATCAACCCACTATGACACCTCAAGTGGCAGCAAGACTAAGTGTATCATCTCCCACTGAGGCCAGACAAAGCAGCCCAGCTAGAAGAAAGGGATCAAAAGCAGGCAACAGAGTCAGAGTCAGCCCCTGCTACCTTGTTAGGGAGGAAACCTTCTTAAAGAAAGGTTTCTTAAGATCAGGAGGTAAACAACTCATAAGTCTTAGGCTGTCCCTGAAACTGACCAGATGCAAAGGCTCCTTTCTACTCATCTAAGCAGTAAGGACTATTGTGGAGACTCAGAGGAGGAAGTTGCCTGGAAGGCACCATCTAATCTGTGGAGCTGACTGTAGGTTACACAGAGAGCACCAAGGTTCCAGCTTTGTTTGTTTGTTTGTTTGTTTGTTTGTTTGTTTGTTTGAGACAGGGTTTCTCTGTGTAGCCTTGGCTGTCCTGGACTCACTTTGTAGACCAAGCTGACCTCAACTCTCAAAAATCTTCCTGCCTCTGCCTCCCTGAGTGCTGGGGCTGCAGGTGTGTGCCACCATCCCTGGCTGGTTGAGCTTTTGTGAGTTATCAGCTTTGAGGTTTCAAAAGCCCATTCTTTTGTAGTTTTCTAGGTGATACAGCTCTTTTGAATTGTTTACTCTTCTGTGAGTAACCTCTCAGCTATTTCCCAGGAATTTCACTGGTTCACAGTGTTTAACTTTGGTGGCATCCTTACTTTAGTCCGTCACCAGTTTCCTGTCTAGAGTGAATAGGCATTTGTCCTCATCTTCCTGGAACAGGTACTCACATCATCAATCTATGCTGCCTAAGGAAATCTTCTCTGTTATAGGACCCATATGTCTACAGATGAGACCACAAGAAATCTAGGAATCTACACACTTAGACAAAATAGTATCTCACAAGAAATAGATCTATGTTGTTTTGAAGTTAATATCTAACAAGTACCTGGTTACCCTTACTGGGAAGTTTTAGAAAGAACTGTACTGGATGGTGAGTCTTGGGCCAGATTTGCTTGACTGGCCTGTTCCTTCTCCTGAGAGAGAGCCAGAATAACAACCAAGCAAACACATAGAAGTCAACATGGCCAAATAGGCCTGCTCACTACTGAGGGCCAAGGCCGAGTGGTGGCTGGTCTCCTCTATGGAGTCCTTGACAAGAAGGGCCGAGCACAAGGCTCGGTGCTCCTGCCATGGTGGCCGAGCTCTGGAGACTGGCACTGGTGGAGCACTTCAAAAGGAAAAGCAATGCCTTGTATTCTGGTCTCGCCGTGCCGCAGGCTAAGTATGTGTACGGCCATTCTGAAGGCACATGTGTCTACTGGGACTGAGAGAGAACTGTTTGTTCCTCTCGTCTACCTTTGATCTACCAGAGTTGGAGTTTGGTAAGGGTGTCTAGCTTTTACACTTTCTACCTGAAGTTGGCACATTCCCACGCCATACCAAGAGTCACCCACATAAAGCCTGCATTTCCCATGCTCTTTTGCAAAGAGCTGTGGTCATGGGTCCAGTTAGATGGAACTGATAGGATGCATGCTCCAGTCACTTCCTAAAGTCTAGGTATAACGCCTCTCTTCCTCTTCTTCTCACTAGATGATGGCTGTGGGGCTCTGGACCAAAGACAGAAGCACACACTGAGGATCGAAAAGCCTCCTTATGGGAATCAAACTCATTGGGAGTCTACAGTCACTTCAGCTGCTGTATTTTAGGTCTTTTGTTTCTACATCTTCAGTGCTATAAACAACATCGAAGTAAAAGATCCTAACCAACCAAAATGGTGGCAGGGAGATTACAGCACAGCAAGGTGATCTTCAGGAACTCGAGATAGAAAGACAGATGGGGAGGGATCGCACATTAGCAAGAGAGCCGGAAGGGGCAGAGTAAGCCTGGGATTGCTCAAAACATGACGTGCATAGCTTCTCTCCGAAGGGCGTATTACATTCATGTTTTAAGCAGAATACGTCTAAATCTAGACAGAAACTAGTGGGTTCCAGCTTTCTGGGGTGTGACCCACACTCAGGGACCTTCAGTGACGCAACTACCTTAACGTCATCGGTGCTCCATAAGTAACCATCACCCATACTTTTCTGTAAGTAACTCCCAAAAGTTCGTGATCTGTGCGGATCTTGTCTGCTGGACCTGGGATCTGAGGCCCTGACAGAGTGGGCAGACCACAGCCAGTGCTGTAGAGCATCTTACTTCAGTTGCAGTGTACTTTTACACATGGATGTCACAAAGAAAGCAATGACTAAGGAAGGTTGACTTCAGAAAAACGTGCAAATAACCGTCAGTAAACACGCACTAAATATTAACAGAGCAGCCTTCCCCAGAACTTTCTCCGGACACACGACTTTCAACACGATTGCCTGGCACACAGTATGGATTACAGCTGGGAAAGCACAAAGGAAGGCAGAAGGCCGCATCCAGACTCAGGGAACACTGGCCAGACAGGGTTCTGTAACTGTCTGACGTCCAACAAGAGTAAACAAGTCTCACAAACTGAAAGGAAATGTTTGTCACAGGAAGCAAGAAATCATGTTTAAAGACAGTTCAGGGAGCAGACTCATGTGGGGGCTCTGCTCTCTTCCTGGAGCTTCTCTCACAGTCCCCATTACTCATGTGCGTCATTATTTTGACATGTCTGACAGTCCATTTCATTGGACTTTGGTGGACTTCTTACTTTGGTCTGTCATTGGTTTGCTATCTGGTGTGAGTAAGTGGCTCCCTTCACAAGAGGCCTCAACTGCTGCCCTCTTCCTAGCTAACAGGAACCCGATTTCCCTTGGAAATGAGGGCAGTGGTGAGCTCAGGCTCAAGACTGGCAACACAGAACAGTTCCATCCCCCAGAAAGTTCCACCACCGTCTACATGAGACATGATGCTTCAGAACAGTGGCTCTGTGTACAGGGTTGGAGGAGAAAGCCCATGCTGAATGTCTAACCTACCACCTGCCCACTGGATGATTTGGGAGGATTGTGTCTCTGTGTGTGTGTCTGTCTGTCTCTCTATCTTTCACCTCATTTATAAAGATGATAACAATACCTACCTCTCAAGACGGTCAGGTTAAAGAGACAGCATGGAGGCCAGACAAGGCAGCCCAGCTAGGGGGAAGGGCTCCAAAGACAGGCAACAGAGTCAGAGACAGCCCCTACTCCCATTGCTAGGGGACCCACATGATGACCAGCTGCACATCTGCTACAAATGCTTAGGTGGTGTAGGTCCAGCCCATGCATGCTCTTTGGTTGGTAGTTCAGTGTCTGTGAGCCTCCATGGGCTCAGGTTAGTTTACTCTGTAGGTCTTTTTGAGAAGTCCTTGATCCTTCCAGCTCCCTCAAACCTTCCCCCACTCTTCCTCAAAACTCCCTGAGCATAGACTTTTGTTTGGCTGTGGGTCTCTGCATCTGTTTCCATCAGTTGTTGGATGAAGCCTTTCAGAGGACAGTCATGCTGGGTTCCTGTCAGCAAGTATATTATTAACAGTGATGGGGGTTGGCTTTCCCCATGGCGTGGGTCTCAGGCTAGGCTAGTTATTGGTTTACCATTTCCTCAATCTCTGCTCCATCTTAATTCCCACCCTTCTTGTAGGCAAGACAAATTTTGGGTGAAAGGTTTTATGGGTGGGTTGGTGTCACTCTCCCCCCACTGGACGCCCCACCTGGCTGCAGGAGATGACCACTTCAGGTTCCTCAGCTTCCCTCCGCAGTTGCTAGGGGTCTCAGCTAGGGTCACCCCCACAGACTCCGGGGCCTCCCCTTTCTGAGAGATGCTCCATTTTTGTTCTCTCAGTCCTCTATCTCCCACTTCCCTTGCCTCACCCCACACTTGATCCCTGCCCCCATTATCCTTCCCACCCCTCTGCCACAGCCCCTGCCCTCCATCTGCTCCAGGTGTCTATTTTAGTTCCTCTTCTGCACGAGATTCAAGCATCCTCCCTTGGGCCCTCCTTGGCTTCTTTTGGTCTATGGGTTGTAGCAAGGTTTTCCTGTACATTACAGCAAAGTCCACATACAAGTGAGTATCAGTTAGGAGATGTGTTTAGTCCAGCTCTGACTTAGGGTGCGGGGGGGGGGGTTGGCACACCAAGGGCCTCCCCTTCTCTGAAAAGAAGGAGAGGGGGACAGGGGTGTGAAGATAAGACTGGGAGGAGAGGGGGGAAGGGGTGTGAGGGCAGGACTGGGAGGAGAGGGGGGAAGGGGCTGGGATCAGGCTGTAAAATGATTAAATAAATAATTTAAAAAGATACAGCATGGAGACTAGCAAGGTCTTAACAATGTTATATATTAGTAACAATTGCTGGCACTTTCTGTTACTTTTTATCTCATTGGTCAAATGCCCACATGAAAGTAGTTGTGCTAAATAATTCTATATCCTGACTGTTCCTGATTCCTGACCCCTCCTACCCCAAGTGGCGATGCCAGAGCGCACCTGCCAGGACGTGCACAGACGGCTGAACGCTTCAGACACAGACACAAGGTGTGGTGCCTTGCTTCCGTTTGTTCTCGGGAAAAAGCAGCTATTGTTTCTATCCCCTAGCATTAATGATGAGTTGGGGGGGGGAGGGTAGACAGGTGTGAGGAGTACACAAGCCACTGAACTTGAGAACTTGAGGATGAGAAATGAAATCATTTGAAGCTTCCCTGCGTCCCAGGAATTGGCGGAGGGGCCTCTGTAAAGTCTGGGGCTCAGGGTGAGGACCTGCAGGCAAAGCACTGCTGTTCCTGAGACGACTTAGCTGAGGGATGGTTCAGCTGCGGGTCACTGGGGTTCGCTCTGCCCAGAATGCCCTTCCTCTAATCTGTGTGCAGTGAACTATTTCTCCATATTCAGATTTCTGCTTAAATCCACTCCTCCTTGCCATAGATCTTCACTGCTATCACCCAGTATGAAAGACTTTTAAGACACAAACATTGTCTAGCTTGACGACTTAAGTACTATTTATTGCCTTCTCACAATTTCTTTTTTTCAGACAGATATTTTTATTATCTTTCTTGGCCAATTATAATATAGATCCTAGGGCTCAAGAAAAGTGCTCATGAGTTTGACATGCTTCTGCATCTGCAATGGTTAGAAAATGCCTGAAGCATTGAGGAAATACCATTCAAATGGTTTAAAGAAAAAAAAAAAAAAGCCAAGACACCAGTTTAAGCATCCATGGTGGTAGACTACTGCTTCTTCAGTTTCAGACAGAACGCACCCCTTTCAGGGACAGGTTATCAGAAACCTGGCGGTTTGGGGAAACTGAGGGAGAAGGTTGCTTCCTGGACAGCCACAATTCTCTACACTGCAAACCTTAGCTCTCCTCATGCTCCCAATTACAGCCTGAATTCCAGTCGCCACCTCCCCTGTCTGCCCAGGACCTAACACTGCAAACACAGACTTATGTCATCCGTCAGATAAGGAGAACTCTCACCCCAGGTCCCATACTCCCGTCACAGGTGGAGCTGGAGCTGGACAGAGGGTTCTACTCCCCGCTGGAGCAGAACTTGCGCCTGGGAAAGTGTGGGGCAGACTGAACTAGAATTTTAGAAAGGCCTTTGACAGGACTGGTCAGGTGACTTGGGCAGGTCCCGGGAAGCGGCTTCCATGTGGACTGGGTGCGGTTGGGAAGTGGGGGCTGATATCTTGAAGCTTTTCTTTTGTAGCGTATATTTTCATTTTTATTTGTCTATGTCTGACATGTGTGTGGGTGCCCTTGGGGCCCAGCGAGGGCTTGGGATCCCCTGGAGCTGGAGCCAGGCTGTTGTGAGCCACTGATACAGTTCTGAGAACCAACTTCTGAGTCCCTGGAAAAGCAGCAAGCTGCCTTAAGCAGCAAGCCATCGCTCCAGCCCCACATCAAAGCTTATTAAGCTGAAGGCCATAACCCCCATGAGGAAATGTAACTAAATGTGGGGATTGCAAAACTTAGCAACGGTAAAATGTTTCTGAACATGCAGTGTCCGAAACTTGAGTCAAAGTCCAATGTGACAAATTCTATTTGTTTCCGGAAGTGCTCTCTGTGTTGTCCTGCAGACTTCACGGTAACCTTGGCTCTGAACAGACAACTCACACACTTCGCACTGCGTGTGCACTGTTGTCATGCCACACACCACATCACAGATGCCTGAAACGCCTCCGCTCAGATGCCAAACTACCAAATGTTACAGACTGTGGGTGTTCTTACTCTACACATCATTTCTGCACTATAGCGAGGTCAGGATGTAACTACAGAAGACGAAATAGCAAGGTCTTCCACACCATCTCTCAGCGCACACCGCTTTAGCACACCTTCGGGTTGTGCTGTTTTACACGTCCGCATCGTTACACGTCCGCATCATTACACGTCCGCATCGTTAGGGCATAAGTTACCTTTTGTCTTTGCTACATAGTAAGGTCATATGCATGCCAAATAATTGCTTTAAAATACATGTTTATAATTTATTGTCAGTGAATTTTTGAATGGCCGACACATGTCCAGGATAGTGGCTCAGGCACCAGTGTAGCTGGAAAGAAGGCGTCTCCACTCCCGTCAGCTGACAGAGGGGACGCTTGTTATCTGTGGTTCGCAAGTGACCTTGTTTTCATCTGGGTTTAGCTAAGGTTCAGAAATCTGTTTGCTTGGTGCCACTTGTTCAAAACAAAGAGAGGCCTGATGTGACGGGAGCATTCTGGAGGCCTGAGAACGTGGCTTCACTGTGAAGGGAGGCCAGCTCCTTGCCACACTGAGGGTAGCTGCCCACAACAGGGAATGCCTGCCATGGCCTCTCAGCCCTCAGATGATCACCCCTGCCGGGCCCACAGCATACTTGTGTTTATTTTTATTTTATTTATGTCTATTTTTGCTCACACCATTAATCAAGTAGTAAGGAACCTTCCCTCCCCCACCTGAAGTCTACCCAGCTACCTGTCCTTCTCCGGAATCAACTAAGCCCCTTTCCTCCAACGGTAGTGGAGGGTTGTGGTAGAGGCTCCCCAGGTGCTGCATGGCCCTGTCTGAGAAGGCGACAGTGGCCCATGGCTTGGGTTGTTAGCTGGACAGCTAGACACGAGAAGCTTGAGCCGAGAGCTATTTGAGAGGGAGTAATCGTTGGGTTGTGTCACAGAGCCAGAAAATTAGTGGGGATAAAAACCAAGACTCGGGGAATTCAGCCCAGTTGACAAAGTACTGCTAGACCAGAACAGTATGCGTGAGGCCTGGATTCGGTCCTAGTGCCACACAAACAAGGCCCAGTGCCTGAGCCTATAATCCCAATACAGGAAAGCTGGGAACCAAGGGTCATCTTAGGCTACATAGAGAGTTCACAATGACCCTGGGCAACATGAAACTCCACCTCAAAAATAAATAAGTAAATACTGTATTTAAGAACCAAGTTGCAACCCATTCATCTATAGTAGGTGTTGGGGAGCCCTGGCATCCGTCAGCGTGATATCAGTGCACTAGACAGAACGTACAGAGAAAGAGGAGTGTGTAGAATGAGGAAGATGTGGCTGGAGCAGAAGAGAATGTATGGAGAGTCAGAGTTTCGAAAGAAACTAATTAATTTAGTCCTTAAATGAAAGGTGTGAAAAACAGAGAGTAATGAACAACCATTTTAAACACAGCCGTTTTTATACTTTCAGTTGTACAAAAACGCTGATGGAAAACCACACGCCAAAAGCTGCTTGGGCTCTAGGTATATCAAGGTAGGGAAAAAACAGACCTAAACTCCAGGGCAGGGTCATTTTCTCTGCATAGAAGGGGAAACAGCATGACAGAAGAGGGCACCACACATTTGGAAGACAAACAAAAGCAGCCGATCACAAACATGGACGTGAGAAGAAGAGCTGTAGACAGGGCTCACACAGGAAAGCTTGGCAATCCTAGCCGGCTCCACACCGAGAAGAGAAGGGCAGCCTGGTTCCTCTCAGACAATGGATGCTGAATGCATACTAAGGACCCAAGGATGGGACCATATGTACAATTGATTAGCTCTAGAAACTTGGTGAAAATACAGAAATGACAAAAATTGATTTGGACTAAATAAAACCCACTCAGTGATATCTTCTTGAGAGAATAAGGTAGCAATGTAAGGGTTAAGAGCAACTTACAAGTCTCCTTTGGTCTCTCCCCTCTCTGAGCATGGATGTCATAGAGCTAACTAAGATGACAATATTCAAATGCTAGGAGTTTGGGTTTTTATTTTTTTTTATTTTTTGTCACCTTAGGCTTCTGTTTCTTCTTCTATCAAAGGAACCCTTCTTTTACAAACCACACTCTTGTCCTGATTGACAAACAGCAGCATGTAAACATTTCATATGGCCAAAGTGTCTAATATAAAACAGCGCTGTATGCACTCGTACAAACAGGATTTACAACAAGGCTCTGAAAAAAGGTAAATTGTGTCTTGAGTTCTGAGACGGAAATATCTGCTTCACTGACGAGCCACACGAGCTCATGAATGATGCAGACCCTGGCTTTCAGAGGTGCTATTTCTTTCCAGTGCTACTTCTTGAGGGAGCAAATATGAAAAATAAAACATGTCATTTTACATGATACAGAGTCTTTTTATTGTCACCTTCCTGGCTTTAAAAGTGAATGGGGCAAATCATCAAAAGACGTATTGCAGGTGCAAGCTGTGCCTGAGAGTCAGACATTCTAATGGTGTGCACAATTCAGAGTCTCTTCAGAGTCTCTGTCTCTGTTTCCTTATCCCTGACCAAGTGACCTGGTAATAGCACACTGAGCCATGAAAAGAATGATTTACATTTGCCTTTGGGCTCTCAGAGATCATAATTTTCCTCAATTGACTCTACAGCACAATCTTCAAATAGAGCCCCAGGGACTGAATGGGACTAGGTCTATCGCATAGGGCTGTAACTACAACGTAGATTTTTCAGAGATCACAGTGATGGGACTCTCTTGGTTCCTTTTCTATTGCTGTGACAAAACACCATGACCAAGGAAACATCACACACACACACACACACACACACACACACACTCCCACTCACACACAATTAAGCTTACAGTTTCAGAGAGTTGGAGTCCATGATGGTGGCACAAGGTCATTGCAGCAGGAACAGTTGACAGCTCATTGCACATTGCAAGTAGGAGTCAGAGAGAGAAAGAGAGAGAAGAGTGGGAACAATGTGAGTCTTTTGATGCCTCAAACCTGTCCCCAGTGACACACCTTCTCCAACCAGGCTACACCTCCTAATCCTTCTCAAACAGTTCCACTGACGAGGCACCAAGTGTTCAAATACATGAACCTATGGAGCCCATTTTCATTCAGACTACCATAGGGATAAATTACAGAGTAATCACACATGTAAACTATTCTTTAAAAAGACAATGAAAACACAGTGAGGTGACCCTCACTTCCTGGCATGGCTAATATAGACAGTAACAAGTGCTGTCAAGTATGTGAGAACACTGGGACACTGGTACATTGCTGCTGAGAACACAGAATGGTGCCGCCCTTGGAAAAAACAACCAGGAGGTTCCTTAGGAGATAGCCACTGGGATAGCATTAGCACAGCAGCCCCATCCCCACACGTGATCAAGGGCACTGAGGGTGTGGACTTCATGACACTCAACAAGCTTCATAGCAGCTCTGTGTGTGGCGGGGGAGATGGTCATATGCCGTGGTTAACATGTGGAGGTCAGGGGACAGCCTGCAGAAGTCATTTCTCTCCTTCTCCCGTGTGACCATGAGAGCTGAATCCTTCTTAGCAGCAAGCACCTTTCACAATTATTTTGTTGATTGTTTTTAACGGAGTAGTGGCATGTAGCTCAGACCAACCTGATATTTGCTGTGTGCCTCAGGTTGGCCTTGAACTCACAATTCTTTTACCTCTGCCTCCTAATTTCTGGATTACAGGTGTGCACTACCCCGATTGTCTTGATTGTCTTCCTGTTCCACACTTCTTATCTCTTGTGGTCCTCAGTTATTATTATTTGATACAGTCACAGTTAGTGTTGATATAAGCAGTTTAACTTGAACTCTACCTAGATATTTTTAACACTTACCTAATGAGGATAAGAATAATGATCCTGACACTGAGAACACTGCAGACAATGTCCACACTGACTATGTATCCACAGGGGGCCTGAAATGCCTGTAAAATTTGAAGAACGGCTACAGGGTAGTAAATATTTACTGTAGTGAGGAGTCATGTCTGCTATAAACATGAGGGTGGGACGGAAACTGGACACATACCAAACTCAAGAATCAGCTGACAGTGGGTTTGCGCCTAACTCCGAGTCCTGAACCACAAAGCTTCCACAAGAGAACAGAAGTCCTGGGCAGTGGGTATTTTGAATATCTCACCAGAAGCTCAGGCTATGGAAGCCAGAATGATTACAGAGTGGTCATCCAATTCAAAGGTTGGGCCCAGCAAAAAATCAAAGCAGCAACCTACAAATGGAGTAAGGTTTGCAAATGACACACTTGCTAAGACATTAAAATCCAAAACTGATTAAGATTCCCCCCAAATAAGACACCCAATAGCTGAAAAATAACCCAATAAAAATGCACAAGGCTGTTTGTTTGTTTATCGATTACTGCACAGGAGTGTAGCGTGTCTCCAATGCATGCCTCCCACCCAGTGAATATCGGCAGCACCAACTGGACTCCATGAGTTATTAAAACAAAAACAGCATGCATTTGGGAGGGCACAGAGAAGCTGGGGATGGACTGGGAGGAGTTAGAAGACGTGGGGGTGAATATGGACAAAAAACATCGTATGACGTTTTCAAAGGATTCATTAAAACATTACAGTGATTATGTTTTTAAAAGTGACGAAGTATAAAAGTAGACTCTTCCCCCAAAGAAACCATGGAAATGGCTGACTGCACATTGTTCTCTGAATCCGAAAAAGTACTCAACATCATTAGTTTACGAGTCATCAGGGGAACGTGAATCAGGACCTCCCTGGGCCACAGTCTCACCCCTGCTAACGTGGCTGTTGCTCAAGAGCGAATGTGGACTAGTGGAGAGGAGGGCCGCTTTGGAGGCTGTTGTTGGGACAGCAGACCAAAGAGCGCCTCCACGGAAACAGTGTGAAAATGCCTCGGACAACCAACCTCACACAGGCCCCAGCAATACTCTTCCTTGGCATATATTCAAGGAAGACGTCAGTACATCTCAAAGATGTACACATTCTTCTGTTCACCAGAGCCACAATGTGGAAGCAACCCGCCTGTCCGGCAGTGTGTGACACATTCACACTCACCGGAATGTTACTCGGTCTTTAAAAAAGGAGAACCTGCCATTTATCTCACATGCTCAATCTACTGGAATAAAGGAGACACAGATAGAAACTGCATAACTTCATTTATATATGCACTCTGAATAAAAACCCACAAAAATCCAAATACACAGAACAAGAGAATAAAATCATGGTTGCTAAACAATGTAGACTTTAGCTGTTCTTTCCATACACATTAAAAATAAAAAGGTCAGGGCCCCTGGATCAACCAGCCTTCAGCCCACAGCTCTGCCCACCTTCCCAAGGAGGCCTGCTGGGGCCCCAGGGACACAGGGTTCTGGCCTCCAGCCCACAGTTCTACACACCTTGCCTAGGAGATGTGCCAGACAAGACCCCAGGATCATCTAGGCTAGACCCTCTTCCAACACACACTGCAGCCCCCTGCCTCTGAGTCCAGCTGGGACACAGGCAGGAGAGGAGAGCTAGCTACTCCCTGAGTTCCACCCTCTGGGCCACAGCTCTGCCCGCCTTCCTGAGGAGACCTGCCAGGGTCCCAAGATCACCTGGCCTCTGGCCCACGGCTCTATCTGCTTTCCTCAGGAAGCCTTCCAGGCCCCAGGAACATTTCAGCCTCTGGTTCATGGCTCTATCTGCTTTCCTCAGGAAGCCTTCCAGGCCCCAGGAACATTTAAGCCTCTGGCCCACGGCTCTATCTGCTTTCCTCAGGGTCTTCCAGGCCCCAGGAACATTTCAGTCTCTGGTTCATGGCTCCACCTTCCAAGTAGGCCTGTAAGGGTCCCAGGTTCAGCCTCTGGCCCACAGCCCTACCTGCCTTACTAAGGAGGGCTTCCAGACCCCAGGAAGATCCAGCCTCCAGCTCAGGGCTCTGTCTACCTTCCTGAGGAGTCCTGTGGGTACCAGGAACACCCAGCCAAAACCAGGGGCAAAAGGCTAAAGCTTGAGTAAGAACACAACCAACAAGAACTAGGGCAAAATGGCACCACCAGAACACAGCTATCCTACTACAGCAAGCAATGGATAACCTAACACAGCTGAAATACAAGAAAACTACCTTAAATCTATTCTTATAAAGATGATAAAGGCCTTTAAAGAGGAAATTAATGAATCCCTTAAAGAAATGCAGGAAAGTACAATCAAACCAGCAAAGGAAATGAATAAAGCTGTTCAAGACCTGACAAGGAGACAGAAACAATAAAGAAAAGACAAACCGAGGCAGCCCTGAAGATGGAAAACTTAGGAGAGAGAACAGGAACTATATATATGCATCACCAACAGAATACAAGAGATGGAGGAGAGAATCTCAGGCATAGAAGAAATTGATACACTTGAAGAAATTGATAGGTCTGTCAAAGAAAATAATAAATTGAAAAAAGAGCTGACACAAAACATCTAAGAAATCAAAGACCCAATGAAAAAATGGAACCTAAGAATAATAGGAATAGAAGAAAGAGAAGATTCCTGGCTCCAAAGAGCAGAAAATATTTTCAACAATATGATAAAAGAAAATTTTCCCAACCTAAAGAAAGAGATGCCATTAAACATACAAGAGGCTTACAGAACACCAAATAGACTAGACCAAAAAAAGAAAGAAAAATCCTCCTGCCACATATTAATTAAAACACTAAATGTCAGAACAAAGAAAAAATATTAAAAGCAAGCCTCAACCAAAACAACAAAATTAAAATAACCCTTTGTATCTTATCAGATCACCATGAAATAAAGGGGGACTTCAACAACACCAGCGGCAGAAAGCCTACAAACTCTTGGAAACTGAACAACTCTCTACTCAATGACCACTAGGTAGGGGAAGAAATTAAAAAATTAAAGACTTCTTAAAAATTCAATGAAAACAAAGGCACAACTTACCCAAACTTATGGGACACAATGAAATCAGTGCTAAGGGGAAAGTTCATAGCACTTCATAGAGAATTTGTAGAGAGCTCATACTAGCAACTCAACAGCACACCTAAAAGCTCTGGGACAAAAGGAGCAGAAAACCCACCAGGAGTGGTCCGCAGGGAAAACCCAGGGCTGAAATCAGTAAATTAGAAACAAAGAGCAATGCAAAAAAATCAATGAGGCCAAGACAGTGTTCTTTGAAAAAAAAATCAACAAGATATACAAATCCTTAGCCAAACTAATTAAAAGGCAGAGAGACAATATCCAAATTAATGAAATCAGAAATGAAAGGGGGATATTACAAAAGACACTGAGGAAATCCAAACAGTCATTAGGTCTTGCTTCAAAAGCCTGTATGCCACAAAACTGGAAAATCTAAATTAAATGGATGATTTTCTTGATAGATTCCACTTACCAAAATTAAATCAAGCTCAGGTAAACAATTTAAATAGTCCTATAACCCTAACAAAACAGAAGCAGTCATTAAAAGACTCTGAACCATAAAAAGCTCAGGGCCAGATGGTTTCAGCACAGAATTCTACCAGACTTTCAAAGAAGACCTAATACCAATACTCTTCAAACTATTCCACAAAACAGACACTGAAGGAACATTGCCACACTCATTCTATGAGGCTAAGATGACCCTAATACTTAAACCACACACACAAAAAAAATAACAAAAAAAGGAGAGAATTTCAGATCAGTCTTCCTCTCTTATGAACATTGCTGTAAAGATACTCAATAAAATACATGCAAACCAAATTGAAGAACACATCAAAACATCATGCACCAAGATCAAGTAGGCTTAATCCCAGGGATGCAGGGATGGTTCAACATATGAAAATCCATCAACGTAATCCACCAAAAACACACTGAAATGAAAATATTACCTGATCATCTCAGATGATTAAAAAGCCTTTGACAAAAATCCAACACCCCTTCATGTTAAATGTCTTGGAGAGATTAAGGATACAAGGCACATACCTAAACATAATAAAAGCAATATACAGCAAGGCTATAGCCAACATCAAATTAAATGGGGAAAATCCTAAAGCAATTCCACTGAAGTCAGTGGCAAGACAAGGCTGCCCACTCTCTCCATATCTCTTCAATACAAAACGTGAAGTCCTAGTAAGAGCAATAAGACATTTCAAAGACCAATACCTCAACCAAGGACCATGCATGGAGACAATCTAGACTCCTTGCTCAGGAATAGCCCATAGCAGTTCAGCCTCCAAGCAGGTTCCCTAGTAAGGGGAGCAGAGACTGTCTCTGACATGAGCTCAGTGGCTGGTTCTTTGTTCACCTCCCCCTGGGGGGAGTACAGCTGTATCAGGCCACAGAGGAAGACAATGCAGTCAGTCCTGATGAGACCTGATAGGTTAGGGTCAGATGGAAGGGAAGAGGACCTCCCCCATCAGTGGACTGGGGGAGGGGCATGGGAGGAGAAGAGGGAGGGAGGGTGGGATTGGAAGAGGATGAGGGAGAGGGCTACAGCTGGGATATAAAGTGAATAAATTCTAATAATAAAAAATTAAAAAATAAATACTTTTTTTAAAAAAAGGAGCAACAAGGCAACTAAAGGAGACCAACGGGATAGGAATTGTAAAGAAAGAGGTCAAAGTTTGCTATTCACAGATGATATGATAGTACACATAAGTGACCTCAAAAACTCCACCAGAGAACTCCTCCAGCTGATAAACACCTTCAGCAATGTGGCTGGATACAAAATCAACTAAAAAAAATCAATAGCCTTCCTGTGTACAAATGATAAATGGTCTGAGAAAGAAATTAGGGAAACAACACCCTTCACAATAGCCACAAATAATATAAAATATCTTGGTGTAATTCTAACCAAGCAAGTGAAAGACTTGTAAGACAAGAACTTCAAGTGTATGAAGAAAGAAGCTGAATAAGACATCAGAAGATGGAAAGATCTCCTATGCTCATAGTACATATGGCCATCTTACCAAAAGCAATCTACAGATTCAGTGCAATTCCCATCCAAATACCAACACAATTGTTTACAGACCTTGCAAGAACACTTTTCAACTTTATATGGAAAAACACAAAAACCCAGAATAATTAAAACAATCCTGCACAATAAAAGAACTTTTGGAGGTATCACCATCCCTGATTTCAAGCTGTACTACAGAACAATAGTAATAAACCCCTGCATGTTATTGACATAGAAACAGACTGGTTGATCAATGGACTTGAATAGAAGACTCAGAAATAAAACCCACATACCTATGATTACTTGATTTTTGACAAAGAAGCTAAAACTATAAAATTAAAAAAAAGCATCTTCAACAAATGGTACTGATCTAATTGGATGTCTGTATGTAGAAGAATGCAAATAAATCCATATTTATTACCCTGCACAAAACGCAAGTCTAAGTGGATCAAAAACCTCAACCTAAAACCAGATACACTAAATCTTATAGAAGAGAAAGGGGGGAAGAGCTTTGAACTCATTACACAGGAGACAACTTCCTGAACAGAACACCAATAGTTCAAGCACTAAGATCAACACTCAATAAATGGGATCTCATGAAATTGAAAAGCTTCTATAAAGCAAATGACACTGTCAATAGGACAAAATGTCAGCCAAGAGAATTGGAAAATATCTTTACCAACCCTACATCTGACAGAGGGATAATATCAAAAATTTATAAAGAACTCAAAAAATTAGACACCAAATAACCCAATGAAAATGGAATACAGTGATAAACAGAATTCTCAAAAAAGGAATCTCTAATGGCCCCCAAACACTTAAAAAAATGTTTAATGTTCTTAGTCATCGGTGAAATGCAAATCAGCATGACTCTGAGATTTCATCTTACACCCATCAGGATGACTAAGATCAAAAACTCAAGTGGCAGCACAAGCTGGAGAGGATGTGGAGAAAGGGGAACCCTCCTCCATTGCTAGTAGGGGTGCAAACTTGTACAACCACTTTAGAAATCAATATGGCAGTTTCTCAGAAAATTGGAAATAGCTCTACCTCAAGAACCAGCTATACCACTCCTGGGCATATGCCCAAAAGATGTCCCACCATCCAACAAGGACATTTGCTCAATTATGTTCATAGCAGCTTTATTCATAATAGCCAGAATCTGAAACAACCCAGATGTCCCTCAACTGAAGAATAGATAAAAGAAATTGTGGTACATTTACACAATGGAATACTACTCAGCAATTAAAAATAAGAAAATATTGAAATTTGTAGGAAAATGGATGGAACTAGAAAATAGCATCCTGATGAGGTAGCCCAAATCCAAAAAGACATCTATGGTATGTACTCACTTATAAGTGGATGTTAGCCATAAAGTATAGAACCTACAATCCATAGACCCAAACAAGCTAAGCTACAAGGAAGGCCCAAGGGGGGCCTCCAAGGCAGGTGCTTGAAAATCAGTCAGAAGGGGAGATAGTCATTGGAGGTGGAGGGAGGGAGGAAACTGGGCAGGAGGGGATGGGGAGGGGAGCAGAGGTGGGTATTAGGAGTAGAGAGATTGGGGAGAGAGGGCTGGATGAGAGACGTGAAGTCGTCGTTTGGGGACATCTCTGGGACATGTCAGACCTGTGACAGGGAGGCCTCAGGAAGTCTATGGGAGTCACCCTAGTAAAGACTCTTAGCAGCAAGGGATATCCACTGGGACTCACCAACTGAGTGCCTCAACTTCCCCCATCAACTTCCGTTCTATGCTCCACTTAGACCCTGTTGTCTGCTGCTGCTCTTAGGCTTGGAAGGCTGCTGATGGCTGTCAGCCCCAGGTTGATGCTAACCTTTGCTTTGCTCCAGTTGTCACTGCTGGGTGTTTGCGCACCTGATTTGGCGCTGTCTTGCTATCTATCAGCTGCTTCTTTCTGCTACTCGGTATTTATTCTTTCATGTTTGCTTGCTGAATATGGAATGAATTCACACAAAGCACAGCTACTCTACCTTGTTCTCTGGATTGTACAGAATACCCAGCATCTCTTGCTAGCCTCCTCATGTGCATGCCTACACCTCACACCTGGGGGAGGAGGGGGAGGAGAGGGAGGAGAGGGGGAAGGAGAGAGTTTTTAATTCACAAGATAGTCAGGAAACTGTACACAGTAAAGCCTGTTTTCCAACAGAATTCCAGCTGCTCCTTGTTACAAACGAGAACAAATTTGACGTCGTTGGTGAACTGGTGGAAGGAATGTCTACACATATTCCATTTTAACTTTTTCCTTCATTGGACTTTTTGCATCTGAGTCACCATGATAGAGGCCTAGTTCTTTCAGGGGCCCTTTCTCAAAGCTCAGGTAAGCATAAGTGAGCATTTAAGCTCTAATGCCTTAATTTCTCTCTTGGTTTGAGCTGTAATTCTAAAGATCCCAAGTCATTTTAGAGGCTTTTAGCTATGCCATTTACTCCTAAATCATGATATCCATTAGTTTATCTGACACCCATTTTAGTCTTATTTCTATTATTTTTTTAGACTTGAGTCAGATCCTGGAACCTTCTAAGGGACTCCTGTTGCCCTGCTTATCCATACTAAGACTTTCTTCCCAATCAGCCCTGACACTTCAGCTGGCGGTCTGGCTCAGCATGCAAACACAACCACCTCATGACACACATTGCTTGGAAAATTTCCCCATAGGGAGATGAACCCAAGAAGCTGGGCTTGTGAAGATCTCTTCAGAGCTGTTTTGATGTCTTTGGACAGATATGCGTGTTCTCCTCAAATAGCTAATACTGATGTGATAGTCACAACTGAAGCCTCAGAGATCGCATGGATTTCAGGTCTAACTACTTGCAACTCCAGGATACTCACTGCCTACAGATAAGGCCTTATCTGTAAAACAGAAAACCCAATTACTTCATAAAATCAAGGCAGCAAAGCAACCTAGCTGAAAGTTTGGGCTAGTACTCAGTGGGGTACAGAATCTAATTAATACTAAGCTCCTGGGTTCCCAGTTATGAACGTGTACATTCTCACAAGCTTTATACATACTTTCTGAATTAGTTGGGGTTCCCGAACACCTGTATCAAGAGAACACATATGTATCAGAAGAGGATTTATTCAGTGAGCTTTCATGATATGGACTGGCCTGGCTGTGCCCTACTGAGACTAAGAAGCAGGAACTGCTCCAGACAGGATGCTGAGTGCCTCCCAATCTGAAGGCGCAGAAGAGTCCCGGAGTCACCGCTCTTCGGTCCACCACGGAAGAGGCTGAGTTCTGACGTCACGGAGGAATGGCAGTGGTGGCAGCAGGGAAGATGAACACACAGAACGACATGGGCAAGGCCAGTGAACTTGCCACAGAACCAGAAGACAACCAGAAAGCAGGCACAAAGCAAAACTTTGGTCCTTGGGCCAGATCGCCTTGTCTCTGCTGCTGAGAAGGGGCTGCCCACACTGGGCTGGCCTCCCCACCTCAAGTAACCTGCTCAGGAGTGTTCCTTACAGGTATGTTCAACAGTCTGCTTCTTAGCTGATGCAGAACCAGCGACAGCTGATCCAGAACTTGGCAGCTAAGGTGAATCACCACAGCTCTGTGAACCAAGATAGGGAAAATCAGAATTCAGCCACAGGCATAACTTATTGTTATTATTATCATTATTGTTGCTATTGTCGTTACTTGGAGACATGGTTTTACTATGTAGTACGGCTGTTCTAGAACCTCATATTGAGACCAGGCTGGCTTCAAACTCTTAGAGATTCACCTGCCTCTGTTTCCTAAATGCTGCGATTAAAGGCGTGCGTCACCATGTATGACTTTTTCTTTTTAAATAGAAAATTTGATGCTGAAAATAGAAATAGGGACTTGAAAAGTTAATTACCTGTGGCAAGCCACTTGTTTGTTGGGATGCTTTGTTAATGAGCTCTCAGCAAAAAACATGTTTTCACCCTGGCCTTCACCTGGAGACAAGGATAGACAGGATGTTTTGCCAAGTTCACTTCCTTTGGTTTGTGTGAGGATCACACAGACAAGTGGTCGAGGTAAACAAGTGTGACTTCTTGATGAACTTCATTGTATCAAGATGCTTTGCTCTGACTATAAAAAGGGACTGTGGAATAAACCAAGTTGCCTAGTTTCTACTAGAAGCCCTCTTGAACAGACCCCATGTGTAGTGTCTTGGTTTTTTAAATTTTTTTCTTTCAGTCCTCACTCCCCACTCAAGAACTGTTTGACCCTGCCGGCAGGCTCCAGCAATTAACCATTGAAATGATTTTGAGAAAGAATATTAAAAGAAGAAGAGATAGAAGAGAATTAGCATCCCAGCTCAGTCTCTTTTGCTTTTAGCAATTCATCTTAAAAATACATCACATTTGTTGGGGAAGGTGCCCATGCCGAGGCACACATCTGGGACTAACCCCTCCAGGAGTCAGTTCTCTCCTTCCACCATGTGGGTACTGGGGGTCAAATTCGGGTCATCAGGCTTGTCAGCAAGCACCTTTTATGTGTGGAGCCACTTTGCCAGCCCTTAGAACCTTATCTGAAGCCTGTACTCATAGTTTTAAGTGATATATTATGTATTGCTAACCCAACTTTGTCTTCAGTCTCATTCTACCTTTAAGTTAACTTTGTGATGTTTTATATTCATTTTTAATTTCCCTGAAATCTATTTGGAACACAGTGGGAGCATATAAACTATATTGTGTTGGACATGGCAACTGTGGAAGAGAGCCCAAGGGAATCGGTCCCCACAGTGTCTAAACCAGCAGAATCCCAGCTCCCAACCTTGGTATACAGAAAAACCAATGGTTTGCCATCTTCTAAACTTGTTTTGCTGATTAAAGAACAAAGTACAACAGCTTCCCAACAATTGTGTATGTTGTTTGTTATTCTAAGGCATTTTATCTGTGCTGTTTCATCAATTGCTCCAGCATTTGTAGGAAACAGGCATTAATTGTCAGTGGAAACAAACAACTGAAAAAAGCTGAGTGTGATGGTTGGGATAAGAATGGCCTCCATATGCTCTTAAAGTTAAATACTTGGTCCTGAGTTGGTGGAAATGTTTGGGAAGGATTGGGGCTACTGACGCACCTTGTTTAAGGAGCTGTGTCCTGGCGATGGTGGATCAAGTGTACACTCTCAGCTATGGCTCAAGTGCCATGCCTACCTGCCTCGTGCCAGGTTCCCCACATGATGGTCATAGCCCCTAAAACCCCTGAAACTGTAATTCTTAACAAACTCTTTCTTCTACAAGTTGCTTTGGTTACAGTGTCTCATCACAATTGCAGAAAAGTAACTAAGACACTGATTGATGGAGAAATTGAGTATAGGAATGGGAGACGCAGTTGGGTGGTAGAAGTTAGCCTAACCTCCCTGAGGCCTTGGGTTCCAAATGCAAACTAAAAGAAGAAAGGAAAGAAGAGAGGGTGGAGGGGATTGAAGTGCATCAAAACATGTCTGAAAGTCACGGACCTGTTAGATAGTGGTCAACAGCAGTTTCATTGGCGTCGGCTTAACTACAAAGCCTGGCTCTTGGAATACATCTTTACCTGCGGGAGTTACAAAGTCCTTAGTATAAAGTACTTAGAAAAGTGTTTACAATTCCTACTTCCATTTGGCTTTAATGTTTAAGATATTTGTAAATTGGATAAAATACCACAGTCTTGTACTCTGTTATAGACAACTTACTACTCTTAAAGTTATTTTTCAACCTTCAATAAATCTTTTGAAAATTTAACACCTATTTTTCACAGCTCACAGAGATAAAGATTGAAAATGGCAAATACTTAAGTCAATTCAATAAAGTACTCTGAGAGCTTGTATCAGACATGGGATAGGATTCTGGGGCTATGCAAAGTTGGCTTGCTCAATTTCCCTGTCCATTATGAATCCAAATACTAACCATTAGGTGATGTGTTCATCTATGCATGCTAGATAATAGAACTCCAGTGTCTGGTAATTATAAAGAGCAGGACTTTGCACTAACAGTGCTGGATGATTTAGAACTCCACATTGGAGTTGTGGCCCAGCAGCTCTGCTTCCAGGTTAAAGCTTTGGTGTCGTGAATTCCCCTGAGGAAAGAAATGTCATCCTCCTCGGCAGAGTGCGGAATGGCATGCTAGCTGAATACTGCATGAGGCTTCCTCCAGAGCCTTTAATTCTATGTGCACAGGAGGCACAGTCTCAGCCTAGTTGCCTTGTGAAGCTTGTCACTCTCAATCCCATCACACGTGCTGTTGGGCGTCAGGAGCTGGTTTTGGAGTGGGTACCTTTAAGCAGTAGCGAGCAATGACAGATGAGCAGGGATAGAGTGATAGTAACTTGCAGTGTTGTGAGGAAATGGGTTGGGAGCACTTTCTATCGGTCACTGACTTAGGGCTACGGTTTCAGATTGTGTCAGCTTTGTTTGAACCCATGAGATGAGCGAAGAAGTGGAGTGTGACGAGTCAGTCAGTTCAGCTTAATAGGGGCGAAACGGTAGAATGTGTGCTTCACAGTTGTAAAGGGCAGAAAGCCAGGGTCACGTTGTCAGAGTTGGTTTCTGGTGAGGATTCTTCCTGCCACAGGCACTGTCACCTTCTCTTCCTAGTATATCTCCTTCAAAGAGCACCAGTTCCATAGAGTCAAGCTCACCCTAATATTAATTACTCTCATAGACACAGAGTCACCCTGGTGGTTGAGACTTTGGGCATATAAACACTGAGGGACACAGATATTCAGTGCCTATGGTGTACAGAGAGAGAATGATGAAACAGGGTTTAATTAACCATGGAAAAAGAAAGGTCTGGGGAAGACAGTATAGAAATGAAATATTTTCCATGAAGTTTGGAGTCTTACAAGGGTCTCAAGGAAAGAAAGAAAGAAAGAAAGAAAGAAAGAAAGAAAGAAAGAAAGAAAGAAAGAAAGAAAGAAAGAAAGAAAGAAAGAAAGAAAGGCTTTAGATTACTGAGACTCATGTAGCTTGGGTCTTGTAAGCCTGGCTAGGAGCAGAGAGGGAATAAAGGAAGGACAGGCACACAGATACATATTCAGACTAGGTTGGGTTCTCTAACTCACAACCTGGAACCTTAGCATCTTTATTATGAAAATCAGGGGCAGGCCTTAGGTGGTCTTGGCAGGAAATCTCTGTTATCTGCTATAAGTCAGAAGTCTCATGATATAAACATCCCCCAAGGAGAAAGACAAAGTTGCTTGTCTTCACATACACTGATCAGTTGCTCATAAACATTCATACTGGGACCCTTAGGGAAAGCTTTGCCATTCCTCTTGAGCCTGACCCATATGAGTAATGGCTTTGCCATTTTTTCCTATGAGTCTGAGGCTTACATTCCTCAACATAGCTATACCCAATATCAAAATACACATTGATTCTGGACTTTACTCACTCAAGGTTTCCTCCATCCTCTACATTATATATTACCCAAACAGCAATGTAAGGTCTTCTACTATAGAACAGTCATAATTCTTGAGAGACTTTAGTGAGCACAGGGACAATAAGCTGGCTAGGATGACAATCTGAGGTGTTTGTAACTCTAGAGAAATGACCATGAAGATAGGCAGAAATGTGAGAGACAAATGAGTCAGAACAAGTGTCAAAATGGAAGAAAGAGGTGCCAAAGCTGGAAAGAGTTCTAAAATGTCAAGAGAGAGAGGCATCAAGCTGGAGAGAGGTGTCAAAAAGTCAAGAGAGAGGGGTGCCAAAGAATTGGGAGAGGTGTCAAAGCTGGAGAGACAGGCGTCAAAGCCAGAAGAGAGAGGTATCAAAGAGTCAAAAGAAATGGGTGTTGAGAGAAAGGTGTCAAAGCAAGAAAGAGAGGCATCAGAGTAGGGGAGAGAGGTGTCAAGGCTGGAGAGACAGGTATCACAGAGTCAGGAGAAAAAGCTGTCAAAGGAAGAGAGAAAGAGTGAGAGAGATGTCAAAGAATCAGGAGAGGTGTCAGTGTGTGAGAGAGAATGTCAAAGTCAGGAGAAAGAATTGTCAAAGAGTCAAGAGAGGTGTCAAAGGGGAGAAAGAGGTGTCAACATAGGAAGAGAGAGTTGTCCAAGCAGGGGAGAGGCATCAAAATGGGAGAGAAAGATATCAAAGCAGAAGAGAGAGATTTCAGAACTGGAGAGCTGTCAATGTGGGAAAGAGAGGTGCCAAAGAATTAGGAGAGACAAGTATCAAAGGGGAGAGAGAGGGGTCAAAGCTGGACAGGTGTCAGAGTCGGAAAAGAGAAGCATCAAAAACTGAAAAGAGGTGTCAAAGGAGAGAGAGTGTGTCAAACAGGGATAAAGAGGTGTCAAGAGGGGAGAGAGGTGCCAAAGGGGTGGAAGGTGTCAAAGGGGGATAGAGAGGTGTCAAAATGGAATCGAGAAATGCCAAAGTCAGCCTCACATTACTGGCTTGTACCTCCTTAGTGCAGTTGCTAAGAACAAAGAAACAGAGCGCAAAAAGAGGGCGTGTCCCCTATAGGGTGACAGGAGAGCCCTGCCCTAGTGGCTAGTGACCCCTCATCCAGCTGGGGTCGCTGACCATCAGGGCTTCCTCCTTCAGTTTTCTCAGGATTGGGGTTCTGAACGTTACCTTCATCTCCTCTGCAAAGTATAAGGAGATTCCCTAACTGTGATACAGCCTTCTGGGATTGTCTTGTTCTGGATGAACAGGCTGGAGACCAGGGCAGAAAGACGTCTGCTGGAAATGTAGTTAGACAGGATAGTACTTATTAGAGTTAATATTTATTGAATGTTAACTAACACCAAGTACTGGCAGAGGACAGTATCAAAGGTGGTCTTGGCTACCCCTCCTAGGTAGGCACCATATCTCATTGAGAAGGAAGTCAAACTCGGTTTGACTTGTGGTGTTTCTGCTTTGATCTGTATGCCATTTTCTTTCTCTAATTTTATCTCTGTGATGGTTTAGCAGCTGATGGGTAATTTTAAACATTTGTTACACTCTAAGCATCTGCGCTGTGCTTTAAAACGCACCCTGTGTTACTCTATTAGTGGCGGCTATGGCAAGAAACTTCAAAATTAAAAAAAAAAAAAAAACACCCATAATTCTACCACCTGGAGAAGCCATTATTATGATTTTGATGTATTTCGTGCCAATATTTTTCAGTAATTTTTTACAGTTGAAATCAGTGTTTATACATTTTAATCATGCTTTCTGGTTTGAATTATAAATACCACCCTTTCTCCATGCTGTTAAACATGATTTACAAATGTGCTTTTCAATGGCTGCAAAACATTTCATTATATATGGATAATTGATGTAAGCATGTGAACAGTTTTGAACATTTAGATTTTTTACTAATATAAATAGCACATTTTGTTATTTCCTTTAAAAAATATCACTAAAAGTGTAATTATTGCTTCTAAAAGGGGTAGGCCTGTTTTTAAGGCTTTTACTACTTTTCAGAAACTCTGAAACAATAGTTCTCATAGCTGAGCGGGGCTGCCTGTTTCCCTAGATGCTCTCCATCTCAATGCATCACCTGCAAGTATTCAGCCGTATTTCTGGGCACACACGCTGGTCAACATTGTCACAGTCCCTTGGTGTAATATTTTCATACTTTTAAAGCTGTATATTCTTTCCCTGCTTTTTGGCACTCAGTCTTTTTTTTTTTTTCCTGAGGTGGTTGGTTAGTTGGTTGGTTGGTTGGTTGGTTGAGACAAGGTCTTGCTATGAATCTCTGACTGCCCGCAACTCACTGTGTAGACCAGGCTAGCCTTGAGCCTGCCTCTGCCTCTGCCTCCCAAGGACTGGGACTAAAGAAGCGTACCCCATGCCTGGTGATTCTTTTATTACAACATCCGACAAACCACAGCTATATGCTAGTCCCTACTGGAAATCTGAAAATATAGCAGTTAAGAACATTGGTGAGAGGTCTACTTTCACGTGCTGGCAGTTTAGCGCTAAGGCATAGAGCAAATGGAGCCAAAAATGAAGGAAAGTATCTAATGATAAAAGAGCTCTCGGGATACTTCGTTAAAAGAGATAACATGGAGCTGGAGGTATGGCTTGTTGGTAGAATGCTTCCCAGCACTACATAAGCCAGACCTGGAGGTCGCACCTATAATCCCAGCACTTTGGAGGTAGAGGCAGGAGGACAAGAAGTTTAAGTTCAGCCTTGGATACACGGGAAATTCAAGGGGAGCCCAGGCTTTATGCTGTGCACATAGGAGAGAACAGTAGTCCATGGAGGCCAGAAGAGGGTGTCAGATCCCCGGGAGCTGAAGTTACAGATGGTTATGAGGCCTTTACTTCTGAGTGTTGAGGTTAGAGGCACTTGGGACCATGCCTGGCTCTACCTCTTTTGAGTTTTATCAGTACACATTGATGTTGGTTTTTTTTTTAATTTGTTATATTAGTAGTTATTTAATAAATGCCAGTGACATATAAAGAAAAGTATACAAGCAAGATGGCGGCAGCCAGGGAGTACTGTATCTGAGTGGCAGAAGATCAGAAACTCTGGTTACAGGCACAGCCATGTCCCGCAGCCCATGGTCCTCGATTCCATGGAGGCCTGAGTCAAGCAGAACAACATTCAGCCTAGAGCCTACTCCATGCTGACTCCTGATCTACCTGATCACCTGGGACAAAGCCAGCAGGAGTGAGCTGTGTTCAGACTCAGACCTCCATCATCTGTCTGTCATCCCGAGGAGGCCAGTGTGGGGTCCCAAGCAACACTCAACTTAGAACCCTCTCTACCTACTCCCAAACTCCCTGACCGTCAGAAACCACCAGACCTGCTAACACCAGAGACACCAAAATGGCTAGATGTCAATGTAAGAACGCAAGCGACAAATTCCAGGGCCATTTGACATCACCAAAAACCTTTGGTCCTACCACAGTGAGCCCGGAAGATACTATCACACCTGAAGCACAAGAAAAAGATTTTAAATCTGAGTTATGAAAATGATAGAGGCCTTAAAGAAAATGCAAAATCTAAAAAGATTCTGACAGAGAACATCCAAGAAATTTGAGATACTATGAAAAGACCAAACCTAAAAATAATAGGAATAGAAGAAGTAGAAGACCCCTGGCTCCCAGCTCCAAGGACCAGAAAACATTCCCAGCAAAGTCATAGAAGAAATTTCCCCAACTTAAAAAAAGAGATGCCTACAAACATACAAGAAGTTTACAGAACATCAAATAGATTGGACCAGAAGAGAAAATCATTCTGCCATATAATAATAAAAAGATTAAATGTACAGAACAAGGAGAGAATATTAAAAGCTGGAAGGAAGAAAGGCCAAGTCACATATAAAGGCAAACCTATAAGAATTACACCTGACTTCTTAGCAGAAACTCTAAAAGCCAGAAGGGCCTGAGTAGATATCTTTACAGATGCTAAGAGACCACAGGTGTCAGCCCTGACTACTATACCCAGCAAAACTTTTAATCACCGTAGAAGGAGAAAACAAGATATTCTACAACAAAACCAAATTTAAACAGTACCTATCCACAAATACAGCTCTACAGAAGATACTAGAAGAAAAACTCCAACGCAAGAAAGCCAACTACACCCAGGAAGACACAGGTAATCTCCCCTTCTCTCTGTCACACACACCCCCCCACACACAAACACACTCTACCACCACTAACATCAAAACAACAGGAAGTAACAACCACTGGTCATTAATATCTCTCAACATCAATGGCATCAGCTTCCCAATAAAAAGACACAGGTTATCAGAATGGATTCAAAAAGAGGACCCATCATTCTGCAGCATACAAAAAACACACCTCAGCAACAAAGATAAACATTACCTCAGAGTAAAGGGCTGGAAAAGTTTTCCAAGCCAAAGGATGCATGAAGTATCTAATAAAATAGACTTTCAATGAAAATTAATCAAAAGAGATGGGGAAGGACACTTCATACTCATCAAAGGAAAAATACACCAACAACATCTCAATTCTGAACATCTATGCCCTAAATGCATGGGAACCAACATTTGTAAGAGAAACAAACTAAAATTTAAATCACACATCAATCCCCACACATTAATAGTGGGAGATTTCAACGCCCCACACATTCCAATGGACAGATCATCAAGACAGAAACTAAATGGGAAATAATAAAACTAACAGATGTCATGAATCAAATGGACCTAACAGATATTTACAGAACATTTCACCCAAACACAATAGAATATACCTTCTTCTCTGTACCTCACAGAACCTTCTCCAAAACTGACCACATACTTGGTCACAAAGCAAGCCTCAACAGATATAAGAAGATTAAAATAATCCTTGTATCTTATCAGACCACCATGGACTAACGCTGGAACTCAACAACAACAGAAACCCTGCAAACTTGGACCACTGGGTCAGGGAAGAAATAAAGAAATAAATTTAAGACCTTCTAGTATTCATTGAAAATGAAGGCACAAGGTGTCCCAAACTTAAGGGACACAATGAAAGCAGTGCTAAGAGGAATGTTCATAACACTAAATGCCTTCATAAAGAAATTGGAGAGATCCCAATTCTATCTTCAGGACTTTGTGTCACTAGCATACAACATGAGAATTTCTCCTGCACTGCAAATCTGTCTAAACAATTGTTGAGCTATATTTTAGGTAATTGGACTGGAGAATTCGATACTACGATGGAGCAGCTGAGAGTGGCCATTGTCACAGTAAATTCTACCAGAGTGGACGCAGGACTAGCCACAGGATTATCACCATGGATTGCTGCAGCCATGAATCATCTGAAGGAATGGGTGGGCATGGGAGTGTTAACAGGCCTTCTGGTGTTGGTCTCCTTGGTTTGCCTGTGGTATATATGCAAGATTAGAGTCTCACAACAGTGTGATGCAGCCATGATCATTCAGGCCTTTACAGCCATTGAAGCAGGACATTCTCCCCAAGCATGGTTGGATACCATAAAAAGCTAAAATGATACACTCAGGATGCGAGGCTAAGCACTGCACTCAGGGTCAGCCGCTTTGGACCCAGAGAAGAGCATGTCTGATTGCATGCGGGTTGATGCCCCAGGTCCCGCCTCTGAGAAAAAGGTATCGGACGGGTCTGATGCTCTTTGGGTGGATGACACCTAAATGAACATCTGTACAAAGTCCCAATTTATTTCTAATATCAGAGATCAGACCTCTACTCTTGCCTGATGCGTCTAAAACAAAAAGGGGGAACTGTAGAGAGCTGCGGAATGCTATGCCTTAAAGATGGAGCTGGTTTCTGCCTTCCACCTTCCCGATGGTGAGTGCTCTCTGTCACGAACAACTCCACATTTGGCTAAGGCTGAGGATCTGGCTTGCTTCTATGTATGTGGACCTATCTGCATTGCCCCCGTGGCACGCCTGGGTTGGCTACCCAGAGGCTATTTAAGCTGTGGGCTGGCTTTCCCCGGGGTCCGGGGATTGTTCAATGTTCCTGAATAAACTGCATTGAAAAAAAAAAAAAAAAAAAAAAAGAAATTGGAGAGATCCCACACTAGTAACCCAGCAGCACGCCCGAAATATCTAGAACAAAAAGAAGCAGATACTCACTCCAAAGAGGAATATATGGCAGGAAATAATCAAACTCAGGGGTGAAATCAGTAAATTGAAAACAAAGAATCAATGAAACCAAGACCTGGATCTTTGAGAAAACCAACAAGATAGACAAACCCTAAGCCAATCTAACTAAAAGGCAGAGGGAGAGTACCTAAATTAAAAGAATCAGAAAGGAAAGTGGGGATATTAACAACAGTCAATGAGGAAATCCAAAAATTCTTTACTTTAAAAGTACTTTAAAGTACTCTAAATTCTTACTTTAAAAGTCTGTATTCCACAAAACTGGAAAAATCTAAAGGAAATGGATGATTGTCTTGACAGATTTCACTGAGCAAAGTTAAATCAAGGTCAGGTAAACAGTTGAAACAGTCCTATAACCCTTAAGGAAATAGATGTAGTCATCAAAAGTCTCCCAACCAAAAAAGCCCAGGACCAGATGGTTATAGCACAGAATTCTATCGAACATTCAAAGAAAAGCAATACCAATACTCTTCAAACTATTCTACAAAATAGAAACTGAAGGAGCATTGCCAAATTCATTCCATGAGGCCACAGTCACTCTGATACCTAAACCACCAAAAACTCAACGAAGAAAGAGAATTTTAGGCCAATTTCACTCATGAACATTGATATAAAAATATTCAATAAAATACTTTCAAACCGAATGCAAGAACACATCAAATACATCATCCACCATGATCAAGTAGACTTCATACCAGGGATTCAGGGATGATTCAACATACAAAAATCCATCAATGTAATCTACCATATAAACAAATCCAAAGGAAAAAAAAATCACATTATTAGTTCATTAGATGCACAAAAATCCTTTGGCAAAATTCAACACCCCTTCATGCTTGGAACGATCAGGGATACAAGGCCCATACCCAAATATGATGAAGGCTATATACAGCAAGCCGATAGCCAGCATCAAATTAAATGGAGAGAAACTCAAAGCAATTCCATTAAAATCAGGGACAAGAAAAGGCTGCCCACTCTCTCCATACCATTTCAATATAGTACTTGAAGTCCTAGCTAAAGGAATAAGACAACTAAAGGAGATCAAGGAGATACAAATTGGGAAGAAAGAAGTCAAACTATCACTATTTGCAGATGATATGATAGTATACATGAGTGACCCCAAAAATTCCACCAGAGAACTCCTCCAGCTGATAAACAGCTTTAGCAAAGTGGCTGGATACAAGATTAATTTTAAAAAATTAGTAGCCCTCCTGTATACAAATGACAAATGGGCTGAAAAATAAATTAGGGAAACTATACCCTTCACAATAGCCACAAATGATATAAAGTATCTAGGGGTAACTCTAACCTAGGAAGTCAAAGACCTATTTGACAAGAACTTCAAGTCCCTGAAGGAAAAACCTGAAGAAGACATCAGAGGATATCTTGAATGCTCATGAATCAGTAGGATTAACGTAATAAAAATGGCCATCCTACCAAAAGAAATCTACAGATTCAATGCACCTCCCATCAAAATACCAACACAATTCTTTACAGACCTAGAAAGAGCAACTCTAAACTTCATATGGAAAAACAGAAAGCCCAGAGTGGCTACATCCCTGACTTCAAGCTGTACTACAGAGCAATATTAATAAAGACTGCATGGTACTGGCATAGAAACAGCCCGATGGAATCAAAGCAAAGACCCTGAAATAAACCCACACATCTAAGGACACTTGATTTTTTACAAAGGAGCCAAAACCATACAATGGGGAAAAAAAAGATAGCATCTTTAACAAACGGTGCTGGTCTAACTGGATGTCTACAGATAGAAAAATGCAAATATATTCATATTTATCTTCCAGCTCAAAACTCAAAGACCCCAATATAACACCAGATGCACTAAATCTATTAGAAGAGAAAGTGGGGAAGAGCCTTGAACTCATTGGCACAAGAGACAACTACTTCCTGAACAGAACACCAGCAGCTCAGGCTCTAAGATCAACAATTAATATATGGGACTTCGAAACTGAAAGCTTCTGTAAGGCAGAGGACACTGTCAATAGAATGAAACAACAGTACATCAGAGAAAAGGATAATATCCAAAATATATAATGAACTCAAGAAATCAAACACCAATAAACAAAGTAACCCAATTAAAAATGGGGTACAGAACTAATCAGAGAATTCTCAATGGAGGAATCTTGAATGGCTGAGGACCTAAAGAAATGTTCAACGTACTTAGTCATCAGGGAAATGCAAATCAAAATGACTGTGAGATTCCATCTCACACCAGACAGAATGGCTAAGATCAAAATCTTAAGTGACAACACATGCTGGTGAGGATGTGGAAAAAGGGGGAAACTCCTCCATTGCTGGTGGGAATGTAAACTTGTACAGTCACTTTGGAAATCAATCTGGTGCCTTCTCAGAAAATTGGAAATAGCACTACCTCAAGACCCAGCTATACCTCTTCTGGGCATATGCCCAAAAGATGCTCTACTATTCAAGGACATTTGCTCAAGTATGTTCATAGCAGCTTTATTCATAATAGCCAGAATCTGGAAACAACCCAGATGTTCCTCAACCAAAGAATGGATAAAGATTTTGTGGCACACTTACACAGTGTAATACTAATCAGTTATTAAAAACAAAGAAATCATGAAATTTGCAGGTAAATGGATGGAACTCGAAAAGATGGTCCAGAGTGAGGTAAGCCAGACCCAGAAAGACACACATGATATGTACTCAATTATAAGTGGATTTTAGCCATATAGTACAGGAGAAGCATACTATGAGGCACAGAACCAAAGACTATAAGTGACAAGGAGGATTCAAGGGAGAATGCATAAATCTCACTCAGAAAGGGAGACAGAATAGACAGAGGTAATGGTTGAAGAAAGGGAACAAGGTAGGAGAGGGGGTGCAGAGAGTTAAGAGGGTGGAGATTAGACCTGGGGAGAGCAAGGGCCAGAGGACAGAGACCTGTAGAGAAAAGAGAAACTGAGGGTAGGGCTGTCTCTCTGACAAGCTGGAGAGCTAAGTCAGGGTTGGCTCCTGGGAGGATATGAGGGGGATTCAAGCAGAGACTCTTAGTAGCAGAGGCCATAGAGACTGAAGAGTACGCCCTCTAACTAGACTAGCCTCCTAGTAGAGGGAGAACACCAACCCACCCACAAAAACTTCACCCCAAATTTACCCTGAATACAAGATGTGTAAGGACAAATACAGAGCAGATAGAGCAGATATTGAGGGAATGCCCAACCAATGCCCAGCCCAACCAAAGACCTATGGGAGAGTGCCAACCCCCAACACCATGAAGGATACTCTGCTAAGCTTGCAGACAGAAGCCCGTCAGGTTGTCCTCTGAGAGGACTCAAAACAGATGTTGAGACTCAACAACCAAGCGATGAGTAGGGAGTCTTGTGGAAAAGTGGGAGGAAAGAGAAAAAGACCTGGAGATGACAGGAGCTCCACAAGAAGACCAACAGAGCCAACTAATCAGGGCCCAGGGAGGCTTGCTGAGATGGAAGCACCAATGAAAGACAATGCATAAACTGGACCTAGGCCCCTACAAAGATGTAGAAGATGGGCAGCTTAGGCTTCATGTGGGTCCTCCAGTAAGGGACTGCATTGGACAGGGACTCACTTGCCAGCTTTTAGATCACTCTCCCCTGGTGGGACTGTCTTGCCAGGCCACAGAGGAAGAGGACATGCTCAGTCCTGATGCAACTTGATGAGCTGGGGTGGATGGGAAAGGGAACTCCCCTTTTTTGAGGAATAGGCGAGGGGCAAGGGGGAAGGTAGGAGTGGAAGGGGAGGAGGGATGGGGCTACAACCATGATTTAAAGAGAATAAAAGATAAATTAATTAAAAAAGAAAAGTACACAAACTGTAAGTACACAGTTTGATAAAATGTCACAAAATAACCCCCCTTGCCACCACCATCCAGATAGATTCTGTGACTTTTCCCCACCTCGGAATGTCCTGTGTTCAACGCCATTTTTGTTTGTTTGCGTTTGTGTCTGGAAGACACCACTGTGTCGGCTAGCCTGCTCCCGAGATCCTGCACTCAGGCGCGCCTCTGCCTCGGCTCCTGCTTGCCTGGACCATAGACAGAATCGGCGTTCCTGCTTACATCTTTTCATCTCACTTTTCCCCGTTCGGGGCTGAGGCCAATGTCTCGGCTCGTCAGTTGTGTGGGTTTACATTACGCACTTCACTCCCGGACACAGAGCACCTGTGCTAACACTGTGAGTCTCACCCTGGAGGACGAGAGCTTTCGGAAGCTTGGGTTCGGCGTCCTTATCCGCACGGTTTTAAGGGCTGAATGAAGCACAGCCACAAATTGAGTCCAGAGAAATGTCTGCCTCTGAATTTGAGGCGACAGACGGCCAACAGCCGTATTTATGTTGCCGCGCGGTAATTGCCCAACAATTGAATAAACAACTTTCCTTCATTCTTTTCAAATTTAATAAACTAAATCTCTTTTTAAATTGTTAATCTGAAATAAAATCAATGAGAATTTGAAACACAGAAACCTTTAAACCAGTTATTAAAGTGCTGTTGTTGTCTTTGTTTTTTGTTTGCTTTTTGAAGGATTTTTCATTTTGTTTTGTTTTTTAGCCAGGTGTGGTGGCACATGCTTTTGATCCCAGAACTCAGAGAGGCAGAGACAGATTGCTGTAAGTTCAGGCCAGCCTGGTCTACAAAGTGAGTAGACAGCCAAGGACAACCAAGGCTACACTGAGAAACCCTGTCTTGAATAAACAATACTTTTTTTACTTCCTTTATGAAAGCAGGTGTAATTCTCACCTGGTATAATTATACAGCATTAACAATTTTATATCATGCCTTTTTAATTTATTTACTATAATTTACTTATTTAGTTATGCTTTATTTTTCTCTTCCCTGTGCGACCTGGAACACAAAGGTTGAAAATATAAGGCAAGGGTTTGTGCTCCTTCTATTCATTTCATCTCTCCTGGAGCTTAAAACAACACCTCATGCATCATGGGTGCTTGTGGTAATCATGTTTGTCAGTGTGACCAACAACTTGAGTAATAACTTCAGAAAAGGAGGATCTATTTAGGCTCAGTATATCAGATATTTCAGCCCATGGCCACTGGCTGCACAGATTCTGGATCTATTGTAAGGACACCTGTCCATCATAACAGGATGCCTATAATTCAGCAAAGCAGTGAGAGACCAAGGGGAGCTGGAGGTGGGAGAAGAGAAGAGAGAAAACCATGCCATTTCTAAGCAGCCACAGAAGGAAGGATGGCTTCAGAGAAAGAAACTGAAACCCCAGTGGGTCAGGGAGATCATGCCAGACTTTAGAAAAAGAGAGAGAAGAAAAAGAAAAGCCACACTTTTTTGGAGTAATTGAGGGGGTAGGCAGGCTTAGCAGGAGTTCAAGGTCTGGATTCTAAAGTGGCCGCACTGAGGAAGGGGCTGCTGGGAAAGGTCAATGCATTATCTTACTGAGGGGCTAATTAGGCGTTCCCTCTCCTTAGTGTGTCTTTCTGTGAACCAGCTTTCCTCTCAAGGATGGATGCATCCCTGGCCAGCCTAAATGCAGTAACTCTTAAGGGAGAGACCATAGCATATATTATTAATTTTTGGAGTAGATCAGAATGTCCTTTCTTCACCTAGGCTACAGCTAGATTCTATTCTTTTGACCAGGAAGAAATGGATTTTCCTTAGTGTGCCTCAACAATGCCCTGGGCCCATTCCCAGTGGCTTCCAGGACTGCTGTAACAACAGGAACCAAGCCTTTCACATGAGCCTTTGGAGGCAAACTTCATGTCCACACTCCAGCAGCCTTCCACCAGCATCTTCGGTTCCCTGAATGTCGAACATGTCATGCACATGTTTTCATGCCAATACAGCCTTATGGCTAGTCCTTCAGGCAGTTCCAAACTTCACTCTTGAGAAGAATAATTCTGGAGGAAAAAAAACACCTACTTTTTGTCCTGAGTTTCATATTTCACAATACTATCTTCTCTTTAATACTGCAGCTCAGAAACGGTCTACAAAAAGGAAGCCCTTAAGCTTGGGCAGTTAAATAAGTCTAGCATGCAGCATGGCATGGTCTGGAGAGAATGTTGGCAGTTGACCTTGCCATGTCCAGAAGGGCCAACAGCCATTCATCCCTACCCATATGATCCATGCAGAAGTTCAAGCTCAGTGCCCACCAGGTCAGCCTCATTTTCATGCGAACTCTGACCTCCACGCTCCCCACCCTCACCTCTGCCAATTGAAGCAAGCTGTTGTGAACACTCTGCAGGTCTTCACATTCAGCCAAGCAGAATAATCTGAAGGACAACGAGCCGCCACTGCACATCCATTAGGATGCGGGTACCAGAGTAAGAAGCTATAACAAGTGTGGGGAGGATGTGAAGAAAGTGACACCTTTGTGTTTTCTCTGGTAGGATGTGAAGTGACATAGCCTGTGGAGAGCCGTGGGACACAGCTACAGACAAAGCCAGCCTGAGAGACAGGCCTAGAAGCTTAATACTGAACTCACAGGTTGATACTGGAAGACATCCAGGAAAGGTGTGCCTGCCTTTCATTTCCAAGTCTGCAGTTTAGCTGGACAGTCCAGATGCTCCAGGTAACCCAGAAGCCTCCACCTGGAGGTAAATGGCCTCTTGCTAAGACAACACACCTGTGGCCAAGCTTGATGGGCTGAGCTGGATCACCAGGACTCACCCTGTGGTGTGGAGAGCTGCTTGTTAAGCTGCTTTGTCACGTTTTCACCTGGGGAAGCAGTTTTTGAAAAGAAGTTAGGCGTTTCCACACCTTTCTCTTTTTGTATTGATGTGACTTGCTTGCTTTGCCTATAAATAATGAACCCTGGAATAAACCTGAGCTGCTTCAGTCAGACTGACAGCCCCCTGAAGTCAACCCCGTGTGTAGTGTGATCTGTCCTCACTCCCCACTCAGGTACTGTTCGACTCTGCCGGCAGGCTCTGGCAATAGCCGCTTTAGAAAACTCTATGGCAACTCCTCAAAAATGTAAACATAGAATTATCATATGTGTGAATGAATTTACTACTAGATACATGCTCATGGGAACTGAAGCAGAATCTCAGATGTTTGTGCAAACGTGTTCACTGCAGTGTGTGTGGGTAAGTGCATGTATGATGGTGCACACGCATGTCTGTGTCCATGTGCACATGAATCCAGTTGGCAACTTCAGGTGCCTTCTTCAGTCATGCTCCACATCATCACCACCATCACCATCACCACCATCACCATCACACCGTCATCACCATCACTACCATCATCACCACCATCACCATCACCACCATCACTATCACACTGTCATCACCATCACTACCATCATCACCACCATCACCATCATCATCATCACCATCACCACCATCACCATCACACCATCATCACCATCACTACCATCACCATCATCATCACCATCACAATCATCATCACCATCACCATCATAATCACCATTACCATCATCATCACCATCATCACCATCATCATCACCATCACCATCATAATCACCATCATCGTCATCATCATCACCATCACCATGATAATCACCATCACAATCATCACCATCACCATCATCATCACCATCATCATCATAATCACCATCATCATCACCATCACCATCACCATCATAATCACCATTACCATCATCATCACCATCATCACCATCATCATCACCATCACCATCATCATCACCATCATCATCATCATCACCATCACCATCATCATCACCATCATAATCACCATCATCATCACCATCACCATCATCATCACCATCATCATCATCATCACCATCACCATCATCATCACCATCATCATCATCACCATCATCATCATCACCATCATCACCATCATCATCATCATCATCATCACTCATCATAGACAAGATCTGCTGAACCTGGAGCTCAGCATTCATTAGACTGCCTGTCCTGGGACCTCTGATTGCCGCCTCTGCAGGGCTGAGACTGTAAGCTCTGTACACGGCTCTAGTAACGGTTCTAGGGAACCTAAACCGAGGTCCTCATGTTTATGTGGCGAGTGCTTTGCCGACTGAGCTATCTCTCCAGCTCCCACAGTAGCATAATTTGTAACGTCTAAAAGGTAAGAACAAGCGAGTGTGCAAGGAGAGCTTCACAGGTAAGTCCAGTGTGCCACACACTCACGGGCTTGCTGAGTCTCGGTGAGGAGGCAGGGTGTTGTCCATCTGCTCGAACACTGAAGACAGTGCTCACTGAAATGAGCAAGCACACAATATTGCGAGGTTTCACTTAAAGAGGCACCTAGAGCAGGTAAAGACAGAAACTGAGTTGTCAGTTGCCAGTGGTTTGTGACTGGCAGGAACAGGGGGAAGTTGAATACGGACAAAGTTTTTCAGTTTGGGAGATAGGCGGTGGTGATATTCGCATAAGTATAGTTAAGATATGCTATATATAGTGTATGTAGATATACGAGATACACAGTAACAACAGTACAGCAGTGATATATGATAGTATATACACGATATATGTTTATAGACTACAGTCAATACCAATGACCTGCACAACTTTAAAATGTCAAATGTTATACAGCACCTCATGATGGTGCTGGTGGTGACAGTAATAAATCCAGAGGGATCACTCCTCTGTCCTGGACCCTGGTCTTCAGCTCCAGAGGCTGCGAATGAGCCTAGGTATCATACTCACAGTTTTGTACACAGGAGAGATTGAAGGTGTGTGCTGGGTAGTTTTGTCCATGTTGATACAAGCTAGAGCCTTCTGACAAATGCCTCCGTTAGGTCCTCGTGTAGGCCCCGCATTTTCTTAACTAGTGATTGCTATGAGACGCCCAGCTGGAGGTAGCTGGCACCACCCTTGGGCTGTCGGCCCGGGTCCTGTAAGAAAGCAGGCTGACCAGGCACAGGGAGCAAGCCAGTAAGCAGTAGCTCCCCACGGCCTCTGCATCACTCCTGTCTCCGGGTTCCTGCCCTGTCTGAGTCCCTGTCCTGACTTCCTTCGCTCATGGTCCACAGTGTGGTTTGCTTTGGGCTCTGGTGTTTCATTTCAGCAGTAGAAGCACTAACTAAGACAAGTGTTTTAAGCTTGTGTCAGTGTAAGGAAAAGCCAGCCCAAAAGTAAGGTACAAGACACCCCTAGATTAGGATGTCGGGGGTTTTGCCCCCCAACATCAGGAACCTGTGAACCTGATTATTCTGGTTCACGTTAGCACCATTCTTTTAGATTCTTTTAGACCCATCTGATCTCCAGTTTTCATTTTTCTGAAACTCTGTGTTTTTATGTCATGTATGTCAGTGGTACTGGGAGGAGGTCTCTGCGAAGGACCATTTCAGATCTTCAGCACCCATGACAAAAGCCAGGAATGGCAGAGTCTGTCTGTAACCCTAGCACTGTGGACCACAGGCAGGTGGACCCCAGGGGCCTGAAAGTGAGCTCCAGGCTCAGGGAGAGACTCTGCCTCAAAAAGAAGTAAATCGGATGGAGAACAACAGAGACAGACTCTGGTCTCCATGTGTGCTTGCACAGCCAAGTATACTAGCAAACACATGCACTCACACACACAAACACACATGCACAAATAAACATTAAAAACTAGCAAACAAGACTAGCTGGAATGCATGCTAAAGATCCTTGAGTTACTATTAGTGTGTAAATAGGAAGAAAAAAAGGCAATTCTTGCTATAGCTAACTCTCTGTAACATGAAAATCAGACTAAGAGCCATTCCATACAAAAAAAGTTTCTTGGCAGGGTGCATCTGAAAAGAAAAAGCCAGGAACAAAGCAATCGAATAATGAAGGTATAGATTTTTAATAATCATGAGCAAGGTAAATTAAAGGCCAATTAAAGTTTCAGGATCGTTTTGCCCTAATGACAACAACAACAAAAGACAAATGAAATTTATTTGGTTCCAAAGAACAAGATAAAATATTGAAATTCTGATTTCAGTTATTAAGAACAGGAGAAGAACCTGAAAGATTGCCACAAATATGAATAAGTTCCCAGAACACTTCTAAAATTTCACCTCTGCTTTCCTGTTCCAGCCTGCTCCCCCTCCTGGCCCACAGACAGTCCTAATTTTAGCTGTCAGCAAGAAAACGCTTTAGTAAATCAAATGCTTCTCAGTAGAGACCATCGCTAGGGAATAGGGGCTAACTAAAGGGTTAGATGGAATTTAAGTTTTAATCCTGAAAGGTATCCTCACTAGAAGTCCTTAGACAGCAGATGCCATGCTCTGCCATTAACCCAGTATCCGAGAAGCTCAAAGCATGGCCTTGCCCAGAAGACTTCTGGGATTTCCTTGGCAAAACGACATCAAGGGCCACATGCTTCCTTTTCCCTTGCTGACTCTCCAGGCATCACCTACGTTCAGAGTTGAAGAAAGGTAGAAACACCTGTACTCTGAAGTGTTAGAGGGACTACAGGGAGGAGCGGAGATGTTGATCTGTAATACGCAGATAGAAGGTGGTGTTGTTTTCTTTTCTTCACATCTTCACCTGTGTGCTTAGAGCCTCCACGCCACCAGGGAAGAGATGAGCCAAGACTGAAAATGTACAGAATATAAATTAGGTTTTGGTTTGTTTTTCAGGCGGCAATATAAGAAATGCCTGTAAAACAGAAGAAAGCTCACCAGGTACTTTGACTGAGGTCAAGAAGTTAGACACCTCCACTGCAATTTAAAGTGCAGTCCTGTCCGTGGTGTGGGGGTCAGGGAAGGAGCCTGCCCCCACTGTCACCTGCAGCAGCCTCGGGAAATCCCCTCATCTTTTGCTGGGCTTACGCTAAGCTGAGACTTGTGGATTTGAGGCAGAGAAGGATTTCAGGACTCACCAGCATGTAGCAGAGTTGGTGTTCAATAAGGTATTTTAATATAGGGTTAAGGAAAACAAAAGGCTCAGGAAAAGGACCAGGGGCACGCTCCAGGCTTCTCTGAGAGAGTCAGCCCCTATGAGGCTCATGGCAGGGCTGGGTGAGGAGGCTGGCGAAGCTGTCCTCCCCAAAGGAGCCCAGATGACTCACAGGTGGTTCCTGAGGTGCAGCTGGCAGGATTCCAGGGGGGAAGGTCCAGAAGGTCCGCACCACAGGGAAACAGGATGGGGGGCTGACTTTTCAAAGTTACTAGTTCTGTTGGAGACTCTCAGGAAATACAGACACTCAGGCCTTGGCCTGGTGCTTGGATGCTTTGACATGGGAATGTGATGTTTCTGTTGGCCACCTTTGAAGCAAGTGCTCCTTAGCTGCGCTGGGGGCTTCCCTTATCACCTGCTGAAGACTGGCTCTAGCCTGAGAGCTCTTTTCTCCTCTCAGGTCCCATAACTTTCCTGTCTCTCTATGTTGCCTCAGGCCTGAATATTGTTTTTGAAAAAAGGAAAAGGAAGAGAAAGGAGGGAGAGGAGGAAGAAGGTGTTGGGGAGCATCCAGAGGGACCATCACCCAGTGACAGTGTGCCTCGCTCTCCCAGGACGTGCTCTGCCCTGCAGCACAGCACAGGGAAGAGTCAAGCCACGGTGTCGCTGTGAGCTCAGGTCACACACCTCTCTCCTTGGAGCGAGGCGGCAGTGAGAGGACTGAACGCAACCAGTGCGATCCCACACCCACACCTGTACTCCCGTGTTCTCGGTTGCTGGTGACTTATCCTGCCAGTCCTTGCCACTTGTCAGCCATATGAGAAGAAACTTCCAAGTCTCTGGGATTCTGATGCTACTCATACAGCTAAGACTAGAACTTCTAAATCTGTGCCACGTGCTGTTAGTCTCTAGGAGCCTGGAAAAAATAAACGGTATCTGGTAGTGCTCAGAGGAGGGGCCGAGCCCTCCATGAGGGCTAGACCGTCTCCATCTAATTGTTTATGGTCTCTGCCTCATGGAATTAGAGTCCCTGCTCACTCGTTCCTCCTCTAACTGCCACGTGGGTGGAGACCCAGGCCACTCTTAATTTGTCTTATCTTGGCAACCTATAATCTGGCCTGATTTGGAAGTTCCAAGTCAGGCCTTTCCCTCTAAGCTCAGGCCTGTGTCCTGCAGAGGCACCCGAACAGGGTGGGAAGGGCCCTCTGTGGTACCTCAGAGAGGACACCCCCAGGAGACCAGAAGTCTAAAGGTTCCAATGGCATTACATTTAGCGCCACAACACATTACTTCAGAGAAAATGATGTAGGAGAGTGGAAAACACCTCAAAGACACTCCTCTAAGGCAAGCGTGAGGTGGAGAGATGGGAGAGAAGGAGAAGCAGAAGTGTGAGCACTGTGAAGATAGGAGGAACTGGAGAGGCAAGGGTGGTGAGGAACGGCCTGAGGTGAGAACCAGTGCTCCACAGAGGGCCATGCCCTGGCCAGTGCTGCCACAGAGGGCCACGTCTGGGTCTGTGGCAGCAGGGGTCCGTGTCAGAGTTACCTGGCCTATGGTACCACTATGAGCATCCCTGGGCTGCTGCCAGGGCTGTGGTGATGTCCTCACGTCCTAGCAGAGCTAGCAGAGGTCGTGAGAGCAAGAGCATGACAGTGCTGAAGAGCTGGCCCCGGGGCATGAGTTTGGGAGATCGGGCTCACCCCTTCCTGGCTGCTACAGGCAGAAGAGCTGGTCCCGCGCCTCACCCAGTGAGGTGTGAGAGCTGGCCCTGGCAGCAGGCTGACTACTCAGCTGCAGCCCAGGCCCAGGCCCAGGCCCAGGCCCAGGCCCAGGCCCAGGCCCAGGCCCAGGCCCAGATCCAGGCCTGCGAGTTAGCCCACCCCAACATCTACCCATCTATGAACTGCTGGAACTTGTGGAGGAGCCAGTCCTGCAAATCTAAAGCTGCAGGATCCTCATGACCCTGCAACAACAGGATATCTGGGAGGACCCTGGTGAGGATCCAGCAGTGATGGTGTGGAGAAGCCGGGGGGGGGGGGGTGACACACCACAGCTCCAACCGAGAGGCTATTTTCTTCTTTTAGGGGTGGAGGGCGGATGTGGAGGGGCACGGAGATGAGTGTGGTTGGGGGGCAGGATGTGAAACTCACAAAGAATCAATAAAAAGAATAAAAGGAGAATGAGAAAGAAAAATAATATCTGGGCCAGCTAGAGCGGGAAAGCTGCAATGGCCAGCACCGCACCGCTCTGGTATAGCTGGGATTGGGGCCACTAACCTGGCAGTGGGTGTCTGAGCTGACGTGTGGTAGAAACAGGTCGGGCCAATGCGGCTCCCCGGGCATCCAGGACAGAATCCTCCACTGGTGCCAGGTTTGGTATGATTGGAGAGATATGGCAGGAAAAACACCGGTGACGAAGGCTTTCCTTTTTCCTGCCATTTGCAAAATCTGAGTTTGCCTATACAATCCAGCCTGATTTGGGCCGTGCATGCTGGGCAGAGAGTGAAAGCCAGACAGCAACTGCAGGACAGGCTGACTCGCACGGCCACAGGGCTTTGCTGGGTTATAATTACCAATATTGTGTTGGCAGCTTTGTGGGGCTATGTGCCATGGCTTTGCTCAGATGTGTATGCTGACTTTCATGTCAGCTTTTGAAAGCCGTAATCACTGGACATTCAGCTTTAGAAAAGCAGTGAATGAATTCACTCTTCCCATTGGTTTCCTCCTAGGACGCTGCAAACCTGGGAGGAAGGTAGTCCTTGCTCCCATTTTCCTCAAGAAAAACAACTGAGGTTAAAGAGGAAACCAGGCTGGCCGGAGTCCAGGTGTCAGCTTCCTAAAATGCAGTGACAAATCCCCCGGAAGTGCATCACCTGTGACCACTGCAACCTGTCAGCCCCAGTTCCGAAATCAGGGAGTCACAGCCTCTGAGCCTCTGAGGCTGCTTGGCAGTTTCTTCTTTGCCTCTTTCCACCTCTGGGTAACTGTCCTGGTTAGATTTTGTCATCTTGACATGAGCTGGGAAGAGGAATCAGTTAGTAAATTGTGTCTATCAGATTAACCTGTGGGCGTTTCGGCTGCAGCACTTTCTTGACTAAGGTTGATACTGGAGAGCCAGCCTCTGCGGGTGTGCTGTCTCCCTCCCGGGATGTATACACAAGTGGACTGTGCAAACGTGACCAGTAAGCAGCCTTCTGTGGCCTCTGCTGGGGTTCCTACCTCTGCTTCCTGCCTGGCTTCACTTGATAAAGGCATGGAAGCTCTAAGTCAAATAAACCTTTTCCTCCCAAAGTCATTTCGGTAACCAAATCTGGGCATTAGCCCCAGGTGATCTTCAGTTTGAACATAGATGCATAGCTCCAATTTTCTTCTAACCCATCTTCTCGTGGGTCATGTTCTTTGTCTCTGTTTATGTGAGCATTTTCTTTTAAAGATATGAGTCATGTTGGATCAATAACACAGTTTACTCCATCATGACGCCAGCCTCACTATCACACCTTGTCCTGTTCCTAAAGGTTGCATTCTGTGGCGCTAAGAGTTTTAAGAAATTATGTGAAGAATGAACATAACTCTAGGCTTCTAATAACAGACACTAAATACTAATCCTAAAATGTGTTATGAAAGAATGGATCGCTATTATAGGATCAATGGGACACTAGCCATGCTTGAAGAAAGTTGAGAACAGCTGGCAAACATAAGCCTAAAGCGAGCTGTGAAGTTCAAAATCTTCTCTTCTGTCCACTCAAGGGCTTTCAGAACAGCAAAGCAGAGATGGAGGCTTGAAGAGTTTTAACACAATTCTGCTAAACCAGTGGGGAACCACTAAGTCACATGGGCACACTTGTATCTTCCAGAAAGTCAGGCAAAAACTGAAACCCTAAAATTATATAGAGGAAATATGAAATAAACACCCTCTGTAATTTCCTAAAAACCATATCAGCCCCTCAAGACAAACAAATACAGCACAGCTATGACGTATTATCTGAAATGTCCACTGCTTGATAATGATATTGGAGAGCCAACCTCTGCGGGTGTTCAAGCTGCCTGAAGAACTGCAAAGAAATTCAAGAGATGGAAAACACAATGAAGGGAAAGAAAGATTTTACTAGATAAGTTTGACAGCAGAAGAAAGAATGGGTGAACACAGAGATGTGGCCACAGAAATCATCCAGCTGGGAAACAACAAAGCCAGCAGTGTCAGGGGTCCAGAGAAGCCAACTGTCCAAACTGTATCACGGGAGTCCAAGAAAGACAAGGGAGAAGAGTGTACAAGTATTTGAAGATGTAATCCTTGGAAATTCCTCAATTTGCTCAAAAGCTTTAACCCACAGAGCCCAGAACCTCAAAGAATCACAGAGAAGGAAAGAAGGAAGGAAGAAAGGAATCTAAATATAAGTATGTTATGGTCAAACAGCTGAAAGTTGGAGACAATCTTGAAAGCACAAGAAAAAGTGATACAACACAAACAGACCAAGCGGTCCACAGCTGCTTCTCAAAATGACGCTGAGATAAAAGCATCCCTGCATAGGAAAATCTAAGACTGACTGGACATTGATAACTGAGTTTTCTCCATAAGAAATATTAGTGGAGGAAAGTGTCCAGTTTTCTGGAAGAAGGTAATTTTTCTTGTCTTATTTCTGTCCCTTTTCTAAGCACAGTTTTCACATTTTCTCTAAAGTGCTCCTCCCCGCCATAGGGTGGCCTGCTCACGTGGCTGACTGCCATGCTGGCTTCACTCAAATGGTATGACCTCCTTTCTCCTCCTTTGCCACTCTCCTCTGCCATGCTGGCTTACCTCAAATGGTATGACCTCTGTTCTCCTTCTCCGCCATTCTCCTCTGCCAGGGCAACTGCCAAGATTTCCAGCTTACCTCTTCTGAAATTTGTCTTTTAGGATCTAATAAAATTGTCCTCAAGCAAACAAAGAAAAAGAAGAAAGAGAGGGAAAGAAGAGAAAGAGGAAGGGAAGAGGAGGAAGGGAGAGAGGGAAAGGTTGTAGTGACAATTCTGGAATATTTTTTCTTTAAAAAACACAGAAATATCATAAGAATGTGTTTTTGTTTTAATCCCAGCTGTGAGGATATGGGGCTGCTTCACAGAAGCTGACTATGATTTGCTTCCTGCGCTAGCAGAGGCCTGGTTTTGCCAGCTGCAGACAGTTTCTGTGATTGTATGACTGTGGAATTCTGGGGACTTTTCGGAGGGTAAATAAATGCCCCGAGAGGTGTGGTTGGTGGTTGTTGACACAGGGCATGATTGCAGTTTGTTAGCAGTCAAAAAAGAAACAAGGGAGAGTTCATATACCTCAGGCTCACAGATCTATTTCTCTTTTTCTCCTATATAATGATAGGGAATGAAACCATAGGGATAAAGAGTGGGAAAAAACTAGATACAGAGAAAGGCAGGGAGGAAAACAGGGAGGGAGGGAGGAAAAGCAAAGCTACAGGAAGTGACATGTCATATATCTCAGTGATGAAGCGTTTTCCAAGCATTCAAGATGCTGTGTTTGTTTCTCGGTGTCACACACACACACACACACACACACACACGGACACACACAAACCATGGTATACTAAAGGAAGACCCTTAAACTGAAAGAAAACTTAGAAGACCAGAAATAGTACATATATGGGTGCACATGCATTTATTATATAGAATACATAAATGCAGATGTGCATTTTCTTTACTTCTCAATATTTTGAAACTGAAAATTATGAAAACCCATAACTCTAAGGTGGACTTTCTCAGTGTACAGCAGATATACCAGAACTATGTAGCTCAATGGTTAGAGGTACAGGGGTGGGAAGTGCTTACCAAATGGCATAGGACGTTCCACAGCACGACTCCTGCGCTGCCTGTGTCAGGCGGAGGCGCTCCCTCCAACATGGTGGAGGCAAATCCGAGTGGGAGAGCTTACAAGAGAGGAGAGAGGGGGCTGCATTCCACAATCTCTTGTGAACCACATTCCCAACAACCTAAGAACCTCCCACCGAGTGTGTCCCTGAAGGAAGCAAGACCTCAATTACATGATTAGACAGTCAACCACATGGAAACCAGAGCAGCTGCCTTAGCTGACCCTGCCACTGTTCAAGAAAGACAAACAGGAAATGCAAAACATACGTTATCCATGGTGTGTGTGTGTGCGTGCGTGTGTGCCTGATCATTTTTCCATTTGAATTATTAGAAATAAAAATCTCTGATCAAATAATTTGATATAATACACATTTATCATATATCGCCAAGTTGTTCTCCTGAGACATTTTTTGCCAAATAACAATATTACTGAAGGATAAGAAATAACCTTTCTCCTCATACTCACCAAGACTAGGTACCATTCATTAAAAATAAGCAAAATTTGAAGACAATTATGATGACACATGTCCATAACCCTGGTACTTGCAAGGCTGAGGAAGGAGGATCAGGAGTTCAAGACCAGCTTAGGCTACATAATGAGACCTTGTTTCAAAAATAATAACAAGTTTTATTATGGTTTTATCAAAATATTACTTTATCCTTCTATTAAATTTTAAGCAGTGTACCCTATACTTTTGTATAAAACACAGTTTATGATTACCTGGACTCAAGTAAGAATCCCGAAACGATTGACACACATTTTCAATTTAAATTGGAACAACACGGGCCAGCAACGTGGCTCAGTGGGGAAAGGCACGCTCTCTAAGTCAGCAACCTGCGTCCAGCCCTAGGACACAGATGATTCCCACAAGTTATTCTATGGTCTCCACATACGAACTTTGGCATGTAAGTGATCAAACACACGCGTACAATAAACACATAAATATTTTTAAAAATCAGAGTGGTATGCCTGCTAAAATCAAAATCATAGTTTTTACTTATCATGATATCTTAAGTGTTTTTATCTTTGCTCTTTTTTCACTTATCTATCATATACCAGATTAACACACATTAATTTGGTTTTTGTCGTTGTTTTGTTTGTTTGTTTGGCTGGTTTTTTGGTTTCCGGGACAGGGTTTCTCTGTGTAGCCCTGGCTACCATGTCGTCTTGGTGCCTCCCAGCACACATGGTGCTGCCCCTAAGTAACTGGTGGCCTTATTTCTTTTCTAAGACTTTTTTACATCTCTACCTTCTTCCATAAGATTCCCTATGCTCTACCCAATGTTTGGCTATGAGTCTCAGGACAGGAGCTCCACAGGGAGACCAACAGAGCCAAAAACTCTGGGCCAGAGGTCCTGCAGAGACCAATGCTCCAACCAAGACCATGCATGGAGATAACCTAGAACCCCTCCACAGATGTAGCCCATGGAAGCTCAGTGTCCTAGTGGGTTACCTAGTAAGGGGAACAGGGACTGTCTCTGACATGAACTCAGTGGCTGGCTCTTTGATCATCTCCTGAGGGGGGAGCAGCCTTACTAGGCCACAGTGGAAGACAATGCAGACAGCCCTGATGAGACCTGATAGACTAGGGTCGGATGGAAGGGGAGAAGGACCTCCCCTATCAGTGGACTTGGGGAAGGGCATGGGAGGAGATGAGGGAGAAAGGGTAGGACTGGAAGGAAAGGAGGGAGGGCCTACAACCGAGATACAAAGTGAATAAATTGTAATAAATAATAAAGAAAAAGAAAAAAGAAAAGAAAAAACAATTAGATCTACCCAAAATAAAATGTTACATTGTCATAAAAAAGATTAATTTTTAAAAATTATATGTATGCACATCTGTGGGGGGAGGAATGAGCATATGGACACAGTACCTGCAGAGGCCAGAAGAGGGTGCTGTATTTTTTGGTGTCACCCGACATGGGTGCCGGGAGCCAAACTCCAGTCCTCTGCAGATGCAGCATGAAACCTTAACCCCGGAGCCGCATCTCCAGCCCACAGTTTGTGGCATTATCTCTGTATTCACTAGAAACAAGCAAAATGAAAAAGAATCAGACTCCTCCACACAGCACGCTTCCTGTATCCTCTGAAATACGAATTTCTTGTTGCCAGATGCAAACATTAAACCCACTTTAATGGCCTGTGATGTTTTAAGGTACACAAACTTCGCACAGCGTTTAATTCAGATGAATCCACACACCTCAAATGCTCCTTCCCTGCAGCAGTGGTTCTCAGCCTTCCAATGTGCAGCCTTTCAGCTCAGCTCCTCATGTGTGGTGACCCTAACCATAAAATTGTTTTCATTGCAACGTCATGACTGTAATTTCACTACTGTTCTGAATCATAATCTGCTCCACAGGGTATCTGCTCTGTGACCCCTGTGAAGGGTCACTCGACCCGAAAACGGTCGTGACTCACAGGCTGAGAACCACTGCCCTATAGAGATTGTTCAGATTCCCCTTTAAAAACCAACCAACCAACCAACCAACAAACCCTTTAATTTAACGTTAGATGCATTCTAGAAGTCCCAGGTTTGTGTGCTAACCTCGGGCCCGGCGGCTTTGCCGGATTCCCGTGCTGGCTCTGGCAGACTGGGAGCCTCTGGGGCGTCCACAAATAAGAACAGTAGTTGTTTGGTTGTTTATCGTGTTTGGTTTGGGGTATTTTTAAACATTATCTGTCCAGGACTTTGGAAGTCTGGAAGGAAGAACAGAGCAAGCCTTCCGCAGCTCTCCTGGCGCCTTTCGGAACCTCTGGCAGCTTGGAACTGCCATTGATCCAGTTCGGATCTAAGTACCTTCCTGCACGTTAAAAACGCATGGGGAAAAGGAAAAGCTGAGTGAGGATGCACTGCTTATCCCTTGAGACTGCACCTGAAGGGAGGAAGAGACTGGAGAGTCGCCTACCACCGCCACTTACCTGCCGTCGAATGAACACTTCCAGGCAGACACGACACTACACAGGTGTGACTGGGCGCACCGCACGCTCTACATCCCAGAGATGACGGAAACGGTGAGCTGAGCACTCTCCAGCCCTGAGTCAGATCGCAAACAGGCTGCTGCTCTTAAGACATCATGAATAACTAAAGGACATACTTTCCTTTACCTTGTCTTTCCTCTTCCTTCACTCTTGGAGGGAAATATACTTTTTATAACAGAAACTGAGGCTGCGCTGGCCCCAGGCCAGCAGGGCACAGTGGATCTACCTGCCTTTAAGCGCTCTCTGTAGGATTGCTAAACTGTCCAGATTCTAAACTGTCCAGAAGGCTTGTGTGTGGAAGAACTAGGGCAGCCTGGCACTGTTGAGCGTAGGGAGAAGGTGGTGAGGAGAGCACACAAGGCCTTCCTGTCCTTGGTGTGCCTGCAGGGGCTAGCTCAGGACACTTCCTGTCCTTGGGTGTGCCTGCAGGGGCTAGCTCAGGACACTTCCTGTCCTTGGTGTGCCTGCAGGGGCTAGCTCAGGACACTTCCTGTCCTTGGGTGTGCCTGCAGGGGCTAGCTCAGGACACTTCCTGTCCTTGGGTGTGCCTGCAGGGGCTAGCTCAGGACACTTCCTGTCCTTGGGTGTGCCTGCAGGGGCTAGCTCAGGACACTTCCTGTCCTTGGGTGTGCCTGCAGGGGCTAGCTCAGGACACTTCCTGTCCTTGGGTGTGCCTGCAGGGGCTAGCTCAGGACACTTCCTGTCCTTGGGTGTGCCTGCAGGGGCTAGCTCAGGACACTTCCTGTCCTTGGGTGTGCCTGCAGGGGCTAGCTCAGGACACTTCCTCAGCCTCTCTGCTCTGCTCCCGGGACAACCAGCTGGGCAACCAGCTGTCACTTATCCCTGTCACACGGCCTCCTGCCAGGCCCCAAACAGAGGGTAAGCAGGTATCTGATCTAGTAAGGAAAGCTGACTAAGACCTAAAGGCGGCCAGCTGAAAAGATCTAATTTACAACAGCTTGCTCTCTAAATGACTCTCATTTCTTTAGTACCCTCTCACCAACAAACATCTAAAAAGATACCTATCTCCTTTTGATTAAGTGACCAGTTTTCTACATAAATTTATGATGTGTCCATGTAAATCAAGACTTTAAGGCCTTTATTAGAGAAAAATGGTTAGTTCCTAATTTATGACTGAATTTCTACAATTTCCAGTTATGTTTCGTTGTTTCTGAGGGATCTTGATGCTGCACACACGGGTGAAGCCGCCCGCTGACGGCACCTTCTGATCTGAGCTGAGAGTCGGGGTGAGCTGCACTGCTCGGGGCTGGCTAATTGCTGACAAAACTTGCATCAGCGTAATCTTTTATTTTCTGTGTGTCCCACAGCACACTGAAAATGTGTCTGAGTGAACAGTGAAGTTTGTATCCAAGTAATTACATTGTAAAGCTTTGGAGTCTTGGTTACAGTTACAGAAAAGCTGGTCTTCCGGTCTTCCTCGTGAGCCTATAGATCCCTGCACTGATTTCCTCCACAGATTGCCTTAAAACGGGCAGCAGCAGTAACTTCCATTTACAAATTCCTGCACGTTGTTGTCAGCATCTTCTAAAATATTATTCTCTGCATGTGTGATTCATGAAGACAGGCAGATGGTAAATTTCCCTTTGGCAAAATACACCAGCCTCCTTCATTCTGTCATCCATTTCCAAGATCTTACAGCTATGAGCCCTTATCATTAACAAATTGTATGAGATAATCCCTTTACGACTAGGATACTTTGAAGAGAGAAGATAATTTTTTTTCTCTGTAATAGTTCAGTTTCCCGCTGAGCAGCAATAGGTCACGAGAGGGGTGACGTTCACAGAAACCCTGGCTCGTGGCTCAGAGTGCCAGCTTCCACTCTGCACAACCCAAATGAGGCATTTAGCCGGCAAGTTACACCAGTTAACTCCGGCCAGTCACTAACAGCACCGAGAGGAGGAAAGCCCCCTGGCCTGGCACCGTTAGGAATCGGCTCACTGAAAATGGAACCAGACGCAGAAAGATCTGGAGTCAAGATGAAATGATGGGAGGGCAGTCTCAAGGTGCCCGAAAGCATCTCCTTGGCAAAGTCCTCAGAAGGAGCACTCCTAACTCCTTTCTGAGTCGTGTTGGTTACAGACCTAACAGGCTAAGAATAAACAGACAAATGAATTTCCATCACCTTGCCACAGGCTCCCTCTTATGGCCCCTGGACTGCATCTGGCCTTCCACAAGACTAGCATGTAAAGGCCTGTGCTTTCAGAAAAAGCAAGCTGCCACCAGGACCCATTTATGAAGAGTTCTATTTGCTTCTCCATTAATTCCCCAAACACCATGATGGAGATTTGCCAATGTCAGGCTTGAAGACGCTTACACGGAGTACTGTGTCTGTGCAAAGAAAGCTCATAAGGACACCTCTCATTGAGTGAGCCCTACACAGCCTCTGTCTCCTCATTTCACCCCATCTCACTTCCTCTCACTTTCAGCTGAGGCCCCTCAACACGGAGAGAGTTTTCCATGGAGACCACAGAGAGAAGATGATGAAAAGCAGTCACTTCCCTTCATAATGGACTGTGAGTTGAAATCAATCCTTTCCTCCCCAACTTGCTTTGACTGTGCTGTTCAGTGTAGCAAAAGAAAGCAAACCAAGACAATGACTCTGAGCTTTCTTAGCCTGGTCTCACTTCCTTCTTTTCTTACAAAAAAACCCAAAAGATTTATTTTATTTTTTAGTGTGTGTGTGTGTGTGTGTGTGTGTGTGTAAGATAAGGTCTTATTTGCTACCAAACTGATCATATTGAAATCTAACTTTGTTCATAACAAATAAAGTACAATCAACTTAGAATGCAGCTCTGAATGTTTAAGGTGTAGCCACAAAGCAAATGTTCAGCTTCATTGGTCACTCAGTGGTGTGTGCTTCGACCTCACACATTTATCATCTGTGTTGTTTGAAGAAGGGTCTCACTGTGTAGCTCAGGCTGGCCTTGAACTCCTAACCCTCCTGCATCAGCTGCACCACAGGGGTAGGATTACAAATGGAAACCTGTATCTGATTCTCCTTCATGCAAGACCAGTGAGAAATCGATGTCTGACTGTTTCTCCCCCTTCCCTCAGCTAGAGTCCTTCCCTGGGTGTTCTAAACATGCATCATAGGTTGCCATGGACCCTCCCAGAGAAGTTGGGAGGTGGAAGAGAGCGCTTAGCAGTGGAGGCGAGGCCGCCATTCCCTGGCCTCAGCAGGACAGAAGTCACATTCCAGACAGGAAGGAGTTTGCTGCTTCTTGGTGCATGAGCAGCTTGGCCTCTTGAGTGCCTCAGGGAATGACATGACCAAGGGGTGAGGCTCTTTGGTGCTCTTGGCGAAGCTAGCCCTTGGGACCTCACCTCTGTGGTCACCCCACCTGTGCTGGAATCATTTCTCAACTGACTCTGCCTCTGCCCTCTAGATTGTTAATTTCTTAAAACCAAACATCATTTTTTCTTCAGTTTTCTTTTTCTTTCTTTCTTTCTTTCTTTCTTTCTTTCTTTCTTTCTTTCTTTCTTCCTTTCTTCTCTCTCTCTCTCTCTCTCTCTCTCTCCCCCTTTCTTTCTCTTTTTCTTTCTCGAGACAGGGTTTCTCTGTGTAGCCTTGGCTGTCCTGGACTCACTTTGTAGACCAGGCTGGCCTCGAACTTACAGTGATCTGCCTGCTTCTGCTTCCCTGAGTATGGGATCACAGGCGTGCACCACTGCGCCTGGCTTTTTTCAGTTTTCCATTTAAGATCTCACCTCTGTTCAGTCTCCTCCCAACCCTCCCATGGATCAACCTCCCTTGAAAATAGCAGGCACTCAGTATGTTATTTTTTTGTTTAAATCTGAGAAGCCAGAGGCGGTAGTGATAAGAGTCCATACTTCCATAAAACTGCCGAAGCACCAAGCCTGGTTAGCAGCACTGTGGTCCAGCAGTGTTTTCCTCCCACTGGCACGCTGGCAGCTCAGCCATGTACTGTGCTATGTCGGAAAGCATAAGATTCACCCCAAGTCACCCCCATCCCCAGCAAAGCAGACCAGGTCGTGTGCTACCCTGCCAACGGTTCCTCACAGATAAGAGCCTGAGGGTGTACCTGCAAGTTTTGTGTCAATTGGCACAGGCTAGAGTCATTGGGGAGAGCAAGCCTCAACTAAGACAGTGCCCCACCAGATGGGCCTTGGGCATTTTCTTGACTGAGGATTGGTGTGGGAGGGCCAGCTCGCCCTGGTAAGGCTGCCCTCAGCAGGCGGTCCTGGGTGCTGCAGGAAGGCAGACTAAGGGAGCCACCAGGGAGCAACCTAGCAAGCTTGCTCCACCAGGCCCTGCCTCAGGGCCTGCCTCAGGGCCTGCCTCAGGGCCTGCCTCAGGGCCTGCCTTGAGTTACTGCCCTGAGTTCCCTACATGGTAAATCACAAGCTGAAAACGGAAACGAATCTTTTCCTCCCCAGACTGTGTTAGGTCAGGGTGTTTTGTCATAGAAACCCTGACTAAGACAAAGGCCTTCTGCTTCTGACTAAGACCTACAGTGTTGACTACTTCAGTTTTCAAACAATTAGGCTTGAAATCTACTTAGACAGCAAACTCTGGGAGCTTCCGTGCAGATTAATAATATATATTTTATATTATATTTTATAATAATATATATTTTCTCTTTGGCACCCTCCCATCTGTTACACCACACAACAGTAGTTATATTTTCCAAAGAAGAAGAATTTCAGTTGGTCAGGGTTCTCTAGAGCTGTGATTCTCAGCCTTCCTAATGGTGAAGTCCTTTAATACAGTTCCTCACAACCAAAAATGTATTTTACTGATACTTCATAAGGATAACTTTGCTACTGTTATGAATCATAATAAAAATATCTGACATGCAGAATATTTATATAAATAACATAATATAAATACCTGATATGCAACTCCCAAAGCTGCCGTAACCCACAGGTTGAAAAGCCCTGCCGGAGGTAACAGAACTGAAAGAATGAATACACAAACATGGGGTTCGTTAAGGTAGACTACAGGCTGTGGCTTTCTGGTGCAATAAGCCCATCTACTATCAGAAGGTCCAAGAATCCACTCGCTGTTCAGTCCGCCAGGCTAAACGTCTCATCTGGTCTTCAGTAGGCTTCAGTAGGCTGCCCCTCGTCTTTAAGGAGGGGTGGTCCAGACTCAAGATGGACCCTTCACCCTGACAAGATCTGGACCAAAGGTAGATCTTCCCACCTTGAAAGGTTTAACTAGGAGAAGTCCCGCTGAGGCACTCTTCGTTAATTCCAGAAGTGGCCAAGTGGACACCAAGAATTGCCATTACAACACTGTAATTTCAGTTTACTTCACTGTTCCACAGTTTCACTGTGTTCTCTCAACACTCACCCTTCACCCGCTCTGCTTTCCCTCCAGCATCCGCGGAGCCTCTGGCATTCCTGCACTTTTGCTTGTGTTTTGAGTCTCACTGGGTTTAAGCAGGCTGCCCACCTGGACATGGTAGATCCGCCCACTGGTGCCCGGGCATTTCAGCAAGCATCGGCTGCTCACAGCTTCTCAGGGAGGGGCCAGGCCCCGTGACGGGATGCTCATCCTCAGGCCCTGTCCTGTGTAGACAGCCCTTGGCTGCAGTGAGTTCACTACTGCCACCATCACATGGTGCCAGAAGACACTTCCCAGCCCTCTTCGCCATCACCTGGCTCTTACACGCTTTCCACCATTTCCTTAAAAACCTAGGGCAGAGCCGATCTGCAGGTGCACATACATCTTTAGGAGGCAGTTTGACCACAGGCTCACCTAGCAAAGCCGAAGCAGCAGGTTCACTGCGGGCATCTGTTGACCTCCTTGGAGCTGGGCTTTGGAGGAGGTCCACCTACAATGCATGACCCTCTCGTGGAGTGGCCCTCAAGTCCAATCAGAAAGCATCTAGCTGCCCCGTAACAGTGTCACTGAAGTAAAATGAGGATCAGTTGTTAGATCGTGTGTTACTGATTTGCTTATGCACCACTTGTACAGGCTCTTTTCCAAGCAGGACTTCACTTGCTCCCTAACACAAAGTGGCCTGAAGAAAATACTGGAAACAAGGAGCCGTTGCCCTAGCAACCTGCTGACTGCCATGTAGGCTTCTGTGAAACCTTGCTTGCCTGCCTGCCCCACCTTGTGTCTTTAAAATATATAATATAAATATGAAATACAAACTGGAGCCAGGATTGAAGCCTTCCAGGAGCCATCCTGGCTTTGGTCATCACCGGCAACATCTTCCCTCTTCTGTTCTCGTTGGGTTTGGAGTATTTGTTCTAGAAAGATTCTGGCCACACTACTATTATACAATTTTATTTTAGCTATTTGTGAATAATCTATAATGAGTCCACATTCCATGATAAAGAAAAAAACCTGAAAAAATCATATAAAGAATGAAAGGTTTATTTTGGCTCATGGTTTTGGAGGTCTCTATCCATTGTCAGTCCTCTTTGTTGTCTTGGGGTCTATAGTGAAGAATTACCCATCACATAGTAGCCAAGAAAGAGGGAAAGAGAGAGAGAGAGAGAGAGAGGGAGAGGAAAGGGCTGGGATTCATTCCAGTGTTCCTTTCAAGAGCTTCCCCTCTGTTGGGCCTACATCCTTCTGTTAGGTTCTGCTAGAGCAAAACTTTAACTGTGGGTGACATTTCAGACTGAAGCCCCAAGAGGTCCATGAACTAACCCTCAAATGTCTGTTCTGTTTCCTCCTAGAGCACAAATACATGAACCGGGAACAGTCCGTGGGTATGTTAGTGGCCAAGAATAATCACTGTAACTTCCGAACATTGCCTGGATCGTACATTTTCTGCATGGCTTGGGACATTAGAAGTTGCTGGGCACTGAAGCCCCGTCCTCTGGGCAACCTCCCCCTTCTCTCCATGTGGTCTCTTTGCTGGAGCGCTCAAGGTTATTGAGAATTTTTATATTGTAGTGTTTGGCTCAAACTCACATATCCTGGGGGTATAAGACAGGCAAAAGCCTTATTGTGTTTTATATAAACAATCACAATCAAAAGTCAGCAATGTAAGCCCTCCCCACTATTCTCATTTGGCAGTGTCTAACCGGCGCTCAGATCCATGGGAAAGGCCATGCTAACAAAGCATTGCTGGAGCTTTAGAGTTTGCCGTTTTCCCACATGCCACCCCCCTCGCCCTCATCGGCTGATGCTCCGTAGTGTTACCACAAGACCCTTCCCCAGGGGGTACTTCCCTGGCCACTTGGAAGCTCCCCTGTCTGATGCTCTTCTTGCACAGATAGCTGCCTCCTGTGCTTTGACTACGTTCTTGCGGAAGTGACTACAGGGCTGGATTCTACCCGATGCCTCTATGGCACTGAAAGTGCCTTGCGCTCTGCCTGACACGGAGCGGACATCCAACAGCCGTCACTGTGCTTACGTTAATAATACAGATGAGGATGCAGACTCACGTGGGAGTGAGATGAAGCATCTGTGGTTTAACATTTCCAGTCCCTTCTTTTCCCCAGCAGTGAACTAGCTAAAAAGGGAAAGAGAAGCTTTAGGGCCATGGAGAAATGGATCATAGCTAAGACCCCTTGCTGCTCTTAAACAGGACCTGGGTTCAGTTCCCGCACCCACGTGGTGTCTCATCTACATACAAATACGTGTGTGTGTTTATGTGTGCGCACGTAAGAATTCTGTAAATGTTCAAACAACCATCTGGATCTGCTAATATAGGCAGGTATTTAACCATAGAAGTTTCGTTTTAATAATATAACTTATTGAGCACAGGGCTGTTTCACACTGTAAAGATCTTTGAAGGAATGATCTAAACTGCCTCTGCTGACAAATCTGCCCTTAGAGCTTTGACATTTTTGGATGGCAGAAAAGTCAGCGGAACAGTATTTTATGTCGTTAAGTTCTTGCTGCATAACAAAATATTCCAAAACTTAGCAGCCTAAAACAACTACTACTCTGCGGGTTATCTTCGTATAGAGTGGCCAGCTGTCTCAGCTTGTCTAGGACTGAAGGACTTTCTGGCCTAAAGTAGAGAGCTTCCACGCTAAACCTCTGACAATCCCAGGTGAGCCCAGCTGAGGTGCCTGAACACAAGAGCCCAAGACCAAGCTCTCAGCACAAAGGAGATTGATTTGCCCAGAGGTACAAAGGGCAAAGACAGGAGATGGAGAACAAGGGGGGATTTCCCCAGAGGGACTGTGTCTGCGTAGAGAGGAGACAGTCAAATGACAGTGTATACAGGTAAAAGCGAAACCCCATGTCAGCATGAACCGGTTTGTTTTGATTGGGGTGTTAATTAGGGCAGTCAAAAGGGAGCTTTTGATGGCTGGACCTTGGTAGTCAGCCTCGGGAGGTGGAAGGGGCCAGCTTTAGGGACGTGCTCTAGTGGAGAAGGACAAGGCCGCCCAGAGCCTGGTTTCCCGTGCTGCGGCTGGCTAGAGCCCGTCCCCTCGGACCTTGCAGGCCCCTGATCCCAGACAGTAACTTGTGTCAGCGGAACAGCTGGCGGCCGGCTGACGGCGCCTCCTCATTCACTAGCTTACTGTTTAGCAGGCTGTGGCTCGCTGTTAACGGGGTCATCTCGGTTGCCCTTCAGATGGTGGTTTTAGTGTTTCGATTGCTGCCAGAAAGCAGAGCCCAAGGCCTAAGAGCTTTGCTTGTGCATGGTTGCTAAGGACCCACTGGCCGAGGCAAGTCACGTGACTCCCGACCTCAGCTTTCGAAGAGCAGGCTCCGTTTCTAATGCAGCTGGGCGGCTTGTTTCCCTGTTGCTGTGATAGCGTATCTGAGGAGGCAGCCTAAGGGAGGAGTCCTTTATCCTGGTTCGCCATCATCTCGCAGTCGACAAGGCAGCCAGACATCTCCCGGCTGCGCGAGTGGAGGGGAGGTAACTGGCCACTCTGGCCAGAGTCGGGGGAGGTTAGCCCCGAGCCCCTTCTGACAAACACCCTTACATCACCAGCTAAGTCCGGGCTTCTGCAGCCCTCGGGAACAGCCCCGGGGCGCCGAGCATTGAACACAGGGCGAGTGGGCTCGCCGCCTACCGCTCAGGGGAAAGCGGCCACCAGGCCAGCACTCCTCCACCCGCAACAGACACACTTCAAGCTGAGGTACCAAAATCCAACTCCGCAACGCTCTCAGAAAGCCAGGGTAGCCTCAGCGGGCCGGCTTCGGTGACCGCCCACGCTCAGCGGCCCGCCGGACTGGGACCCAAAGCTCGCGCAACCTCCTGCAGCTCCTTCCGAGGCCACATTCTGAAAATGCCTTTCTGGGAAATCTGCTCGCAGAAGATAAAGCGGCTATTAAGACACTTATGATTAGAAGCAGCCATCACAACTCATCAAACGGGAAGAGGAATTAAGTAACAAATACATAGCAAATGTTCAAATTCTCTAGTCGCTGCAAATTCCAAACCAGATTACTGAAATCTTACCTCTCTCTCTCTCTCTCTCTCTCTCTCTCTCTCTCTCTCTCTCTCTCTCTCTCTCTCCAATGTTTTGGTTTCTTCACTTGGCTTTTTCATCAGAATTTTGACACTTGAAGTAGAGAATAATTTGGAATACTTATTTAGACACCTAATTTTCTTTTTTATTTTAAGGCTTATTATGTATACAATGTTTTGCCTGCAGACCAGAAGAGGGCACCAGAGCTCATTATAGATGGTTGTGAGCCACCATGCGGTTGCTGGGAATTGAACTCAGGACTTCTGGAAGAACAGACAAAGCTCTTAACCTCTGAGCCATCTCTTCAGATCCCAAAACCTTCTACTTTTCATCAAGAGATTTCACTAACTAATTTTTTGGTATCTCTCCTAAGCAAAGACTCTTAAATACATTTTTTAAAAGTACATGTATAAATATGTTTATTGAAAGGTTAATAAATATTAGCAGGGGAATTAGACCATTATTTGCTGGCTAGATTTTGCCTACTCACAACATCTTCGGACTTGGGTCCAAAGAGACAGCTCCGTGGTTCAGAGCAGTGCTCCTGCGGAGGCCTGCTGCTCAGGTTCCTGAAGGCAAATCAGTGGCTCACACAGCCCTGTAACTCCGGTTCCAGGCATCCAGGGCCCTCTTCTGGCCGCGGCAAGAGCCTGCACACACTTGAACATGCTGCCTTCCTCATGTACACATAGAATTTTAAAAAGTGGAATAAAAACTTATGAATCATGTAAAAATCAAGTAACAAGTCTTAAAATAAATGAAAGAATTTGCTTCCTCAGCTCCTTTATATGTCTAAAAATAAAAAAGTGGTTACAGGGTAAGTACTAGAACAAAATACATTGGAGTTCGTTGTAGCTGTCTGTACTGTTCATATTATAATCACTATACACTTATTTTCAAAAAGCCACAGATAAATATGCTTCAATCTATCCTCCACAGGACAATTCTCTCTCTCTCTCTCTCTCTCTCTCTCTCTCTCTCTCTCAGTTCTTGTTTATTTAGTGTGTGTGTGTGTGTGTGTGTGTGTGTGTAGGTCAAGGCCAGCTTGTGGGAACCATTTTTCTCCTCCACCATGCAGACCCTGGGATCAAACACAGGTCATCACACTTGGCAGAAGTGTCTTCACCCGCAGCGCCATCCTGTCACCCCTCTTCTGTGTTTGTGTATCTGTGTTTGTGCTGGCTCCTGTGGGAGCCTGTGAGCTCAGAGTCCCTGGAGCAATTTCAGCTGGTAGTGAGCTGCTTGATTTGGGTCCTCAAACCCCAGCCCTCTGGAAGAGCAGCAAGGACTCTTAATTGGTAGACCATCTCTTCAGCCTTCTTTCTGCTTTTAATACCGATATCTATAGCTAAACCTTAATTAACTTTATAAATTAAATATACATGCCTGGAAAACCAGGATCCATGAGCCGAGACAGAAGAATTGAAAATTTTAGGCCAACCTGGCTATCTGAAAATGAATGTTTTTTTTTTTCTCATGTTTAATTTGCTTTGCAAGTTCAGTTACAAGGTAGAAGTCCAGGCAGCTTTGATACATGAGCTGAGTATGCCTGTACATTTGGGATTTACTGTCTTCCAACTGTCAAGGCCACAGCTCCAACCCGGGATGTAATTCTACCTTTATGGATGCCATGAAAAAACACTTGTAATAAGCAAAATAAATAATGCTATTTTAAACAACATATCTTCTGATTAAAGATGTCAGGTGTGGGCAGCAAATGTTATGAACAACAGAATATGTTTGGAATGTGCTCTTGTGCCCTACCGTGACTGCTCGTGAACACGGGAAGATGCCTATACTTCTTGCTTTCCTGCAGAATGGGGCTTCTGACTTATTAAACTCTTTAAGTTTTATTTTACTTTTACTTTATGTGTGTGTTTGCCTGCATGTATGTGCATGTGTATACATGTGCCTGGTGAAGAGGGTGTCAGATGCCCTGCAACTAGAGTTACAGATGGTTACAAATGGTTGTGGGTTATGGAACTTGAACCCAGTACTTATGGAAGAGCAGCAAATGCTTTTCACCACTGAGCCATCTCTCCAGCCCCACGATGACAATTATTTAAATCTTACAGGAAAGCGGTGGTCTCTAATTTAAGAGAACTGGAGGCCACTTGGGATTTCAATTCTTTGATCTTTATTTCTTTAATTACACCCACTACAGTGAGTGAGTGCGTGGCCAAAATGCAACTTTGGGAGGAAATAATTCATATGACTTTCGCTTGCATGCCACGGTCCATCGCTGAGAAAAGCCAGGGAAGGAATGAAGTCGAGGCAGGAGCCTGGAAGCAGGGGCAGAGACCACCTGCTCAGACTGCCTCTCTGTAAAGCCTGTAACCACCTGCCCAGGGTGGCACGGCCCACGGTGAGCTGGGCCTCCCATGCCAATCATTAATCGGGGGAATGCCTCATAGTCGCCCACAGGCTAGTCTTATGGAGACATTCTCTCCATGAGGCTCCCTCTTTCTGAATGACTCTAGCTTGCGTAAACTTGACAAAAGTTAACCAGCGGCAGTACGCATGTATGGAATTTTCAAAAACAAACAAACAAAAAGTAGGCAAAGTCTTCATCATTTCCCGTATGCCAGGGTACAATGATCTCCAGCTGCAGGACACCAACGCTGCCTTGCTGCAGACAGTGCATGTTTGTTTCACTTGAAAGATTTAAGATTAGCGTTGTACGGAACTACTTCATTTCAGCTCACGGGTCAAAACATCTGGGAGCTGTTTCCGGTGCCTTCGAACCTGCTGGGACGATGCTTGCTCCGTGTGCTCCATTTCACCCCAAGATTCTCTACCCCAGCACGGAGGTGAGCTGGGCTCGGTGCGGTCTTTACAGTGTCTCCACCACCGACTCCTGCGTCTCCCCAACCTTCCTCCTTGATTATCACGGTTCCATACGTGTCTACACGTCCGCCTGTGAAGAGCGTCAGCGGAGGCCGTGTTCTCCCTGGTCTGTGTGTTTAGGGCTAGCCACTTGAGCCTGGATAAGCTCTCCGGGTTCTCCTGCTTCAGCAGCCGTGGACTGCCTGTGACCCGTCACCTAGAGGCCTTGTGGATTTCTCCCATCCACGCGGGCAGCAGTCGTGAGGAGGATTTGCAGAGGCAAACGTGCTGTTGAGGAGACAGCGCCGCCCGGCAGACCTCCTAGTCCTACCACCGCTTTGGAAGCAGGGTTGTGTTGAGGTGTGCCAGCTTGGGATGGGCGCCCACGTTACTTGTTCTCTGCCTTTTGACGGGTTGTGGGTTCCTGGAATGGTCTCAGTCCGCTGCAGAAAGAAGCCACTGTGGTGAGGAGTGAGAGCTACGCTGATCTGGGTGGATATAGGCAGTTAGGGCCTGGAGAGACAGTCCAGGCTTAGGGGCCCTGGGTAGGGCGCGGTGACGACAGTCCCAGGTAGGAATCCCCTCCTGCTGAGTGGCCTTAAGTCCAGCTGGATGGCTCTTGTAAGCCCACTGTTGCCCTGTGGGTATCTCGCTGTGTTTGCCCTCTGGCCCTTCAGAGGCTTCACAGCTGGTGGGACTGTGATTGTTCGCTCCCTCGGTGGATTTTATGTCACCTTCAGATACTAGGGAGCTTCCTGCCTAGTCCACGATGAGCATGCAGCCCTGAACCACGGGCGCTATGAAAATAGAAAATACAATCGGAAGAAACTACGACAGGCTCTTTCTGCCCTTTCTCCCCCTTCGTCCCCTTCCTGCCCTCTCTCTTCCTCCCCCCCCACCATGGGCACTCTCTTGCCTCTTTCCCCTCCCTCACAGCTTCCAATAAACCTGCATTTATATAATACAGCTTCGTCTCTCTGTTAGCTCGTTCTGTGTTATTTAACCAATCACCTGGAACCTGACTGGGGGAAGCTGGGCCCCACAAGCTGGACTTCGGGGCCACACCCCTCACCTCATGGTTCTCTGCTGATCCTTTTCAAACCTGAGAGAAGTTGAGACCCCAGCCCTGCCACCAGTCCACCCGAGGCAAGTTTGGATTCACATCCTGTTTCCTCAGGAGCTGCTTCCAGAACTCAGGTGCTCTGGCCTAAACCTCACATTCCCATCATCTGGACCTGCATTTTCCTAGCCGCAGATGGTCTCACAGATCCTGGACAGCAAGTAGGACAACCTGCTCTTGGGACTTGCCAACATTCCAGCTTTTTGACCAAAATCAGTGCCCCCAATGTCAGCCAGAAGTAGCCAGAAAAGATTCTTCTCCCACTAGCCATTCATTATCAACAAATCTAGATGTTAAGGTCCTTCTGCAATGTAGGGCGTGGCCGCCATACCCTGCCCTCCCCCTAGGGGCGGGGCTTCTCTCCCAGAGGCCTTCACTGCATCACCAGACATCTTGGTTCCAGTGTGCCCTCTTTCCGCCCTTTCTCCCTCTTTGCCCCCTTCCTGCCCTCTCTCTTCCTCCCCCCATCATGTGCACTCCCTGCCCTTCCCCGCCCTCGCTACTTCCAATGAACGTGCATTTATATAATATATAAAAAAGAAACTATGATAACCAAAAGAGATGGCTAGCATATACCATTCTTGTGGTAATTAAAATAAATTACCAGCTGTGGTGGCACACTCATTTAGTCCCTGCACTCAGTGGGCGAGTGGATATAAGGGAATCTGAAGCCAGGAAAATCTACATAGAGAGTATCAGGCGACCCAAGACTACACTGTGAGACTGTGTCAAAATGTTTTGTTAGTTTAAAAAAAAAAATGCATCTAGCTCTTAGAAGTGAAAATGGCACCCTATAAAGAAAGATCTTGTCTTACATTTTGATGCAGAATGATATTATAACTAGTAATCCTTAGTAGGAAGGGAGAAGATCATAGCAAATAGCAAACTTCCTGATAAATTTTATCTTAAAATTAATGTCTTAAAATAGACACTCAGAAAAGACTTACAATGTCAGACTCTGGTATGTATTTGAAGGCCAGTGCTAATTCTGAAGTGGCTAAAGAGCTTTAAACTCTTTCATTTTGGCTATGGAGGGGAAGTGGGGAAAAAGGAAAAAGAGAGAGAGGATGACACAGGGACAAGACTGTGATTTTAACAATGGATGTGCTTCTGGCTGGGGCTTGTTGCCACTGCTTTCCTTGTTTTAAACTGGGAGCAGAGGTCATGCTGTGGAGAGCTGAACATTTGTACAGCTGAGCACCGTCCTCAGGCAGTCTGAAACAACACAGCACGAGCACAGAAGTGGGGCCACTTCTGCTCAGGGTTGGCTGAGAGTGACAGGCACCAGGGAAATGCATGGAGCCCTGCTGAGGAGAGCTGGTGTTGGAGACTCAGGAGCGCTATGACATCACTTGCTCTCTCTGAAGATCGCTGTGCTGTTTGTGCCTAGGCTAACTAACTGCTACTAGAATCACATTCCAACAACTTTCAGAAGATTACAAGATTAACTGTTGCTGCATTTCAGCCAAGATGTCCAGCTCTCACCCCAAAAGAGCTAGTCATGAAAACAAATAGCAACATAAAAATTAAAGTTAAAAAATAATCAGTGGTCAGGGCTGGAAACAGCTTAGTGGTTAAAAGTGTGTTCTCCCCTTATAGAGGCCTAGAGTTTGGGTCCCGGCATGCACCTGAGGTGTCCCTCAACAACTGATAACTCCAGCTCCAGAAGAAGCCAGCACCTCTGAGCTCTACAGGCACCAATACTCATGTGCACATACAGATGTGCACACAGAGACATGCACACGTACACACAATTTAAGATAAAAAAAAATCTAAACAATAAAAGAATCAATGGAAAGTGAAATGAATGCAAGCAAATGTGCTAGATGATTAGCAGCTGCAGACTTCAAAGATATGAGTACAATAAATAGATGCTAGAAGACAGAGGAAAATGATGACTGACAGACAGATGATAGCTATATAGGTGATAAATAGTATATAGATAGATGATAGATAAATAAATGATAGATGACATGTTATACAAATATACAGAGGGATATATATATATTAAAGATATTTGAAAATCTAAGAAAAATATGTATTTTAGTTAAAGTTACAATTACTATGGTAAAACGCCATGAGCAAGGGCCACTTAGAGAAGAAAGGTTTAACTTCACTCACTGTTCCATATAACATTTCATCAGCAAAAGCAGTGAGGGCAGGAACTCCAGCAGGGCACGAGGCAGGAGCTGATGCAGAGGCCATGGAGGCTGCTGCTCACTGGCTTGCTCAGCCTGCTTTCTTATAGAACCCAGGACCATCAGTCCAGGGAAGCCCCGCCCACAAAGAACTGGGTCCTCCCACCAATCACTGAGTAAGAAAATGCTCCACAGCTGGATCTTAGGGAATCATTTTTAAATTTAGGCTCCCTCCTCCTTGATGACTCGAGCCTGTGTCAAGTTGACATAAAGCTAGCCAGCACTACATGGAACCATTGAATAAAAAGGCAGTGATAACAAAAACTGAAATTTTACAGCTAAAATTTATAACAAAAATGACATAATGGTACATAAAACTTTTAAATAATGAATAACCACTTAAAAGCAATAAAAATTTCCTACTTTGAAGAAGATAAAAAGGAATTGAAGAACAAATAAACAGAGCCTCTACATCCACAGAAAAAAGTAAACACTTCAACCTAAGAGTAAAGAAGTCCCAAAGAAATGGAACACAGAAAAGGTTAGAAAATAACTTTATAGGAAATACTAATCGGCAAAAGCCTCAACAAATCCAGGCAGAATAAACACAAAGCTGAGAAGGAGTAGGAAGCAAAGCCAAATAACCAAGGTCAGTGAGATGGCACAGTGGATACAGGAACTCAGTCCTCAGCACCGTCACACTCCCGAGTCCCCGTGCAAACAGAACGTCCTTCAGAGCTTGTGCTAGAATGGTTTGCACAGCTGTGAACAGTGCAGAGAACAATGACCAACATTCAAGGTTATCTTGACCTCCCATGCACACTGTGGGATACGCACACACACCATAAACACATATCACACACTCTGCACACACACATCATACTCACATAGACACATGCAGACACATCATCCACAATTCATGTGCACACATGCACAAAAACACAACCCCCCACATACACATCAAATACATGCACACAGAGAAGCACATCATACACACACACACCATGCCCACACAATGCACATATTTACACCATATACACATCACATACACACGGGACACATCACACACACGCTATGTACACATGTGTCATGCCATACACACACAAAAGAAGCGAAGTAAGTGACATATCTCAGAAGGGAAATAGTGATGGAAATTACTCGCTCAACCTGACGTCATGAAACCAGGAAGTGGTGGGAAGACACAGCCACTGCAATTCTCTTTAAGAGTTCAGCTGCTGCAACAACACGCTCCCACGGAAATAAAGACGCTGCTAGATAAACAAAAGGTCGATTTAACCTAAATGAATCTGCACAGGAGAAAAGCTAGAGCAACTCTTCGTGCAAAGCAGACATAACCGAGGAGGTCGCTATCAAAAGGACGAGGACCAGCCGGCATGGAGTGTGGCTCAGCGTGTGCCATGTGTGACAAGCCCAGCACCACCAGGAAAAGAGCCAGACTGGAGCCAGCAACAGGGGCAGACAGGGACCTGCACCGGCCAGAGAGGGCTGCGGCTTTAATGCCTGAAGTCCCAGGAGTTCTGAGCCTACGGTTCACCATGAAGGTGTGACAGAGGTGACTTGTGGTGACTGAAGCGCCTGCTCTCTCCCGTGTGTCTACGTGGTCTCCTTTCAGTGCGGGAGGGTCTCCTCCCCCTAAATGCTGGATTGCAAACCACCGAAACAACTTCAGCTTAACTTCATCCACTCATTTAAAGAGTTGACATACACACTCCGAGGTAGTCAGATGTAAACTTCAAAGTGTCACAGTTTTGCCATAACAAGTCTTTTCTAATTTTTTAAGATATGGAACTATTTAAGCACAAACTATAATATATCAATTCCCGTTCTAGTTTTATTCTGTTGCTCTGACAAACTCCATGATCCAGAAGCAACTTAGCACAGGAGTGGGTTCATTTCAGCTTACAGGTTCCAGGCCATCCCTGGAAAAGGGCAAGCAGAAACTCAAGCAGAATTGAGGCAGAAACCACAGAGGACGCTGCTCGCTGGCTCCCTCTCAGGCTCACGCTCCGCCCGCTCTCTTACACATCCCAGGACCATCTGCCCACAGTGGGTAAGTTGCTTCTGCAGCAATTAACAATCAGTCGAGTCCCCCAGGCCTCCGATCTAGGCAATGTCTCAATTGAGACTGCTTTCTTAGGTGATTCTAGACCATGTCAAGTTGACAACTGGAGCTAATTAGGATAATGTGTTTATAGCACACATAAACACAACTAAGAACAGGAGAACTCATGGGCTGTTCCAAAATCTCTACATTTCCAGAAATTACTAAACACAAAATCCAAAAGCCATAGATAAGCTACCAATCAAGAGATAAAGATAATGTAATAAAATAAAAGGAGAATAAGATTTAAAAGAGGGAAGATAATTAGTATGATAAGAAGAAAACAAGCAGCAAATGGCATGATTGATAAACCACATTGCCAGTTGCTTTAAATGTGAGGAAAAGAAATACAGTCTTTCAAAGTTGGAGGTCAGACTGCCGGGGAGGGACTGAGTGGTGAAAACATTTGCTGAGCATGTCTGAGTCCCCAGGCTCAATAAACAATAAGCAAACAAACAAAAAGAGACCAGAAGACTGGATTTTAAAATAAAATAAAGGAAAAAATCTATATACTATCTCTAAGAGGACATCCTAAATTATAAGAAACAGCTACAGGATGGAAAAGACACACCATTTAAAGACTAACCATAAAAAGCCAAATAGCTGTGTAATTATCAAACCCAAAGGAGTTGTACTAGAGGCAAAAAATACATTTTATTGTGTCATTACACACCAAGGAGATACATCAATAAAAGAAAAATATGCATAATAATGCTTTTTACTGACTGAACGATCTCCTTGAAGCACAGGAACCTGAGTTCAATTGCCAGAGCCCACAATAGAAAAAGGGAGAGGAAGGAAGGACAGAAGAAGAGAGGGAGGAAAGGAAGGAGGGAGGGAGCGGGATCAGGCAGTTGGTGTGTGCTCTAGGGACAATGCTGAGGAGGCAGAGACACTTGGCTCTCTAGGGTTGTGTGACCAACCAAGCCAGCACACTTGGTGAGTGCCAGGCCAGTGGTAAGTCCTGTCTCAAAACAAAGGTGGACAGCACTTGACATTGTCCCTGGCTTCAACACTCACAGGAAAATGTGTGTCCGTGCATGTACGCACACACCAGCATTTAGAAGAACATACACACACAAATATATACATATATGTGTTTGTATATTTAAAAAACCCTGACATAGTGGCACACAAATCTGCCACCAGAAATTACTTTAACACACAGTTCCTAGAAACTGATAGAATAAGCAAAAAAAAAAGAAAAAGAGAGAGACCTAACTGGTATTTCTGGGTCTCTCCTTTTTAAGTGCCTAGGGAAGGTTCACCATGGTAGGCCAAAGGCAGAGGTGAAAACATTGAAATTGTACACAGTATATTTTCCAGCTAAACTGAAGCTCTTCAATCGAGTTAAATGCAATTAAATCAGGAGTCATTATCAGCAAAACACAACATTAACAACCCCAACAATCTGGAGGTTGGTTCACTTGGAAATGACCTGTATCAGAAGGCAGACACGGCGGTGCACGTTTTTAATCCAAGCATTTAATGTGGAGTTGGGAAGATGTCAGTGAGTTCAAAGCCATCCTGGTCTGCATAGTATGGCCAGCAAGGACTGCACAGTAAGAGCTTTTGGAAAAGAAATGAGTATTAGAAAATGTTTCTGCGTGTGGATGAAAATGAAAACAGCACATCGTGTGTGTGCTGCCAAAGCGGTGTTTGGAGGCAGTCTTACAGCACTACCAGAGGAGAAGGGGCTGAAGTGAACTAACTCAAAAGTCTTATCCCGGCAACCTGGGAAAAGGACGAGCAGAAAACAAATCCATCCCAAAGACATTAGAAGAGAGAAAACAATAAAAGTGTGATGTGAAATAAAGAGTTGAGAGAGCATCACCAGAAGTAGGCTGGTTGAAAGCAGTTTAGGAGCCTCTGAACTAGTGAAAATGACACGGGTTTTGGATGTTTTATTTCTGGTTACATGGGAGTGTGGGGGTGTGCGCGGCCCTCCCGTCCGTGTGTGCACCACATGTATGCAGGTGTCTATGGGCGCCACAAGGGCGTGGGATGCCCCCTTGGGAATGGAGTTCTGGGTGGTCGTGAGAAAACTGATGTGGAAACAGCAAGAATAACAGGTTAAACTGTTTAAAAGATCAAGGAGAAATTTTGAAGAAATATATGCACAGCAAAGAAATGCACAGAGACACTAAACATCATTAGCTATTAGGGAAATGCAAATTAAAGCCACACGAGATAATTCTACACACAACTAAAATAGTTTGTTTTCATTAATTTCTGCTTTTTGTGGTTTTTGGAGGCTTGGTTTTGTTTTGCTTTTCTAGTCAGCAAAAATGTGTTAAATCCCTATGTGCCTTGGCCACTGCTCTGTGCTCTGGGTACCAGAGATGAATAGAACTTGGCCTCTTCTCAAAACCCACGGAGTCTAAAGAGGAAAGCAGTTACTAAAGAGCCCGCTTTCCTAGCTGGGACTGAGCTCAGTCAGCGTGTACTTTCCACACACCCACGAGGACCTGAGTTCAGATCCTGAATCACAGAGAACTCCACTGCTGGGCAAGGACGGTGGCACCCAGAGCTCACTGGCCAGCCAGCCCGGTCAGTCAGCGTGCTCAGCAGAACAGCATGTCTCAAAAATAAGGTCAAGAGTGGCTGAAGAGAGCATCAACTTCCGAGTTACACACACACACACACACACACACACACACACACACACACACACGGCATCTCCTCCAAACATACATGTGGACACCCACAAAACTCGTTACCATGTAACATGTGGAGTATATGACACACTGCCTCTCTCTCTCCTTCCCTCCCTCTCTCTTCTTCCTTCCCTCCCTTCCTCCTTCCCGCTGTCTCTGTCTCTGTCTCCCTGTCTCTGTCTCTCACTGTCTTTCTGTCTCTGTCTCTCTGTCTCCCTGTCTCTGTCTCCCTATCTCTGTCTCTCTCTGTTTCTCTGTCTCTCTGCCTCTGTCTCCCTGTCTCTGTCTCTCTCTGTCTCCCTCTGTCTCTCTGTCTTCCTCTGTCTCTCTGTCTCTCCCTGTCTCTGTCTCTCTCTGCCTCTCATTGTCTCTCTATCTCCCTCTATCTCTCTGTCTCTCTGTCTCTCACTCTGTCTCTCTTTGTCTCTGTCTGTCTCCCTCTGTCTCTCTGTAAATGTGTGTGTGTTTATGTGAGTGTAAATGTGTGTGTGTGTGTGTGTGTGTGTGTGCATGTACGCACATGCCTACGGAAGTCACCCACCTTGTCTTCCTTCTAACCCTAACCCTCATCAAGCTTGGCTTTCGAGGGCCTGGAGCTCACCAAGTAGACCAGGCGTGCCCCGGAGCTCTGCCTGTCTCCGCTTCCCTGGCACTGGGGTGCACGCGTGCACTGCATGCTCGCTTCTCACGCAGAGTGGGGCCTCGGCTTGGAGGCCAGCAGCTTACTGACAAGCTGTCGCCCAGCCTTTCAGCAAAGTCTCGCATTGTCATCTTATGTCTCAGGTTTGTCTTTGGGAACTTGAGGGTGAAGACTTGGGTGACGCTTTCTCTGTCTCCTGTTTCTGCCATGAAGACATGGTGCTCCGGGTACGCCCTCAGCCACCATGGAGAGCACCCACAAAGCACAGCTGGGCTCCAGCCCTCCAGGCTCCCACGCCTGGGGACCAGCCTCGCGTGAAAGAGTAGAGAGAAAAGTTAGCTGTACTGAATGCAGAGTACTCTCTCCTCGCCGTGACCCCTTAAACAAAGCAGTATTGCGTCTGCGAAGGACTTACACTGCACTGGGAGTTGTGCAGAACCTAGAGATTCCTCAAATTCTGTAAGAAGCTGCGTAGAAACTATTTTTCAGTGCAACAGAATCTTAGACACAGCCTGAGAATCTGAAGTTGGGAGGTCCACAAGGGCCTGCAACCAGTTCCTCAACGGACAGTGAGGGACAACCGTGCTAGAAAATAATACATCTGTGAGACAAGAGCACGCGACATTTTGGTGGAGAAGAAACAGAGGGAGAAGATGGACTTGTAGGTCTCCTGAGCAGACAGACCTATATGACAGTCTCGGGGTCCCAGTCCTGAGATCCCTCTCAACCTGCGCTGCCCTCTGGAGGGGAAGCAATGGGCTATGACTTAGACAGATGAAGTGTGGGTTTGTTTTGTTTTTGTTTTTTCGTAGCTCTGGCTGTCTTGAAACTTGTTCTGTAGCCCAGGCTGGCCTCAGAGATCAACCTGCCTCTGCCTCCCACGCGCTGGGATCACAGGCGTGCGCCACCCGATTGAGAGAGGAGTTTTGATCTGAGTTCCACTCCTGCTCAGGGCACTAGTGGCCTTGCTGTTAGCCTCTGCTCCTCGATTCCTTCTCTTTAATCTCCGGGTCGCTGGTTCTCAGAGCACAGCCCTGAGAACAGGTCACCAGCAGGACCAGCCAGCCATAGAAACAGTCGTTCAGCCCAGCCTCTGTGGCGGCGGGAGGAACTCCAGGGAAGCCCAGGCAATGCGTCTAACCCAGCCTCCCAGGGCACGGCGACGCCTCTGAAGGTGAGGAAGCTGTGCCCTCCAGAACCCGGGCTGGGTGTGCAACAGATGACACTCGTGGATGCAGGCACCGTACGGCCGACACAGGGAGGACCTCAGGTCACCACGTCACCTGTGTCCTTCCTTTCTCACCTTCACTCTGCCCCTCCCCATACATCTGCAGGTCCAATCCCTTTCCTTGTTTCTCTCTCTCCTCTGCACCACCCATCAGAAAACAACAGCCTACCAGGCTCACCCCTCCTAGGCCAATTATTGACAATGTTGCCCGCATGCTGACGAGAGAACCAATTAGCACAACTGCCTTTTTTCTCTTCACTGAACGGAAAAGCACTAACCGGCTATTTAAAGTCCTGTGGGAGCCGCCACACACAAAGCCCAGGGATTTGGCTGAATTCTTCACTTTCCAATTGCTTGTGTGGGTGCTGTGTATCAAAACCCAAACTAATTGCTCTGTAGGTCGCTGGCCTTCACCACGGCAACAGAATGTGGGAGTCATGGACGGAAGATGCAGCCACATGGGGCCCTGGGCAGAGGGAACGAGCGACCTTCCCCTTAAATCCGGGTCTGCATTTATTGCTGGTAAAGCTCAGAAGGAGAATTGCTGCTCTCACGTGCTGACAGGCACCCTGGAAGGAGCCGAGCCTCCGTGCCCGGCACGCTGGCTTCTCTCCACAGAGCCTGTTTGTGTAACGTTTTCATCACTTACCAGAACTTTGTTTTTCTAATCACTAGATTGATAGAAGTGAGAATGGAGTATCAGGGAGAAGGGCAAAGCTTAGACACAAATACACAAGCCCCACATTTGTATTAATACATTGGTTTAATTGACAATCAGTGTGTTTCCATTCAGTTTAAAACCAATTATTGTGATTTAGCTGAATCCGAGGGAAGTCTCCTTTTAAAGCTTAATTTGAGGTACTAGAAATAACTTTGAAAATGTCACAATTTTAATCAGTTTTATTGGGCAGATTATATACTATCAAGTGTCAATTCTGTCTGGGCAATTGTCAGGGTGCTTCAAAAATACTGTCGGCAGGATTTGGCAGCAGGAGCTGTGGGAGCTTTCAAGCCTGTTCACAGAGCTCTAGATTTCAGTGTCCTCACACTGACAAGCCCGTCAGTCCTCATCTCGGTTCTCTGAGGTCTGTCTTTCGGCTCTGCCCCAGCACATACGCTCCTGTGAGAGGTCAGCCACTGTGCCTCCTGTGCCGACCTCAGCCTCAGACAGTGTCCGACAGCTCAGTGTCCGGGTGGCCTGGCCTCTCCCGCAGGGTCCCGCCTCTGGCTTTCGACGGTGCCTCCTGAACACAGGTCCGTGCTGAGGGCCCTTGGGCTGGGCAGGCAGTGAATTTGGTTTTCTCTTCTTCCACCTTCTGCAGGTGCCCACATCCTATTTTGTATTTGGTAAGGGTGGGCATGTTTTTTCAAGGACGCTGTGTAAGACTGCACCGCGGCTATAGCCGTGAAGGACGTCCACTCGGGGTGTCGCAGTGCCCAGGCGTCACGCGTGAACTCTGCATTGCCGCACTCACGTAGGTCTGCTCACTTAACCTGCATAGACCCTGTGAGAAGGACAGCAGATCAGAGGCTCTCTGAGGGAGCTGGGCCTGCACACACCAGCACGGGAGGGCGGAGCTCAGGGCCGAGCCGGCCCTGGCCGGGAAGGCTGCTGTGCCCTGACTCTCCCTGCTCCTGGAGTTACAGTCAGCCTGACTGCAGCCGGGGCAAACTGACTCCAGAGAGCTGCTGCCCTCCGCCGCCAGCAGGCCCTTCCTGTGGAGGAAGGGGTGGGGGAGACCAGCACAGCCTCTTCCAGGAACCAGCCCTCCCATGCTCAGGGTTGCTCGGTGCTCTAGCTGCAATTGTGTGACCCTGGACGAGCACTTCGGCCTCTCTGACCTCGGCTTCCTGTTAGCAAGGCAGCACTGACGGAGCACCCTCGTCACGTCACGTATGCTGCTGTTGATGCTGCTTCCTACCCCAGCTCCAGCTCCAGGAGAGCTCCAGAAGCATCAAGTGGGCTCTGGGCTGTGTGTGCTTAGCGGCCGCCTCCTGCCTCATGAGCAGGCTGTCACTGCTCACAAAAACAATCTCATTTACCACATGAATATTAAAAGCTGACGGACTTATGCTAGTCAGTAATATGGCTGCCTTGAATAAGGATTAACGTCCGTACGGAATCTGCGTTTCTAAAGGTGCAGTGAGTAGCTGAGGAAGGCATTTCCCCTCCAGGTGATTTACTGCTGTGTACTCGCTGTGTGGATTATTCGGCCACCAGAACAGAGAGAATCCTAATGCGCACCACAATGTGAATGAAATCGGAGATCACATAATGAAATAAATCTGATTCTCCTTTTACTAGGTAGCTAGCATAGGCAAAACCATAGTGAGAAAAAGCAGAATAGAGGTTACCAGGTAGAGCAGGGGAAGGGAATGGGATAGTTGTCATTTCTGAAACATTTCTATTTAGGACGATGAAAATACTCTTGAAATAGGTAATGGTGGTGGCTGCAGAGGGCGGTAAATGTAATTGACGGCACTGGATTACACACCTAAAATAGTTTAAATAGTAAACTTCATTTTCAGTGTGGTGTGGTGTGTGTGTTTGTATGTGTGTGTGTGATATTTCTTACCACAATAATAAAAAGTCAAATGTTGAACTAAAACAGAGGCAAGCTTAAGGAAGGCCTGGGAAGGATGCTGCCTGAAAGAGGCAGGTTGGGCAGGAGATAGGATCAGCTGAGGGGCAGGAAGGGTGTGGGCTGCATGGAGGAAGGCCTGCTGTAATTCTGGCTCCCGTTCTAGTTGTGAAGCCAGGAGGGACCTGCCTTTCCTTACGCCCACAGCTCTTGCTCACACAGGCTGCCTGGAGAGCAAATCTCTCAGTTTTCATCGGCAGCTCAGGCCCTCAGAGCTGGAGGATGATTTAAGCAGTTGTTTATTAAATGGCATGATGGTGATGTCTAGAAAACAAAAGGGAGAAGCAACACGGGCTGGCCCTGCTTGCCACCGCCTTCCTTGCAGAGGGCAGACAGCTGATCCCTGAGGTCCCCAGGTCGCTAACAGTAACACAGAGCTGCCCACGTGGCAGGTATTGAGGAGGAAAGCCGCTTCCCACCCAAGGGTCTTGTGCTGGTCCCTCTCCCTGGCCCGTCTGCCTTCAGTCTCGCCACGATCCCCTGCCACTCCCCCCGCTCCTGCGCCATACAGGCTGCCCTTGGGGTGAGCGCGCTACTCACACGCACTTGGAAACCTGGCTGAGGAGCGAAGTGCCCTCCCCAGAGGCCTAGACACGCCTCCACTCCTAGAATCTGCATTCTCCCTCTAACTGCATGCATGGCTTCACTGCAACCCAAAAATTCAGTACAGGGGATATCACACCTGCTCGCATGACACAGCCCCGAGTGTGTGAGCACACAGCAAGGGTCTTTGAAGCGTAACTCACTGACGTCTGGCTCTGCCTAAAACATAGACCCAAAGGACAGAGCGCTGCTCTTCAAAGTGGAACTGTTTTCTTCACGTGTTCACTGTGCCTGTATTAGCTAAAGGACACTCTGCAGAGCCACATTTTGTCACCTTTCTGCAATATTAAGTTTCCTATTCTTTCTGTTGTTGTTTTTAGACAAGACTTACCATGTGCCCTGGGCTGGCCTGAGGCCAGCTATGTAGACCAGGCTGCCTCCAGCCAGAGGAGCCCCCCTGCCCTGGAAGGCTGAGGCTAACTACGCACCAGCACACTTAGCTGCTTCCTCGGTTCTTTGTTCTGAATTTTGCAGACGCTACCAGATAATTTCACCACACCAAAGCAGTAAAGATGACTGTGTAAGAGAAAGATGGGCGCACAAAGGGTTACAAAATTCTGTTCGCGCTTGACTTCTTAACCTGTGAGGAGGACAGTCCTGACCAATGGCAGTCCCACAATTCATATTCACCGGGTCCTGGACCTGGGACCTGACTTAGACCGCAAGGGTTTGGAAGCCAGATGAGTCTTTGCTGGGCTAGGTAGCTCTATCCAGTGGCTGGTGTCAGATTCAAACACAGCCTCAGAGAGGAAAGACAAGAAGGAGCACCCAGTGACAACAGAGAAGTAGAGGAGGTCACGGCCTACGGCCACGGAATACAAGCATAAGCAGCCACCGCCAGCTAGGAGCTCAGGGGATGCCGTTTCTCCCGCTTTGAGTTGGGTGTTCTGGCCTCAGGAACCTTGGAAGAATAACACTCTTGTTTGAAGCCAGCCAATTCCTGATGTGGGGTAAGGCAAACCTCAGAAGCAATGAGCTAACCCAGCAAGTGCCGAGGGTCCAGATGACGTTACGTGCTGACCAAGGAACCTCAGCCTGGGCTCGGTGGCAGAACTCCGCCTCAGCGGCCCCGTCTGTTGTGGATGTCTAGGTGCACTGGCCGCTGCCCTCCACAGTGCCTTGGCCTCTTTTGATCTTGTGCCTCCGCCACTCTGTCTGGCCTTGACTCCAATTTCGTGGTGATTCAGCGCCTCTGACCTCTGTGCACACCTGCACTCACACGCACATACGTGCTCACAGATGCACATAAGCACCCGTAATTTGAAATAATAGAAATAAACATTTCAGGAAAAAAACACTATGGATGATAGTTCCAGTTTGTGGAGGTAAAAAGAAAAGAACATTAGATTGGAAAATAAAGCAGAGGTAAATGATCCCACCAAGCCTCCTTCAAGTGAATTCATGCCAGAGACAGCAATGCCGATCACCACTCCTCTCCCAGCGCTTTCGAAACACACGCTCTCCAGTTTAAAAAGACAAACATGTCTCCACTGGTTAAAGAACAAACTTCTAACGGTCGGGGCCTTCCCTGTAAAGACAGGCCAGATCTCCAGCTTAGTCTCACAAGCTGGTGACTTGCTTGTCCTTGCTTTGCAGGAACCCCTCCAGATGCTGGATGAAGTCACTTCTGGGTCCTACAGTGATGCCGTCTGTCAGGTGTGCAGCTCGGGGCCGGCTCACCCAGACCGGTGACACCCCAGGCCGCAGCGCAGCCTTCGTACACAGCATGGCCACACGTGGTTTTTAGGTTAGCTTAAACCTCTCCCGGATTCCTCTGATTCACCAATGCTCACTGCAGAGTGCTTTTCCCACGGCTTACACACAGGATTCCAAGTCACACTTAGAGCACACTTAGAGCGGAGGGAGGGCTACAGCCGGAGATACAGACCAGCAGATCCACTTGGACTTTGCGTGTGCAAGGCCGCGATCCCATCTGCAGTTTACCGGGATGAAAGGAAAGCGCTCTTGTCGGAGCCGATGTCATGAGGCCTGCGCCCACTGCTCTGAGCACAGAGCTCTTGCCTGTAGCCCTAGCGCTCAGGACACTGAAACAGGAGGACGGCCATGAAGCCAAGGCCTCCCTCAACTCCATAGTGACCTGTCGGCTAGCCTGAGCTACCATGTGAGCCCACACTGCCCATACCAGGTGGTTTAACATAAACAGACTTTATGGGCTTTTACGATGACATTTCTCGGTTTGCAAAGAAATCAACCTGCAAAGCCAGCCTTGCTGCCCAAGGCAGGAGGATCAGGAATGTGAGACTCTGTCTCAATTAAAAATGAAAAACTGAGGTGCGATAGACTGATTTGCTGGGGTGCTTGCTTGACCCTTGAGACCCTGGGCTTGGTTTCCAGCACAGCATAAACCAGGCCTGGCGTGCGTGCCTGAGGTTCTGGCCCTCTCCTGGCAGAGGCAGTCACTTTGTGGCCAGCCCGGGGCACACCAGACCACCTATGAAACGATCTGCTGATGCCAGTTCTCAGTGTGGGAAGGCAGATGTGGTCTCTGTTTACAGGCAGCCTTCTGGGGACTTGGTGCAACAGCGTGCTCTTTGGCACAGAGCCCCAGCAGGAGAGCCTGGGGCTCCGGCTGGCTCCCCAGCTGCAGGCCTCAGCCCTGGCTCAATGCTTACTGCCCCTTTGCAGTCCCTGCAGCTGCTCCAGGCTCAACTCTCTGGCTTCCTAGATGCCACATTTATTTCGTGCTTGTCTGTGGGATTGCTCTAGGCAAACTGAAGTTGTTGAGGCCCATGAGGCACAATAAATTGAGTCCTAGAAAAACACCTTCAGTGTCAGGCAGCACGGAATGTGTGATCTGAAATGGAAGATAAAGAGGCATACAAAAGGCAGTAAATCAAGGTGGGTTTTGTTTTTTGTTTGTTTGTTCGTTGTTTGTTTGTTTTGCCTCGATGGCACCTGCCCAGGGTCCCCTTTCCGCCTGCAGCTCTGTTCCTTTGCCTCGCTTGGAAGCAGCACCTCCTGACGCTATGTACATAATTCCATGAAAAGCAATCTTCTCTGCTCCCTCAGGAGTGTCGGGAGCTGGTCCCTGGGGAAAAGAGGACTTTATGATTTGTCCAACGCCTTTTAAAAATCCTTCCCAAGTGAATCATTGCAATCTGCATGAGGCACTCAAGATAACGGCGCTGTCTAAAGTCTAACCAGCACTCAATCACCGAGGACGAGGACAGTGAAATATGGCCACTGTCAAGCCAAGTGCCTTTTTTTGAGGCCAGAAAAGGGGGACATTTCTATAACCATTAAATTCTGCCACAGTTGCTACATTGAATGCACTAAAGTTCTGGTCAAAGAAGAGGCAGAGCTGGGCTGAGAATATAGCTCAGCTGGTCATCCTAGCACGCTTCAGGCTGTGGCTTCCACCCCTAGCACAGCGTAGCTAGGTGTGGTGGCACACGCCGGCCTGTGATCCTGACACTCCGGAGGTTAAGGAGAAACAATTGTAACTTCAAGGTCATTCTTGGCTACATAGCAAGCTTGAAGCCAACCTAGGCTACGTGAAACACTGTATCAAATGAGGGGTGTGTGTTTGGTCCGCACCGCTTTCCCCAGCAAACTGACACATTGACTAGCTGTTGCATGGCCGGGCAGGAGGGAGCTTTTGAACTGAAAACTATAGGTGGTTATGCTTAGACTTCTTTCTTTTTTTGTCACTACCTCTTTACTTAATCTATGTCCAAGAGAAACTCAAAGGAAAGTATTAGGTGACCCTCAGTGGGGCAGTATAGAGGCTGACTGTGGTCCTGGAAAGGCTGGATGGGTGACATTTGCTAACTACTTGCCTGATCCAACAAAACCCAAGAAATCCAGCCTTCCTCAGAGCCTCACATACTGGATAATATTCACAGTAAATAGTCTTGAAAACCCACTTGTTCTCACTGAAGAAAGAGCACTGAAGACCACAGGGAACATTCCCATTGTAGGAATGTCTCATTGTAGGAAGTTGGAGAATGGACTTTCAGGTCCAGGGACCAGCTTTGCATTGGTGGATGCTGTATGGTTTGAGAACAGTTACCGTGCCCGATTTCATGCTTAGGTGGGATTGTGGCAACACTGAGAAGTGGGGCCTCAGGAGAAATTCCTTCCGAGGGCGTAATGCCTTTCTCAGGGAACAGGCTGAATCTCAGGGTACTCGGTGCTCGCCCCTCATCACTGTGTATCTGAAGAGAGTATTTTTCCCTCTGGAGAAGTTCCCAAGTAGTTCAATTAAAAACCCACACATTATTCTTTTTCTGTCCCCAAGCTTTGTCCAAAGCTATTCCTGGAATAACCCTGGCCATTAGTTATCACACTGGCTTTCTGGCTGTATATCTTCCAACACACAGCCCTGCGAGACGGAAACTTAACAGCCTATCTCTTGTCTTCTTTCCCTCCCTTATTAACTTCTGTGTGTGTCACTGGAGCTTTCTTTGCTTCTACAAGGAACCGAGAGAAACTATTTAAGGAGAGTAAAGGTTTACTTAGGTTCCCGGTTTCAGCCTATAATCTGATGTTTCAGACAACACCATGGCAGGGGGAGGTGATGGGAAAGGCATGCTCCCTTATGGTACCCAGGAGGCAGGAGGAAAGAGAGGAAGGGCCAGAACAAGGCAAATCTTTCCTGTTCTCACGAGGATTAGATGTTTAGTATATTAGGGGTCCTGCTTTGGTTGGTTTGGGCACAAAGCGTCACTATGGAGCCTAGCCTGACCTAGAACTACACACATGCGCCACCACACACAGCCACCAAGAATCCCTTTAAACGTCAGGACCTCCTGGGCTTATTCTCTTCGTGTGCAAAGTCTGTAGCAGGTGTTCATTTTATTAGCAATGTCTTTCTTCTTCCGCACATCTGGACCACACAGGCAGCCGCTCTCAATGACTACATCACCCGCACATTACACCTTGAGTATCACACCTTCATACCCCCCTCCTCCCTCCCTGCCTTCCTCTGCATATGTGTTCCTGTGTCTGTACACGTATGTGAACAGGGCAGAGGTTGACATCAGGTGTCTTTCAACTGCTTCCTGCCTTATTTTTTTTGAGGTGAGTCTCTCGTCAACTGTAACTCAGGAATTCAGCTAGACCGCTGTCCAGCAAGCTATGGGGACCGTCCTGTGCCGCTTCCAGTGCTGGGATCACAAGTGTGCATCACTATAGCCCGCACTTCCCTGTGAGTCCAAATCAAAGCCTCAGTTTATGCAGCAAGCGTGTGACCGACCGAGCCATCTCCGCAGCCTCAGATCTGCTCATTGCGTATGCCAGTCATACATTCCAAACAGCCCTCCTGAATGTGTGGAGAAAACCTGCCACAAACAGAAAATTGGCCACGTGGAAGTTAAGTTAAGTGATGCACTTGGTGCATCACAGGGCCAGCAGACCAGTGAGACATGCAGGCTTCCCGGGATTCCTTATACCATGGTGTGAATGACCGCTACTTTTTGCTTCATTGTCACAAATGGAGCCTCAGGGTTGCAAAGACTGACGGTTCCTTTGTCACTTAACAACCACTACTAGCACTGTATCAATTTAAAAAATGTGAGGGCTAAGGTTGAATCAGTGACTTGTGTCATGGTGGTAGAGATGTAAAATGTTGCAGCTACTGCACAAACTCTCTCAACAAGTTATACAAAAAAATTACTGCTGCCATTAAGGAGTCAGCTGAACCTTCCGAGGAAGGACAGGGTTTGGTTGCTGGAGCTATGCCTGGGAAGGCACAGTGGGCCCTGGCTCTTCCTCTTCTTCTGTCTTGGCTTTCTGGCTGCGAGTCAGTGAGCAGGTTTCCATGCCAGACATTCCTGCCCTGAGTAATGCCGCCTCAACAGAGGCTCAAAAGAGGAAGGCCAACCAGCCGTGAGCTAAAGCCTCCAAAACCATGAGACCCAATCGAGACTCCCTAACTGATTATCATGCACGTTTGCAGCTTTGGATAGCTGTAGACCATATATGTGAACTATGTAGAGCTATTAAATTCATAACAGCTGAAAGTAGAATATGGGCTGCTGGGGGCTGGGAGGAGACGGGAGGAAACCTGTTTAACGGGTGTAGGGCTTGCTCAATGGGGACCTTGATAAAAGTGTTCTGGAGAGAGACAGTGGTGACGACGCACAGCTTTGCGGCTATACCATTATTACCACTGTACAATTTGTATGCTAGCATGGTTTCTAAGAGTTTCAAAACTGCAAAAAGGTTGAGTAATTTGCTTAAAGTGGATTTGAAGTCATATGGGAAGAACACATCTCAAGAAATGCAAGTCATCTGATGTTACTTCATGGTGTGTATGAGCGGGTGGGCGAGGAGGGGAACAAAAGAGGAAAGTTAAGGTGGCAGAGGGAATCCATCTCCATATGAGGGCATCGTGCGGGTAGATGGAGACAACCTTACAGGGACTGAGTGAATCCAAAGTCAGAGCTGGAGGAAGAGAAAGTGCCCGAATTCTGTTGGTAGTTGGGAATGTTTCCTGTCCCATGCACCTTGGATGAGCCGAGTCCTTGAACGTCAATCAAGAGAAGGTGACTGCCAAAGCAGAAGGACATTGCTAGTCATCGCTCCACACCCTAACCTGACATGGAAAACAGGGATAAGCATGCGCTTCCTTGGCCTTTTGTTTGCCGTAAGGATCAGGCAGGATGATGCATGAGACATCCCGGAACAGTGCCGGGCACAAAGTCAAGACTATTCAGTTGTTTGGTTGTTATTACCGTGCTGGTCTCCATAAAGTGTTCCTTGGCCCTACTCATTTCAAGAGATGTGACGAAACAGGCGCCATCTTATCTGGCCAGTCCTCCCAGGCGCACTCGTCTTGTTACCTGGAGAAAATAATTGAAACTTGACCTCATGGGAACCGGAGTTATCCACCGTGGCATCTGCATTTTACAACCACTGCATAAACGTCCTTCCTGGTTGCTCTGATAACAGAGGCGGAAATGTACAGACTAGCCTGAACTATCGACATATAATTTAGCAGCACTAATAAAGAGAGCCCTATCCAATTTAACCCAACACAATGAGCTAATGAACTTTTATTCATTTAAGTAAAAAGCCGCAAGATCTGCTTTTGTGGTCCCACCCTTCGTGAGCATCTTTCTGTCCCGCACAAATGCGTGATAAAGAGGACAAAGGAGGGAAAATTAAACACTCCAGAACCTACAACTGTCTGTTATGCTTTGGAACTTTCTGCGCCCAGACTCACTCATCAGCTCTCACACATCCTCATTACGTAAAATGTGTACCAGGAAGAAGTGAAAATGAGCCCTCTTTCACTGTAAGCAGGCCTGAGGAAAGAAAACTTAAATCCTGGCATTTCAGGCTGTTTATTAATGACAGCAGTGTGATAAACAGCTCATTAATACTATTTCTCAGGCTGTGAAATAAGCCAAAATTGCCACAGGCAACTAATAATGTGAAGAAGCTTTTTTAATATTAATCTGAGTTAGACTTCTAGGCTTTCAAAAAGGGCCAGAAGAGATGTGTCTTAGGCTTCAGTGGCCATAAACCCTTGATCACAATTACACATGGCTGTCTTTTAGATGAAGAGGCAGCTGTGGCTAACGTGTAAATGAATAGGCCTAGTTTTGTCTCAATAAAACTTTATTCATAAATGGTTAAATCTCAAAACAGTCTTCTAAGTTAAGCAAGCTAGACACAGAGGGCATATGGTTGAATCCACTCGTGAGGTCTCACACAGATGGGCAGCAGGGTGGTGGCTGGCAGCAGCCAGGACACATAGGGTTCCAGTCTGCACTGATGGGAAACTTCTGCAATGTGTGCCGGGTCCACAAGTCATTGAGAGTCCTCAATGCCATTGAAGATAAGCCTAAAATTGTTTTTTTAAAATGGCTACTCTTAGGTGATGTATTTTTAAACAGTTTTTGTCTTCCTTAGTTATGCCAGGCTGCTGACTTGCCCGCTTGCTTCCTCCTGTGGCTCGCAGCGAATCCTTTCCACAGCTGCCATCGCTACCATCCCAGCTCCACAGCATCCTCTGCCGAACTGCACAGACAGAATGTTGCTTTGTGTGCGGAGGAAAGGAAGCGTGCGTTCACGGAGGCCGTGTCCTTTCCGGGGTTTGTCCTGACGGAGGCCGACGCTTTTAGTAAGCATGGGTTTGTGAGACAAATGCAAGAGCATGCGCTGTCCCGCCCGTTTGTAGACAGGCTTGGGGCGCTTCCAGCATTTACAGCAGGGTCCAGCAAGCCACAGCGTTCCTTCCCCAACAGCTGCTAGGACAGGGGTAGGGGAGCTCTAGGCTGCACCTGCAGGCAATGCTGTCGACAGGCTCCTTTCTGTCTGAGAGTGATTAGCTTGCTCATGTATGGAGCCCATGGCTTCGACTCCTCTCTCACCAAGTAATTGGATCAACTGACCTGGCCCTAACAAGGATCTCCTGCTGCAGCTGGTAAATGTTCAACCTTTCCTAACAAACCTGATTTCTTATCACTGAAACGGTGGCACGCAGAAATCTTCGCATTTTAAAAGAAAACCATTTTTAAATGTCATAAAAATATATGCATTATTATCAGAAGATAATATTAAGTCAACTAACCCAGTCCATTAAGACTTCTCAGTGATTAGAGTTCCCCATCTTGAGACTCCTACCCCAAAAGTGATGATGACCTGAGAACAGACTAAGGCAAACTATTTACAGGGTCATCGATTCTACATCTTCAACTAGTACAAGGGAGATCATTCTTTATTGGTCTGAGAAAACAGAGCTATTAATTTCAAATAAAGGAAAACAATCTGTTTTTCTATTAATAATAACCCAACACTTTAAAAACACCAATATTATTAAGTGTTGCTCTCTTAAAAGTCACTCAGATTATACAGCTTAGAACTTAGACATAGAAGTAATTTTTTAATATTTTTTTCAAGGTTTGTTTTCAGGGTTTTTTTTTTTTCCTTTCCTCCCTACAAACACTTCCAAATACTCTTCTCTATAATCCTTCAAATTCATGGCCTCTTTTTTCACTGGTTATTATTGCATGAATATATATATATATATACACACACACACACACATATGTATGTGTGTCACACAAACACATTCTTAAATATAACCAGTTCAGTCCAGAGAATGTTACTTACATGTGCGTTCTCCAGGCTGACTGGCACTGGACAGCCGAGTGACAGGCTCCTGCTGGGGGAGACCAGTGTGCCCCGTCCTGGCTTGCCTCAGTTGCTGTAGTTCTTTGTGTAGGGCTGAGGCCTCGTGGCGCCTCTCTGTCCAGCTTGGCATGTTCACTGGTGTTGTCCTTGCCTGGCTTACATTTGGGCAGTCATGTTGGTGAGGTTTTGTAGATGTCACTTCCAACCCAGGCAGGAGGCACAGTCTCACAGAAAAGTCCCCGTTCTCTGGTTCTTACAGCTCCTCTGCCCCCTTCCTCAACGTTCTCCTAGCCTTAGGTGCAGGAGTGTTTTGTAGATATGTCCACTGGCTTCAGAACTTCACTGTTGGGCTGGTTGAGGGTTTCTGTAGTGGTCTCCATCAGTTGGATCTCCTTGATGAGGGGTGGAAACTAAACGTGTCTATGGGTGTAAGGACAATGTTTATTGACTGTTGTAAGGGATTATGACAGTTCGGTGAATCAGCAGTTGTAGGTTCTCTGCCAGTAGCCATGACTTCCCTAGCTTTGAGTAGTTGGCTAGGTTTGCAGTACCAGGCATAGTTTCCTTCTTGTTGAGTGTGTCTTGAGTCCGAGTGGAGAGCTATTGGTTACAGCCAAAGTCTCTGTGCCATTACTGCACCCTCACGGTTATTGTGCTATGCGGATGGTTGGTGGGGCTCATGAGTATCATAGCTGGGCAGGATGGCTGATTGCCTCCTTCCTTTGGAAGTGTGTAAGGTGCCTTCAGGTACCAGGAAAAGTAGTCCTGAGGGAGGGGCTTTCAGGTCAGTTCCAACTTATGGGTCTCTGGGCCCTGTGTCTAGAATGCATGGTGCCTTCAGCGATGGGAACGTACCTTCCACCTCTGAGAGGTAACTAAGGACCATTGAGAGATGTATGTTTGGGTGTCTCTTGGCCAGCCTTGGCCAACAACTCAAAGCAGGGCTTCTAACGGCTGGCATCAGGGATTTTGTTAGGTATTTTGGGCTCCTGGAGGGAGCATTGTCAAGCCTATAAGAGAAAAGTTCATTAAAACTACATATGTGTATTTTTACATGAAACTGAATATATGATGGGCTTTTGAAGAAAGTCGTTAGTAGTATGGCTTTTTGTGGCTTTCTCAGACGTCTGTATTTTACCCACCCACCTCCCTCTTTCTTCTGTATTTGCAACCTCTTCACTGTTTAAAAAACCCCCTTTGCCTATCAGACACTGTAAACATTTTTAATTAAGTTTTTTCCCTTAATATTTAGGAAAAATATTTTTATGACTATGTGAGAAAGACATTGATTTTAGAAGTTTCCAAACTGCAGATACCAGAGAATTTTGACTATTTCATTTGACACCAACAGAGATTGCTTAATTTTTTAACATAATTCCTAGCCTTCTTTTTTTTCAGCAATTGATCCTGCTACCCACAAAACACTGAAAGTACTGGATCTAGCAAGGCTAGATATTCTAATAAATAAAAAATATATTTATACTACAAACTTCATTTTCTTCTAGTAATTTTCTTCTGCAGGCACTAAAATTTTGGCCTAAAATACTTGGTCTAAAAACAAGAAAGTGGCAGCAACATTTGCTAGTCTAGTTTAACGTGGCCCTGCTCCAGCCTTGTGTCTGAGCAGAGGCTGAGAAGAAAATGAAAGGCTCTGACGGCTGGGAATTTATAGTCAGCAAAATGATTAGGTTACAGCATTCACGCCTAAACACTCGACGTATTTACAGACGCCTTGAAAAATCACCACAGTCTGCAGACTGTTACCTGTTGACCTTTGAAAGTAGAAGCAAGTAAATTTTGCCCTCAGGACCCCTCTTTCATTTTGAAGTTTAATATAGTGTCATTGGTTCTCCAATATCCATGGTGCCAATTTCCCACTGATGTCTTATATCTTGGGTTTCTTTTCTCCAGTTAGGAAAGCAGAGTGATGAAATGGGTGAGGTAACGCTTGAGCACAGAGGCTTTGCAATTACACGGTGTTTCCAGGAAAATCCACCATGTTTTGACAGTGAGGATCAGGACAGTGATAAGTAAGAGCAGCAGCCCTTCGGGGCATAGCACAGGGTGGGCGTGGGGCTCAGCGAAGCCACTGGCTGAGAACACTACAGACCATGTGCAGAGCTGTCTCCTCTGCTTACTTCTATGAAGTCTTTGGTGAGGCTCATTTTTCTGTTGAGAAGACAGAACGCCCCTTGCAAAGCAAAATGCTTGTCTGAGAAGCATTCACTGAAGAGGCTTTTTTTCTAATCCCCAAAGCAAGGGAGGCATCATAGTTCAGGATTATATTTTTATAGGGAAATTAGGTGTACCTAATTTATTTTCTACAGCTGCCTTATAGCTCTCCAGATTGACAAAATTTCACTGGCTGCGCTTTTAGTTCATGAAAGTTGCCCACTAATTTATGGTAGGAAGTTAAAAGCCAGGACACCTCTCAGTGGCATCCCTCTTCATGACTGGGCTTTTCTAGAACCCTCAGGGGCTGAACCTTCAGAGTGCCTGTTTCTGTCATTATAAACCATTCCACTCTGGCCCTGCATGAGAAGGAGCCAGATGGAAGCTTTTACAAGATGGATGCTCTTACGCGATTGGACCTGCTTACTCCGCACACTGGCGATAGTTTGTTCAGGTTTTACGCAAGACAAAGTCATCTTAATATGTGTTCCAGGCTGGCCTTGAACCTGTGGTGCTCCACCCCTGCCTCCAGTAACTTTGAATTTCATACTGTGATTTGGCCTACCATTCCTGGTAGAGCTACTGAACTACCCTTCCAACTCCAGTGCCCGTCACTGTGAAAGCCAAGGCTGAGTGTACAAAGAGCTGACACTCAGCTTGGGTGTGAGACGCGAGGAGCCTCCAATGAGCGGTTTAACAGAGGTTAGTAGTGACAGCATTAAAATAACTGCCCAGAGCTGGGGTTCCTGTTCAAACTGATTGGCACCCAAAATGTCCTTGACTATTCCGGATTTTGCAGGTCATACCTGCGTGTTTTGGGCTACCTAGTGAATCAGCCCAAACACAGACATCACTTCCATCGCTCATACCGCTCCTGCCAGTCCGTGGTGTAACTGTGCAAGGTCTTTGCTGGGCCTGGGACTGAGCCTGGATCTTGCTCATGCAGCAGTTGTGAACTATTCACTGTTGGCTTCTGAAGTTTCAAGTTCAGGGTCATTTCCAATCTTGAAAGTATAGATTACCAGGCTGCGCTCAAAATAGGCCCACAAGCCTTATAGACTCTCCTTGTCGTGGAAAGAGAGATGCGCAGTAATTGTCATCGCCGCTTGCTGGGTATGGAGCTTGTGGATGGAGGAGGTTGAGAAATTTGTCCATGGTAAACTGAAATCAAGAAACAGTCAGTGTTTGTCATATGTTGGAAGACACAGTGATAACTTTGTTTCTGCCAGGCAAGTAAGAAATGTTTCATAGAGGGCTGCGCGCGTAGCTTGTGGGAAAGGTCCTGCTTAGCACGTGTGCAAAACACTAGAAGTAAACACACAGGTCCAGAGAGCAGCTGTCACCCCTGTTCTCGCCAACATCCCACCTAGCTCAGAAGTCACCTGGCTGCCCTGGCTCTCCTGTCGACGTCTTTCGGTTTTGAAAAGTCGCTTAACTGCTATGTCCTTTTAGTAGAACAGTAGTATTTTCTTCCCCCCCCCCCCAAGGCCCATGGACTATTCACTTTCAGGCTCTTGGCCATCTTAGCAGTGTGAGGCCAGGGTTCCACCTTATGGCCTGCTCTCAGTTCCTGGTGTGTGAGACGTGCGCGCACACGCTGTCTAAAAGAGAAAGTAAGAGGAAGGAAGGAGGGAAGGAGGGAAGGAAGGAAGGAAGGAAGGGAGGGAGGGAGGAAGGGAGGGCGGGAGGGAGGGAGGGAGGGAATGAAGGAGGGAGGGAGGGAAAGGAGGGAGAAGAGGGGAGGGAGGGAGGGAGGGAGGGAGGGAGGGAGGGAGGGAGGGAGGGAGGGAAGGCAGCAAGTTAAACTTCAGATGTAACACATTAGAAACTATGTCAATTTACTCCCGTCACTTTAAATGCATATAACTACTTTCAGGACTGGGAGCTGAAACACCAATGCCATAGAAGTTCTTTGTGGCAGATCACCAGTGATATTTGCTTCTTACGCTTTTCTTAATGATTTTCTCTTAAGTATGATGCATTCATTCAATAGTCATTTAAAACACAACAAATTCCCTTGTTTAAATGCAAAAGGCGGCATAAGCTGCTGGCTTCTGCAGGGTGGTACAGATTGGCCACGGTGACATTTCAGTTGATAACTTTGGTCATAACATTGCTACGCATCTTTAACGTCCAACAGAGGGCTTTAAATGCAATTCAGCTACTGGGAACTGTCTAAATAGATAACTTTCTGCTATAGTTAATTTAAAGCCTGAACTTTTCCTGAACCTCTGACGCAAATTACAATTCTTGCTAATTGATTGATGAATTAATGGTTTTATTTTTAAAATGTGCATAATCTCTTATGTATCCTCCAATGGATTTTAACTAATGAACTATTATGATTAAAAAAAAAAAATCACTTAAACACTTACGTCAAGAACTGTGCTGTGTGGTGGCTTACCTGGATATCATCCCGGCCCCGGGGACCTGAAGCAGCATCCTCAGAGTACCCAGTGATAGAGGAAGAGGCTGGCCTCACCTCTGCACACACTCCTGCACACACATCCATAGGCTTCTGTGCATACATGGTCACACACAGGCAAACATGCACACACACATACTATACATGTCTGCATGTGCAAAATTCCCTTGTTTTAACTTATATATTTGTCTAACATTTTATATTTTTTTCAAACACACTACATGTCCAATCAAAATTTACAAGTAATTTTAGTAAATTCTTCCTAGCTTATTAAAATAAAACTATTTGAATTTATCGCCTTAGCAGACATTCAAACGCCATTTGTAAACTTCATTTTTTATGTTCCCTATTGCATGTCAACTTTAAATCACGAGTGTCAATCAGGCACTTCCAATTAAAAAGCACAAAACAATTAATTAAGTACAGCGACGTGTCAGGCAGTGTCTAATGGGTGATGTCCTGGCACACGAAGCACGCTTATGTCGATGATCGAGTCTCTTTGTGATGTACAGCCTCCTCCATGGAGTCCCAGTGTCAAAGCCACCTCTCCCCGACCCCACACGCCACGCCACAATGCTGCTAGTCAGCAGCCCCATTCTTTGCAGAGACTGCAGCCTCAGATGTGTTCACGGCTTAAGCGGGGTCAGATGTGCTTTCCTCTCCCCACTGACTAATGGAGGACCCAGGCGTGCTTTTATCTGTCACGCGATGCTCCGCCCCCTGAAAATGCATCCTTTGGGTACACTTCAGGGTTTACCTTCACGCAAGTTATCTTCAGCTGTGGCCTAAGAGTGACAGAATTCTTCACGAGCCGCTCGGGATGCAGCTGATTGTCCTCCACTCTGACTGGCTTCATGATTTAGCCCCTCCCGTATTTACTCAATGTCTCCTGGGCCACTACTTGATTGTCACATTAACAGCTACACATTAAAGCACATGCAGCTTTTGTAAAAATACGCAAACATCCATAAATTAAATGTAGACTCTAGCCCAGAAAAATATGATTTCCACCTTAATTTTCTAATTCATTTGTATTTTTTTGTCAGTGCTGGGGATCAAACCCAGGACCTTGCACATACTAAGCAGGTACCATACTAAGCAGGTACCGTAGGAAGCAGGCACTACAGCGCTGGCCTCTACCTCTGCCTCATGTTTATTTATTAGAGCTTAGGTCACAGTGTGGGGACAGCTCATCAGCCATTCGTGCCAAAAGCCAGCACCTCCCACTCAAATCAAGCATATCCTAACAGTCCTTCCCACGCAAGCACGAAGTTTCAGTACATTTCCTAAACTCGCCACAGCACACCTAATTAGCCTCATTTTCACCATTGTTTTCAGGAAGTGTAAGCTGTCCAGGTTAGAGTTTTCATAAAAACAATCCTCCGCAGATTAGCATAACAATATTTAATTTACATCGCCTGCAATAATAATTAAAGCAGTTTCCAGCTTTCGTGTTACAAACAGAATACAGTGAACTTGTATTGGCTCATGAGCTTTTTATATTCTGGTGGCTGACTTCCTTTGAGATGGATCCCATCAGTACTGTTACACAGTGAGCAGATGGACTTGGCTGTGGATATTAATGACTATTGCTTTTAATGTTTTCCAGAGATGCTTATTTGATCACAGTTGTGTCAATATTGCATTTCTTTGTTTTGTTTGCATGTTCTTTAGTTTGGGCAAGTCACGTACGGTAAACGCGAGTAGCGTGGTGCTTTGGTAACTAACTGCAATAAAGCTTACTAAACTTTCGTGTGCTTTGCATTTATCTTATATGATTTATCTGTCTGAAGCCTTTGTGCATGTTCAACTGGAGCTTGATAATTTTCTCAGATATTCAAATTAATCTTTATGCATTTTGTTAACCTTTTGCTACTTACATTTCATGTAATCTTTTTCTTTATTAAGGTTTATCACTATATTTTGTATCCTAGGCATATTTAAGCATTTTATTTTAATCTTTATGGAAATTAATCTAGCAATATTTTGAACCATGATTTTCTGGCTTTTTAAAAAATACATGTTGCATGAAGGTAAAGATCATGCTTATTTTTTTAAACAAAATCTTTAAGTTCTAACACTTGCCCTGGTACTGACTATCTTTAAATTCCATTTTCAAATATTCAACATCTTCAAGTGTTTGGTGATTACATACACTGGAAACACCAAAACCTACACTCTGTGAGATTCACAGTGTGTTACTAGAGTGATGAAGTTCTAGTGATTAGCTAAAAAACAAACAAAACTCAAACAGAAAACAAGCAACTCCCGACCCCCACCTATAAAACTTTCTTTAACCAAACAGCATACAAGTTTAATTTGCCCAGAGAACCTGTGTTAACTTCTATTATACACCAAAGAGAAAAAAGCAGATTTCATAAATTATGTATTGATGCCAGAGCATATTCATTTACTTAATTTCTTTCTCTTTCTCGGGGAGCGGGGGATGAGGGGCTTTATTAATTTATTCTCTCATATATTACGTCCTGACTGCAGCTTCCCTGCCTTCTCTGCTCCCCGCCCCTCACCCCTACTGCTTCCCTCCATATCCCTTCAGGAAAGGCAGGCCTCCCTGGGATACCAACCAAACAAGCAGTCAAGCTGCAGTAAGGTTAGGCCCCTCCCTCATACTGTGTCGGCACAGGAAAACCCAGTAGGAGGTCAAGGGTCGAAAAGCAGGCAAGAGCAGCAGCAGCAGCCCGGCTCCCTCTGTTAGTTCACAAAATCACCAAGCTACACAGCTGTAGCATACATGCGGAGGCGACGCTCAGGCCTGCAGACCTCTGTTACTTCAGCCTGTGAGCCCTGTGAGGCCAGGTTGGTTGACTGTGGTGTCCCTGAGCCCTCTGCCTCAGGTGATCCTTCCTCATCTTCCACAGGATTTCCCAAGCGCCACCACACGAAGCCTCTCTGATAACAATTCTTTTACATAATTTCTTTTGTTCCATTTTTTTATTTTAATTTTTATTAATTACACTGCTTTATTAAAATTATAGCATTTACTATAACAGCAAGAATAATTATATGATTGCACAATACAGTTATGAGGGCTGGAACTTTATTGCCAGCGCAAGTTAAAAACAGCTGTACCATGTGCCATAAGCCCTTCCTTGTATGAAATATTAATCACCATTATTCATGACCAATACAAGGAAATACTCTCCCCCTTATCAGAAAGCTGGCATCTAAGGGCAACTGATTAGCTGACTTTCTAGGAAGAGGGAACTTGAGGAGGACATCTGCAAGCCCCGCCTCCGGTGGACCCCGCCTCTGGCCAGTGGCCAGTATGAGAGGAGCTGAGCTGGCTGTGAAAGTCACACCCTAATTACTACACCTAGAGTGTGTGGCAGGGGAGGAGGGACTTTAAGGCCAGCATCAGCTAAGTAGAAAAACTGTCTCAAAAAATATTAAAAAAAAGAATTCACAAAAAACTCAAGAATTGACTAAGCATAAGAGTATATAAAACTGATAGCTAGAGACAATGGATTCATGAGAAGTGAATTTTTTTTCTTTAAAGATTAATTTATTTATTATGTATTCAGTGTTCTGTCTGCACGCCAGAAGAGGGCACCAGACCTCATTATAAATAGTTGTGAGCCACCGTGTGGTTGCTGGGAATTGAACTCAAGACCTCTGGAGGAGCAGACAGTGCTCTTAACCTCTGAGCCAACCCTCCAGCCTGAGTAGTGACATTCTTGTGCCAAGTCAGTGATTATTCAGAATGACACATTTCTTCTTTCAAATGAATATTCACTAAATTCTTACGTGAGTTTTGCATTTTTAATGCATGATTTCTGTCCAAAATATCTTGATAATCAGCATATATGTGTGTCATATATATATGTATATATATGTCACATATATGTCTTTATTCAGCTATAAAGAACAATGAAAGCATGCAATCTTTAGGAAAGACCTCATCCTTGGGCTAGAATTGGAGATCTACAGCAGGAAGATTCAGGCAAATACCACGTTTTCTCCCATGTGTGGAACCCGGATTATATCTACATAACATGAAAGTAGAAGAGGGACTGTGAAAGGAGGGATCAACAGGAAGGAAGAGGGAGGAAAAGGTAGAGCAATGGGGAGAGAGGATACCGCATTTTCCTCCCACACAGTCTCACTTTCAGCAGACACACACACACATGTGGCAAGAAAGCAGGACGCTGTTGGAGAAGGAAGCAGGAATGAGGATAGGGAAGGGTCGTGAGCGCAGTGAATCGGAACACAGTATAATACAGTATAAATGTATACGCAAATGTATAACAAAACTCATTTTGTGTGCAAACTAAAACTTAAGAATCGAGGCAAGAAAGACAACTTCTAATGCAACTGGGTCCCAGACAGTTTAGTTCCATTCTGACACCGTTTTTCTGGACATGCTGTCAGAGAAGATGGGTTAAAGCCAGGACAAACCCTGCCGCCCCTTAGGGCCCCAGCACAGGCTGCTTATTTCCTGTTTCTTGGACAGCTGGCTTCAGTTGAGCTCCTACAGTCTCATCGCCGGCTTTGGCAGTTTGCTGGACCGGCTCAGGGAACCCAGGACGCGATTTCACCTCCCAGGTGAAGGCCCACAGCTCAGAGCAGCGGGGAGGTGGGCGTGTGCGGGGCAGAGGGTGTTTTTGTAGTCAGGGCTTCCCGCCCTTTCTGGTGCTATGGAAGCCTGCCACAGGCTTAGCAGCTTAAAGCTCTGCAAGTCTTGCTCTTAAGGACTTTTTTTTTTTTCTAATTCTTTGATCCTCCTTCCACTACTTCCAAGCACTGGGGTTACAGGCACGGATCTCCTCATCCAGGGCACACGCTCCAGTGCGTCCGGGATCAGAACCGGAACCTCACTCACACAGGCGAGCTCGGTACAACAGCTCTGTAGAGCTGCACCCATTCGTGCAGCTTCCTTCAGGTACTTTTCTGGGCTGTCAGGACTTGAAGCCGGAAGTTTCTGCCTGGAAGGGACCCCTGGGTCACCTCACTAACATACAAAAGGGTTCATTGTTAATAACAAAGGACTATTGTCACTCAAGAAAATCCGAGGGTTTTAAGAGCTTTGCGCTGAGAACTGGGGATAGATAGAATCTATCACATTAGATTTCTCATACCACAGAACGATGCCTCGACGTTGTATTTATTACACTTGTTTATCATGTATGGGGTGCGGCGGCCAGAGAGCAGCCTCCAGGAGCAGGCTCTGTCCTTCCACCATGTCAGCCCCGGAGATCTAATTCAGGTTGTGAGGTTTGGCACCCACTACTTTCTACCAGTCCAGGGTCAACGTTTTCAGAGCATACCTTACCAGCAGATAGGTATTAGTCAAAAATGTTTTTAAAGTAGTTAACGCAGAAGGAATAAGACCAGTGAAAACCATGGATCTCATAAAGAAAAGACACAATATAAAACCAAACATGCCATTTCATCTTATTTTTGTTTTATTTTTTAAAAGATTGTGTATATGGGTGTTTTGCCTGCATTCCCCGAGGCCATGAGGCCAGAAGAGGGCACTGGGTCTCCTCAAATTGGAATTCTAAGTGGTTGTGAGCCACCACGTCAACACTAGGAATCAAACCCTAGTCCTCTGGAAGAGCAGCGAGTCCTCTTACCCACCGAGCCAACTGGGTCTTTCCTGTCCCTGAGTGCTGAGATGGCACGGGTACCATGACCCCCAAGGTCTTGTTCCCTATCTTTAACCACACTGAAAGATGTGCCTAATACAAAGTAGTGGCAACATATTCAAAACTAAACCAGGTAAAGGAATCGCTGAAAATAGGCAGGAGAAGTCTGAGCTCAGCGTTGCAAAGCAGAAACATCACACACAAGGTTCTACAGAATTTGAAGGTGTGCAGACGAAAGCCGGCTGGGACACCCAGGGTTAAACCTAGGTGGGGTGTACACAGGAGAAAAGCCCTAACCAGGACTGAAACTCAGGGCCAGAAGCTGATGGCTTCAGAACTTTCTTTAACTCTTTAACAGCTGAAGCTGGTGGCTCTGGTGGCTGTTTCTGCTGATATCACCCAGAAATTCTAAAACTCTCTTTAACTCTTTAACTGCTGGAGCTGGTAGCTCCTAGCAATTGTCTCTGCTGATCTTGGAGAGAAACTCAAAGGGAAAAGGAAAGGAGAAGGAGGCTGCAAATAGAGAAAGAAAAGAAGGGGAAAACACACACACGCACACACACGGTGAATGAAGCAGAGGCAAGCTCCAAAGGCTTTTTCATGTATAAATACATGAAAACATACATAGATACAGACATGCAGACAGACATATACACATTCATACATTAGATGGACGGAGCAAACTCTAGAGAGCAAGCTCCACGGAGCACACTCAGGAGGCTCCAAACGCCATCCTACCATGCACACAGCCTCACAGACTGGGAGAAGCGAATTCAAGCAGCTCCAACTGCTACAGGAGAGGTGATCCTATTGTGATCCCTGAGAAAACTTGTCTTTTGTTTGTTGTGGTTCAGCCCTAACACACCTTTAATCCTAGAGCTTTCTGTACACGGGATTTAACAAAGTTAACCTAGGTCAAGAGTCAAAGTAAGAAACGGGTTGGCAGGGATTTACAGAAAGGAGGGACTTGAGAGCAGAGTATTTAAGAGCGTGGAGAAGGGGGGCTTCAGCACCTTAGGCCTCAGCGCTCTACCTCTCGGGCTTTTACCTGTTGGCTTTCTCCTCCCGGGCTTTTGGGAGAGCAGGCCTTTTCCTCCTGGGCTGAACTAGCAAGCTTTTAGCCTTTTCCTTTAGCTTTTGTCCTTTTCCTTCTGGGATGCGAGCTGAGCAGGAAAATCAGCTGGTGCTTTCTCTGCCTCTCTGAGCTAGCTCTTCACCCCAGCATGTGGCTCCTGAGTCTTCATTGGTTGGGATTTTCATTCTTCTATAAAGACATCCAACAACTGGTTTTTTGTTTTGCTCTGTTTTGATTTTGTTTTTTGTTTTTTGTTTTCTTTTTTTTTTTTTTTTTTTTTTTGTAATTGGCTTACATACCCTCTAAAGCAAAACTCTCTAGATCAGAAGAAAAATTTTCTCATGGCCATAAAAACAATTATCACAAAATTTGTTACATCAGAGGGAATTACAGAAGAATTACTGATTACTCATGCCTAACTAAACATTTCTTATCTATCCCTTCATTCCACAGTCTGTTGTAAGCTCAAAGCAATTGTTCTTCATGTCATAAGTTAACAAGGTTGACAAATTTTGAGGAGTTATAGGAGGATAATTGTCTGCATGTCTTTCCATTAGAGCTCACACCTAACTATCTCTTAGCTCCACAAGTTCAGTATAAGTTCAAAGTAATATTTTTATCTTTTTCATTCCACAAGCTCATTATAAGTCCAGAGCAATAGGTTTTGTTTGTTTGTTTTGTTTTGTTTTGTTTTATGGCTTAGGTTAGAAAAATTTACCAAGAAACAGGCCTTGTGTCTTATTTCTGAAGTCTTGTATAGTTAGATTAGCTAATCAGCCATGTTTATAGCCTTTTTATCATGGCTCACACAGATCTGTGACCTCAGCCCTGGCTCTAACCTAGAGTGATGCCTTCCTAGATCAAAACTTGCCTCAAGCCAGTTCTTCCCTGAGCAGTCTGTGTGCTTGTGAGCTGTGAAGACTCACAGAACTCCCTCATGCAGCTTTGCTATCTGTGTGTTGGGGGGACTGAAAGTTACGTGAATCAAAACAGGAATTCTATAAAATCATTATCAGGAACTATAAAATCATCAGTTCATCTAAGCAGCATTATTTTATGAAAGCACCTTTTCGTATTGATCTGCAGGAAGTTTGCCCAACAGAGTGGGTAACTACCCAGGAAACAATACTCAGTGAGGATGTCTCCATGCCGTGATGTATATGAGGGACACAGCAATGACAAACATGAAAAGGAGTATCAGCAGCAAGAAGCAATCTGGAAACAAAATCCCTGGGTCCATGCCTCGCCAGGGCATACCCATTGTCAGCTGGGCAAGAACGGTGGGCCGCCTTCAGGAAGCTCACTTGCTTGGCACAGCCTCCTCTGCATGGCCTGTGCCAGTTTGCCCTATTAAAGATGAATGTTAACACTGAACCATGGACTCGAAGGCTGCTTTTGTCAGAAGCCAGCCCTCTGCTTGGCTGGTGGAAAGCTCTGCATTACTGCCTCCATTTCCCGTCTCTCTCCTTTGCTCTGGGTCATTCTCTTCTTCAGGTACCTTGGATTCCACGGACAACAGGTGTGATACAAGAATATCTTGAGACAAGAGCCCAGACTTTTCCTCAGCAGGAGCAACAACTTCCGAATCACAGACAAAACCCTGCCTGACTAATACAGACAGAATGTTCAACAAGTTTGACCAAGACTGGTAACTATGCAAGAGACTTGCCCCATCTTTCCTCCCCTTCCACATATAATCTGGGGACTTCTGTTAGCACTCAGAAGACAACACTTCTGAACATAAAAATAGGAGCCCTGAGCCCAAAGTGAGTGGCACTATTAGTAGGTGTGGCCTGTTGGAGTGGGTGTGGCCTGTTGGAGTGGGTGTGGCTTGGTTGGAGTAGGTATGGCCTTGATGGAGTAGGTGTGGCCTTGATGGAGGAAGTTCGTCACAGGGGGTGGGCACTGAGACTTCAGATACTCAAGTGTGGCCCATTTTGCCTGCTGATCCAGATGTGAAACCTCAGCTACTTCTCCAGTACATTCTTCCAGCCATGATATTACTGGATTAAACCTCTGACCTGTAAGCCAACACCAATTAAATGTTTCCTTATAAGAGTTGCTGTGGTCATGACGTCTCTTTACAGCAATACAAATCCTAAGACACAGCTGTTACAGGGTTGTCTAAGGGAATTATTTTGCTGGGATTTCACCACATTCAGACTCTCAGATATGCAGAAGCTGCTAAAACTATGTTCAAAGGAGGCCTAGCTGGAGGTGACAGAAGACGTTGGTGTCACCCTTATGAGTCTTTACAATAAATGCAAGAGTTGTGGAGGCGTCCACTCAGGTTCCAGAGGAGACCCTGAGTGAAGAGATGCGCATGGGCTGAGTCTCTGCAGGCAGTCACCAAGAGCATCTGACAGTGCGTGAGGACCCTGAGAAATTACAGATTCCAGGAAGATGTTCTGTCTGTCAAGGGACGCTGCAGCAAGAGCAGGACCACCCAGGAGAGAGACCCTGTGGGCTGCCGCTGACCAGGCCTCACTCTGCAGGGTTTCCCAAGCCCTTGGAAGTCCACGTCTTACCTCTGCCTGCTCTGGATACTAGGCATGAAACTACAGGACTGAATGTCTTTCTTGCTGGGTTTCAGTCTTGCTTTCTTCTCATTCTTCTCTGCTGATTCTTTTGTTATTCCCTTTTGGAATAGGAATGTTTACTCAGAATTATTGTGGCTTGTAAGAACGTAGTTTCTTTCGTGTTAAAGAAGCTTAGGATCACGTGAGAATATAGTCCAGTAGCACAACATTGACCAAATGCATCAGGTTTCAATCCCTCATAGCAGAAAAAAGGAGGAAGAGGAGGAGAAAGGAAAAAAAGGAAGGAAGGAAGGGAAGGGAGAGGAAGAGAAGGGAAGGATGCTTCAAGCTAAGAGTTTGCCTTGAAGTTAAAAGGAAACTTTAGATAAACTTGTGTTCAATGATGAATGATTCCAGCAATACTGAAACTGTTGCAACTTAGAGGTAAATTTTCCTGAATTTTCAGCTGTACTTGAAATATCATTTCAAGTAGAATATGGCCTTCATGTTTATTTTGAAAGTAAGTATCATTAAGGAGATGTGCTTGAGTATCAAGTTGACAAACTTTAGCTTTGTGATAGGCAGTATTGACTGTCAATTTTCAGAGATTCCAAGGGCATTAGAAAAACAGTCTGTTGGTTGTGTATTTAGGGCGTTTCCAGTGATGACTGACAAAGGGGGAAGGCGTCACCCTAAATGTGGGTAACACCTTCCAGTAGACAGGGGCCCAGATGGAATAAAACAAGCAAAAAGAAAAAGGCCTTTAGCATATAAATTCTGTCTCTGCTTCCTACCTGCCGTTAGGTGAGTGAGTTTGTGCTCCATCTCACTTTGGTTGCTATGATACTCTGCATCACACTGTGTCCACAGCAATGGAGAAGGCTGATCATGTACTAAAACCTAGTAAATCCTTTCTCTTTTGTTTTCACCAGGTATTTTGTTATTACTATTATAAAATGCCTCAAAACTCATATATTGGGGGCTGGGATGGCAGCTACCTACCTTTGGGGAAGTGACTGGCTCTTCGGGATCTTGACTTAATAGATGAGTTGATCCAACAATGAATCAGTGATAGAACGGGCATTGTCGGGGGAGTACTGAAAAGTAGACCACTGAGCCTTGCTGGAGAAAATGGGTTATGGGGAGCATATCCTCGAGAGGCTGTATCTTGTTCTGGTCCTTTCCTGCATCCTTTTCGCTCTCTTACATCAATTCTTTACCTATGTCACAAATGACAGCAGTATGGGTATTTCAAGAAGTCTGTTCAGTTATCAGTTTTGAGTGGGTAAAACAGACTAAATTGAGCCAAGGCTAACTTAGAAGAAATACAGTAGTATTAGTGAGAACAACATGCAAAAAAAAAAAAAAAATCAAGAAATACCAAAATGTACAAATGCCAGTGTGCTGGTTGTTTTTGTCCACTTGACACAAACCTGGGAAGAGGAAATCTACAATAGAGAAAATGCCTCCATGAGACTGGCCTCCGGGCAAGTCTGTGGCTTACTTTCATAGTTAACGATTGATGTGGGAGAGCCCAGTCGGCCCCTCGATGGGCGGCCCTGCGTGGTGTAAGAAAGCAGACTGAGCAAGCACGAAGAGCAAGCCAGTGAGCAGCATCCCTCCATGACCTCTGCTTCATTTTCTGCCCACAAGTTCATTTCCTGCTCGAATTTTTGCCTGGACTTCCTCAGTTACAGACGGTTATCTGGGAGTTATGTGATACAATAAACCGTTCTCTCCCAAGTTGCTAGGGTCCTGGGGTTTCATCACAGCAATAGAAACCCTAACCAAGACAGACAGCGTGTGTACACATTGGTGTGGGGGAGGGGACAGAGGAAGCCAGGCCCAGCATGAGCCCGAGACCCTTCACTTCTGGCTGTCTAGGGTCCGTGGGTCCTTCTGGGGCCGAACCAGTCTCCACCACCAGCAAACGCAGCAGCAATCTCCTCCAAGCTGCTGCTGCATTGAAACATCTCTCTGTCCCCTTCAGACTGCCACCCTGACTGTGGCTGGTCCCCCAAACTGCCGCCCCTTCTCTTTCTGGGCTCTCCTATTTATACCGGAGTCTTAGACCACGCCATTCTTCCCGCTAGATGAGGCAGGCTGTTACCAGCTGGCAAGGACCACGCCCGCAGGAGGCAGTTATCAGCTGTGGACAACTGACCCCCAGGCTAAAATCCACACTCAGGATTAGAACAAAGACATTTACACAGCAGAACTGAGTTTTTAAAGAAACCAAATCTCCCATTACAACTTTTCAAAAGATCAGTCATTGTTCTCACAGCCATTCCATCACGTGTTCGAAGTTGTTAAACTCCTCAAAGGCTGTACTGGCAAATTTATCAAGATTCTTTGTATCATTTTTTTAAATTTTAATTAACACTGTTGTGCTTTGTCGCATACACAAAAGTACAGATAAATGGTTTCAGTGGCTCCCAAGTCCATCAGCAGGGCATTGGCCTTTAGGTTTTAATAAAGGAAGGCTTGAGGCAGGAGCATGAAGTATGCCCAGCTAAGAAGCTCGGAAGAGATGCAGGCTGGCTGAGCATTTCTTGGCCTGGTTCCACATGGTGCCTGACAGAAGTCCTTATTGCTTGAAGAAAACAGTGTGGTTCCCGTAGGATGACGCCTTCTCCAAGTCGGTGTCCCCAGCCCATGTAGCTGTCCTCCTCTGAGGGCTGGTCTGTTTAAGCTCTCTGTTGTTTGGGGGTTCTTTTGCTTCCTTACTGTCAGTATGTCTGTCAATCAGGCTTGTTCCTGGAACCCAAGGTGACTTCAAGTTTAAGAAAATGGCTAGACACCTTCAGGTGCTTGGTGGCAGCTGGGGAGGTTCTGAAACGGATCCTTTGTAAAAGCAGCTAATGAGGTGTTTGAAGGGATGCACAGTGAACGCAGAGCTGCCAGGCTCTGATCCTGCCTTTGGTTTTCCTGCAGGCCCGTGGTAGTCACTGATTCCTAACAACAGCGGTTTCCACATTCATGCAACAGTCAAACCGAGTGTTCAGACATAAACGAGTGGCAAGGCACAGAGTAGTCCACCTCTCAGAGCTGCCAACTGCTGCAGGACATCTGGAGCCTAGCTGACAACTGTTTGGAGAGTGACTCATTTCTTACGTGAAGAGGTGCTTGACAGTGTTTGTTTTTATCACTCAAAGTCTCAGTTTTCTACTTAGGAGGATTTGGGATGGTCACGCTTCCTGACAGCCCAAATTAGCCAGGAGAAAGGTCCAGAACGTTAAGAGACAGACATTGCCAGGGGACCACTTAAAGTGGTCTTTGGTTTCTTACTCAACATAATTTTAAATTATTAATCAGACAATCACCCTCTTTTCTCAGATGTTTGTAAGTGTGTCCCTACAACTTTCATTATTCGCATGTCTCTCTGGAATCAAATGTACAAGAAATTCTCGCCTGAGGACAGTAAGTAGTGGTCCCACACCTCCATTCTGACCTTCTACTCAGGTCAGCACTGGGTCCACAATGGAAGGTCCGCTCCCACGGGGTCTCTGTACTTCAGAGGTCACGTCCAAGCATTGGAACCCATACCAGCTTTCCAAATGACTGGCTATGTAAACCGAGGCTTCAGGTGTGCCCCCTCAGCTCAATACTTCATTAGAATGTTTCACACCTGCACATGGCACACCCAGATGAAGAAGCACACAGAAAGAGTCAGGAAGAGTCATGGGAGCAGGCCCTTTTGTCCTGGGAGTCAGACTGTGCCAGCCTCCTAGATGGAGAGATTCACCAATCCAGAAACTCCGGGTCTCAAGGATCCAGAGTTTGTGGTGGAGCTCAGTATGTGGCCTTCGTCTCTCCATTCTTCAGAGTGCGCGAAGAGTGCAATTCAGAGCTCTAGCCTTCTAGCACTTGCTGCTTCTGGGGCCATCAAGAAACCCCATCCTACACCATGCCAGGAGTATAAACTCAGATGTGGTAAGAAAGGTTCCTGCTGCTGATGAAATGCCAAGGGCTTTGGGTGCTAGGGTACAAGGCAAAACCAGTTCTTAGAACAGCACAGTCCCACTGCTTGAGTTGATACTCCAGAGAGTAGACACAGCCTCTGAGGACTCAACTGGGTCTTCTACATTTAGTGACCTGCCTGCTTCTATTGTGCCTGCAGTGACTGATGATCAAGATTTTGTTTCTGTGTAATGTGTGGAGAACTTGGTTCCTTAACTTTTTTATTAGAGATATCACAGAGAAGCTTTTGTTGTTGTTTGTTTGTTTGCCATACTAGAAAATGAACCCAGATTTTCATGCTAGACAAACTCTCTAGCATTGAACTATATCTGAAGCTTTTTTAAAAAATTATTTTTTTATATTGAGTCAAGGTCTCAGTATTTTACCCAGGCAGGCCTTGAACTTGCCATCCTCTCCTCATTCCCTCCTGCCTCAGCCTCCTAAGTAACTGGTATTACAACCCTGTTCCATCAGGATCAGCTCACAAAATTTTTATGGGAAGTTTCTTGTGGCATAAAGACATAAAAGCTGAAGAATTCATACATTTGTTCCACCCTTACAATGGCTTGCATAAATGTTCCTTAGTGATGTAAAAAGTGTTCGGTGGCCTCGAACTGGCAGAAGAGAGGATGCTATGTGTGGATGAATGGTAGTTTAGTGTCAGCATTGATCTCCAGGCTGCTTCTGCCATAAAAAACACAGAGGGTAAAAGCCATCTCCGCTCAGTTACAGACAGTTGTGGACATTATCCTGAGATCAGTTTAGCCTCCTCTCAGTCTGCTGCATATTGAGGTGCAGCCCAGGTTCTGCACTTCATGTAGGCAGAAGGCAATGAGAGAGCAAACAGTAGTGGCATAGTCAGGGAAGCTCACTGGTTTATTTATTCACTTTTCACCCCATCATAGCCCCTCCCTCCTCTCCTCCCACTGCCACCTTCCACCCCTCCTCCCCCCCCCTGTTCCCCAGAGAAAGGGGGCTGTGCCCCAGCCCTCACCCCCTGCCACCAACCCACCCCAGCTGCATCTGGACAGAGCTCTTCCTCTCTCCCCGTAGCCTGGTGAGGCAGCCCCGCCAGGAGAAAGTGATTGGAAAGCAGGCAACCATGTCCATGTCAGAGACAGCCCCCTGTTCCCCTTAGTAGGGACCCACACAAAGCCTGAGCTTCCCACCAGCTGCATCTGCAGAGGGGGCCTAGGTCCAGCCTCTACATGGTTTTTCCTTGGTGCTTCAGGCTCCGGAAGCCGCTCTGGGCCCTGGTTAGTTGGCCACAAAAACTTTGACCCTAAATTTACCCAGTATACAAGACGCCTATAGGTGATAAAGATGGAGCAGAGATGGAGGGAATGGCCAATCAGTGCCTGGCCCAGCTGAGACCCACCCCATTAGAGAGAGCCAGCCCCTGGCTCTAGCAAGACTCTGCTGTGCTTGCAGACAGGAGCCTAGCATAGCTGTCCTCTGAGAGGCTCCACCCAGCAGAGGACCGAAACAGATGCTGAGACTCACAGCCAAGCATTGGGTGGAGTGCAGGGAGCCTTGTGGAAAAGTGGGAGGAAGGACAGAAGGACCTGGGGGTGCCAGGAGCTCCACAAGAAGACCAACGGCATCACTGCCTTTATTTTAAGCTCTTCAGCAAGTGACATATTTCTGCCAGGTATACAAGATTGTGACCTCAGGCCCATAGCATCTTAATTTTAATGACAAAAATTTCACAGTTTCTCATGAAATCCACATCCTAGTTTTATGGTTTTAGCAAGATGATTCTTTTCTAATATTTGAAAGAAATTTTCCACATGTGTGTAGGGGAATAAATTGTATATGACAGTAGAATATTTTAATCCATATTCAGATGCTACAGTGAAAGCATGAAGATATATCCTAGAGTCAAAGCATCCCTATGAGGCAACCAGGAATTCTTCCAGTGGCACCTTCTACATTGTGATATTCAACCTTCTAGATGCATAGAACTCTGAAAGTAATTACAATGAAGTAATTACATCATTTCTGTACTCACAATGTGATCCAAATGTCCAGAACCAACTCAGAGAGCCAAAGTCCAATTCCACTCTCAGCAGCACAGAATTGGGAGTTACATTTTAATAGAAAAGATTTCTTTCATTATTGTGTGTGTGAATGTGTGTGTGCGCGCACGCGCTTGCTTGCTTGCTTGCATGAAAGTGCCTGCAGAAATCAGGAGAGGGTGCTAGTTATCTCAGATTGGAGTTACAGGCTGACCCATACAGTACACTGGGAGCCCAACTCTGGTCTTCTGTAAGATCAAATGTTCTTAACTGCTCTACCATTTCTCTAGACCATACCTATGTTTTTATAGTAGAATAAAATACAGAGCAGAGAAAGGAATTGCTTGGATGTTATACCTACTTATCACCCAAACAGTGTGTGTAGATACATAGCAACTATTACAACATTATACAGTTTGGCGGTTCAAAAGAGAATGCCCTCTCTAGCTTCCCATGCTTGAGTTCTCAGTCCCTAGCTGGTGGTGGTGTTTGGGTATTTAGGAGGAGCTGGACCAAGTCCATCGCTGAGAAGGTCTCCCTGCTGTTTACTCTCAGTTCAAGACAGGCGCACTCAGGTACTCCAGCATCCATACCTGCCTCTTCCCCGCTGGGATGGCCTCTAACCCCTCTGGGATGGTAAACTGCCTGCTGCAAGTTGCCTCGTTCACGATGTTCATCACAGCAACAAAAAGTAACTCATACTTAAAGAATGGTTTCTTTCAATCTCCTAAAAGTCGTTCCTGCTACCCCACAATCCTTGGAAGTCACCAATATTTTTTATTGTCTTTATGGAGGTGCTTTTTCTAGAATGTCAAATAGTTGGAATCATACAGTGTACCTTTTCAGGCTGGCTTCTTTCCACTCAATAACATGTGTTAGTCCTCCTTGCTATGAGGTGCAGCTATGCCAATGGCTGAGGTGGAAGTAATGGTCAACAAATAAACAAACAAACCAAAAAGCAAATGACCCCAAAACAAAACAACAAATAAAAACTCCTCTTCCACTTTGTTTGTCCATGGTTTTTATACTGTTGTTGAACACTATTCCACCCTGGGCGTATGCTAGAGTTGACTAATCTACCTCCGGAAAGACGCTGTGACTGTGTCTGCGCTCGCATGGACACAGCTGCCACAAGCCTCCATCTGGTGTGCAGGAAAGACCAGGGTGTCTGGATCGTGCAGTAAGGCTGTGCTTGCTTTTTGAGAAACTGCCCAACTGTCCTCCAGGGTAGGGGTGGTCTTGGTGTCCTGCCTGCCCTGTTCCTGCTGCTCCGACCTCACAGAACTGGGTGCCACTGGTATTTTCAGTGCTGATCATCGTAATAACGCTAATGGGTCACTATTGCAGTTTTGGTTTCACGGCCAATTCCTGCGTGGAGCTGAGAGCTTACACATGGTAGGCAGGTGCTCCACCACCAAGCTGCACCTCTCAGTCCCTCCCTTCTTTAACCCAGATGCCCATTGTGCTTTGCCGCTGAGTTTTTGTTTGGTTGCATTTTTTTGTATGTTTTGTGTGTGCATATATGCATGTTTGAATGTGGATGGGTGGATGGCTGTGGGTGTGCCTGCGCGTGCACACAGAGGCCCAGGGCTGACATGCCGCGGCATGTCTTACTGACTTGTTTTCCCCCATGCACATTAAGGCCGGGTCTTGCTGAACCTGTGCTCAGTGCATGCCTGTCCCTCTGGGGATTCTGTCTCCACTGGGATGTCAGTGAGGCCGCCACGGCCACCCTGCTTTTATGTGGGTGCTGGAGATTCTAACTCCAGTCTTCCACAGCAAACACTACACACTGAGCTACAGCATGCCTCAGGAGTCCCTTCTTCAGCCTCGGTCCTGAGCCATCCTGGGTACTGACCACTCGGTACCGTGGTGGCACGGGCCTGCCAAGTCAGAGGTGAGGTGTGGGCAGCTGCCACGGGGAGGAGGGCCTCGAGGGAAAGAGACGTAAACTCAGGTAAAAGTGCAGATGTTTATTTAAAATTTAAAAAGAAATCACAAAGCATCACAAGGGGTACGATGCTAAAAGAGAGCATCAACGATGCTAAAAGAGAGCATCAATATTCCTAAATGCAGGAGTACGGCACGAGGATCAGCGCCTGCTATGTCTCTGCTAATTCTTCTCTCCTTTTGTCTGCACGGCTTCACAGCCTTTTCGTAAAATTCCAGGACACTATTTTCACAGTATAATTCAATAGTCCCACTAGTGTGTGCTTGATCAACTTTTAAAACTATTATTGGTAATTTGGATGCATAAACACAGAATTTGCTCACAGATCAGAATGCTTCCTGCAGGGGCTGGGGAGACAGTACAGTTGGTAAATGCTGCCCTTGCAAGCACGGGAGCCTGAGTCTGACCTTCAGAATCCACGTAAAAAGCTGAGCACAGCGTGAGCTTCTGTAATCCCAGTGTTACAGAGATGGAGCCCAGTGCGTGCCTTACAAGCACACACGTACAGACAGCCACGTGCACACTCACTTGCAAACTGCTCCTCACAGTGCTGTTTAGATCATGGTCTGCATAGGAACCCATTGTCTATCACTGCCGTCAAAAAGAGAAGGCTGTGTGACGCATTTGCGGCTGTGTGACGCGTTTGCGGCTGTGCCTGCTGCATCATCAGCTATTTCCTTTGCGGGGGTTTACGAACCCAACTGTTTTGCTGACGATTGTCCACAGACTAGCCTGTTACTTTTGCTTTGTTTCCTCACTGTCGCCTCCATGTTTGTGGCACAGCTCCTGTATGCGTGTCATCCCTCAGCCTCTAGCCCTACACCCCCTTTTCAAGACTCCAGGTGAGTTCACCTAGTGGCAGAGGCACCGCTTCTAGGAGAAGGTTCCTTAACCACATGGGAAGTGAGTGTCCTCAGAGATATGCAACATTCAGCACTCACTGCGCGTGTTCCCAGCTCAACTTCTTCTCTCTGGTTCTCTAGAAAACTGCTCACAACCACTCCCATGATGCCCCAGAACTAGGAGGAACTGGGGAAGACAAATACTTGAAAGGAAAGTAGCAATGGTAAGCAATGATAATTTGAGTGATCTATGTACATACAGGGCAGCGTTCCGGTCAGGTGGAGTAACAGTGGCCGGGTGGGCGGGGCAAACGGCAGGGTTACCGCGACTCGCCCCTGCAGTGTCCCAGTCCTAGAGTGGAAGAAGGAGTTCAGAGAGAAGAAGGAACAACGGAATAGAGTGGAAGAAGGAGTTCAGAGAGAAGAAGGAACAACGGAAAATGTCTTACCGAAGAAACCGCGCTGTGTTTTAGGTGGTGGTGTGCGGTCCACAGCCCCTGACTCCGGTAACTTTTGGCCGAAATGAACCTATTATGACTGGAAAGCATCGCAAGCTGAGGGCGTTCTGCCGCTGCGCAGTCCAGTGCAGCGCAGCTGCGGCTCTGCTGAGGACCGCGCCCCGAGAAAGGTCCAAACTTCCAAGCGGTTTCCACTGAGTTAGCGCTACCCTCACACCATGGGAAGGTGGAAAATTTGTAGCTCAGCCACTGTGTGCCAGGGACTGTTTTTATGCGGTTTTAAATCGTCTGCTATGCTTTCATGTACACTGTAAAACTTTCAATTTCAAAGTGCCAACGTTGACATATGCTAAAGAATTACATCCTGTTTAGGTTTTTTTTTTTCAACTTCTAATGGGATTTGTTTTGCAGATATCAACTTTAAAATGCTCAGGTGAGGCATGGTTTTTCCAAAGCTACACTGGGATCCGTAAGATGTCTGAAGGCCAGAGCTTCTGCTGGTATCGAGTCACCTGAGCAGCAACCCATCAAACCAGACAACACGCCACTTCCCTGTGGAAATGACATCACAGAAACATGAGGTAACATTTCGTGTCCTCCTCCAGTACAACAAAAACAAATTATTTTCTCACCCTGTAAAACTATTTTTTAATTTATTGACAATGTCTTCTACCTTGCCAGCAAAGAGCCCGATGAGACTTACACTTCCCCAGACACGAGACACTTGTTCATCCAGGCACACAGACACAGTGTGCAGCGTATTCAAATCGCATTTCATCTTTGACTTCCTCCGAGTGCGGTGGAGCCTCGCTGAGTCCCACTGAGCCGGTCTCCTAGCACTGGGCTGCCTCAGCGTTCCTCACGCAGCGTTCCCTCTTCATGACCTATGGCTTCACTCTGCTCTGAGTGAGCAGATTGCTTGCTTTATTTGACTTTAATTCATCAAGTTGTTTTTTTTTTTTTTAAGAAATGATGTGTACACTGGCTTGAGTAAATTTAATTGAATTAGGCAAATAGTCAACCTGAAACAACAACAAAAAAAAAATTGAAAAATTCAGGGTGTTGATATTATTGATAACTCTCAAGACGATAGCAAATCCACAGTATATTTATCAAGGAGAAAGTTTAACAGTTAAAAATGATTGCACTTTCCTCTTCTCACTGATACTCCCTCTAATTATTTCTGTTTTGTGACCTCAGAAATAGGGTTTAGGGGCATACGATCAAGAACAGCACAGCAGCCACCTGGACACATTATGTGTTAAAAATAATCACAAGCCCCCAGGGTGCCCTGTCTAAACGGGCAGCTGTTGTCAGCTGGCTGCCTCTAGGCAAGGGGAAAGAACTTCCTGTGAGCTGCGGCCACTGGCTCCAGTGCATAGCTCAGCAGCCAGGCACACACAAGCAACACGAATTCCATTCAGTGAGGTGTTTAAAAAAGAAAAAAGAATGGAAGGTGGGAGGCTGCTCCATTGGGGGACAGAGGTAGAAATGACCGTGACACATTCTCCACATACACGGAATTGTCAAAGAACCAATGAAAAATTCAAACAGCTTCAAAATAACAGAGTACAAGTATCACTACTGCTTAGTTGCACAATTTTAGAAACTACAGTAAGGCAAAATAGCACGCACATAATGATAATGTTTTGGAAGTTTTTGCAACTCTTCTTAAAATATTCAAATACCCTTAATATTAGAAAGTTTGGAAATTAATGCATTTGTGATTGGTCCCCTATAAAGCAAGAATTCATGAGTCATTCCCTCTTATTTAATTTACTTAAATATGTATTTGCCAGAGAAAAATAAACCTGTTCTTTGAACCCTATTGAAATTTATAAAAAGGGAAGAACGTTGAGGGTCAAAACCCGCAGTGTGTCAGTAAACATTCCACTCAGAAATGACAGACTCTGACGTTCCCTGAAGCGGGGCCCTCACTGAAGTCCTTCTGACTCTGTACTACACAAAGTGAGTCACCATAAACGCCCGGTTTGTGATTCTCCTGTGCCCCCGCATGGCACAGCGCAGGCCAGCATCTTATTTTTATGTGGAAAAATTCCGTGGTCCCAGGCAGTGTGTGGTGTAGTCCGCACGCGCAGGGGAGGTAGCAGCAGCGTCGTTTCCTTGCTCTGTTGCCGCCTGGACGTGATGGGAGCAGCTGCGCCAAGCTATCGCTGCCTTGCCCTCCTCGCCAGGACGGATCGCACCCTGAACAGCCATCTAAAAAGACACACTCTCCTTTCAGATGTCTTTGCCGGGTATTTTACCGCAGCAACAGGAAACAGACTAAGACACCCACCCACCGTTTGTTTGCTGCAGGTGCCCTAAGTCCCGGACTGCATCTACTTCCTCAGGACATAGTGTGTGCTGAGCTGCAGGAGGCTGTGAATGACCGGCAGCGTTTGCATGTGTTGATTAAACCCAATTATTTATTTACCGATGACTGCATGTATGTAATTTTTCGGGGATAACGACGGAGCTCAGGTTCCCACACGAGCCCAACAAGTGCTTTACATGAGGACTTACACCCCAGCCTTCTTTTTACTTCGTGTTTGGAGAGAGAGAGAGAGAGAGAGAGAGAGAGAGAGAGAGACTCCCGCTGGTGAGGCTGGGGCAGGCCTTGAACTTGTGATCCTCCTGCTTCAGCCTCACGAGTAGCTGGAATTCATTGCCTGGGCCACCAGGCCTCACTTCAGATTCATTTAACAGTTTGCAAAACTAGTATAAGAACTAAATAAGCTTCAAAATATGAGGGCAAATATTTCATGGGTACAGCCTGTGTGGTGGCTAGTTTTATGTCAACCTAACACAAACTAGTCATTTGAGCAAAGGGAGCCTCGATTTAAAAAATACTTTCATAAGATCAGGCTGTAGGCAGGCCTGAGGGCATTTTCTTAATTAGTGATTGATGGAGATGGGCCTGGCCCGCTGAGAGTGGAGCCATCCCTGGGCTGCTGGTCCTGGGTTCTATAAGGAAGCAGACTGAGCAAGCCATGGGAGCAAGCCAGTAAGCAGCACCCTCCATGGCCTCTGCATCAGCTCCTGCCTGTGGGTTCCTGCTCTGCCTGAGTTCCTGTCCTGACTTCCTTTGATGATGAACTGTGCTGTTGAAGTGGAAGCTGAATAAACCTTTTCCTCCCCACGTTGTTTTTGTCATGGTGCACAGTCAGCAAGGATAACCCTATTATATGAAAATAATTTAACCTTTAAAAAAAAAACAAAAAAACAAAAAAAACAAACCATCATCTTTGGACAGAGTTAATCTCAGAAACTGTACAGTCATGTCCAAAGCCAAGCAGCTAACTTAAAAATAGAAACGTCTTCGCTCAAATGATCAGATTGAGAGGGAGTCGCTGTGGGAGGAGTCCAGATTCTACGTCATTCACGTTTCTCGGCTCTGTTTTGTTTGTATTTGCTTCTGTCTGTGTTGAGACAGTGGCTAGTGACGGCCCAGAGCACTGCCTTTCTAGCATTGTCTGCCATTTCATCCTCTAAGAAAAAATTTTCCATTACTTTTTCTTAGGGTGGAGTGTCCTTGAACTTCAAACAAGACTCCCAGTCACATGCCAATCAAATATCTACCTTTGTTGGTAAGAAAAACAACTATTCACTGAAGAAGTAGAAAGAAGGAACAGTTGCTGGTTGGGTAAAAAGTTAGGTCTGAGAGGAGCCAGAAAGCAAATGATAACTCCCATAAAATTGCTGAAATGTTTGCACACTTGGGAGATTATAAAATAGAGCTATTATTACAAAGGAATCATGAGTTAGGAGGGGAGATAGAAGCCAGCTAGAGAATCTGGTCTAAGAGAACAGCAAGTCAAAACAAAACCAACTGGACCAATTGCCAGTTAGCAGCAGGGTGACCACACAGTCCACTCTCAGCGGCCAGCTGAGTCTCCAGGGCCCTTAAGCTTTCCAAGAAAACTGGGGTGTAGCCGAGCTTCACAGAATTTGTGGGATTTTGGAGTTTTACAGATTGTCCAAAGAGCTCCAGCCCGTTCAAAGGAGCCGTGGAATTCTCTGGATGCTGGCTGACTTAGAACTGTGGCTTAGATATCTTCAGTCTTGGTTACCCATACACCACACACCACAGAATTACATCTTAAAGTGTGGATCCCAAGCGGCAGAGCTGTTAGAAATGCATTTTCTCAGATCACACCCTCAGACTAGTGAAGCAGAAAGCCTGGGTGCCAGGCTCAACAGCTGTGACCTACAGGCCCCTTCAGATTCTGATGGAACTAAAGCTTGAGAGCCATGGACCCAGAAGTAGACCAGAAATTAAGTTTATAAGCCCGATCTTCAAGCATCCTCGGTGCTGCTTCATTCACATTACACATTTCCTTGAAGAAAGTGGAGTCATTATCCTCAAAGCAGCTTTAGATGACAACTGTCCCAATTCAGGAAGACTTTATCATGTCTATAGTATGCTGCTGGTTTTTAGTCACTTACTCCATGAATCTATAGACTGTATGATCATATAAAAGCAAGCATTGTGATTTCCCCTCATCTACTTTATATAAATATGCTGCAGTTGTTTTCAAATTAAGAGCGGTAATAAATTCTTACTGTTATAATACAATATAAAATAGCAATAATTATATGTCTTGAAAATCAGCTTGTATAATGCTGAACTGATCAATATAATACAACATCACACATATTGCTGATGTGTTTGAATACATCCCAAGGCTGTTTCTCAGAAAATACCCATCGCCATCCTGGATAAGAAGATGTACAATAAACAGTGACACTGTGATTATGTAGCATTTACCAGAAATAATGAATGTCAATTAATGTGACTCAGATGTGAGGGTAAAGAGCCACTGACGGCGGTGGTGAGGAAGGCTCCTGCTGTGGTCTGGAGGTGCTAAGATTTACAGAGCACATGCATGTGCCAGATGCTGTGAGTTTGGCACACACTAGTTCACTAGAGCATGAGTACTGCGATGTGGGTGCTTTTGTTAACTCCCTTTCAAAGAGGAAACAGGTTTAGAAAAAGTAGTTACAATTTGCCTAAATAAAAATATCAGTAAATAAGGAGCCAGGGCACAAACACAGCAGTTTGTTAATTCAGAGGGGATACTAGAGTAACCAACTGCAACAACAAAAGAGTAAAAGTAAAACAAGGAAATATAGGTGTAACAACCTTGGATTTAGCAATGGCTTCTTAAATATGAGAAAAGAACAGGAAATCAAGCAGACAACATTGAAATCATAGAGCCTAAAACATGTGTGCTTCAAAGGACTCCAACAAAACAATAACAACAACCCACATGATAGGAAAAACTGCATGTCACTTATCTGGTAAGAGACATGTCCACAGTGTATGGGGAACCTTGAGTGATCAATACCGAACAATTAGCTCAGTCAAGACTGGTCACAGGATCACCTGCACACATGCAGTGTGTGCATAAAATTCTTTCATTGCTACTTCATAACTGTAATTTTTCTGTGGTTATAAATTGTAATGAAATTATCTGATATGCATGATATCTGGTATGGAATTCCTGTAAAAGGTCATTCCATCCCCCACCCCAAGGGGTCATAACCCAAAGCTTAAGAAACACAGACTTAGACAGTCCTGATGCCATCATGACTCCATCTATCTAAGTCCCCTTGATCATCTTCTATGCCCTGAAAGTCAGTAAGAGTGGAGACCCTATGTGGCCTATGTTCAGCAGTTTTCTTAACAATTTTAATGCTTCACTTTTGGGTGAGGCATGTTACAGGGAGCAGTAGCCTTGCCGGCCACTGAAGATGAGCCATCTTCCTGGGGTCCACTTCGGATCCCACCCCCACTTCTCTGATCACACTAGAAAGTTAGGCGTCACAGCTGTCCCTCTTTAGAACTCAAAACACTACATGGAAAGGAGGAAATGTTAAGACCTTTTTGGGGCCTATTGGGGGAAGTCTGCTTCTTCCTGGTCAAAGAATAGAATCTGAGTTTTACTTCTGGCCTTTCATGAAGACATGGCATTCTAACTTGCTCCAAAATGAGAACTTAACACACTCTTGTCTCTTCCCTTAAGAGTTAATCCAGTTGAGCATGATAATCATCTGGCCAAGAGACCACCCTGCCAGGAAAACTGATTCACCTGAGGACATGTTTAAAGAGGCATCTCCTTATTGAAATGATGTAGACTTCCTCAAATCCCTTCCCCATGCATGGTTAACGAGTTCTGCCACGATGCACCACTAAACCAGCCTGCTCTTCTAACTATGACTCGAATATCTACCTCAATCAGTCTGTCTCTCTGTCTATCTATCCATTATATCTATCATCTCTATCTATATCTATCTATCCATTATATCTATCATCTCTATCTACATCTGTCTATCCATTATATCTATCTATCTATCTATCTATCTATCTATCTATCTATCTATCTATCTATCTATCTGTCTATCTGTCTATCTGTCATTTCTATATATCTCATCTATATCTGTATTATCTAGCTTCTCTTCTTTATTTCTGTCTTTTGCTTTTGGATAGTGGTGCCAATAACTTGAGCATGCTTTCCCTGACCCTCTGAGTTTTCACACTCTTTCTCTGATGTTCCACTGTTCTTCTGCCGTGTTTGCCAAACTCCAGTGATAAACATGACGGCTTTCTTATACTCTGAGAAAGCATGTTTTTTTTTCTCTTCTCCATCTCCTTGCTCCTAGAAATTGTTGCTTGCCCTGTTTTTCTCCCAAACTCTAACAAGATGGCCCTTGTGCTTCCTTCTGAGTATGTTTCTGTAAATTCGTTTATTGGCAAAAGAAAACCCGAAAGAGACACCCAATTTGCCTGGTAACACTTTCAGGGGAGGCTTCTGGGTCGGGGTTGGGGGATCTGCCACACACGGTCACAGATGTAAATGAGGATTAAGCACTGGGCCTAGGGCTGAACAGAGAACAACTAAAGGAGCCTGGAGTTGGGGGGTGTTAGCTATGGCTCCTCTTTGGCCATGAAGAGTTCACAGGATGAGAAAGGTGAGTTAGAGTTAGTTTCTCCGGGGAGAAGGTACACAGTAGCTTGTTTGCCCTCTGCTAGTGGTGAATGCAGCGGTGAATCCTGGAAAGGGAGGTTCATGCATAGAGAGGGCAGGTTTAATGAACAAGGTGTTGGTGGAGCTGAGCAAGGGAAGGCAAGGATGGCAGGAGATAGAACATTTCTCCAATAAGCTTAGCAGTGAAGGTCCAATGACCGACTAATCTTGGCTGTCACTTGACTCTCTCTGGTATCAAGTAAAACCAAGCATCTGGGAAAACTGGTAAGGGATTTTCTTGACTGGAGCATGTGAGGTCTGGTTCACACCCTCCCGCCCCCCCTTTAGTCCATACAAATGGACATGGAAGAAAGCTTTGGCTCTCACTTTCAATGGCAAGGCCACCTGCCTTGTTGAGGCCTTCTTTCAATGGTGGTAGATTCTTCTTCTTCTTCAGGATTCCAGTGTAGACCAGCAGACCTTCTTCTCCAGGGTTCCAGTGTAGACCAGCAGACCTTGAGAGATACTCTAGGACTTCAGCACTAGAGGGAACAGCAGAGACATCCAGCCGGGCAGGCGGAATAACAGCCTTGGCCTTTTAGTTGAGACATAGCCATGACTAGACTAGATGGACCACCACCTGTAAGCTGTTCTAATAAATGAGTGTGTGTGTTCACTCTATCATCTCTTCCAAAAGCAACAAACAAACAAACAAACAAACAAACAAAAACCCAGCCAGGCGCGGTGACACACCTCTGTAATCTTAGCACTTAGAAGGCAGAGGCCAGCCTGGTCTACAAAGAGACTCCAGGACAGCCATGGCTACACAGAGAAACCCTGTTTCCGAAAAAAAAAAAAAAAAAAAAAAGAAAGGAAGGAAGGAAGGAAGGAAGGAAGAAACTAATACAGGAGGGAAAGAAAGAAGAAAGACAGGCTGGATGATGTATGGCTTGTCATGGTTGGGAGAGAGTGTTCAGGGTTGTTTGTGTGTGTTTCTGAGAGAGAGAGAGGTAAGAAGATCTATGTGATGAAGGGAAGAGGCCAGAGTCATGGGGAGCAGAGACTTGGAGAAAGGGTACTGAAAGAGCAAAGCTAACAGTTGGTGAGTCAGAAGGCCTTGGTCTCATTCTGTGGGATTAGAAGATGGGGGGGGATGAGAAATGTGGGTCGGGTGACAGGAGCTTGAAGGGTTTCATTTCAGTGAGGTAACAAGCAGGTGTGGATATTGTGCAACTTGTGAAGGCTGTTTGCGATGACCATAAAGATCCCAGAACTACTGAGGTACTGTAATCAGCAAATGATCTGGCGTTTTCCTGAAAACTGAGGAACCCACAAATAAGGAAGAAAACCGGCAAAGAGAGGGGTTTGGAGTTTTAAAATAAATTGTTATTTTATGGCTTAATTTGTGGATCAAAACCCAGGTGATGACAAGGGCTTGCCCTAACAATGAGACCAGGAGATAACTAGTTAAGAGAGCAGGCAGCCATGCGTCACAGTCTTGGTGGTGGGAGATCTTGGGAAAAGGAGAAAGAGCCCTACCCTGGAGAGAAGATGGAGGGTCTCGCAGGAAAGAGGGCCATGACTGAATGCAGGAAGAAGTGGACATAAAGAGTTATGGCTGCTCGGAGAGCATGCAGGATGCCAGGCTGCTCGGAGAGCATGCAGGATGCCAGGGCCCAGAAAATGCAGAATGTGTACGCAGCCATGCAGTTTGCTTCTGAGCCCGTGTCCCTGGCCCTGCCGCCTGTTCTCTACATTAGCCTGTAAGAATGTGCCTTAAACTTTCTGGTAATGTTACTGCAAAAGGGATTTTAAAATGGCAGCATTTTCTCTCTTCTTTCATATACCTCGTAGAACTTCTCAACCTATGGGTATATAGCGTTTTCCCCAACTTACCAAATAATTTCCTGCTGGATACCAACTGGCTGAGCTATAATTCAGCCACTTGTAACTGACTGTGCCATTAGATTCCAGTCACAAGCAGCTGGTTGCCAGCAATGCTTTCAATAATTTGGCCGTAAGTCTTGGCTTCGGTTCAACTAACTTGTTAGGATACTTCCTGGTTCTCGGTACACTACTGTACAGCTTGGTTTATCACAGAGGATATTACAAAGAACACAGACCTCAGGTGGGTGAAGAAGGTGGACAAAGTGTGGTATTTAGGGCAGGCCTTGCATCCTTCCTGTCCTTTCTGAGATGCCACTCTTCCACACCTTCAGATATGAAGCAGCCAGCCAGGTAGTGGTGGTACACACTTTTAATCCCAGCATCCTGGAGGCAGAGGTAGTTGGATCTCTGTGAGTTCAAGCCCAGCCTGGCTTACAGAGAGAGTTCCAGGACAGCCAGAGCTACACAGAGAAACTCTGTCTTGAAAAATCAAGACAAGACAAAACACAACCATAGGGTCATCCCATCTTGATCTTCATCACTGTTTTGTTCCCACCTTCTGGTGCCGGTGTGGAACCCAGAGCATCGCTCGTGCTGGATCGGCCTCCACTGCTGAGTATTGTCCATTTTTCTACGGAGCTTAATCTTCCAGAACCCACACCCTGTTTTCAGTCTGGTTGAAAGGGCTGGCTGACAGTCCCGACCCTCTAATCCTCTAATCACTTAGTCTTTCTGGCCTCATTAAGCAGGGCCTAAAATTACCTCATTAGCATAATCCTAAATGGGAGCAAAAGGGACTTCTTATACACTAGACAGGAAATGTCAAAGGTTTTAAGAGTTCTGTGACAGGAACAGGAACAAAGACCAATGTATTCCATATTGTAGCACAGTCCTCCTCTCACTTCCTCCGGTGGCTGCCATCTTCCTCGGAGGAGCCTCAGCATCTGCAGCAAGGCGCTCACACCTGCTCTGCCTACCTGTCCGACTTCATTACTATTTTGCCCATCCTATTCGGCCAAGCTGACTCGCTTCCTTTTACCATTTCTATTAAGACTTGCCTTGTCTTTGCTGCAGGGCCTTTGCACTTGCTTGTCCATATGCTGGACAATCTTTCCCCAGGGACCGCTTCTCCACCTCCTTCAGGTCTTCTGTCAGCTGCCCTCAACACTGCCTTCCTGCTTTCCTGCTATCCCCAGGCTGTTGTGCAATGCCTCGCCTATATCCCAGCCTAATTTCCTCTTTCCTCTCCATCTTAGCTACTGTTCCATTGCTGTGAAGAGACACCATGCCAAAGCAACTTATAAAGGAAGCAGTTAATTGGAGTTTAGAGTCTCAGAAGGTTAGTCCATGATCAGAAGGCAGGCAGACAAGGCGCTAGAGAAGTAGCAGAGAGTACATCTTAATAACATTAGCCAAAACAAGGCTAAACATATTTTAAGGCAATGATTTTACTCTTTTAATGTTGTAAACCTCCAACAATTTTTTAAAGTTTAAACTCTCTCAATATGTTTTTGTAATATGAAAGTACCTTTTAAAAGAGTGAAGACATAAAGCATAATCATAATCCTCAGAAGGCAAAACCATGTTCTAACAGCACAAACAGTTCAATGTCTCTAAAATTAATATATCCCAACCTGAAAGTGGTTTTAGAACTACATCACATGGTCTAAGAGCATCTCAGCATAGTCTTTTAATTACTAATCCTGGTTATGAATTTTAACCATATCCAATACTTTATATCTATAATCTATAACTAAAACATACAGGGTATAATAAACTCATATATTTTAGGCAAATCGGAAATAAAATGTTATGGCCACATACTAGCAGACACATAAATTAGCTTTGTGAATCTGAATAGACTAAACTGTTCTGTAATGGTAAACCTTGGCACGGGCCCGCCATCGGTACCCCTTGCCGCGTCATCAATATAGATCATAACGCTGATGCTGTGGCCGGGAGGGGTGCGCTCCTGGGGTCTGCACACGCGGGGACCCCTTCTGTGCTGCACAAGCCCTCAGGGCCCTCGACAGACTGCTTTCCAGCTCACCGTCCACCCGCGGTGTAGGTCAGCTTCCCTCCGCCTGCGCTCTTCTGCCAACACCGCCGTGGAGCTGCCTGGAAAGCCCGCCCTCCTCTAGGCCTTCCCGGGTTCTGTGACTCTGTTTCCCAGTCCTCTCCTGTGGACGGGGCCCCCTCGGCAAGAACTGGCTTTCTTCCTAGCCTTCTGGTCTCTATGAGAGCCCTGGTACCAGGCGCCAGTCTCTTCGGCTTTACCCGGTGTTGGTCTGGTGACCCCCTGGTCTGGTGACCCCCTGAATGACAGGCCGCAGCGGCATCTCCTTTCTTACCCACAGGAACGGTGTCTTCCTATCTTCTCATTTTGCTCTGGGATCTCTTACAAAACCTCCAGCCTCTACACCTGGAACCCAACAGCTCCAAATTTATTCACCTTTCCAATTAAATTTCTGCTAATATTCAGAGCACTACCAGCAGCTGAGGACATGGAAAGTGACCCCCTCTGCTCTATTTCTCTTTTCTTCCTCTCCGGTCCCCTCCCACGCCGCTTAAACGTCTTGTCTACAGGTTAGGGTGCAGTGTGCTCCCTCCTTTTCTTCTGAAAGCTGCTCTCAAGGTATGTGCAGATCGTCTCTCTGTGATTTTACTCCAAATTCTGCTTAGCGACGAGCCCTCCGCGTGCTGCCGTGTGGTCCCGCTCCCCTCCCCCTCCTACAGTCCCTACAGGAAGCCCAGAGCCCTCTGCTCTTCCTTCATAGACACCTGACTTCCAAATTCTCACCACAGCAGACAATGATTCCCAGATCTCTAAACTTGCTCTCTTCTAAACTCCCAAAGACTCACAAAGGCTCTACTGCCCAACTCTTAAAATAATTATGTCTCTGATTTCTTTGCACTCAAAAAAATTTTTTTAAGATTATGCTGTAAACCCTAATCTAAGGATTTATAACTTGCTCATTGAGTACGGTTTAAAATCTATATAATTTGCTCACTGGGTATGGCTTTAAATCTATATATTTAAATATTTGAAGCAATATTTGACTTCAAACTTATAAAAGGCATATATATACACATAGATGACTCAACTCTTATTTAGGCCATATGTATATATGCATATGTGTATGTAACCCTAATTCAACTCCATATGTGTATACATGCATACAACTGAAATGCAGCTCTTGTTAAAAATATATATCTATAGAAACACAGATGTTCGTAAATAGAAACCGTGGTCATCAAATGGCTTAGAGCCTGCCATGTGACTCTATCATCTTAAGATAACCCCATGGTATAAAGCCACAGTTATAAAACTTCCTTATTTTAATCAACTCTGTTTATTATTTTATCTCCTTTTAGACTAAGAAAGCAACAAGTCCCATATTTTAAATTGATATGGATTCTTATATGATATAAATTCAGTTATATTTTTACCACATACTGTATATGTGAGTCAACTCTGGTTTAAAATACTTCCATATCCATAAATTTCATACATGATAATGAAATCTCAAGATTATAAAGGTCAGAAAATTTCCCAGTCTCTTTATCGACTATATTTATGGATTAAAAGTTTTATTTTGATACTAGAAGATCCAATTCAGAATCATGATTTTTAGGGCTCCAAACCTAACAGGGATGGAACCCAAGTCCTACTCTTTAATGATAATTAAGAAATACAAGTTAACAGTCACCTTATAATCAAGTCATTTAATGTGTTTAGAAATATATTTGTAATAATGCAAAGAACTAATATGATTAATTACAAGATTACGTTTTATTCAGCCTCCTGTACATTTTCAAAGTTAAGCAGAAAGTAACTAGAGACAAACAGAATTTGTCTATTTAGGTCTACAACACCTCAGAGATCTGAAGAACATTGTATTTAAAATGTTTAGTAAAAAAGCTTTTCATGATAGACATGCGAGCTCCTGCAGCAGCCCTAATCTCCTGCAAAGAAGGTGATGGCCACAGAAGAAACTCCACCTGCAACTGCCCTAAGTGTGGCAAAGCTGGCCACTGGTCTGGTGCCCTTTTCCTCAACTGCTGACAGCACACTGTCCAACCTGTGGACATGCAGGAGGCTGGGAAGTTGACTGCGCTGCTTTCCTAAGACAGATGGTACAGCAAGTTCCTGTCAGATCTTCTGGGACTGGTAGCTCCACCGATGCAGAGGTGCCTGGCTTAGCCAGCAAGCCTTTGGCATTCCAGGGAGTCATAAGCCTTTGTCATTTTTTTTTTAATAGGCTCAGAAGTTGCTTGGTCTGCACGTCCTGCTTGCTCAGGTAAAATTCATCCTTCTCAGGTATCTGATGGGTTTGAAGACTAGACTAGTGAAAGATTTATCAGCAGAAACGAAGGTTTCAGATGCCTTCTCAGTGTTCTTCATGTGTAAAAGTCAGGCCTTAGGCCTCACTCTCTTAGAGCTGCCACCACTAGGTTTAGACGCCTTCTGCCTTGGTACCAGACTTAGAAAACAGCTCCTTGCCCCAAGGTAATCCATCATGTGTTAGTTCATTAGCTAATGAAAACTGCTCGGTACTAGGTCTCACTAAAAAATACAAACAGGTTTGCCTTGCTCACAGACTCATGCTGAAAGATACACAGGTCTCAGGTGTAACTTTTTACTATTCCTTTAGCTAAAATTTATGTAAGGCCTGAGAATTCAAAATCTTAAGTTTTGAGAACCTAAAAAAAGTATTTTAGGGCCTAAGAAGGTGTTTTAAGGTTGACAAATGCAAGGGAAAGCCTAAATGGTGACAAAGTGACTAAAGGTACAGACAAGGGATGAAGGATGCTTCACATTTCTTCCAGTGCTGTGCCACTGCTGTATGAGGACTGTTCAGAGCTGTGACACTGCTGTATTATTAGGACATACATTTCTTCTAGTGCTTTGCCACTGCTGTATCAGGACTGTTCAGAGCTGTGACACTAGTCAGTGGAGTTCTGAGAAATTATTATGATGACTCTGGGAAAGCATTCCACTATAGACTCAAGGTCATAGTCGTAAGGTCCTGATTTTGCATTTCCTTTGGTTGTCTTTTAAGAACAGACTTAAAGGTGTTTCTCATTGTGACACACACAGTTTTCTGGACAGAGGGAAAAAGTCCCTCTTTCATGTTCTACAGTTACACTGAAAATCAAGACCAAGTTGTGCTTTTTCCCTTTCGCTCTTCCCTGAGCTCACCTCAAAGGGTTCATGCTTCTTACCCAAATAATTTCTCAAGGTTCCTTTCTACTCTGTGGGTTTTCATGTAAACTGCAAACAATGGTGATGTTAACATGTCCAAAACTTATCTCTTTTGTGAGCTTAAAAATTCTTGTAAGCTTCAAGAAATCCATTCAAATCCACCTCTCAAGTCAAATGGACTCCAGATAAGTACTGTCAATCAAGAGCCTCAGTTTCCCACCTATTGCTTATTCCAGAGCATGTGATTCCTCCCCCTTCCCCTGATTTTTGGATTCTCCTCCCCACAACTCCCAAGACCATGGGCCTAAAAGTTTTAAACATAAACCCAAGGAAAAGATGTTTTCTCCCCGACCTTCTTAAATTAACTTTCTCTTCTGCCCTTAGTATATGTATCTGTTCCATACCCTGCCAAGTCCAGGTGTTTCCTGCATCCAAAGCAGTACCCACTGGTGCCAGGCCACAGACGCTGTCAGATCCTGGGCAGCAGTGGCACAGCCAGCTCTTTCCCAGGACGCCAGCATCCCCGTTTTCTCAGGGCCCCAATCAGCAGGAAGCAAAAAGACACACTGCCCACTCTTGCCCCACCATTACCCCTTCCCAGTCCCTCCTCTTTAGTTAAACAAGAAAGGAGGAGCGTCAGCTCCCAGTCCACTCAGCAGGACTGCCTTCAGGGTCCTAGCAACTGCCTTCTTCATCGCCTGCTCCTGCCAGGTGTGCCCTGGATACAAGAGCCCTGGCCACTCCAGCACTCTGCTCCTTTATGTTTCTCTTCCTCTCTGCCCCTCTCTCTGCCCTCATGGCTCCCTCACCCCTTCTCCAGGCCCTCCTCTCCCTTGCACCAGTAAACTTCCTCATTCCAGATCTGTTGTGAGGTGTGTAATTCCTCAGGGCGCGCACCTGGGCGTGGGCCTGCCATGCCATCCTCTTGTGGCATCATCATCGCAGATCCTAACAGCCAGAGGTTGAGGACAGTGACTACAGACCATCAGAGGCTGTAGTAGTTCCTTTGCTTGTTAGTGTCACAAGACCCAACAAAAACAATTTAAGGCGGGATTTGTTTCACAGCTGGAGGTGACGTCTATAGTCTACCGTGTCAAGGAAGACATCTTGGTGAGAGCAGGTCTAGCTGTGGCAGCTGGAGCTGCGTATGGGGGAGGGGTAAAGAGAGAGGCCAGGGCTCAGTGTTTCCCCCTTTCAGTTAAGTCCTGACTGCAGCCTATGGGAGGGTACCCTCACACTCCCTGTGGTTCATTCCTCTTCAGTTAAAACTGTTTGGAAACACCCTCACAGACACCCAAAGCTGTGTCTCCTGGGTGATTCCAAATCCTCTCAGACTGACAATCGAAACCAACCATCATGGAACCTTCAGGGATCTGAAATAGGACATTGTAAACAACTGACAAGAAGATGTTCCATTACTCTATCTTTGTGCAGTAAGACCTGGAGAAGATGAGGTAGGCTGGGCATTTCCAATTCCAGACAGACATTTTTGAATGACAACACTGCCAGGACACAAGTGGATAGATGAAGTACAGTACCAGAGTACCTCATGAACTCTCAGCAGCTATCACCTGCAGGTTCAGTTAGTATTTGTTACAGTTCTTAATTCTTGCATTGAACACTTCACTACTTTTCTTGTGTAGGTATTGATTATCTTATTGCCTCTTCTGCTCCCCAGGAGAAGTTTTGAAGGTTTTATTTGTCTTTGGAGCCCCCATATCACTTGATATAGAATTTGACACAAAGAGTTTAGATCATGTAAGTTGATAGAATTTATTTACTTAAAATAAAATTTTTAATGGTGAACAGAGTTTCTTGTAGCTCAGGCTGGTCTTGATCTCAGGATATGGCCAAACTGGACCTTGAACTTCAGATCATCCTACCTCTACTCCCAGGATGCTGGGATTATAGATTCGTACTACTATGCCTGCTTGGTCTGGACTCAAACCCACAGCTTCATGCATACTAGATAAACACTGTAGGAAGTAAGATATATCCCTAGCCCTATTAACTAATCTTAGCAGAAAACACATTTCATTAAAGTTCCTTCTGAAGTTAAAAAGCAGAGGCAGACCCTTCCCAGAAAGGACTCTAAAACTATAAATGACCGCTGCATTAAACATTACTTCTTTTACAAATGACTTTAATCTCTCTATCACCGATGTCCCTGGATGACACACACCCCTAGTCCTGTTATCCACCGATCTCTGGCCAGGACAATGCTGTGGTAACATTGCTTCTCTCCAGTGCCTTGTACTCTTTCCCTCTTTCCCAGGGCATGGATGCTCCTGGTGCTGTCAAACAGTTGGATCTGAATTCTTCAGCAGGACAGGAGACTTTCAGCCAGATGTTCTGGTTTGAACCTGAGCTCTGCTGGCCGCTGCAAGGTTAAGACTGGACAACTTTTCTGCCTCGGTTTCTTCATCGGAAGCTGGAAATTACACTGCGCTTCTCGAGGGTTTGCTTAAGGGACTAAATAACCCACCCTGTGACATTGCTAGGCCAGCAGCTGGTGCCTGTAAAGATGCCCTTGTTCCTCCCAACTCCTAATTCTGTGACTAGACATTTCCAAATTCACTGTCTGATGTTCTTTCTCATGTCCTGTCTCAGCCTACTTTTATCACTGAGAAGCAGAGCTGAAGCTAGCCCGCTTGCCTCTTCACCTCAAGGGACAGACTGCAGCCTAAACGCTGCCACTCAGTTTGCGTGTTATTTTAGGCAAGCCTTTAAGCCTCTTTGGGGTGCTGTAAAGTCAAGGAGTAAACATCTGCGCAAGTGCTTTGTAAACAGTATGCTCCCTTCACCCTGAGCAAGGAGCTGCGGCTCAGAATAGGAAATGAGTTTAATTGGTTCCACTTTGAAAATCTACCCTTTAGATAACACACTTCAGAAAAAGGGTAACTGCCTCTCTGTGGTAGGATTTACCAGGCTATCTCATTTTGGCTGGTTGCTTTGTTTTTCTCATAAGCACACATGCCATACAGAGCCCTTCTGAACCAGAGAAACGCTTCTTTCTCTCATCGGTAAATTGGGTTGTTCTGTTGAGCAAGGACCCTCATTCACCAGAGTTTTTGTGATTCAGAGTGTTTCTCGGCTGGCAGAAAGGAGCTCTGCAGGAAAGGGTGAGCACAGGGGAGGGACGCCCACAGCAGGCGGCCTTCAGAGAAAAGCTTCAGAAGCAGGCTGACACGGATCTCTACCTTGTAGCTCCTAAGCGCCAGTCCCAGAGGTGCTACTTCCTGGGTGACTTGTAACACTGAACTGACCGCTCAGATTCTGCATCTGTGAAATGGGAACAAGCAGAATAACTTCTTTATGGAGTTCCTGGAGATGAAGTGAATCCACATATATTAGTACCACTGTGTGCTAAACAAATACTTGTCGCACTGCATTCGTAGTCAGTTCCAGGAAAGGGCTGTCCTGAACACAGGAAGCCTTCTCAAACACCCGCCCCATCCTGGGCAAACTGTGCCGGGATAGATGGAAGACCTTTTTCTTCTTCTTCTTCTTCTTCTTCTTCTTTTTTTCCCACTAGTTTAAAAGCAACAAAGGCCAAATAGGTTTCTCTTTTTTCCTGATTTCCCAAGACTATAGCCAGGCTCAGGCAAAGTAGATCCAGAAAACACAGGTGAGCGTGTGTGCCTGGGTGCCCCTTCATCCTACGCCTGGCTCCCCAGGAGTCATTCCCAACAAACTGCCCCTGGGCTTCCTGGTGGCAGACAGTGAGAGGAAGCCAGGAAGAGGAGGAGGGTGGCAGGGAGCAGAAGAGAGTGAAGGGTAGGGAGAGAGGAAGTCTTTAGAAATACTGACTTGAGCGCCTTGGGGTGGGGTCAGCCTCTGCTCCCACCTCTCCTTTTCCTATTGTAGAAGGGGATGCAGGAATCAGCGTGATGGATAGCTGGACTTGTGCCAGGATTTACTGGCCACCTGAAGTTTGAGCAGTCCATCTCACAGAAACCAGTGACTACGAGGCAGAGAGACTGAGGTTCCTGAGCCTTCTCCTTGAAAAAGTCAGCAAGTGTCCTGTCATGCTTGCTTCTTTCTCTGCACAAAAGGAAATGTACCCAAAGGGCCTCCAGGGGAGATCTTGCACAGAGCCAAGAGAAAGTTGTTACACACTGTAGTTTACTTTGGCACTTGGTTGGCTCGGGCTTGGCTCTGCATGAATGGCCTGAGACCTTGTCCCATCCACAGGTAAGTCTGTGGTTCGGTGATTCCGAATTTTTAACATCTCTTGGTTGGAACCACTGCTGCTAGGCAGAGGACTCCACTGTGAGCATCGAAGGTTCTCCAGGTGGATATATGCTGGATGATGTGAGGCACAGGAATGCCCACTGACCTCCAGCTTCATGAATGAAGTGATACACAGATGACCTTTGTCACCTGCTTCTTGGAAGGTCAATGACCAGAAATACTCTTCTTCAACTCAAATTCTAGACTTGTCAAGAGTGAAGGTAGAACAAGATGCTGCTGCTGGCTGGCTACACTGTGGTGACCGCCCATCTGCCCACAAGCTAGTGCTAGCCATGCACTGAATTTCCTGGCCACGAAGGTTGGGGACATTTCATGAACATCTTGGCTTACACATTAAACTGCAGGATGAGGAACAATGTCATTCATTAGCTTCATGATGACAGATGAAAACTACAAATAGCACTTTTAGAATGCCCTTCCTTCTGACTACTCAGATCATACTCAATTTGACTTTAATTAATTACACAACTCTTACTTATTGGTAATTTGTATATGTAATTTAATTTCCCTCTAAAAATGTGTCCTATTGCAATCATTACCTCATTCTCATGGTTGCACTGAGACTCAGCAAATATAAGACGTTTGCCCAAACTTACCTTCTAGTCAAAGACTATGAGAGGGCAGGAACCTCTCGAGGTCTAATTTCATGGCCCCTCTGTTACCTTCATGCTTCCTCTCAGATACCAGAATCTCATTTGAAATAAATGTGGCTGCACTTCTTTGATGCTAACTGAGCCTCTTGATAGGAGTTTACTGCAATGCCAAATAATGAAGCTTAAATTTCCAGAACAGGGAAAGACACCCTCCTCCAAGCTTTGATATCTATTTATATTCATAACTTGTGTTAAGAGCAGGAACCCACCTTCACTTGTTCACTTTCCATTGCTTTCCATTCTTGAGGAGCAGAAGATGCAGCTTCTGTGCTCAGGGGTGGCGGTCACGACACTGGTTCTGTGGGGCATGAGCTACCTTGTCCCAAATTGCTCTCATTTGTTGGCTTTGCCAGCAGGAGTCCCTGTGCGATTTTCCTCTGTACATATAAAAATGCCTCATGCTCAAACAGAATTCACTTTTATCTTGGCCACAGACACTTTCTCACAGAAACTTTCAGTTTCAGAGGAGCTGTGCACTGTCTTTGGCTCAGAGACCCTGCTAATAGCTAGCAAAAAGGCCTTGACTCTCGACTTGCCTTTTGCTAGCCCTGTCCTCAGGGAGGGAGGGTCAGCAGAGCACTGTCAGACCCAGGCCTGGTCTACGCATCTGCCGTCTTCTGGAATCCACAGAATCCACGGGCTGGCAGCCTCCGTGTTATTTCCTCTTAAAAAGTGTCCCCTCTCCCCCACAATTTCATTAAGATGAATCTCCACCAAATCTAGATCAGCTCCTGCTCTCAGAAACACAGAACCTCCTTTACAACATTCCAACCAGGACTTTGAAACCCCCCTTGAAGGGGCGCTGTCCAGACTGGTGTTTCATTTCTCATGGTTCTAATTCTCTACAAAGTCTTTTTTGAAACAGTCTCCCTTCCAGGAAGTACTTTTTTCTATAGTGACAAATACATCTCCTGATGGCATTCATGTATTGATATCCAGCTTCCGAAGAGTCATAAAACAACAACAGACCAACTCCCAAAACAAGCCTTCTGCAATAGGCCTGAGAGTGTCTGAAGACAGCTGCAGTGCCTTTCCCACGGACTCCCATGCCTCCAACCACCCCTTCCATCTTGCTTTCTCTGTCTATCTTTTCTTTCAATTCATATCCTTTAAAAAACTCAATCAGGTTTGGCTTGATTGACAGAGGAGCAAAGCCATCCTGGTTTCACACTTGTTTGTGGAAGGTTTTGCACGTCCCGTGAGGAAAACTTAACACTGCTGTTTTTGTTGTAAGCCACACAGCTTGTTCAAGCGTGTAGAGACTTCATTTTGCCGTCTTTCTCCAGCTGCCTACTGCTAGGAAGTGCGTCCTGGTTTCTCATCACCCACAGCTAGCCTACCAATAACGGCCCTGTGCCTGCACTTGCTCACAGACCCTGCTTCCTCTATGTCCACCCAGATTTCCCCAAACTGCTCCCTGAGGCTGCAAAACGGAGACTGTACACAGCTCACTGATGAGTGCAGTGACGAGGACCTTGGCGATGCTGACATTTGATCCTAGGGCCTCCCTCAACCCTCTGCGTTGTGTTTGCCTTGTCTCAGTAGCTCCTGTCTTTCTAAGTACTCATCACCTGCCCTCCCAGTGCATGCATGCATGCATGCACGCATGCAGCAACCACCGCATGCATTGCCCTTAACACGCCACTGGGAAGCCTGTGCTTTAGACCCCAGCCGTGAGGCTCTCCCTGCCTTCCTTTGCCGTCTCAAAGAGCCAGGATAAATTCCTACTCAGTTTAGATGAAGAAACCTTCAAATTGCAGATCTCCAACTCTGTTGGACCTAAGGAGAGACGCCCTCCCTTGTTAAATTTAAATTGAATTGCTTTCTGTGTTATAGTATAGTGCTTTAAAAATATTACAGCCATATCAACCCTGAATCCCAAAAAGGCTACTCGAGACCCCTAAGCCATTATTTGCTCATGGAGAAGACTCTTGGCCTCTTTGACTGCTCACTACATATTTGGAGCCAGAAGAAAAGAGAAATTAATGATTATCCTAAATGATAATATAATCTCTCAATCAAAAAGAAAGAACTTCAAATTAATTATTAAGTGCCTATTATGGAGAGAAGTTCATTTTAATTCCTATTCTAGGAATTAACATGAAATTTTACATATAGATGAAGAAACACAGCGACATTAAGTACGTGGGGCTGCTAGACAGGAGCCTTGCTGGTAGAATCCAAATCCGCTTCTGCGCATCCTATTGATCTGGCTCACTTTGGAAGGCTGAGACCAACAGGCCCCAACACCACGCTGATGTGCAAACAGATCCGATTCCTCACAGACCCAGCAGAATTTGGGTTGGCTTGAAAAGTCAGAAAACCCAGAGCAGTTTAGAAGGGATGCTATGGCCTATGGACACGGCTCAGCGTGAAACTGTGTTTAGAACCCAAGGTCATGCTTGCTCCCTCAAACAGTGGGAGGCACGGATCTCCTCCTTCCTCTCCTCTTTAGACCCTGTGCTTAATTTAGAGGTTATTTGCACATGAATTGCATGTAGACTGCCCTCATGGGTGACTGCTTTTGTTGTTAGGGAAAACTGAAACTCACATGAAATTTTTGGGCAGTAGCTGAAATTCCTAGATACCCTTTCAACTCAACCATTTAGCTATCTTAAGAGTTTCAGTGTGAACTTTGCAAATGTTGAAGAAAGCCCTTAAGACAGTTTGGGACAACAAAATCACAAATCTTGGGTTTTAAATTAACATGTAATTTATTAAGATCAAAACTTCTGTCTCAACCTTCAAGTTTAATTTTCAAATGTTTCTTTAAATAAATCTTAATTTTTATGCCGTTTGCCTATTTAGACTGTTACTCACTTCATGTGCATGGAGTTGGGGTGCGCACGTCCTGGTGCGCATTCGAGCTGAGGCGGCCATGGCAGAGTCAATGTTTTCCTTCTACCATGTCGGTCCTGGGTCAGGTCATCGCTCTTACAGGCAGCACCTTTATCCGGGAGTCCTTTGTTTGCCGAGACAGTCTTCATATATATCCAAACTGGCCTGCAACTAGAGCTTCTCGGCCAACCTCCTACAATTTTCAGATATTGTTGGTCACGTTACAAGTCCCTCCATATTAGAGGAGAATTGCTTCCATGGTCTTTGGTTAATCTTGTAAAAATTTTATTATTACTTTATATTATATATGTGGATGTTTTGCCTACATGTGTGCCTGTGGTCTATGTGTGTGCCTGGTGCCCACTGAGGCCTGAAGAGGGTGATGGATATCCTGGGAACTGGAATGAGAGATGGTTGTGAGCCACCATATGGTGCTGGGAATTAAGCCCCAGCCCTCTGTAAGAGCAGCCAGAGCTCTTAACCACAGAACCATCTCTTTCTTAATCCCTAAACAAACATAAACTTTTCTAAATAATTCTACATAGGAAGTCAGAAAGTTCTATTAAAGCATATTCTTAAATGTAATATAATTAATTTTTCCAAGAATTTCAAGTGCCTAAAATGACAAGTTCACATCCATAATATGTAGTTATAAACTACAGTAGCTATTGGTCTTCAATAGGAAAAGCTTTGCTTTCTCTGAGACAAGAGGCACACATCCTCCATCTCCTTTTTAAACAATGAGGCAATATAAACATACTTCAAATTAAAGCTCAGATTAAATATATTTTGACACTATTGATGTACAAATTTTTTTCATTTATGTTGGATCTGATTTTATATTTAAATCCCTATGTTACTATCCTATGATATATGACAGGTCGTTTGTGAGAAGAAAAATGTTGTGAATAAAAATAAATAAGGAAACATAACCAGAATGTTATTATTAGTGGGTGCCCTTGGGTTGGTTCACAGAGTCCATAACCATCATTTAAAGAAGTCAGTGCCTGCAGCTGTGCGGGTAACCGGTTGCCGCCTGAGTGTTGACACCGTTCCTGAGGGCGCGTCCTCAGCCCTCCCTTGCGATGCACTTCACAGCCAGGGTTTTAACTTATGCTGCCCTGGGATGCATGCCTGTAATCCTACTGCTCCAAAGGCTGAGGCAGGAGGGTGGCCAGTTTCAGGCCATCTCGGGCTACATAGCTGAAACAAAACAAAACCCTGAAAAAAAAAACCCAAGTGGCTACTTCATATTGATCATGTAGTAAATCTTGAAAGGTGACTGACTCATTAAGTACATACCGAGTGCTTATCACAGGCCCGGTAGTCTAGGGAGTAGGGAGGGAAAGCCTACTTTAGTAAGCTATGGAAAACACTCATTTGGATTGGTATCATCTATTACAAAATAGAGTTCAAACCATATCATACAGAACATACAACAAAAGACACTACACCGGGAACGTCATTGACAGTGCAATAATACGCAGGGCATATGCTATAAAAACAACATTCAGCTCCCAAACTTGTAAGAGGGAAAAAGGCAGCAGCATTCAAACAGAAGAGACAAGGAGACGCTGGGCACGCGACCGTGGTGTTGGGAGCTCCCAGTCACAAAGCAGAGGTGCCTCGGTCTTCTCCAGCCACGAGGCAGACCACGCTACCTGCCTCAGCTCCATCACCGAGCGGCTGGACACCACCAGTGCTGGTGAAACTGTAGACATGAGCAGCACTGCACTTAACTAGGTGGATATGTGGAATAAAATGGCCGTTATGCGGTCATCTTACTTGTGAAAACTCAGCACCCAGCTGGTGAGAGCAACCCACTGCTGAAATCATCCCACTGAAACAGAAGGGCCAATACAAAATCATCTTTGCTGGTACCGGGACAAGGATGCCCATTATGAATTATTTACAGTCAGGCACAGGAGTCCTATTGATAACAGTATTTGTATAGAATAAATATGGTCCACTAGCAAGTACTATATTGCACTAAGATGTATCTTTTTCTATTAGATAATTAAAATGAGTTAAGGCATTAACAAGGCCAGTTTCTGCATCTGTGACTGATATGTTCCTTTACATGTAATTTTATATTAAAATCTCATACTCAAATACAAACATAATTTATGGCAGCCAAACTGACAAAGGATTGCCCTCATCACTGATGACTTCAGAGTTTGAGGAGAACCTGGATGGAGCAGTTTGTTGCATGTGTTTCTGTATCTGGTTGTTACAACCACCTGTCATAATACAGGAGGAAGCGGATCGGCAGTTCTGTGTGACAACGCCGTAACAATGGATTAGCCCCGTGATAG